>NC_086455.1:57365227-58047727 GCF_028390025.1 Pseudophryne corroboree
GAGCTCCCGCAGCAGCAGCGGCAAGTTCAGGGGTTAAGGAGCCGAAAGTAAATCTCCCGGATCGTTTTTCAGGAGATCGCTCGCAGTTCTTTTGTTTCAAGGAGAGCTGTAAGCTATATTTCAGCCTTAGGCCCCAGTCTTCTGGGTCGGAGATTCAGTGGGTGGGCATGGTGATTTCCTTGCTACAAGGAGACCCACAGGTCTGGGCATATGGGTTACAGCCTGACTGTCCGTCGCTTAAAAGTGTTGATGCTTTTTTTACGGCACTGGGCATTTTGTATGATGACCCTGACAAGATGGCTTCAGCCGAGGCTCAGATTACGGTTCTTAAGCAAGGGCGACGGCCAGCTGAGGTGTATAGTGCAGAGTTTCGGAGGTTGGCTCATGATACCCAGTGGAATGACCCAGCCCTGAGAAACCAGTACCGAAGGGGCCTTTCTGACCAGATAAAGGACCAACTGGTACAATATCCCTCGCCTGATAGCTTAGATCAGCTCATGCAGTTATCCATCCGGGTGGATAGACGGCTGAGAGAGCGTAGGCTTGAAAGGGAGACCGCAGTTTCCTTTTTCCCAAGGGAACCTCAGACTCTGAGGAATATTCCGAGGAGCCTATGCAGATTGGGGCTACCCGCCACTCCTCGCGTGAGAAGACGCGGAGGAGACAGCAGGGTTTGTGTTTGTACTGTGGGAATAAAGGTCATGTTGTAGTATCATGCCCAGTACCATGTTCCCTCAGTACCATGTGTAGTATCATGTTCCCTCAGTACCTTTGGCATCAGAGATTGAGATCTGTGGGTTAAACGGGGAACCTTTGTCCCAGGGTAAAATTACCTCCTGCACCAGCCAAATTCCTTTGTTTATTGGAGCCACACACTCTGAAAATTTGTCTTTTTATGTGACTGTCTGTTCTTTTGCCCCATTGGTTTTGGGGTTACCCTGGTTAAGGGCCCATAACCCTCAATTTGACTGGGTCTCTGGGGAGATCCTTAGTTGGGGTAGTGATTGTTTCAGGAGTTGCTTGAGCCTTCCAGTCAGGCTCTCGCAGCTAAGTTTGCCAGGATTGCCAGGATGTTATGCAGATTTTGCGGATGTGTTCTCCAAAAAAATTGTGGAGGTACTACCTCCCCATCGCCCCTATGACTGTGCCATTGATTTGTTGCCGGATGCTAAGCTTCCCAAGAGCAGGTTGTACTCCCTGTCACGTCCTGAGACTCAGGCTATGGTAGAGTACATTCAGGAGAACTTGGCTAAGGGATTTATCAGACCCTCACAGTCCCCAGTTGGGTCGGGGTTCTTTTTCGTGGGTAAAAAGGACGGTTTGTTGCGACCCTGCATCGACTTCAGGGAATTGAACCGTATCACGATTAAAAACTCGTACCCACTGCCTCTCATTTAGGTTTTGTTTGACCAGCTTCGTACTGCCACCATTTTTTCTAAGATTGACCTACGCGGTGTTTACAATCTAATCCGAATAAGAGAGGGGGATGAATGGAAGACTGCCTTTAATACCCACTAAGGGCATTATGAATATTTGGTGAAGCCTTTTGGGCTCTCTAATGCCCCGGCAGTCTTCCAGGAATTCATGAACGATGTGCTCAGGGAATATTTGGATAGATTCTTAGTTGTTTATCTAGATGACATCCTAATCTTCTCTCATTCCCTGGAGGAACATCGGAAGCATGTACGCTTAGTCCTCCAGAAACTCAGAGACCACCAGCTTGGGGCGAAGCTGGAGAAGTGCGAGTTTGAAGTCCAGCAAATCGCATTTCTAGGGTATATTATCTCCTCAGAAGGTTTCCAAATGGAGGGTTCTAAGGTACAGGCAGTCCTGGATTGGGTGCAGCAAACTACTTTGAAGGCGCTTCAGCGTTTTCTGGGCTTTGCGAATTTTTATAGACGGTTTATCGCTGGATTTTCGTCTATAGTGGCCCCCTTGGTGGCACTCACTAAGAAAGGGGCGGATGTTGCTCACTGGTCTTGTGAGGCCAAAGCGGCCTTTGCCCGTCTCAAAAGGGCATTTGTCTCGGCCAAGGTGCTGCGACACCCAGATCCAGAGCGTCCTTTTGTGGTAGAAGTGGATGCCTCTGAGATAGGTATTGGGGCAGTGCTCTCTCAGATGGGGGTGTCTGATAATCGCCTTCATCCCTGTGCTTACTTTTCCCGTAAATTTTCGCCTGCCGAGATGAATTATGATGTGGGTAACCGGGAATTGTTGGCTATAAAGGATGCACTCGGGGAGTGGAGACACTGGCTTGAGGGGGCTAAGTTTGTGGTCTCAATTCTCACCGACCATAAGAATCTGGCATATTTAGAGTCAGCGAAGTGGCTCAATGCCAGGCAGGCACGATGGGCTTTGTTTTTTGCTCGCTTTAATTTTTTTATAACATATCGCCCTGGGTCAAAAAACATCAAGGCTGATGCGCTCTCGCAGAGTTTTGCTCCAGTTCAAGAGACCACCGAGGAGCCATTGCCCATTGTGTCCCCATCATGTATTAAAGTGGGCATTACCCAGTCATAAAGTTGTCATTAGTCCTTAGAGCACAGGAGCAGGCTCCTCCAGACCTTCCGGTAGGTCTCTTGTTTGTGCCTCCTAGGTTAAGACAGCGAGTGTTCCTGGAATTCCAAGCCAAGAGGTCGGCAGGGCATCCGGGTATTGCCAGAACTCGGGAGTTGCTGTCTAGGGCGGTGTGGTGGCCCTCGGTGGCTAGGGATGTGGATCAGTGGGTTTGGGCATGTGACGTTTGTGCCCTAAATAAAACTCCTAGAGGGGTTCCTGTCGGCCCATTACATCCACTCTCTATTCCGTTTAAGCCATGGACCCACATTTCCATGGATTTTGTGGTGGACTTGCCCAAATCCTCGGGGATGACAGCCATTTGGGTTGTCGTTGACAGGTTTTCGAAGATGGCGCATTTCGTGCCACTGGTTGGGTTGCCATCGGCCAGACGCCTGTCTGAGTTATTTATGCAGCATGTTGTGCGCCTCCACGGATTGCCACTTGATGTGGTCTCTGACCGTGGATCCCAGTTTGTGGCCAAATTCTGGAGGGCATTTTGTTCTGATCTCCAGATTTCTGTGAGCTTGTCGTCAGGCTACCATCCACAGTCTAATGGGCAGACTGAGAGGGTGAACCAGTCCTTGAAGCAGTTCCTCAGGTGTTATGTCTCCAAGTGTCATACTGACTGGGTTGCTCATCTGTCCATGGCGGAGTTTGCCTATAACAACGCGGCTCACTCTGCTACAGGGATCTCTCCCTTCCTTTGTGTGTATGGGCATCATCCTAAGGCCAATTCTTTTGACCCCCTGGATTCCACGCCTGGTGGTTCCTCTGTTGTTTCGGTCCTTAGGGGTATTTGGAGGAAAGTGAATAAAGCCCTTGTGTCTGTGTCATTAGTGACCAAAAGGGTTTTTGATAAGTGGAGAAGACCCTGCAGCTTCAAATTAGGAGACTTCGTCTAGTTGTCCACCAAGAATTTGAAGTTGAGACAGCCATCTCATAAGTTAGGCCCCCGGTTCATCGGCCCTTATAAGATCACCAGGGTTATCAATCCGGTGGCATTTCAGTTAGATCTGCCCCGTTCATTGGGTATCAATAAAACATTTCATTGTTCCCTTTTAAAACTGGCAGTTAGTAATCCTTCTTCCAGTGGAAGACCTTCTCCTCTTCTGATACGGGGTCAGAGGGAGTTTGTGGTTGAAAGGGTTCTTGACTCCAAGATGGTTCGGGGTCGGCTGTCATTTTTGGTGCACTGGAAGGGGTATGGCCCGGAGGAGCGGTCGTGGGTGCGCAGTTGTGATCTTCATGCCCCCAGACTGATACGCTCTTTCTTCTCGCAGTTCACCGATAAACCCGGTGGTAGGGGTTCTTTGACCCCTCGTCAGAGGGGGGGTACTGTTAGGATCTCCTGCTCTGTGCTGCCACGTCGCCATGGCAACCGGGAGGCAAGTGTTAGCGAAGTTACCTGAGCGCAGCTGATACTCCGGTCCGGGTTTTTACTGTGTAGTGGTTACAGGCTCTGTGCACGGCAGGGAATCCGGCGCTGGTTTTGTGCTCACAGTCTGTGAGGTCTGAGTGGGGCATGGACAGCACCTGCTATATAAACCATCCTCTCAGGTTAGGCAAATGCTGCTGAATCTTTGTTTGTTAGTCAGTTCCAGAGAGTTAGCTAGTACTGTGTGACTTTGTATTTACTTGTTGCTTACTGCGAATAGGCCTTGGGATTCGGTACTTCATTCTGCCAATCCGGACCTAGCAGTAAGACTGGAGTCAGTTGTTTGACCTGCTGGGGTTCTTTTGCTATTCTGTGAACCCAGCAGGTTTGCGGCTGTACTCTCAGACCTGCTTTCTTAATCCTCCCTCACTGTGCAGGGCATCCAGGTGTCAGTTTAGTGGCAGTAAGCTGAACCTGTGCCCTGCAAGTGGGGGTTAGGATTGTGGATACTCTCCTTGTGTCTATATTTCTATCTCTGACCAAGGAGTTTATTCCCACACCCGTTGGTAACCCTTTGGGGGGTTTTCTGTTGCTCTTAGCAACATCATTTCAGGTGCTCCACATGTTAAATCACTACACATCGCTTCATTGTCCGCTCTATTCCATCTGAGCATTCCTGACACTAGGGAGACACCCAATTCCTGAGCCTTTGGGCTTCTCCGTTCACTTTGTGTTTATTAGCTATTCCATCACCTCCTGTGTATGTTATGTTATACTGTCTGTGAGTTCGTTTGCTTCGCTTCCCTCTCTGTTCATACACCGGTATACTCCTGTTAGCACTGGTGTGCGTAACAGTATTTAATAAGAATATTTAATTCATTCAGATCTAGGATGTGTTGTTTAAGTGTTTCCTTTATTTTTTTGAGCAGTGTATATAGTCAATACACAGTGGCAGGCGGCACTCACAGGGCTGGTTCAATCAATCTGGAAGAAGAGACACGGAAACTAGTCCCTTAGATCAACGTTTCGATTTGTATTTAAACCGTTATCAGGATCATATGAAAGACAATACATACAGTGCATACTTACATAACCTCGCTTCCCTCTGCCTGGAAGCCGCGCCGTGTCCTGGGTCTCATGACGTCACCCGTGTGCGGCGCGCCCGAATGACAGCCCGGCGTCATGGCAACCCGGCAATAAACAAACCACCTAAGTGAATACAAAACCGACAACATAATAGCAGGATAACAGAGAATCCAAACAGTCATAATCAGATGCACATATTAATACAAACATTGTAAGTAGTCCAGCAGCATAAACACATCAACGTGAAAGCATGTAGGGCTAATTATAAAACAAACTGCGCTGTAATATGGGGAGTATAACCAGATACCTATTATTGCTGAAGTACAATATCCCAATTAAAGGAAACAACTTAAAGACAGCATTTCATTTAGGCCCCGTGGGGAAACCATGTGTAAACGGTGGATCCACCGCGCTTCTTTCTGTAATAAGACCTTGTTACGGTCTCCCCCACGCAGCCTTCTGGGGGCCTGATCAATGATTTTGTACCGGAGGGTACTAAGGCCATGATTAAAGGCCTTGAAATGCCGGGCCACAGGCTGGTTGTGTGCCCCACTGCCCTCAATGGCCTGTCTAATGGACCTGTGCAGGGCCATCCGCTATTTGAATTGTCTAGTGGTCTTCCCCACATAGAGGAGACCACAGGGACAACGCACAATGTAAACTACATTAGTGCTAGAGCACGTCAGAATTTGTCGGATGGCTTTCCTTTCTCCTATGTGTGGGTGAGGAAAGAAATTGCTGACTTTCATGAAGCTGCATGTGGTGCACCCAGTGCACCTATAGCAAGCAACCAGCTTTTTGGTAAGAAAGTTGGTAGGAACAGACTCCTTAAAGGTGGAAATATCGTTTTTCACCAGCCAATCCTTAAGATTGTGATCTCTGGTGAAACTGGGCATTAATGCAGCCTCATGAAGGCACGGCAATTCACTATAAGAGGTCACAATAGGCCATAATTTTTGGGCACATTTCGCAATTTCCATGCTGGAAGAATGGAATCTTTGTACAAAGGGAACAACATGTAAGAAGAACTAGAGAAGCGGTTGTTAAGTTGGGTGCACAATATCTATCTGTTGATTTAATTGTCAAATTTAAAACGTAGCTTTTATTGCTTATATTAATATTAAGAAGGTCCTTATCATGGGAACAACCAGTGCCGTTTCTTGCGGCAGGCGAGCCGTGCAACCGCACGGGGCGCCCACCGTGGCACTTGCTGAGCACTTTCAAACCCCCTCCCCTCTCCTCCCGAGTGCCCAGCTCCGGGGGGGCGGGGTTTCGCGGAATGACGCGTTTACGTCGTGACGTCACGACGCAATCGCGTCATTCCGCGAAACCCCACCCCCCGAGCTGGGCACTCGGGAGGAGGGAGAAGGGGGAGCCAAGCCGGGCAGCGCTGCGCAGATGAGGGAGAGGCGGCTGAAGAGCGGGAAGAACCGCTTCAAATGTAAGTCAGCCCCTCTCCCTCTCTCTCTCTCCCTCCCCCCCACCACCACCTGCCATACTGTGTAAAATGGGGACACCTGTCTGCCGGAATGTGTAAAATGGGGACACTTGCCTGCCGGAATGTGTAAAATGGGGACACCTGTCTGCCGCAATGTGTAAAATGGGGACACTTGCCTGCCGTAATGTGTAAAATGGGGGCACGTGCCTGCCGCAATTTGTAAAATGGGGACACTTGCCTGCCATGCTGTATAAAATGGGGGCACGTGCCTGCCGCAATGTGTAAAATGGGGACACTTTCCTGCCGCAATGTGTAAAATGGGGACACTTTCCTGCCGCAATGTGTAAAATGGGGACACTTGCCTACCGTACTGTGTAAAATGGGGGCACGTGCCTGCCGCAATGTGTAAAATGGGGACACTTGCCTGTTGTACTGTGTAAAATGGGGGCACATGCCTGCCGCAATGTGTAAAATGGGGACACTTTCCTGCCGCAATGTGTAAAATGGGGACACGTGCCTGCCGCAATGTGTAAAATGGGGACACTTGCCTACCGTGCTGTGTAAAATGGGGACACTTGCCTGCTGTAATGTGTAAAATTAGGACTTTTTTTTTTGTTATCCTGTGGTGGGCGTGATGATGAGATCAGATGAGGCCACGCCCATCTTAACAAAGCCACTGCCATTTTAATGAGGCCACGCCCCCTTTCCGGGAGCGCGAGCGCCGGAGGCGCGTGCATACTTTTCCTCTTTATATCTATGGGGGGGGGGCGCATTTTTTTTTTATGTGAATGGGGGGAAGGGACGCATTTTTAAATCTCGCACTGGGAGCCAAATTGGCTAGAAACGGCCCTGGGAACAACCTCTCTGCCCTCCTTTCCCGCAGGCTTCTTCTTTAAAGTATTTGCCCTAGGGGTGTTCAGTACTTTATTCTTGGCATTAATTAAGTCATCATACCTGTAACCCCTCGTCAAGAACTGTTTCAACATGATGTCAATTTGTTTCTCAGTTTCCACAGGGTTATCGGAAATCCGATGAACCCTAAGAAACTGGGAATACGGTAACCCTTTTTTCGTGGCAATAGGATGCTGACTGCTGAAATGTAGCACTGTATTTCTATCAGTGCATTTCTTGTACAGCCCTGTGTGAATCTGACCCTGTCAAGGAGATCTGCACATCTAGATAGTGTACGCTAACATCACTGATCTCATACGTGTATTTAATCCTGGTGTCCTGTAAACTGAATCTCGTCATTAGTGTGACACTCAGGTTGGAATACAGGTTGGTGTACGGCGAGTATGCCAGTAAACTGATGCAACTATGGTTTCTTTTACCTGTTAGTCATATTCTCTGCCCTAGGTAAAGGTTTCTCATGTCTTCGTAAGAGAGGTAAGGCGGATGAGTCAGTACTTTTACAATAAATTGCACAAAGGAAACAAAAAAAACTGTTTTATTTCACTGGAACTCTATGTCTGGTAGTATTCTTAAACGGGAACAACTGAAGGTTACCTGGATCAGTGATACTGATCAACGATACACATGTAAGCAGTTCAAGATACAATCTTACTATTGATACTGGAAAAGTATGAGCAACTTTATGCAACTGAATTATGCATATCTAACTGCATTCAGTGTTAAGTAAAACCTATTTAGGCCAACTGGAACACTTGTTTCTATCAATACATGCAAATAGTGGTATTAAAAAGTAATCAAACATAAAATGCTTTAGAAATGCTCTCAGGCATTAAAGTAACACAGGTCAACAGAAATCTGTAAGATGGGGCACTTATTTGGGGAGTCACCCCTTTGTTCATACTTAATTACTCAGGTGACTAACACCGTGCAGTTGCTGACCTCCAAGGTGGTGTCACAGAATTATTTGTTCTGCAAATGTAAATAATTTAAACTCCTTTCTCATGAAATCAACGCCGCTCCTGATGTACATCATTTGTATCTTTGTAGAATAATCCGAGTAACTAACAATTGTGTCTCCTTAGATCCTGCAGTGTAAACAGTAATTTCCGCAAGTACTGTGGGGCTATATTTCTGGCTCATTTTTATTATTCGCCATGTCCTGAGTAGGATCAATGTAATGGATTGTAATGCAACCTTAAATACTCAGTTCGCCAGAAGAGTAAGGAGAATTTTACTATTCTTTGCTCCTGTTTATTGTCCCTGACCAATTTTCCTAGAGATCAGTCTCCATATGTCACACACACTTAACTAGTTAGCAGTTTTTAGTCTATGCACATATGTATGTACATATAATGAGATTTAGCATTCAATGTGACTTTGGGGAGCTGTCTTTGTTAGGGCTGAAGTAACTATTGCTGCTGAATGTTTGACAGACTGAGTGTGCCTGCTCCTGCGATTATAATGCTGTTGTATCTAGGCTGCACTCTATAGTATGTCTCCTCTCTCTCTATAAACAATGTTGACTTCCACTGGTGTGAAGTAATCAGGTATATTGCAATAATACCTCTCTGGATGATTGCACTGTAGACACTGTCAATGAAGCTGCTTCTTTCTCCCGCCAGCTACTTCTCTCATAGGGCCTCCTGGCCACTGTCACCCACACTACTGCTGGAAGTATGGTGGGCTCTGTCACTATGACTATGAAGGACTCCATTTGACTGCTATATCTTCCCGACACCCTGTGAGCCGTATGCATCGAGTGGACCGCAGCCGCAAGTAATACGGACTTTTCCACCAACGGCCGGGGAATTTGTTGCTTCAGCCTTTTTTCACTGCTGCATATCCAGATTGGCACAGCACTCCATAGCGGAATCAAACCACCGTGTTCATCTGGTTCATCTGGATGGTTCTCCAGGTGACGAGACCAGCTGTACGTTTACTGCACAGAGCCGCTGAAAACCCGGCTTAGTACAGCGCCTTTGACGGAGAGGCTCTCATATCAGGTGATATACCACTAAGTGAAGTTGACCATCAATATCCATTTGCTACTTAACACTACAGCACGGTTGTCCGCAAGTCCATTACTGGGACACTCTTTATTAATGAGATTCCATTGTATTCAAGGAGGACAGTGACTTATAACAAAGGCACTTTTCATCAGTCTCCTTCTCACAACCATTTCAGCTCGTGGACGCACGGCTGATTTTTATGAAGCATCACTACAGCCCTAATTAGGGTTTATTAAAAGCTTTTCATTGATATTTAATTCTATTTTTGCTCAGGAGATATGGCAGTCTTGTTCACATTTATATAATATCAACTGTTCATTTTAGGCTAGTTTATGTACTGCATTTTTATGTGGATGACACACTAATATTTTAAATAAAACAATATACTGGATTCATTCTGCGCTCCCATTTTTTCTTTTTTCATATTTACTTTGGTCCATTGTTGGGGCAGCCCGCCCACAACTGGTGAGCAGCCGTCTGAATCCAATCATACATAGTGTGTGTATTGTAGAGCGCCAATTTCTTGTTTATACTTCTGTCACTATGGAGCTGTCTCCCAGGGTCTCTGGCTCTAACCTGCTCCAGGTAGCCGCGTCTCTGTCCTGCCTCCCTGGCTAGGAGTCACAGCAGCAGCGCCAGCCTGGTCTCTCAGCTCCTTCAGTCAGTACAACTCTCTAAGATGGCTGCCACTCAACTGCCAACTGCCCCAGAAGTCAGCTGTAACTGCCACAGCACAAGCCGGTTCTCTCCCTCGAATCCATATGCCTCTTGCTGATTGGTCAGTGTCCTAGTGCCAGGAGCAGCACTCAGGGCACAGTTAACCCTTTCACTGCTGTAGGATTATTAGTGTCCAGCCAGGGCTGCATTCAGTAGGGGAAGGGGCACAAAAGTCACACTACAGTTCGTGGCAGCACCACTGGGGTGCCACATTAGGTCAACAAAGTCCTGCTTGGGGCCAGTCCAGATCAACAGTAAATCATCTATATATCTCACAAAGAAGATACTTTTATCCGCAACGGTTGGATCAACGAATAAAAGCTTCCCGCTCCAGGTCAAACATGTAGCAGTTGGCAAACGCGGGGGCCACGCACGACCTCATCGCACAGCCCTGCTGCTGCACATACCAGCCCTTGTCAAATAAAAAGTAATTGCGTTTCAGAGTAAGCTCTAATAATAACAAGAAAAATGACAAGTCTGGACCATCATATAGGGGGCTACTTGACAACAATCTCCTAGCTGCTTCCAATCCTCTCTGGTGGGGTATGCTCGTGTACAAGCTTACTATGTCCATGGTACACAGGAAGCTTCCCACTGGTATCTCTGATAGTGCCTGGAGTTTCAAAATCAGAGAAGTGGTGTCTTTAAGGTAGGTTGACTGAGCTTGAATCACAGGCTGGAAGAAATTGTCTAGGTATTGTGAGACCTTATAATAAATGGAGTCCCTGGCTGCAATAATAAGCCGTCCAGGTGGTAAGGTCGGGTGCTAATGGATTTGGGCAGAGTATTTAATATGGGTGCCACCGGCTGTTCCTCAAAAAGAGCTTTCTGAGTTCCCTTGGAAATGACTCCATCCCGCACTGCTGACTCCAAAATGCTGCTCAATTCACCATTATACAGGGACGTCGGGTTCGCACTTAATTTTAGATAAACAGCTGAATCCTCCAATTGTCAGTAGATCTCTCTCCTATATTAGTCCACATCCTGTATAACAATTCCGCCCCCCTTATCAGCAGGGCGGATAATGATGGACTGATCTTTACTGAGAGCCTTCAGCGCCTCCATCTCAAGTTTAGACATGTTGGATCTCGGATGTCTGTCAGACTTAACAATATCATTAACTTGTCGATCCAAGGTTCTATTGAAACACTTGAGTGACGCATTCATGCTTATAGGATCAAAAAATTATTTACTATGAATGGACGGCACAGCCCCTGCCGGTGTTGATGCGGTCATATTGGAGAAATGTTCCTTCAGTCGGAGCTTGCGGTCAAAACGATAGTGGTCCAGCTTCCACTGGAATTCATCATAGCCACTTGTGGGCACAAAAGTCAAACCTTTGTTAAGGACACTCATTTCCACTTCTGACAGAGTCCGACTGGACAAATTAAAGATTATTTCTTTCTCGATTTGGCTGCTGCTTTTGAGCGTCCTCTGCCACTGCTGGCCTTGCCGGGTAACCGGTCTGCTTTTGCTTCGCGTTGAGCGCATGTGCTGACTCCTAGAGGGGTTTGTTGGCAGCCCCCCTATTCGACTCCTCCGTTTTACTCGGGGACGAATAGCCACCGCTGGAAGTCTCGGTGTCACCAGGGAATCTCCTAAATTTCTGCTGTCTGGCTCTGAACTGCCTTTTACCTTCAGGATTATGAGCCCAGGAATAGACCTTACATTCAGCATAGTCCTTTTGTACCAGTTGTAATTTGTCTCGCTTGAACTTAACCAGGTCTCGTCGATATTTCTCAACTTGTCTCTAGCCAGTTCTCTTTATCATCCAATCTTAGGGTTTCAAGGTGCAAAACCTCAAAGGCTGCTTTCTTGCTTCTGATGTTAGAAAGCTCCCTCACGAGTATCACGAGTAGGATAAGGTCAAGGCTGCACTCGTTGAGAATGGCAGCCCCTTTCCTACAAAATTCGGCGTTGTATTTGCCAATGGTAGAAGTATTGCGGATCCGGAATCCCCTCTGTATCTGACCACATTGATGGTAATCCGACAGGGTGACACCATGCAGGAAACAATCTACTTCTTTCTTAGATAATCTGAGTAGCTGTGTGAAAAGTTGTACGGGGGCTTCAACCCCTCCTGTATATTCTAGCTTCTCTTTGAAGCGGATAGTGTCAGCATCGGCATCGGAAAAGCTCCATGTTTCTCCCATAGGGAGTACAATGTTCCTGTACCCGGAGCTATCTTGCATCGTATAGTGAGTAAAAACAAATACCCGACTGGAGTATCCACGAAGACTCCTGTCGGCAAGAGGGAATCCAAACAACTGACAGACTCAGAAAAAGTGGCGGTGCCTTGTGAAGCATCGAGGGAAGCGGATGGGTGCTGTCCTCTCCGCGAAACCTCAACCGATAGTATCCGGTTTAAATACAAATCGAAACGTTGATCTAAGGGACTAGTTTCCGTGTCTCTTCTTCCAGATTGATTGAACCAGCCCTGTGAGTGCCACCTGCCACTGTGTATTGACTGCTTAAACCCTTCTGGGGTCTGAAAGAGGGCACCCAGGCACGTTTTGTGGAAGGCTGAGTGCCGGTGCATGCACACGGATATATAAATATATATATATATATATATGTATATATATATACATACACACACATAAATGTATATATGTGTGTATATACTGTATATATAAATATAGATACATACATATACGGTATATATATATACATATATGTGTGTGTATATATAAATAAATAACTATACACACACACATGCACACATATATATATATATATATATACATATATATATATATATATATACACAAATATATGTACTTATATACAGTATACACACACACATATATATACATACACACACACACACACACACACACACACACACACATATATATATATATATATATATATAAAAAGAAAGGCTAACAGTGCTACTGCGCAGTCCTCTATTTTCACAAAATTCAGACAAAGCTATAAGTCCATTTATGCAAAATAGAGGGTGTCAGCTTAAATACAATTTGCACAGGTATATGTGCTAGCTAAAGGAATCAATGGGAAAAGCTGATAAGATATATCTAAGCGACCACTTGTGAGTGTGACATATATAAATATAGGTAGACTGCTTACTCATTTAATATAATAAAAGTATACATGGTTTTATTATAAAATTAGCACTAAAACATACACATTTAGTGCCATAATTTTTATGTTTTAGTGCTAATTTTATAATAAAACCATGTATATTTTTATTATAATAAATGAGTAAGCAGTCTACCTATATTTATTTATTTATGTCACCAGTGGTCGCTTAGATATATCTTATCCTCCCTCCCCGCCGGCTGCTGTTGCTGCTAGAAACGTTATTGGACAGCTGAGCCGTTGCTGTCCTATACGGATATGTGGCGCCGTGCTGCCAGTGTGCAGTAGTGCATCACAGATCGGATCCATAAGAGATCCGATCTGTGGTGGGTGGCGGGGGCCCTTTAAAACAGGGGGGCCCGGGGTTATGTACCCCCAGGGTTTCCCCCTTAATCCGACTTTGATGCAGAACATTAGCAAACCTTCTATAGGGGAAACAGGGAAGTGTTGCCTTTAGAAACCAAACATATTGTAGTTATCATGCGTTTAGTACATACTATAAAATGATAGCTACATTCTGATTGGTTGGTATAATACCACCTGCTCTTTTCCTTTTTAGAAGATTTTGTAACTCTCACATTTCATTTAACTTAAATACAAAACAGAAACTGAATGATTGGCAGGAAGAGGTGGTTTAGGTTGAGGGCTGGCATGGGTGCTGATCACTGGGCAAAGCCTGACTATGTTGTTGCAGGGGTGAGTCTTGGGGTCGGATGTAATAGAGTGTGAGACGGCTGGGACTCCAAGATTCCGGCTGAACTGGTACATTTTTTTAAAGCAGCAAACATTTACTAGGCAAAACCAGGTAGGTTTTGCCTTGTAAATGTTTGCCGCTTTAAAAAAACATATTAGTTCGGCCAGAATCTCGGAGCTCCACCCATCTCGAACACTATTACATCCAGCCCTTGGTTTCAGTTTATTTAAAGGGGATACGGTCGTTAGGTCGACAGGGTAACTAGGTCGAGATGTTCATTAGGTTGACTTGTACTAGGTCGACAGGTCAAAAGGTCGACATGAGTTTTTCCAAAAAAAAAATCTTCATTTTTTTTGGATTTTTCCATACTTGACGATCCACGTGGACTACGATTGGAACGGTAACCTGTGTAGCGGACATGGGCCCTCATTCCGAGTTGTTCGCTCGCAAGGCGATTTTAGCAGTATTGCACACGCTAAGCCGCCGCCTACTGGGAGTGAATCTTAGCTTCTTAAAATTGCGAACGAAAGATTCGCAATATTGCGATTACACATCTCGTAGCAGTTTCAGAGTAGCTTCAGACTTACTCGGCATCTGCGATCAGTTCAGTGCTTATCGTTCCTGGTTTGACGTCACAAACACACCCAGCGTTCGCCCAGACACTCCTCCGTTTCTCCAGCCACTCCCGCGTTTTTTCCGGAAATGGTAGCGTTTTTTCCCACACGCCCATAAAACGGCCTGTTTCCGCCCAGTAACACCCATTTCCTGTCAATCATACTACGATCGCCTGAGCGAAGAAAAAGCGGTGAGTAAAAATCCAAACTTCATAGCAAATTTACTTGGCGCAGTCGCAGTGCGGACATTGCGCATGCGCACTAAGCGGAAAAACGCTGCGATGCGAAGAAATTTTCCGAGCGAACGACTCGGAATGACCTCCATGGTGCACTAATTGGGGTTCCCTGTCACTTTACGAAGAAAACAACACCCAAAAAAATCCAAAAACTCATGTCAACCGTTTCACCTGTCGACCTAGTATAGGTCGACCTAACAACCATGTTGACCTAGTTACCCTGTTGGCCTAATGCATGTCAACCTATTGTGGTCGACCCAATGAGTGCCAGCCTAAGCTGAGTCGACCCAACGACCCATACTCATTTAAAGCCTTGAGCTGTGAGTTAAAGCCTCTTTATTCCAGTTTACCCAGCCTCCCTCCCCTGTTAGTTTCGTTGGTCTGGAGGTTTGTCATTGACTATTTTGTGTCGGGAAAGTCAACTGTTTTGGATGCAACTATTTAATTTGGGTGCGCTCCATTTGTTGACTGGTTAGTTGGCTGTACTACCCTAAGTAGGTAGGGTCATCATCCAAGTGGGTAGGTAGTCAAGTCAGAAGGTCAAGTGTATACCTCTGTTGTGTCATACTGTAACTGTGTCTGTGCACCTTGGGCGGTATTCGCCTGCCATGCCTCTAGTTGGCTCTTATTGTGCATTGTAGCTTGTGCTGATTTTGCGGTGCTTTCTTTGCTGCCATACTTTCCCCTGAATATATATTTAAATAAATAACAGTTTTCTGCCAAATCCCTAATTATATGAAGTTTTAAGTGATTTGTACACATGATACATGCCACCTGATAATCCTTGCTAAAGCATGTGGCAACAAAGAGAGCATTGGATACATTTCATGGATTGGAGGTGAGCAGTGAAAAATCTTGAACTGTCCATACTACTGTATTAATGAATTGATAAATGCTAATTGGTACACGTTTTGTATATATTATTTCCTGCCACTTTCCAATATATAAAAATTAACATTTTTATATATTGCCACAAATTATGCAGCTCTTTGCATACCATATTTGCTTTTTATATCAGTCCTTGTCCCACTGGATTTTACTTGTTTAGTATAAACATGGAGTTTAGTGTATATTCTCTGAAAAAAATATAGTAGGGTGTAGGGGAGAATTTTACCTATGGGCTGCAGGACTGCAGGCCCCCGCAAGTAAATTCTGCCACCCTCAATGAGCCAGTTGCAGTCCATGGATGCACTGGCTTCACTGTGACTGGCAGTGACTTCTTATTGGAAGTTCTACATGTCAGTCACAGACACTACAGGCAGTCCCATTGGGAGGTGTTGTCTCCCTCTGGGACTGCCAGTATAAGCTGTGATTAGCAGAGAGCATGCTTCCTGTAGGAAGCCACTCACTGTTTTATCATCAGCCCTAGCCAGCTTCTATGGGCTGCAGATGATGCAGCCCATAGAAGCCGGTGATTTGCACATATGCAGTTTCAGCATTGCGTGTGCACATGCGCCAGTCCTGGCACCTGTCAGCTCCATTGTGCATGTGTAGGGACCAGGTCAGTGGGTGGGAATAGTGTCTGTCTCCTGTCATCCTACTGACCAGGCAGCACGGCCAGCAGCAGCCCCTCTCCTCTACACAGGGAGGAGCTGCCGCTGGTAGGAAGCATTTTAGTTAGCAATCAATTAACCTATATGTATGCTTTTGGAGTATGGCGTGAAACTGAACTACAAAAGGAAAGCCATGGAAACAAGGAAGAACAAACAAATTCAACACAGATAAGAAGACACTGGTCAGAAGTCTACCACATGACTCCGATGGTGGGAGGACTGCATAGCCCTCCATCTGCGAGTCCAACTCTCAGTGTCTCCCAGCCACTGCTTGATTGACAAGATGCAGCATTTGGGATGCGGAGTGGGGGCATTCCTGGCAAGTGTTCCTCTTAACGTGTCGTCCCATTTTCTGGAATAGGCAACGCCAAGGTCTGCGTGGCTGCACATATATTTCCTGGCCTTGCAAGCTGTCAGAAACTGGTCATGCAGAATTAGCCTCGGCTTACCCAGCCTGGACAAACCTGCAACGTGATCCGAGTCAGCGTCTGTGGACGCTGCACTCGAATCTCAAATGCAATGCAGGAGGTGTCTATTTCATTTAGACACCACCTACTGCATTTGCATTTTGGTGGACGGAATTGCAAAGCTGCTTGTGTGTGGCTCTGCAATTCCATCCACCTCTGAATCAGGCTCTGTGTGGAGTCAGTGCCGTGTATGTAGGTAATTGGTCGGATGGCACAACAGAAGTGTGAATGGGGTGGGCTGAGATCCTGAAGGATCTTTACTTACCTAGGGCCAAACCAGAACGGCAGCGATTTTTGGACGCTGGAATTTTTCCCAGCAATTAGTCATAGGGTAATCCCTGTGGCTCATTGAATGCCCGCCCACACCTTGTTCCCGGGGACACCTCCATTGCGTATACGCAAATCACTCGGGAATGGCAGCTGCGGCCATTTCCCAAGTTATGTGTGCCCGCACAGCAGGGCCACCATTGCGGGACTTTCAACCTGAGGATAGAGGTGAAGCTAGAAACTTTACTGCCTACATAATGGTCTTGAGTGGCAAACTGTCCAGGAGAGTAGGTACAAGATATACACAACTCCATAGAGACAAAGGAATACTGGGGAGATGCAATCATGCTCCCAACGACACCATGACTACAACCCTCTCAGCAATTGCCTCCACATCACAACAGCTAGCACTAAAATCATGATGGGGAGTTGCCATATTCTTACATGTGGTCACACCCACCCACCATGAAGGGCCTTCCCAATGTCTTTGCAACCATCCTGGGACCATCCGTTAGCAAATGTCTAGTTTCGCCTATGCCTATAATATGCCACACACTGTATCCAATACTGTGGTGCAAGACAGACTGGTCTTTTGTGCGACTTTAGCAAAGCTTAAGGTGGGTTGTTATCAGTCGGATTGTATGATATATCATTCACATTATCTAGTATGTATGCTCTGTGTCACTGACGACGCATGTGCCTGTGCATCGTCAGTGACATCCTCAGTCACACATCGCCAGCGAGGGCCATGCTGCTGAATGGCCTCCACTCCCCCTACCACTGCCGTCTCTGCTGGCATCGACAAGTGTGCATGCACTTTCCGATGCCATGTCCTATTGCTGCTGATGTTGCTGGGTACTCATATCATGTGTACCCAGCTTTAGTAAGGAGACATCTGTACTGGCGGGATCAGTATGTAAAACCGGCGGCCGTCAGTATACAGACAGCGGGATCCCAGCCACCCGTGTGCTGGCCGAGGGAAAAAAACCTGTGTCGCCATAATTCCGGCAGCGTTATTTCACCGCTAGTCGGGATTTCGGCGTTGGCATTGTGACGTCCGGGATCCCAACTGGCGGTATGGTAACCGCTTTCTGTACTGGCAAGTATTTATCTGCTCAAGGGTGGCCACATTAGAATGCAAGTAATTTACAATCTTATTTAAGAACCCTTCCTTATTCCCCTGTCATTACCTACATGCCACAGCTCACATATAGTATATTGATTATTATCCTAATACTGTAAATA
This sequence comes from Pseudophryne corroboree, assembly GCF_028390025.1. Taxonomy (NCBI): domain Eukaryota; kingdom Metazoa; phylum Chordata; class Amphibia; order Anura; family Myobatrachidae; genus Pseudophryne; species Pseudophryne corroboree. The sequence continues at coordinate 57,383,502 of NC_086455.1, forward strand.
TCAGATTTATTATATTCTGCCTTATTTGCTACTAGCAGCTATTACATAGAACTGCTACCTGTCATTAGAGGAAATAAAAGAAGTCATTTAGCTTGTACATGGACCGGTAGTAGGATGAGAAATGAATTGTTTCTGCTGGAGAAACCATTCATGAAATATTATTTATATTTCATAAACCATCACATAAGCCACGTTTTGAATTAATAGGCCTTGAAAATGGATTATATACCAACGATTTTCAAAATCAGTCATACATGAAATTGACACTGCTTGGACATAGTCTGCGAGAGAGGATTCGGGTGTCTCCTGCGGTCTTTTTCTTTATAGTCGAATTTGCAGGTAATTTAGATATTGTAGGACCCTATGACCTTACAGTATCATTTAGTTCAAACAAACATATTTTCTGGGGTAAACCTACTGTGACCGCATTAGAGCTTCAGTTTTGTGCCTTGGGAAATCAAGGCTGATGTGTGCAGAAAATACAATAGAATTGGTTAGAGAAAAATAAACACGACCTTCATTATTTAAAAAAAAAAAGCTATTCACGCCTCAGACGTAAAATGCAATAACAAAAATATATTTCTACAAGCTTTTTTTAAAAATTTTCTTTCAATACTCAGTTGATTAATTACACCTGTGTCCAGCAGAAAAAAAAACACTGGGGTCAAGGAGATTAAATAGAAGTTAAAGAACCGTGACTAAGCCAATATAACCAAAATTACGTAATATTCAGCCATTGAAAATGCAAGTACAGCACTGTGTAGAAATTGTTTGTATTTATTTATGATCTGTTGCAGATGGATAATCTATTTTACATTCATGGACCAGAAAGAAGTCTTCCAGATGCATTAATCTGGTACCCCATGCACTTAGATGTTACAGATATTTGAGCTGGGTTTGGTTGGAACAGGGGCCCTCATTCCGAGTTGTTCGCTCGGTAATTTTCTTTGCATCGCAGCTATTTTCCGCTAACTGCGCATGCGCAATGTTCGCACTGCGACTGCGCCAAGTAAATTTGCTATGCAGTTAGGATTTTTACTCAAGGCATTACAAGGTTTTTTCTTCGTTCTGGTGATCGTAATGTGATTGACAGGAAGTGGGTGTTTCTGGGCGGAAACTGGCCGTTTTATGGGAGTGTTTGAAAAAACGCTACCATTTCTGGGAAAAACGCGGGAGTGGCTAGTGAAACGGAGGAGTGTCTGGGCGAACGCTGGGTGTGTTTGTGACGTCAAACCAGGAACGACAAGCACCACTGAACTGATCGCACTGGAAGAGTAAGTCTCGAGCTACTCAGAAACTGCACAGAGAAGTCTTTTCGCAATATTGCGAATCTTTCATTCGCAATTTTGATAAGCTAAGATTCACTCCCAGTAGGCGGCAGCTTAGCATGTGCAAAGCTGCTAAAAGCATCTTGCGAGCGAACAACTCGGAATGAAGGCCAGGGTCAGTGATTACTCTGCTGAATAGATAGTCAATGGCATGTTGCATGATACACTTTCTTGGATATCTGTTTGCAATGTATTCCTGTCGATTGTAGAATTATATATTGCTGTGTAAGTAAATGGTAATGATAATAATGAAAAGCGTAATAACATAAGTAATAATGATATCATTACTAAAGTAAATCGCTGCCAGTGCTCCATTCTACAGATATCATTATAGAAATCTGAATGTGCAAACAATTATGGGTGCCAAGAGACAAACATTGTGTTCATATCGTACCCAGGTATCACTGAGGCCTATGTTGAAGTAGCCACGCCCAAAAGACTCTGTGCCATTCCCCTACTGGCAAGCATAAAAAAACTTGATGGGTCATGGTCAAGCCCCCTCTTGGCCACGCCCCCACCCACAATCATGCCCTGCCGAATCTGTCGGTGGTCCTTCAACAATTACAGGCCAACACTGAAGACTTTAAAATCATCCATGCTCCTATGTAGCCAGGGACTACAAAGAGAAAATCAGCCACCTCATCAAATGGCTGGTCCAGTGGCTATACATGTGACTGATTCATTAAAAATAAGACCTAGCATAAACAGTATGTTTCAAAAATAAAATGTTAAAGGATTCATGAAGGGCATGAATGAAAGGTCTGCATCAACTATCAGCATTTACAATGAATACAAAATTAAGTATCAAAACATTTGGGGCATTCAGAAAATAGCTAACCAAAAAAGAAATAAAAAATAGCACTATAGAGCACCATCACCACATTCAATTTAAAATTGATTATACCTTTTTATGTTTGTAGAATCTACAACGTACTGCTTATTAAATGTGCCATTAAAGTAACAAAGGTACTAAAAATACAGGTTGAGTATCCTATATCCAAATATTCCGAAATACGGAATATTCCGAAATACAGACTTTTTTGAGTGAGAGTGAGATAGTGAAACCTTTGTTTTTTGATGGCTCAATGTACACAAACTTTGTTTAATACACAAAGTTATTAAAAATATTGTATTAATTGACCTTCAGGCTGTGTGTATAACGTGTATATGAAACATAAATGAATTGTGTGAATGTAGATATACTTTGTTTAATGCACAAAGTTATAAAAAATATTGGCTAAAATGACCTTCAGGCTATGTGTATAAGGTGTATATGAAACATAAATGCATTCTGTGCTTAGACTTAGGTCCCATCACCATGATATCTCATTATGGTATGCAATTATTCCAAAATACGGAAAAATCCCATATCCAAATACCTCTGGTCCCAAGCATTTTGGATAAGGGATACTCAACCTGTATTACATTGAAAATCATTTTTATATAGATTAGGTACATTATGTTGTAAATGGAAAGGAACTTTTTTGAAACAATGGACCTCTGGCAAATGTCACACGCAAAAGAAATAATGAAAATGCCCGTGCAAATATCAATAAAACATATGGTTCTGTCCACTCCTTGCTTTCGATGCAGGTGGCAGTTTAACATACCGATGTGTCCTCATACATATTTGCTCTGGGCGAGCCATTCGGATGTCCTAGTTACGGGATATGTATATACGTGTTGGTGTGCTAAGTCATGAGAGAATTTGGGCCATGTAATACACAGCTTCACCACTGGGTGGTGACTGCTTCACTGGTGAAAACTGCAGTTCTGAATACAATACTGTAGCAGTGGATGGAGATCCCTCACAGGCTGCCTACTCTCGTACACTACTACTACTACTACTACTACTACAGCGTAAACAGTTGCAATAGGGTTTTTATTTTGCTTGTACGCACAGCCAATCTTTTTAATAATATTGCACAAGTGGTGTTCCCAGAGAGATGGTTTACAGCTAATCACTACAAACATCGCAGCTTGCTCAACATGATGTTGATCGCTATACTTAATACTAGGTAACTGCTGTTAGTGTAAAGACGCACATTAAGCTTTCAATAAAAGGAGATGCTATACTGCTACTCAGGGCCAGATTAACAATGGGGCGGATGGAGCTGCAGCTCCAGGCCTACACATAAAAATAGGCCCATCATCATGGCAGCATGATGATAACTAGCCACCAGCTGTCCACATGGTCTGCCACAAAGCATAACTATTAAGCTTGCATTTTTATTTTTTCAAAAACTTATGCAATTTTTTTATATTTTTACATATTTAGGGTGACATTGGAGCTGACAGTGAAGCGGGTGTATAGGCCCATATGGCTCTGGCCACACCCACACAGCACTCCCCTGTTTTCTCAATAGGTCCTTGAATATTTTCAGCTCCAGGCCCATGTGGCCCTTAATCCGGCCCTGCTGCTACTACAGGCACTGAATAGCAAGTCACAGACAACATCTTATTGGTGGCTGCTGTGGGATAGTGGTAAAGTGAATGCTCTAACCTCCCTGCCCACAGCCTAACTCTAAAGCTGGGCATACACTATACAATTATCTGGCAGATAATCTGTGGTTGGAATGAAAACCTGGTAATGGAGGAGAGCAACTGACAATCGATTATTTGCTCCCAAACACTGGACACTTGTCCTTTTCCAGTATTTGGTAGCAAATGGTCGATTGTTAGTTGCTTACATACTTACATTCGGGATGTTGACTGTTTGGGATTCCAACACTGGGATTCTGACACATGTCGGGATTCCAGTGCCGTCTTCTGGACACCAGCATTCTGAACATCAGGATGCCCACTATGTACAGTACATCCCGACGTGAGGGGTAAAAAAAATAAGTGCTTACATTAAAAAGATAATAATGATGCTTATCAAACATGGGCCCTCGATCCGAGTTGTTCGCTCGTTGCCGATTTTCTCTATTTTGCGATTAGTTGCTTACTGCACATGCGCAATGTTCGCAGAGCACATGCGCTTAGTTATTTTACTCAACAGTTAGGTATTTTACTCACGGCATTACGAGGATTTTTCTTCGTTCTCGTGATCGAAGTGTGATTGACAGGAAGTGGGTGTTTCTGGGCGGAAACTGTCCGTTTTATGGGTGTCTGTGAAAAAACGCTGCCGTTTCTGGGAAAAACGCAGGAGTGGCTGGAGAAACGGGGGAGTGCCTGTGCGAACGCTGGGTGTGTTTGTGACGTCAAACCAGGAACGAAACTGACTGAACTGATCGCAGTGGCAGAGTAAGTGTCGAGCTACTCAGAAACTGCAAAGAAATTTCTATTCACAATTCTGCTAATCTTTCGTTCGCAATTCTGCTAAGCTAAGATACACTCCCAGAGGGCGGCGGCTTAGCGTGTGCAATGCTGCTAAAAGCAGCTAGCGAGCGAACAACTCGGAATGAGGGCCATAGTGCGATTGAAGATACCTTTATTTGTCTCAGTGTGTCAAATGGGTGAGAATTTAACAGATTCTCACACATTGAAATATGTTAAAATGACATACACATTTATTACATTCAGCTAAAACAAAATACACGTACAAGAAAGAACATGTATGGTCTTATCAATGCTGTAGTTATGTAGATGGGATGAGTTTAGAACTTGAGTTTAGCGCATAGCATGGTAAAGCTAGTACTTCTTTTTGTTTGAATTTATAATAATTCCAGGAAACTTTAATCAAAATCAAAGAGATGCACAGAATGGGACCAGTAACTTGATGCATTTCATCCTGTCTGGACTTCTTCAGGGGCTGGCAGTATGGAATGTAGCACCTGCTGCACTGCCGCGAGTACAGCCTCTGGACTGTTTATTGAAGCTGCAGTGCCATCTGCTGCCACAGGATGGCAACATCATCCTGTGATTTATGGTTTGTGTTATTGCAATGTGCATCCATATATAGAAAAGGTTAACGCCGCTCATCACTTCCCGCTCCTCACAGCCTATTGCAGCCAAGCTGACCTCACTGTGATTTTTCTCCATCATTTTGACGGGCTCTTCACTAATATATACATAAAACAAAAACAGGAAGCTGCTCAGGTATTACATATAAGAACCATAGTTTGTTATAAACCAATGTACTTTGGTAATGTCACAATATATGCTAAGACAGGTTGGGATTGAAATGCCGGCATTTAGGATACCGGTGGTCAGTATACTGACAGTGGCATCCCAAGGATCAGAATTCTTAGAGGTAACTACACTCTCTGTCCCCCAATGGCCACCTAACCGTAACCTTCCCATCTAGCAGCATGAACCTAACCCTCCCCCACCTACAGCCTAATCATAACTTTTCCTGGTGGTACCTTAACCTAACTCCCCCCCTCTCTCCACAGCCTAAACCTAACCATCTGCCCCGCAACCTAACCCTAACCCTCCCAGGGGGTGCCATATCCCCCTCCGGCCTGCAGTCTAACTCTAACCCCCCCCCCCCCCCCCCGCAAGCCTAAACTACCTCCCCTACCTTGAGGCTTACCAGTCAGATGTTCTGGTGAATGCTCATTCAGGATCATGGCGGTTGGGACTCCGGCACTGGGCTGGTGACACTATTCGGGATTCCAAGCGGTGCCAGGGTTTTGGCGTCGGTATTCTGACGGCCGCTGACACTTACAGTATAACCACTTGGAGGTATCAAGATTAAAAGCACTCTGTGGTAATTTCTTTTACCCACTTTGGTTGGTGCTTGGCTGTTTTGCAGATCTGGAAATCATCAAGCGAGGAATACTCATAGTATAATAAATTAAGCAGTCAGGTACAATGAGAGTATTTGATAATCAGCATACAGTAGTAATCACAAACTAATTAAATCACCCAAATTTCTGAGGAGGAAAAGTCCATTTTCTGCAAGTCTGCCTGGAAATTGATTTATTTATTACCAGTTATTTATATAGGCCCTCATTCCGAGTTGTTCGCTCGCTAGCTGCTTTTAGCAGCTTTGCACACGCTAAGCCGCCGCCTACTGGGAGTGAATCTTAGCTTATCAAAATTGCGAACGAAAGATTAGCAGAATTGCGAATAGACACTTCTTAGCAGTTTCTGAGTAGCTCCACACTTACTCGGCATCTGCGATCAGTTCAGTCAGTTTCGTTCCTGGTTTGACGTCACAAACACACCCAGCGTTCGCCCAGACACTCCTCCGTTTCTCCAGCCACTCCCACGTTTTTCCCAGAAACGGCAGCGTTTTTTCGCACACACCCATAAAACGGCCAGTTTCCGCCCAGAAACACCCACTTCCTGTCAATCACATTATGATCACCAGAACGAAGAAAAAACCTTGTAATGCCGTGAGTAAAATACCTAACTGCATAGCAAATTTACTTGGCGCAGTCGCACTGCGGACATTGCGCATGCGCATTAGCGACTAATCGCTCCGTTGCGAAAGATAAATAACGAGCGAACAACTCGGAATGACCACCATAGTGCACACATATTCCACAACGCTTCACAGAGAATATTTTGCCATTCACATCAGTCCCTGCCCCAGTGAAGTTTAAAATCTAAGGGGGTTATTCAGGTTGGATTGTAGATTCTGGTAAAAAGCAGAATCTGCAATCCTTTTCTTTTGCATGCTGGGGGCCGCCCATTGCAGTAGCAGAGACTGTGGACGACACCCTATCTCCGCAGCCCCCTGGCTGCGAAAGCAAGTGGCCCACAGGCATTTTTTCCATTGGTGCGCTTTTGCGTGTGATGTCACGCAGCCGCCCTGAAAACGCAGCCACCCCACCCCTGTTTTCCCTGCACTCCCCCCACACTCTCCCCAAATGCCTCTGCCTGTCAATCAGGTCTTTTAGAAAGTTAAAAGGAACCTTTAAAAGACACCCTCATTCTTATCATATTTGACATTAGTTTTGCACATGTACCACATGAAAACATACTGTACATACAGTATGTACTTATAAACTTGAGATGTGCGGGTTCGGTTCCCTGATAACCGAACCCCCCCCCCCCTCCCCCATCCCCCAAACTTCACTACCCGAGCCAGGATCTGAGTCAGGCTCTGGTTTTCCCCCCTGACTCGAAAACCAGAACGAGGCAAAACATCATCATCCCGCTGTCGGATTCTCATGGGGTTTGGATTCCATATAAGGAGCCGCGCGTCACCGCCATTTTCACTCCAGCGTTGGAGAGTGTATAGAGAGGATGTGTCTCTGTCCTCAGTGTCCTGCATCAGTTCAGTGGTAGTGTCTTGTGCTGCATCAGTCCAGTCACAGTGGTGGTGTGCTTTGCTGCCATATGTCCAGTGCTGCTGTATAAGTCAAGTCCTGTAGTGCTGTGTTGTGCTGCATCAGTCCAGTGGTGGTATACTGTGCTGCATCAGTCCAGTCACAGTGGTGGTGTCCTCTGCTGCCATATGTCCAGTGCTGCTGTATAAGTCCAGTCCATTGCAGTGGTTCTGTGTTATCCTGCATCAGTCCAGTGGTGGTGTCCCTGTGCTGCTGTATATGTCCAGTGATACTGCCGTATATGTTCAGTGGTACTGCCGTATAAATCCAGTGATACTGCCGTATATGTCCAGTGGTACTGCCATATAATTCCAGTGATACTACCGCATATGTCCAGTGGTCATGCCGTATAAATGCAGTGGTACTGGCATATAAATCAAGTCTAGTGATATTGCCGTACATGTCCAGTGGTACTTCCGTATAAATCCAATGATATTTCCGTATATGTCCAGTGGTACTGCCGTATAAATCCAGTGGTACTGTCATATAAATCCAGTCCAGTGATACTGCCGTATATATCCAGTGGTACTGCCATATAATTCCAGTGGTACTGGCATATAAATCCAGTGGTACTGGTGTATAAATCCAGTCCAGTGATATTGCCGTATATGTCCAGCGGTACTGCCGTATACTGTAATTCCAGTGATACTGTCGTATATATGTTCAGTGGTACTGCCGTATATATGTCCAGTGGTACTGCCGTATAAATCCAGTCCACTGATACTGCCGTATATGTCCAGTGATACTGCTGTATATGTCCAGCGGTACTGACAAATAAATCCAGCGATACTGCCATATATGTCCAGTGATACTGCTGTATATGTCCAGTGACACTGCCGTATATGTCCACTGGTCCTGCCATATAAATCCAGTGTTACTGGCATATAAATCCAGTCCAGTGATACTGCCGTATGTCCAGTGGTACTGCCGTATAAATCCAGTGATACTGCCGTATATGTCCATTGGTACTGCCATATAAATCCAGTGATGCTGCCATATAAATCCAGTCCAGTGGTACTGTCGTATAAGTCCAGTGGTACTGCCGTATAATTTCAGTGATACTGCCGTATAATTACAGTGATACTGCCGTATAATTACAGTGGTACTGGTATATAAATCCAATCCAGTGGTGCTGTCTTGTGCTGCAGCAGTCCAGTGGTGGTGTCCTGTGCTGTATATTATGAACTCCAAATAAAAGGGTTATATACATTACTTATATTATTATCCAATAATAATATGCAGCTCACCTGTGCTGCATATTATTATAATAGCTCCAAATAAAAGGGTTATTATCCAAATTAATTTTACAGGCTTTGCCGTGTGTGTATGTGGTTTAGGGGTACACTCTCCTGTGCCACCAATATTGTGCGTGTATTACATCTGGGCAAATTCCAGCACATCTCATGTTGTTTGTGCCGCACACTTGTGTCGCTTAGCTTAGTCAGCTACATCATTGCACCTCTTTTTCTTCTTTGCATGATGTGCTGTTTAGGGCCTAGTTTTTTTGAGTGCCATCCTGTCTGCAACTGCAGTGCCACTCCTAGATAGGCCAGCAGTTTGTGTCGCACACTTGTGTCGCTTAGCTTAGTCATGCAGCTACCTAATTGCACCTCTGTTTCTTCTTTGCATGATGTGCTGTTTGGGGCCTATTTTTTAAATCTGCCATCCTGTCTGATACTGCAGTGCCACTCCTAGATGGACCAGGTGTTTGTGCCGTCCACTTGTCTCGCTTAGCTTAGTCATACAGCCACCTCGGTGCAACCTTTTGACCTAAAAACAATATTGTGAGGTGTGATGTGTTCAGAATAGACTGGAAATAAAAATGACCACCAAATTATGTGATTTTAGCTGTTTTTATGTTTTTTTCAAAAATCATCCGGATCCAAAACCAAAACACGAAAAGGGTGGTTTTGGCAAAACCAATCCAGATCCAAAACACGAGCATGGTATCGGAACCAAAACCAGAACACGAAAAGTGCCCGCCGCACATCTCTAAATTACAAACCTACTTTAATACATACATATATACATATATATATAGCAGAAATAGGCGGCACTCAAGACGACTTGTAATAATAACACGGACCCCAGAGTAGAGTTCAACGTTTCAATCTTATTCACAGATTCACAGATTTTCGTCTGTGAATAAGATTGAAACGTTGAACTCTACTCTGGGGTCTGTGTGATTATTGCAAGTCATCTTGAGTGCCGCCTATTTCTGCGATGTGTGGTGACTGATTGTTTGTGGCCTAATACACCTGGAGGGCCTCGGACGCAAAATTTCTGCTAAAATACAGAGGGGAGTGCCGGCTGCACTTTTGCTCTCTCATAGATTTGATTTCTCTCATTGCTGTCAGGTTCAGGTGTTTCGCTGCCTCTCTCCCACAAGACACAGCACTATACAATTGTGCCTTTATCACTGAGTGCACTACAACACTTACCTTTCAATGAGCAGTGAAGACACTGACAACAGTTGCTGTAGTAATCCTTTCACATTACACAAAGAAGACCATGTTTTACTGACAGAACATGACTTTTAATGTTTTCACTCGGGCTACATGCTGTTTTTCTACAATGGCTTGCTAAATACCTTTTCATACCTCTAACACCTTGAACGGCAGTAAGAGGCTTTTTGTAATGAGGAACCTTGTTTTTTAGGTTTTGAAGGAAAGACTATAATAAAATATAAAAAAATCACATAGTGGATTATTATGCCTGTGATATTTACAAGTTACCATTTTATACCAAGCGATTTTTAAGTATCGTGTATCTAACATATTGTACTGTATATTGTACTGTATGTAAAACAGATTATATTAAATTATAAATTATATAATTTTGATTGCATTTACATTAACAGTGTTTTGATTTACAATTATTTAGTATAAGGTTTTCAATAGCATATCCATTATTGAATCTTTTCCTTACTAATTCTACCTATTATCTAGCCCTATCAGTCTATCCTTAATATTGCTGAACACCTCATTTTCCTGTCTTGTTGCTCCACCCCTGCTGCCCCCTTCTGCCAATCACTGCACTGGCTTCCTGTTCCGCTCAGCATTAATATCAAACTCCTCTTACTCCCCTTTAAATCCCTAAAAACACTCCTCCCCTTCATACATCTCCAGCCTCATTACCACACACTTGTTACCTCCCTCCTCTCTTTTCCAACCTCCTCTCCAACAACCCCCCCCTGAACTCGACTCCAGGGTTTTCTCCCATGCTGTACAGTTCTTCTGGAATGCACTCCCACTCTCTATTAGACTCTCACCCAGCCTTCAAATGTCTCCTCAAAACTCTACAGCGGGGGTTTCGGGTGGCCCTACCGGCATCCTGCACTTCTGGCGATCTCTAACTTTTTTTTTAAAGGGGCAATCACTTACAAGGCAAAACCATGCCTTGTAAGTGATTGCCCCTATAAAAGAAACATCCAGTATTGGCCAGCAACCCTCACCTCCGGTAACCTAAGACTCCATTACATCCCACCGCATATCTTTATCTAAGCCTACCACCACTTCTCATGCCCTTTCAGACTATGTAATCCCAAACCCTGGTCTCCGTTTCCTTTTCGTGCCACTCACAGCCCCTCTAGAATGTCAGTTGTTGCAAGATTATAAGTAATTTGTAATGTTGTAAAGCAATGTTGTAGCGTTGTCATGTTCTGCCTCTGTGTTCAGCGCTGCAGAACCATTGAGCTCCTCAATAAAAGATAATGATAATAATAGTCATCATCATAACAAACATGTAACATAGTAAGAAAAACATAACATAATAGTGCATTACAATTGTGGATAATGTATCCATAAAGTTTTGAAAATACAGGTGGCAATCTGCAGGGCCACTGCAAAGGGAGGGAATACCAGGGCTGTAGTCTTGGGTCTGAACACTTGGACAGAGAGAGGGGCCCACCACCTCTGGCTCCAACTACTGCTTACTCCTACTTTCACTTGCTCCGGTTCTGCCACCTGACGCCCCAACTGCTGTTTGCTCCTTCTTCTACCACCAATGCCTCTTACCATCACTGTGCATTAAAGTTTGCTTTTTTATTGCATCCTGACATCCATGATGTCAAACTGAGCTGGTGAGAGAGGAGCTGCGGCAAGTGAGGAGCTGTGAGAATAATGTAAGTGGTGGCTTATGCAGGAGCTGGCTGGGTCTGGAGATGAGAGACAAAGCAGGGCTGGTGGGACAGAAGGGGCGCTTGCTTGTGAGACAGAAGGGGGCTGATGATATAGAAAGATGTGCTCGCTAGAGAAACAGAAGGAAGAGACAGAAGGGGCACTGGCTTGAGAGACAGAAGAAGCACTGGCTTGAGATACAGAAGGGGCACTGGCTTGAGAGACAGAAGGGGAACTGGCTTGAGAGACAGAAGGGGTGCTGGCTTGAGAGACAGAATAAGCACTGGCTTGAGAGATAGAAGGGGCACTGGCTTGAGAGACAGAAGGGGCACTGGCTTGAGAGACAGAAGGGGCACTGGCTTGAGAGACAGAAGGGGCACTGGCTTGAGAGACAGAAGGGGTGCTGGCTTGAGAGACAGAAGGTTCACTGGCTTGAGAGACAGAAGAAGCACTGGCTTGAGAGACAGAAGGGGCACTGGCTTGAGAGACAGAAGGGGCACTGGCTTGAGAGACAGAAGGGGCACTGGCTTGAGAGACAGAAGGGGTGCTGGCTTGAGAGACAGAAGAAGCACTGGCTTGAGAGACAGAAGGGGCACTGGCTTGAGAGACAGAAGGGGCACTGGCTTGAGAGACAGAAGGGGTGCTGGCTTGAGAGACAGAAGGGGCACTGGCTTGAGAGACAGAAGAAGCACTGGCTTGAGAGACAGAAGGGGCACTGGCTTGAGAGACAGAAGGGGCACTGGCTTGAGATACAGAAGAAGGACTGGCTTGAGATACAGAAGGGGCACTGGCTTGAGAGACAGAAGGGGCACTGGCTTGAGAGACAGAAGGGGTGCTGGCTTGAGAGACAGAAGGTTCACTGGCTTAAGCTGGGAGAAGGGGTACTGGCTGGAGCTAGGGAGACACTAGGTGTGACTGGCACATTACTAATTTCTCTGCTACCCCCAGCTGTGTTACTGCGCATTTGTCGATGGGGGATGGGAGACACCACAGTATACAGTATTTTGCTCTGAGAGGGTTGCCCTGCCTATTTTGTCCTGGGCCCTTTAATTTCTGATGGCAGTCCTGGCAATGAGATGAGAAAGCACAATGCACTTTGATGCAGTCATGCAGTGGTCCACAGTGTCAGACCCAATTGTTAAAGGCAAGACTCATCAGCAAATCAACCTACAGGGGACCATTGCAGTATCACAATGAAGACTTTTGATGTGCTGAAGCTACTGTAAAACATATCTACCAAATATCACACAGCAAGGAAATGAGGTTATTCCTCTACTAAAATTCAGTTATGCCATAAGGGTCAACATACTGTAGTCTTGAGATCTTCTAGAGCAGGCATTCCCAACCTCAATCCTCAAAGCACACTAACAGTGCAGGTTTTAGTGATATCCAGGTTTCAGCACAGATGGTTAAATCAAAATAACCAAGGTACTAATAAAGTCACCTGTGATCAAGCATAGATATCACTAAAGCCTCGACTGTTAGTGTGCCTTGAGGACCATGGTTGGGATTGCCTGCACTAGAGGATCATATAGCAGCATCAAACCAATTTTAGAGACATTAAGGGAGATGCAGAGTACTAACCATTAGAGAGAGATAAATTGGAGAGTGGTAAACTACCAATTGGCTCCCATCATATTTCAAACACACCCTGTAACATGGCAGTTAGGAGCTGATTGGCTGGTGCTTTAGCTCTCTCCTCTTTATTAGTCTCCATGTGTTAGTACATCTCCCCCAGTAATCCCTATGACCATCCACATACCTTGAACGTAGTGAATGCATGTAATTACTGTACATAATGTTCATATATGCAGCACTGACTGTCCACCTCCGTCCGCCCACAGGAAGGTTGCCCCACTGTGCTCATGGCTGCTGCAGGAGAAGAGGCTGGGTTCTGGGCCTGCTTCCCTCTGCCTGCGCTGTAAAATTAATTCACCGGTCCTGCCTTCTCCAGTCCCGGCAGATATGATGTCACCTCACGTGTCTCCTGATGTCAGGACAGAGAGGGGGAGCTGCCCTGAGAGAGAGAAGTGCCCATGCGGATGCTGAAGACTAGGAGAGATACTTACAGCTAGTAAAATGGTCAGCAACCATGACATGCCCTTCCCTCCACAGTCCACACTGTGTATATTACCCTGCTCACACAGGGCGGGATGTACTAATGTACATCGCCGCCCATCGCCGCCCTGCGCCACGATGCTGAACGCATATGTACTAACATATGCGATCAGCATTGCGGAGGACAGCTCTTCCGATAAGAGCTGTCCTCTGCGATGCGCAGCGGCAGCCTGACTTCCGGGATTCGGCCCCAGGAGTCAGTCTGCGCATGCGCGGGGTGACGGGGGGGCAGCCGCAGGGCATGCTGGGAGGGATCCGATCGGATCCCTCACACAGCGCCGCTGAGAGAAGCCCATAGGCTTCTATGGACTATCGCCAGCTAAAGCTGGCGTACCCCGCCGCGGCGCTGTCCTGCCGGCCGGGGGTTAGTACATCAGGAAAATGCGGTAAACAGGGAGTTTACCGCATTTTCCGCTTAGTACATCCCGCCCACAGTATCACCCCTCCCGCTTCTCTGTATGCAAGTTCCCTGCCTGCTGCCTCTGTCCCCTTGTAGGTGATTTCAGAATAAATATCCTGCACCAAACAGTCTGATATTGTAAGCAAACTTTGTAATTTCTCTTGTTACTTTCTGTTCATACAGTATGCTGGTTTTCACAGTTTGCTTACAATATCAGACTGATTGGTGCTGGATATTTATTCTGATATCGCCTACAAGGGGAGAGAGGAAGCAGGCAGGGAAATCACATATAGAGAGGGGGGTGGTAATGTGTTATAATGAGGATGCAGTTAATTTGCCGGTAGTTGGGATCACGGCAGTCAGGATACCGATGCCAGGATCATGACTGCTGACGATAACAACAGCCAGAATCCCGGCTCACAGGGGCTATTCCCACACTTAGGTGTCCATGACACCCATAGAGTGGGAATAGAACCTGTGGCGAGCGAAGCGAGCCCGCAAGGGGACTCTTTGCGCTCACCCCACTGCCAGCATACTGGTGACCGGGATGCCATTGTCGGTATACTGACGGCCAGCATCCAGACCATCGGTAAATCATACTGAACCCTTATAATGTGTGATATATATTATTAGTGATGGAATAAAGAGGGCACATCCTGCAGTGAATGAAGGTTACATAATATATATTATTAGTAGAGATGAGCGGGTTTGGTTCTCAGAGACCGGATCGGGTTTTCCTGCCTGACTCGGAAACCAGAACGAGGCAAAACATCATCAGCCCGCTGTCGGATTCTCACGGGGTTTGGATACATATAAGGAGACGCGCGCCGCCGCCATTTTCACTCCAGTCCTGGAGAGTGTAGTGAGAGGACGTGCAGTCCAGTGACCAGTCACAGTGGTGGTGTCCTCTGCTGCCATATGTCCAGTGCTGCTGTTTAATAAGTCGCTTACAGTGTTGCTGTGTTGTCCTACATTAGACCAGTGATAGTGTCCTGTGCATCAGTCAGTCCAGTGACCAGTCACAGTGGTGGTGTACTCTGCTGCCATATGCCCAGTGCTGCTGTATAATAAGTCGCTTACAGTGTCGCTGTGTGTTGTCCTGCAGCAGACCAGTGGTAGTGTCCTGTGCATCAGTCAGTCCAGTGACCAGTCACAATGGTGGTGTCCTCTGCTGCCATATGTACAGTGCTGCTGTATAATAAGTCCCATACAGTGTTGCTGTGTTGTCCCGCATCAGACCAGTGATAGTGTCCTGTGCATCAGTCAGTCCAGTGACCAGTCACAATGGTGGTGTCCTCTGCTGCCATATGTACAGTGCTGCTTTATAATAAGTCCCTTACAGTGTCGCTGTGTGTTGTCCTGCATCAGACCAGTGGTAGTGTCCTGTGCTGTATATTATTTACTCCAAATAAAGTGGTTATTAACATTTAACCCAGATATAATTTTTACAGGGTGTGCTGCATATTATTATAATAGCTCCAAATAAAAGGGTTATTATTATCCAAATTAATTTTACAGGCTTTGCCTTGTGTGTGTAGTTTAGGGGTACGCTCTCCTGTGCCACCAATATTGTGCGTGTATTACATCTGGGCAAATTCCAGCACGTCCCATGTTGTTTGTGCCGCACACTTGTGTCGCTTAGCTTAGTCATACAGCTACCTCATTGCACCTCTTTTTCTTCTTTGCATGATGTGCTGTTTGGGGCCTAGTTTTTTAAGTGACATCCTGTCTGCAACTGCAGTGCGACTCCTAGATAGGCCAGGTGTTTTTGCCACACACTTGTGTCACTAAGCTTAGTCATACAGCTACCTCATTGCACCCTTTACTTCTTTGCATGATGTACTGTTTGGGGCCAAGTTTTTTTAAGTGCCATCCTGTCTGCAACTGCAGTGCCACTCCTAGATGGGCCAGGTGTTTGTGCCGTACACTTGTGTCGCTTAGCTTAGTCATACAGCCACCTCATTGCACCTATTTTTCTTCTTTGCATGATGTGCTGTTTGGGTGCTATTTTTTAAATCTGCCATCCTGTCTGACACTGCAGTGCCACTCCTAGATGGGCCAGGTGTTTGTGCCACACACTTGTGTCGCTTAGGTTAGTCAAGCAGCTACCTCATTGCACCTCTTTTTCTTCTTTGCATGATGTGCTGTTTGGGTCCTATTTTTTAAATCTGCCATCCTATCTGTCACTACAGTGCCACTCCTAGATAGGCCAGGTATTTGTGCCGCACACTTGTGTCGCTTAGCTTAGTCATACAGCCACCTCGGTGCAACCTTTTGGCCTAAAAACAATCCTGCGAGGTGTTCAGAATAGACTGAAAATGAGTGGAAATTAATGTTATTGAGGTTAATAATACCGTAGGATCAAAATTACCCCCAAATTCTGTGATTTCAGCTGTTTTTATGTTTTTTTCAAAAATCATCCAGTTCCAAAACCAAAACCTAAACACGAAAGGGTAGTTTTGGCAAAACCAATCCAGATTCAAAACATGAGGATGGAACCAGAACCAAAACCAAAACACTTAAAGTGCCCTCCGCACATTTCTAATTATTAGTGATGGAATAAAGGGGGCACATCCTGCAGTGAATGAAGGTTACATAATGTATATTATTGGTTATGGAATAAAGGGGGCACATCCTCCAGTGAATGAAGGTTACATAATGTATATTATTGGTTATGGAATAAAGGGGGCACATCCTCCAGTGAATGAAGGTTACATAATACAGTATATATTTTTAG
The DNA here is from genome assembly GCF_028390025.1 of Pseudophryne corroboree. Lineage (NCBI taxonomy): Eukaryota > Metazoa > Chordata > Amphibia > Anura > Myobatrachidae > Pseudophryne > Pseudophryne corroboree. The sequence goes on from NC_086455.1 coordinate 57,400,427, forward strand.
TGATGGAATAAAGGGGGCACATCCTGCAGTGAATGAAGGTTACATAATACAGTATATATTTTTAGTGATGGAATAAAGGGGGCACATTTTGCAGTGAATGAAGGTTACATAATATATATTATTAGTGATGGAATAAAGGGGGCACATCCTGCAGTGAATGAAGGTTACATGATATATATTATTAGTTATGGAATAAACGGGGCACATCTTGCAGTGAATGAAGGTTACATAATATATATTATTAGTTATGGAATAAAGAGGGCACATCTTGCAGTGAATGAAGGTTACATGATATATATTATTAGTTATGGAATAAAGGGGGCACATCTTGCAGTTAATGAAGGTCGCATAATACAGTATATATTATTAGTGATGGAATATAGGGGGCACATTTTGCATTGAATGAAGGTTACATGATATATAATATTAGTTATGGAATAAAGGGGGCACATCTTGCAGTGAATGAAGGTTACATAATATAGATTATTAGTTATGGAATAAAGGGGGCACATTTTGCAGTGAATGAAGGTTACATGATATATATTATTAGTAATGGAATAAAGAGGGCACATCTTGCAGTGAATGAAGGTCGCATAATACAGTATATATTATTAGTGATGGAATATAGGGGGCACATTTTGCAGTGAATGAAGGTTACATAATATATATTATTAGTTATGGAATAAAGGGGGCACATTTTGCAGTGAATGAAGGTTACATGATATATATTATTAGTTATGGAATAAAGGGGCACATCTTGCAGTGATTGAAGGTTACATAATATATATTATTAGTTATGGAATAAAGGGGGCACATCTTGCAGTGAATGAAGGTTACATGATATATATTATTAGTTGTGGAATAAAGGGGGCACATCTTGCAGTGATTGAAGGTTACATAATATATATTATTAGTTATGGAATAACAGGGGCACATCCTGCAGTGAATGAATGTTACATAACATAATATATATTATTAGTTATGGAATACCGGGGGCACATCCTGCAGGGAATGATATATAATAATTGCATATAAGACTTTTTGTTGCCGCCCCCACAAGACTTACTGTAGACCTTGATTATTCGGCCTAGTTGAGATTTTGAGTTTGACATTCCTGGCATAAAGTGTCAGACCCAACTCTGGCAAAAGACGCAGAAACGGTTGCAGTGGTGTGCAACTCTGAATCAGCGCCTAGATGTTATTTCAGAGCTCTGTGCAATATTTAACATGCTAATAATTTTATTTCTCTTTAAATAACTGAATGACACCTGCAGTAACAGCCTCATAACAGAGTGAATATGACATGAACTTCAAACACGGCAAGCAGACCCCCAGTGAAGCAATGAACCTTTAGATCATCGTAGTACTATTCATGGGAACAGCAGAGCACCAGAGCTTCAGCAAGCGAGAGCTACAGACACAATTTTTCTTTTTGTTACCAACAAAGAGCACAGCATTGCATTATGCTATCTGCACAAATGTGACCATTATCTCATGATGGCTCCTGATTGTGTTATTGCTGGTTTTCTAAATTACTTTCCATGTTGTTCGAAAATCTAAATAGGGAGACACATTTAACTCAAATGTTGATACTATAGTTGTACCACTTAAATGCAATTTCCAGAGACACTTCTGTTGGCAGATCAGGTCCAGCAACATACGTCAGAAATGATGCACTCTGCGCTGACACAACCCCAGGATAATAGCAGGCCACTGGATACAGTCACAATACAGTTTTGTATTTTCAATGCTCATCTTCAGTAAAGCGTTACTTGCATAGCATGCATAATTAAGCAGGTACTGAGAGCTGCATTAAGCATACAGGCACAATTTTTTTCAACACCTTTTTTTCCGAAACCTGTCGGAGTCATATTTATTGGTTTGGGTGGGTTACAAACAACTAAAAGCCCTATTACATTAGTATAACTGCACACTGTATATGGGCCAATGTGGTGGCCACGTGGGATCGAGAGCTTCTGCTGCATCCAGACACAAACTACATAGGGGGTCATTCCGAGTTGATCGCTCGCTAGCTAGTTTTAGCAGCTGTGCAAACGCTATGCCGCCGCCCACTGGGGAGTGTATTTTAGCTTAGCAGAAGTGCGAACGCATGTGCAGTCGAGCTCTGCAAAAGGTTTGTGCAGCTTCAGAGTAGCTCTGAACCTACTCAGCGCTTGCGATCAATTCAGCCTATTCATGTCCGGATTTGATGTCATACACCCGCCCAGCGAACACCCAGCCACGCCTGCGTTTTTGCAAACACTCCCTGAAAATGGTCAGTTGACACCCAGAAACGCCCCCTTCCTGTCAATCTTCTTGCGGCCATCAGTGCGACTGAAAACTTTGCTAGAACCTGTGCACAACCACAACGGGCTTTGTACCCGTACGACACGTGTGCGCATTGCGGTTCATACGCATGCGCAGAAATGCTGATTTTTAGCCTGATCGCTGCGCTGCGAACAGCGGCAGCTATCGATCAACTCGGAATGACCCCCATTATCCACCTAGTTATCGTGTGTCACACTGCACCTACAATAGCTCCCTTCCGGTTGATTTTATTTCATTTATTGGTGTATTTGTGCCTGATCCCCCCCACACCCCTGATTTCTGCAACAATGAAGCTAAGTATTTTAAACTTTGTCTAAATGTGTCAGAGGCAGTCATTCAAAAGAATGAATAAATGTAGGTCAAGTTGTGTGTAATGATGAGCGGGTCTTATTTCCAGCAAATTACTGTAATAGGTGCCTTTGTGTAAGCAGACACTGTATTGCATACTGCGGGGAAATGGTAGGAAGAGATATAGTGGTATATTGGAGAAGGAGATTATATATGGGGACAGGCAGCTGAAGATAAACTGGAGGTTGTGACCATGGGTCCCAAATATTACTTATACTGTATAATGCTACTGATTACACTACAGTACAGAGAGCATCCCAGTGATGGCCAAAAACTACAGAGAGCATCCCAATCATTGCCATATAGGATAAAGAGCCTCCTAATAATACCCATAAATTACAGAAAGGATCCTAGTAAGTGTTACACAAACAGAATGCATTCTAGTGACCATCATGAAGAATAGAACACATTCAAATGATTGCAATACATTACAAAGATCAGACTAGTGACTGCCATATAATATTATCCCATATTTATTAATAAACTTCTCTCCAGTTCCCAAAAAAGCATTTAACATAATTGCAACAACCTTAAGTGCATACACCCAGGCAAATTTATCTGTCCAATCTGTCTGGTGAGAACAAACATCTGGTAATATAAGGGATCAAATGACAATCAACCATTTTCTCACAAACATTGGGAAATGGACTAAAACGATTGTTCGGATAAATTTGTTAAATCAAACTGATTTAGCCTATTTGTTTGAGCAACCAATTGTCTGTTTTCCAGTGGTTGGGAGCAAATGGTCAAGTGTCATTTGCTACCATACTGTACATTACCAGATGTGTGAAAAAAACAAACCCTTAAATGGCCTTATGACAGTATAACGAGGCCAATGGACTACTAGGAAAAAATGTGGTAAGACCTTTGGCCAGTCTACCTCTGTCTCACACATAACTGCAGTTCCCCAAAATGCTATTGATTCTCTTTTGATACTTGTACTAGAGAGCATCCCAATGATTGCCATAAAGAACAATGAGGAACCCAGTAAAGAACAATAGATTTATCACCTTCAGAAAAATATGCACAGTGGCATTAATACAGACCTTATTACGTAAAGTAGTGGTAGTATTCAAGAATTTAATACGGTGGAGAATGCGACCCATTGATCTTTCCAAAATCAATTAATCCCACTCAATAGTGAATGGGATCAATTCATTGGAACACCATGCTCCATTTAATGTAACTGAATTTAGCAGTTTCTCTGAGGTCCTCCTACATTATATGGTATAATTTCATACTGTAAGGCTGGTAAATACGTTTTTGTCTCTTTCCCTATACTATACTGTACCTTAACCCTTTGGATACTGCTGCATGAATACACTGATTACCAACAGGTTCCATCTTAAATTGGAACCCAACGTCAATATCAGTCGGATTATGTATCTCTAAATTACATTGTTCAGTTGAAAAGGGACATGAAAAAGAAGTGAATAACCAACCGCAAACCCATACAAACAGGAGCACAGATCAGTGACATTTGCAGGCTTTGTTAGGTTAACATGCGATGGAGCAAAAAAAATATCCCCACTCCTAAATAAACTCTTGGGCCTGGACTGAAAGCCTGGGGCTATTCCTGGCACTCCTGGGGGCAATGGGCGGGGATGGTGGTGGTGGGGGGGGGATGTGTGTGTTAAGAATAGATAATATTGTTCTTTACATCTACATTACAGGTCCCAGCAAGCCTGCTCTGGCATGCCAGCACTTGTGGAACAAATGACAGCTTGTCTTTCTTACTTACTAAACCCTTGGGTGGCCTCCTCTTCAGTCCCTGTAAGCATCTTTGCAATATGAAAAAACAGAAATAAGCCCAGCCAGACATGCACTGTACATTATGCAAATGTATTTGCGATTCTCTAGGCTACGGAGCAGCTAATGTTAGCAAGTGAAGCTGCCACCCAGAAATGAAAAGAAACGCCCACTGGACTCATCACAAGCTCAACAGCATACACTTTAGCGCACTATACACAAGCACGGAGACCATTGAAGCTAAGGGTTGGTCTATGGCTACGCAATAGCAGCTCAGATGCCATGTATTTGCACATACGATCACGCAGCCATCAGAATACACCCCCCAAAATGGCCATGACATACATGACTTTTCCCAACCACTCTCCATAAACTCTCTGAAAACACCTCCAAATGGCCACTTCCTATCAGTCAGTCAGCGACTAAGTTCCCAGTGCAAGTGCGATTGCAGCGGCGCCTTTGCGCATGTGCTTTGCATTTGCAGCATAATGTATGTGTTTTGCCGATAATTGCTCTGTTGCCTGAACAGCGGCTTTCGCATATAAGGATGAATTAGGCGGCCCTACTGTATGTACAATGCCTAACCCGAAATCACAGGTCACTTGTGGTTACTGTCATAAGAATGAAATGGGAAGCGCTGATTGGCTAATAATGTGGGAACTGGACATGGTATATTTGGATGCTGGGTGGGGGCTAGTGTGCTTGGGGGAGTGGAGAGTTGTAGTACCTGAACACAGTGACCCCACGTTTCTTTTGCCATGAAGCCTGATTTATTGAGTTTAGAGGTGGCTGCAGCCCCATTCACTAACCTCTTTCTCCTTTCAGTAACCCCTCTATAGTACACTCAGCATTCTAGACTCTACGCCAATCAGCTCCAGTGCAGGGGGTGGGGTTCATTACTCTGTTAAGAATCTCCGTTAAGGAGCCGATTCAGTTACCCATAAAAGCCAGTACACACTAGAGAGATGCGTGCTGAGCGATCTGTCACAGACCAATCAGCACACATCTCTCCCCCCACTCACACAGCACGATGTGTGCTGAGCAAGGGGGCCGGACGGGAGGGCCACTCATTTCACCCAGCTGGTGAAATGAGCGATGTGCTAGATTGTGCCTGCATGCAGGCCAATCTTGCACTGGCATTAGTGACACACGGGACCACGCATCGCTATCGCTGTGGGGCATACACACAAGAGATCTGTGCTTAACTTCTAAGCAATCTAGTCAGATTGCTTAGATTTTAAGCACTGATCTCTTCGTGTGTACCCCCCTTAAGTGTAATACCGTTATCTGACTTATAGGCCCTACACACTTAAAGATTTAACTGAATGATATGAACGTTCTCGTTCATTAGTGAATGAGAACTCGATCATAACGTTCAGTGTGTAGTCACCAACAATGAACAATGTGTAGCCCCGCGCTCGTTCGTCGTTGGTGCCGGGTCACTTATATATGCATGCCAATATGGACAATCTCGTCCATATTAGCATGCACTGCTATGGAGCTGGGTGACGGGGGGAGTGAAGAAATTTCACTCCCCCCATTACTCCCCCACCGCAGAGTCGCCCGTATCGGCCGTCGGGCACCTTGGCGGCACATCGCCGGGTGTGTAGGGCCCATTACACCTCCATAGGTTACGGATAGAGATCAGCCTGAGAGATAGAGCCCTCCATAAGCCGCCACAATGCATTCTAGCAGCAGCGCGCAGGTAAGTGAATTGGCCCCTAAATGCGCATTTCTGTTCCTCATAGTATCTCCAGAACATGGAGACTGCTGAATGAGCACACTTATGCAGGATCACAGGTGGCAGTAAAAAAGACAATGTATACTATAGTTATTTTAGTACCTCTTTCATAGAGAATGAGTCATACAGTTGCTGTATGGAAATCTGTTCCCTCAACACTTGTCAATAAAGACACATCAAGGTCTGAATTCAAGGAAAACAAAAATAGATTACCAGGGGCAAGACCTCATCCCCCCCCCCTCCAAGACAAAACTGTGAGGCATTGAAGTTTCACGCTGCAATATCTGCCCAAAATGCAAAATGTTCTGATGATTTATACCTCAGATACAGTTTTGATGCTTCACACTGAGCGCTAATATCCCACCACACAACCTGTACGTGATATGTAATGTAATGGCATGTATGGTGCCCCAGTCTCAGGCTGTGACACATGTCATCAGACATGAAAGAATCCTTCTCCATGTTGCTGCTACACATAAGCTCTTGGAAAATGAGAAACTTAGCAGGTACCTGACTGATTTATGTTTCTGTCAGCAGAGATGAATATACCAATTGTAAAGACAGGAATCAGTGAACTACAGCTCATGAGGTCAGAACTAAAGGCGCAGAATGCTGCTTACAGTATCCTTTCAGATTGGTTTTAATTTAACACGTAGGATAGCCAGGAGTAAAAGACAAACACCTCTCTGATAGCCACGTAGACACATTTCATCTCAGTGTTTTCTATAAGTATGGTAAGCCAATGTGACAATACAGCCATAGGAAATATTTGTCAGAAGGACATAAGGAATTATTTGTAGTGCATCATATTCTAATTTGATTTTTCTGATTTTTTTTTTTTTGCAATTTCTATTGGACAGTGTGGATGGTGTAATGTTTAGCATTACTGCCTCACAGCACTGAGGTCATGGGTTAGATTCCCACCATGGCCCTAACTGTGTGGAGTTTGTATATTCTCCCCGTACTTGCGTGGGTTTCCTTCGGGTACTCCGGTTTCCTCCCACAATCCAAACATATACTGGTAGTTTAATTGGCTTCCAACAAAATTAACCCTAGCGTGAATGTGTGTGTGGTAGGGAATATAGATTGTAAGCTTCACTGGGGGAGAGACTGATGTGAATGGCCAAATATATAGCGCTGCGGAATATGTGTGCGCTATATAAATAACTGGTAATAAATAAATAATAATTACCAAGTAGGAAATGGTAATACCTCCCGGAATACTTCTTTTTGGAAGCGCATCTGCTAAGATTTCATTTCTGAGTTAAAAATGTCACGGCTATAATGGGGGCATTGGAGATACCTTTTTTTCATATTTGCACATTGTAACCTATATCTATATCAGCATTGTGGTGATGCGCTGGATAGTTTGAGAGGTAAGTCCCACTGACTAATTATGGCCATCGATCATCAATGGTCATCATCATAGGTGGTCTATGGCCAATGTCAAGTGAGTTTTTTTGCCATCAATGTTTCGGCGCCAATGCAGCACCACTGATGGCTGTGCCCTGATGTTGGAGAACATTGGAAGCGATGGTTTAATGTCTGAGGTCTACACATGTGCAGAACTCAATCATCGATGGATAACGCATCAATGGTTTTTCTGTTGCTGGATTTAAACCATCAACCTTGAACTTTAGAGCCATTGATGACCATCAGTACATTGAACAGGTGCCATTTAAAGGGAAAGGAACATGGCTGGCTGGGGGAGATCCAGCACATCAGAAGTTATAGAACATCCCATGATATGGTTGCACTCTTTCTCTGGCATTTGGATATGTTCCTCATGCTACTTTCCTGCTCTGGTCATTACACATGTTGGGTACCATGGTAACATGAGAATGGAATTTGACATTTACACTCACATAAATTATGATTATTGGATAAAGGGGCCGATTCAGAGATGGACGCATCTGTCTGTATACAGTGGCCATATCCATCTGGTCTGTGCACGCACACCGGCTGCAGTGCTTGTGCGCAACACTTCACCTTGAGGCCAGCCAGGTGATTGACAGCAGCAGGCATTTGGGAGGTAGCATTTTGGCATTGTGGGGGTATGGCAGGCCAAATAGGGGCGTGTTGGCAGCATTTTTGGGGCAGCTGCATGATGTCACACACAGCCGCTCCATGAAAAAAAATGGTGGCGGACCGCCTGTCAGCATAGCCAGGCTGTACTGGCAGGGGTCAACCTCTAATTGATGCATCCGTAATTAAATTGCGGCTGCATCAAGAGACAGTGCCACAAACATGCTGAGCAGCCTTGCCCTGTGCTGAGTGACCCCCAGCATGTGAGAAGATAGACACAGATCTTGCTGCATTTGCAATGATCTCAGTCCATTTCTGAATAACACCCAAAATGCACCTGAACAGTGCCAAACAGGACAGATTCAAAGATTGGAGTTGCAAGTTTATGTACTCACTTAAAAACCACTATACTCATAGCCAGATTAAGGTGGGACCACAGGGGATACTATAACCCAGGCCCCCTTCTGTCGTGGGGCCCCTTGGCTGGAGCACACTGACATGAATAACTCTTCTTCTTCTGCAGCAGCAGAACCAGGAAGCCAGAATGTGAGCAGGATAGTATGCAATGCAAGCAGAGACACAGAAGTATCGGGTTTCATGAGTTACCAATGGAGCTTCCCGGCCAGAGGAGAGATAGGAGGGGGGAGAGAGCTGTAAGTGACCCAGGGTTCGCAGCTTCTCCTCCTCCCTGCCTGGGTGTCTAGGTCCTGTGTAACCTGTTCTAATGAGAGCATTTGGGTCTAGAGAGAGAGGTGCACACACACAGAGTCTTCCTGAGTCCTGTCCCAGTGTGTAAATAGTACAGAGCCTGCTGCTATTGCATGTTTGCAATATAAATTATAGATTGTATTTTTCTATGTGTATTTGATGGTTGTTTAAGTTGTCTTTGTTCCACTACAAGAAAACTTTATAAAATAGTTGTCTCTGAATTAGGTGGACCTATAAACAGTAGAGATGAGCGGGTTCGGTTTCTCTGAATCCGAACCCGCCCGAACTTCATGTTTTTTTACACGGGTCCGAGCGACTCGGATCTTCCCGCCTTGCTCGGTTAACCCGAGCGCGCCCGAACGTCATCATCACGCTGTCGGATTCTCGCGAGGCTCGGATTCTATCGCGAGACTCGGATTCTATATAAGGAGCCGCGCGTCGCGGCCATTTTCACACGTGCATTGAGATTGATAGGGAGAGGACGTGGCTGGCGTCCTCTCCGTTTAGAAATTAAAATAGATAGGAGAGTGAGAGTGAGACACTTCATTTACTTACTGGAGCTTAGGAGGAGTTATACTAGTGACTGATGACCAGTGACCTGACCACCAGTGCAGTTTTATAATTTATTATTATTTAATAATCCGTTCTGTTCTTGTTCTCTGCCTGAAAAAAACGATACACAGTGACTCAGTCACACTCACATACCATATCTGTGCTCAGCCCAGTGTGCTGCATCATCTATGTATAATATCTGACTGTGCTCACACAGCTTAATTGTGGGGGAGACTGGGGAGCAGTTATAGGTTATAGCAGGAGCCAGGAGTACATATTAAACAGTGCACACTTTTGCTGCCAGAGTGCCACTGCCAGTGTGACTGACCACTGACCACTGTGACCAGTGACCTGACCACACTGACCACCAGTATAGTATATTGTGATTGAATGTCTGCCTGAAAAAGTACACTCGTCGTGTGACTTGTGTGGTGTTTTTTTATTCTATAAAAATTAAAAAACTCATTCTGCTGACAGACAGTGTCCACTCCAGCAGGTCCGTCATTATATAATATATACCTGTCCGGCTGCAGTAGTGATATATATATATATTTTTTATATCATTATTTATCATCCAGTCTACTAGCAGCAGACACAGTACGGTAGTTCACGGCTGTAGCTACCTCTGTGTCGGCACTCGGCAGTCCATCCATAATTGTATACCACCTACCCGTGGTTTTTTTTTTCTTTCTTCTTTATACATACTACATCTCATTATCATCCAGTCTATATTAGCAGCAGACACAGTACAGTACGGTAGTCCACGGCTGTAGCTACCTCTGTGTCGGCACTCGGCAGTCCATCCATAATTGTATACCACCTACCCGTGGTTTTTTTTTTCTTTCTTCTTTATACATACTACATCTCATTATCAACCAGTCTATATTAGCAGCAGACACAGTACGGTAGTTCACTGCTGTAGCTACCTCTGTGTCGGCACTCGGCAGTCCATCCATAATTGTATACCACCTACCCGTGGTTTTTTTTTCTTTCTTCTTTATACATACATACTACATCTCATTATCATCCAGTCTATATTAGCAGCAGACACAGTACAGTACGGTAGTCCATGGCTGTAGCTACCTCTGTGTCGGCACTCGGCAGTCCATCCATAATTGTATACCACCTACCCGTGGTTTTTTTTTTCTTTCTTCTTTATACATACTACATCTCATTATCATCCAGTCTATATTAGCAGCAGACACAGTACAGTACGGTAGTCCACGGCTGTAGCTACCTCTGTGTCGGCACTCGGCAGTCCATCCATAATTGTATACCACCTACCCGTGGTTTTTTTTCTTTCTTCTTTATACATACTACATCTCATTATCAACCAGTCTATATTAGCAGCAGACACAGTACAGTACGGTAGTCCACGGCTGTAGCTACCTCTGTGTCGGCACTCGGCAGTCCATCCATAATTGTATACCACCTACCCGTGTTTTTTTTTTTCTTTCTTCTTTATACATACTACATCTCATTATCAACCAGTCTATATTAGCAGCAGACACAGTACAGTACGGTAGTCCACGGCTGTAGCTACCTCTGTGTCGGCACTCGGCAGTCCATCCATAATTGTATACCACCTACCCGTGGTTTTTTTTTCTTTCTTCTTTATACATACTACATCTCATTATCAACCAGTCTATATTAGCAGCAGACACAGTACAGTACGGTAGTCCACGGCTGTAGCTACCTCTGTGTCGGCACTCGGCAGTCCATCCATAATTGTATACCACCTACCCGTGGTTTTTTTTTTCTTTCTTCTTTATACATACTACATCTCATTATCAACCAGTCTATATTAGCAGCAGACACAGTACAGTACGGTAGTCCACGGCTGTAGCTACCTCTGTGTCGGCACTCGGCAGTCCATCCATAATAGTATACCACCTACCCGTGTTTTTTTTTTCTTTCTTCTTTATACATACTACATCTCATTATCAACCAGTCTATATTAGCAGCAGACACAGTACAGTACGGTAGTCCACGGCTGTAGCTACCTCTGTGTCGGCACTCGGCAGTCCATCCATAATTGTATACCACCTACACGTGGTTTTTTTTTTCTTTCTTCTTTATACATACTACATCTCATTATCATCCAGTCTATATTAGCAGCAGACACAGTACAGTACAGTAGTCCACGGCTGTAGCTACCTCTGTGTCGGCACTCGGCAGTCCATCCATAATTGTATACCACCTACCCGTGGTTTTTTTTTTCTTTCTTCTTTATACATACTACATCTCATTATCAACCAGTCTATATTAGCAGCAGACACAGTACAGTACGGTAGTCCACGGCTGTAGCTACCTCTGTGTCGGCACTCGGCAGTCCATCCATAAGTATACTAGTATCCATCCATCTCCATTGTTTACCTGAGGTGCCTTTTAGTTGTGCCTATTAAAATATGGAGAACAAAAATGTTGAGGTTCCAAAATTAGGGAAAGATCAAGATCCACTTCCACCTCGTGCTGAAGCTGCTGCCACTAGTCATGGCCGAGACGATGAAATGCCAGCAACGTCGTCTGCCAAGGCCGATGCCCAATGTCATAGTACAGAGCATGTCAAATCTAAAACACCAAATATCAGTAAAAAAAGGACTCCAAAACCTAAAATAAAATTGTCGTCGGAGAAGCGTAAACTTGCCAATATGCCATTTACCACACAGCTACCTCATTGCGCCTCTTTTTTTCTTTGCGTCATGTGCTGTTTGGGGAGGGTTTTTTGGAAGGGACATCCTGCGTGACACTGCAGTTACACTCCTAGATGGGCCCGGTGTTTGTGTCGGCCACTAGGGTCGCTTATCTTACTCACACAGCTACCTCATTGCGCCTCTTTTTTTCTTTGCGTCATGTGCTGTTTGGGGAGGGTTTTTTGGAAGGGACATCCTGCGTGACACTGCAGTGACACTCCTAGATGGGCCAGGTGTTTGTGTCGGCCACTAGGGTCGCTTATCTTACTCACACAGCTACCTCATTGCGCCTCTTTTTTTCTTTGCGTCATGTGCTGTTTGGGGAGGGTTTTTTGGAAGGGACATCCTGCGTGACACTGCAGTGACACTCCTAGATGGGCCCGGTGTTTGTGTCGGCCACTAGGGTCGCTTAGCTTAGTCATCCAGCGACCTAGGTGCAAATTTTAGGACTAAAAATAATATTGTGAGGTGTGAGGTATTCAGAATAGACTGAAAATGAGTGTAAATTATGGTTTTTGAGGTTAATAATACTTTGGGATCAAAATGACCCCCAAATTCTATGATTTAAGCTGTTTTTTAGTGTTTTTTGAAAAAAACAACCGAATCCAAAACACACCCGAATCCGACAAAAAAAATTCGGTGAGGTTTTGCCAAAACGCGGTCGAACCCAAAACACGGCCGCGGAACCGAACCCAAAACCAAAACACAAAACCCGAAAAATTTCCGGCGCTCATCTCTAATAAACAGTACTCAGGCATTATTAATCTAATATACACCATTGATTTAAATTGAATATACTGTACACAATCCATACATCCCAACATGGGGGGTAATTCCAAGTTGATCGCAGCAGGATTTTTGATAGCAATTGGGCAAAACCATGTGCACTGCAGGGGAGGCAGATATAACATGTGCAGAAAGAGTTAGATTTGGGTGGGTTATTTTATTTCTGTGCAGGGTAAATATAGGCTGCTTTATTTTTACACTGCAAATTAGATTGCAGATTGAACACACCCCACCCAAATCTAACTCTCTCTGCACATGTTATATCTGCCTCCCCTGCAATGCACATGGGCCCTCATTCCGAGTTGTTCGCTCGCAAGGCGAATGTAGCAGAGTTACACACGCTAAGCCGCCGCCTACTGGGAGTGAATCTTAGCTTCTTAAAATTGCGACCGACGTACGCGCAATATTGCGATTACAAACGAGTTAGCAGTTTCAGAGTAGCTCCAGACTTACTCTGCCTGTGCGATCATTTCAGTGCTTGTCGTTCCTGGTTGACGTCACAAACACACCCAGCGTTCGCCCAGGCACTCCCACCGTTTCCCCGGCCACTCCTGCGTTTTTTCCGGAAACGGTAGCGTTTTCAGCCACACGCCCCTGAAACGCCATGTATCCGCCCAGTAACACCCATTTCCTGTCAATCACATTACGATCGCCGGAGCGAAGAAAAAGCCGTGAGTAAAAATACTTTCTTCATAGTAAAGTTACTTGGCGCAGTCGCAGTGCGAACATTGCGCATGCGTACTAAGCGGATTTTCACTGCGATGCGATGAAAAATACCGAGCGAACAACTCGGAATGAGGGCCATGGTTTTGCCCAATTGCTAACAAAAATCCTGCTGCGATCAACTTGGAATTACACCCTTGATCCATTCCAGGAGAGACAAAATGCTCTCTACCTGGACTTTGCCCTTAATTCATGACTGCAATCACCTCTGTTGAAATACCTTTCTTATTAATTAAATAGTTTAACACAGGTGACGCCAATCATATATTAAGTCCAGGTAGAGAGCATTTTGTTTTTCCTGGAATGGGTCACGTTGGGAGGTATGCACAATCTAATATGCACATCCCCCGCCCCCATTTTAAGCGCCCTGCCCCCCCCCCCCCTCCGAGGCTTAATCCGACCCTGACTATACTCAAAATACTGAATTGTCCACATATTATTTGCTGAAATATGCTTGTTCACTGTCATTTTCCCATAATTTGCAAAACTTACAAAAATCAACTGTAAGCATCGGCAGCTCCCGTTCAGTCTGCCCAGTGGTTTAAAGTAGCATTCTTTTAAAAGGCAAAAATATATTGGTGTTGCCATTTATCGCTACTTTACAACATCGGGCATACTTGTCGGGAAGCCGCCGTTGCCTGCTATTTGCAGGATATTACATTTACTCCTATATAACGTCCTCCAGCTTTCTACACTGCCCTGATATCTTTGTTTACAACTTCTTTGGGCTTCAGGATGATTTCCCCACTTCACATTTGTTGCACACTATAGAGTTATATAATCAACAATATTGCTGCAATGATTGCTTATTTTTCCTTTGTAATTGAAATATGTGGATATTGGTGGTCATGATTGCTAGCTGCTTTTGTTCGCTGTGCAGCGATGAGGCTAAAAAACGGCACTTCTGTGCATGCGTATGTGGCGCAATGCGCACGCACGAAGTAATATTAGACCGAACTATGTATTTTCACACAAGGTCTAGCAAAGCTTTTCAGTCGCACTGCTGGCCGCACAGTGATTGACATGAAGTGGGCGTTTCTGGGTGTCAACTGACCGTTTTCAGGTAGTGTTGAAAAAAATGCAGGCGTGCCAGGAAAAACGCAGGCGTGGCTGGGCGAACGCAGGGCGTGTTTGTGACGTCTAAACAGGAACTGAACAGTCTGAAGTAGGTATTGAGCTACTCTAAAACTACAAAAAATATTATGCCGCCGCTCTGTGGTCCTTTCGTTCGCACTTCTGCTAAGCTAAAACACACTCCCAGTGGGAGGCGGCATAGCATTTGCACGGCTGCTAAAAACTGCTAGCGAGCGAACAACTAGGAATGACCACCATTGAGTGCACATTTTATGAAAATATGCTGTGAAATGCATGTTAATGTTATTGCATGACTTGACACTATGGGGTTAATTTACTAAGGTGGAAGTTTTTAGAACTGGTGATGTTGCTCATAGCAACCAATCAGATTCTACTGAACACTTACCTAGCTGCTTCTAGAAGATAATAGATAAAATCTGATTGGTTGCTATAGGCAACATCACCAGTTTAAAAAAAAATACTCCCACTTTAGTAAACTTACCCCAAAGTATCTAAATTCAGTCCTAAATCTGTTCCTCCTTTCAACAGGATTAATAAGGAAGAGATGTACTAAGCAGTGATAAAAGAGGAGAAGTGAGTCAGTGGAGAAGTTGCCCACGTCAACCAATCAGCATTGACATACCATTTATAATTTGCATACTATAAAAGTATACAAAGCAGCTGATTGATTGCCACGGGCAACTTCTCCACTGGCTCACTTCTCCACTTTGATCACTGCTTAGTACATCTTCCCCTTAGGGTCACATGGACCTGAGGCTTAAAATGATCAATCACCTGTTATCAGAGAAAAGTGTGACCAGGGCTGTGTGGGTGTGACCAGGGGTGTGTGGGTGTGGCCAGTGCTATGTGGGCATGACCAGTGTTGTGTGGGTGTGGCGGCAGGTGTCATGTGGCATGACTAGTGCTGTGTGGGTGTGGCCAGTATCATGTGGGCATGCAAGCACCTAAACCAGGCATGTCCAAACTGCGGCCCTCCAGCTGTTGTGAAACTACATATCCCAGCATGCCCTGACACAGTTTTGCTGTCAGAGAATGCTAAAGCTGTGTCAAGGCATGCTGGGATGTGTAGTTTCTCAACAGCTGGAGGGCCGCAGTTTGGACATGCTGGACCTAAACTATCAGCCCCAATGTCGCATCCCAAAAAGTTAAACAAAAATTGATTAAATAAAATGACAGCTGGGTGTCTGCTCATTATCAGGCTGTCATGTTTTGTGTGGTGGCCTGAGGGTGTAGGCCCAATCACCCCAGTATTATTTAACAGATTCTGATATCCAATGGAAAAATCTAAGCATATCTGGGATAATCTATGACACACAGGAAAACTTACTGTATTTTTAGTTACATAAAAACTGCAAACCATGAACTGCTGGTTACAGTATTACAGCAATTTGTGACGTAGCAATTAATGTCCTTGTTGAAATGTATAAATGTCACCGACCTGGATTCATTTAAATTGTAACTATGTTCAAACATCTTCAATGTAAAATCCTCTAGGCTTCCTTTTATAATGAAACAAAGATGGTGCAGCAAAGATAAAAGAGAATGAAATAGGTGTCAATTTATTCAAATGCCCATTATTTTCCCATTGAAGTACAGTATGTAAGACGAGTTGTGTGAAAATGAAATGTATCTTATTATTTAGCAGTCCTACACACTTCTTACCTTTAATCAGACAGAGGTAAGTTTGAGATGTGTGCAGCATGTACGAGCCTTGGGTGACTCCATCTCCCTTAGATTTGTAGTTCGAAGTTTAGAGTTTTTTTGGTTTAACTAGATTAATGACATTGAATTTCATACAACATTTAGCAATGTAATCTATGGGTTTAACCTTGGATGGTGCTTGGTCTATAATGCACTGAAATTATGTGAATTATTTGACTTGTCTTAAAATTGGCTACATCTTCGATACAAAGCCATAATTTTATCATTATCCGAAGGCAGCATATACACCTCCTCACCCAGGAAGTTGTAATATTCTTCAGCAGTTTCTGATTTATATCTGTTCCCTGACCACCTGACAACTAATATTGTGATATATTGCAATATTTAAAAATCTGGAGATAAACCATTGAAATAAATGGCTTGACTTCCACGGGAGAGACAGTCGCTGCAGAGGAAAGGAGCAATAGGCAAAACAGGAGCCGAGAGATAAGATGTGCTGTTTGAATTGGAGATCGCAGACATACATTTTCCATCGAAAGATGTCTGTTATATCATTCAGTCCAATGCTTCAGACTTCTGTCTGCACAGAATGCAGCAACAAATAGGAACGGGAGGGGGGGAGACATCAGAGTAAGACGAGAGTTCTGCATTAAATAGTGCAAAGCACCAGAGGCTGTGCCACTTATTGGTATGCTGATACTTGTAGTTTACTAACAACAAGCATACCCATCAGATTTTAGATGCCAGAGCTTGCTGGGACCTTTAGTATCCTATTAAAAAATATTTTTAATTATTAACAATCCTAGGGCTTTTGGCATGGGTAAAGCTGAAAATACTATTAAATGAATATATGTGGTTTTTAAGGCATCAGTCGTAAAGGTGTGCCTAAAACACTGAAGAGTGAAACAATGCTATTCATCCATTATTTATAATGCCCCATGTGGCACCTGCACATAGAGCTACTGACACGAAGGATAAGCAGCCAGAAGTCTTATATGTGAAGCTAGCAGCTGCTACTCCTCAATTTATGTGCTATGCTGGGAGTGTGGAGTTTGATTACGCTGTCACAGCCAAGCACCAAGCTCACAGACTGAAGAGCCAAGGATACCGTCCCCTCAACCAGGGCTGGATCTACACCTTGTGGCGCCCAGGGCAAAAATAGGGGTGTGGCTTCATGAAGAAGGGTCGTGGTCAGTTATGCCCCCTGTAGCTATGCCCTCAGTAGTATTGCCCCTTGTAGAGTTGTGCCCCCAGTAGTATTGCCCCCAGTACTGTGCCCCCTGTAGAGTTGTGCCACCTAGTTGCGTCGCTTACAAAAAAATAAATAATAAAATAAAAATAAATGAATACTCACAATCCCCGCTCCTGCTTCCCGACCGCTGCTGCCCTCCGCCTCCGGCCGCCGGCGCCGTTCCTCGGATCTATGGGAGAGACGTCATGACGTCTCTCTCATAGCACCGCATTGGCACTAGAGGTCAAATATGACCTCTAGCATCTATTTGCCGCTCCCACAATGCAGTGAGGTGCACGATGACTTTATTGCGCACTGCACAGCACCGCATCTACACAGCACCGGATGGCACCAGTAGCGGATCTTGCCATGGCGGCAGCACCCTCCGGATGGTGGCAGCGCCTTCCGGAAAGTGGCGCCCCGGGCAAAAAATCCTGTTTGCCCGTAGCAAGATCCGCTACTGCCCTCAACCTACCTGCTAAGGTACGCCTCCCAACTGTCCCAATTTCAATTTCATATTTGATGGTTCTGTACTGCTGTCACTACTGGGAGTGAATTGTCCCTAGCACTATTTCTGCATGCACCCTTTTACTGGTGCGTTCAGCAGTAAAAGGGTGATAGGAAGGCCATTGGAGAGGGGTAAAGGTTAGTCTGTGTGGAGATATATCAAGCCTTGGTGAGAAATAAAGTGGAGAGAGATAAAATACAAACCAGACAGCTCCTGAAATGTTTTGAAAACAGGCCCAAATCAGCTCCAAACTGTCGTTTTGTAAACACATCCTGTAACATTGCAGTTAAAAAGCTTATTGGCTGGTACTTTATCTCTCTAAATCCATCTCCACTGTATCACTTTTTAAGGCTTAATACATTTGGGCCACAGTCTGTAAAATGGCAGTTAGTAGCTGATTGGCTGGCACTTTTTCTGTCACCACAGCTTGATACATCTCCCCCTATAGTTTTTCATCAAGCCCTCTATGATGCACTCACACATCTCTGTGAGATGACCACTGCACCTTCCAAGTCCCCTGACCAACAATGTTGGGCGGAGTGACTAAGAGAATTAGTATAGGTAGTGGGGGCACAAATCTCAAGGGAGAAGGTTCAATTTTTCAGGGAGTTAGTCTCCAAGTGCACCCCAGAGCTTTTATTGGCACTGACTATGGGGATGCCCAACTGTGCTGAACAACCTGGGGCTGTGTCACATCTTGAGAGCAGGAACTCACACTGCAGATTTCCCTATTATAATGTGACTAACTGATCCTGTCATCAGCTATTGTGCCTTTTGTGAGGAGATCCCAAATGCTGGTCCTGTTGCTGCATCATGACATGCATAACGCACATCATGATGCTCTTTAAATGTATGTGAAATGTAAGATATGTAGAACTCAAAATAAACACATAAAAGTGCAATTTTTTGCAGGATGCATTGTGGGTACAGTTGTATACAATTAAACTTTATTAAACTTAACAAAGATCAACATGCTTTAACTATCTGTTAATTGTTGGTCCATAATCACACCAGTACATATAATATGGCTTAGTGTTCAGTCAGGAATAATAATGTACCATAAAGCTTCTATTTCAGATGATAAGGAAGTAGTATCAGTTCTCCAGAGTCCCTGCCACCTTCTCTTTCAGTACAAGTGTGCTTTTTTTATGATGCTCGATCATCTGTAAAATAAGGAGTTTTTAAGCAACATACAAGAGCCATATGAGATTAATGAAATGTAAAAGATTGATTTATAGAATATAGTTTTTACATTATTACCCAGTAGTACACAAAGGACTAAGTTTGATAAATAGCTCCCACATAGCAGCACCACACAGCTCACTGGAGCTTAGAATGAGCAGTGTTCTACGTCTGATCAAACAGCATTAAGGTAACATTTGTCAAGTAATGGATATTGATATCTAGTTTTCACCTCAGGTAGGTAGGGATCTTGTTTTGTTATGTGTGTGCATTACAAAACTGCAAATCATATAATACCATCTATGCACCTTGGGCCTTATTCAGGTTTGTTAACAAACCAAAAAAGCACACTAATGGACTAAACCATGCTGCTCTGCACATTGAAGTCTGTAGGGAAGCACTTATTGGCTGAGAGCCATGAGAGATGGCTCTCTCAGCCAATCAGCTGTCAGCACATTGATTTTAATGGGCCTTGGAAACTGGAGCGCGGACCAAAGACCGCTAGATACAAACAGCAGAAAGTGGAGGGCAGATGTAACATGTGCAGAGAGATTTAGATTTGGATGTGGTGTGTTTCAACTAAAATCAAAATTGCAGTGTAAAAATAAAGCAGCCAGTATTTACCATGCACAGAAACAAATCTAAATGTCTCTGTTATATCTGCTCCACCTGCAGTGCAACATGGTTTTGCCCTTAAGTGTGCTTTTTTAATTTGCTAACAAACCTGAATAACCCCCTTTAGCATTGGGTGCCTTAGGGTAAGTATATAGTCAGGCAATTCCTGGGGTCAGTGTCGGACAGGCCCACAGGAATACAATGGAATCCCATAGTGGGCCCTCTCCTCTAGCGCTCAGGTTTCAGTCTGTGTAAATTATATATTACTACTGTGGTACCCCAGATTCTGGGTGTACCTACCTATGCCATTGTGTCTATAAGCATTTATTTGTATAAAAGAGCTTATTGTTATTTTCATATGGCTGTTTATACATTAGGCCTTATTCTTGTTTGTAATTAAAGCAAAAAATGCAAGTAACTTTGTGTCTGGAACAAACCATGATGTTCTGCAAAGGGAACAAATGCATATTTTTTCTGTGTTAGATAAATACTGGCTGCTTTTGCATGTAGCACACAAATGTTAGAAAGCTTTATCTTCACACTGCAATTTAGATTTAAATTTGGACACAGTCCACCCAAATCTAAATCTCTCTGCACATGAATGTTACATCTGCCCACCTGCAGTGCAACATGGTTTTGTCAAGTTGCTTTTTTTTGTTGCTTTACTCACTATACAAACATGAATCAGATCCATTGTACATTATTGACCTTGCCACTCTGCAGTCACTTCTTCTGTGTGGTCACCCACAAAGGGGATATAATGGTTGCTTCCAGCCAGTCCTGCCTATTTAGGCTATGCTGGTTATTGGTGGTTAAACACCAATATTACAATATATTGTTTTGCCATCGATGACGGAGAACCAAATGGTATCCACCATTAATGATACACAGCCCCCCAATGGTCCCCCCAATTGGTGCTGGGATACTGAGCCTAGTGCTCCCCCCAGTGCACTTGTGAAGCCACGCCCCCAAGGTTCCAACTAGGCTAGTGAGTGAAAGTGCAGAGATGACCATTGGTGGGTGAAATCACTGATGGTCCTCAATTACATAGTTTTCTACCATCGATGTTCACTTGCAGTTTCAACATCAAATGTGAGTGCACTGATGGCCATCCCTAATTCTGTGGCTCCTGGCAGGCCTTTCCCATCAGTGTCAGGATGGGGGGCCCTGACTGTGGTCTGAGGGGACTGGTGTGAGGGAGTACTTGAAAGTTTTGAACAGCAGTGCATGCGGCCAGCAGAAGGATGATCAGCATGTTGCTGCAGTACTTATCAAAGGAGTTACTCTGACCATAAAGGAGTGTAGGAGCACTTAATAGTGAGCAGACAATAGAAGAGTCTACAGCCTAATGTAACAGCCCAGAGTGCAGTGGAGCGTACCTGGTCTGTGTGAAGTCTGGTACCACTTCTGAGGTAGCAGTCAGTGGGAGCAGTGGTGCTCTGAGAGAGCTTTCTATCTGACCATGAGGCCAGAGAAATTCCGGGAAGCTCCTGTTAGTGGCTAGCGGTGAAGGCACTTAGTGAATGAGCCAATCTGCAACTGAAGGTTCTGCAGTCCAGATACTGTGGGGACCTGGGTAAAAGCCGGTGTTTCAGGAAGAAAACCAGGCTTCAGAAAGACTTGCATGAAAGCCAGAGGAGCTGTGCAGAGTAAGCTGTGGGCAGCTAGTGTAGGGCCCAGCGGCAGCCTAGCAGGGTGGGAATTGAGCTGTCCAAGACCTGATCAGCAGGAGAGGTACAGGAATCTCCTCTAATAGCTACCTGACCTCAGTTCCACAGCTTACAGTAGTGCAGAGAGATGCTCTACCAGAGGGTAGTATAGAGATTTGAGCCAAATCAACAGCATAGCATGGAACTCATAAACAGTACTCCCATCGCAGACTTTTATTAGTGGAGAAACCTTCCTACAGTATATTAAATAATAGCCAATTTTCCAGCCTAGCCTAGGACAAATTATTCATTCTAAGGATTATGTGATTACCCCAGACAGTTACTGAGGCACAGCCAGGCTTTACAGTAAAACCTCAATTCCCAGCTAAAATTAAATTAACATTTATGTACATTTATGTATGTTTGTCATCCAGCTCTCAATTGAATAAGTATCAAATAGCTTATTTTGCTAAGACTGAAAATGCTGCACAACATTAATGCTAAGAGGAGAAAAGCAGAAAATATCACTAAATGTACTTTAGATGAAATACAGATTGGATAGACCCTAGCGGAAGGAACACATCAAGGAAATTAGACTAGAACTGTATAAACAAATATACAGTTGCATAATTTCAAGGTTAGCAAATATTGGAAAGTAACAATTCTTTCTTTTTGTCCAAGTTCATTCAAGCACCCTTCAAGCGTTCAATTCAGCAAAGTATTACCTTCGTACAATTTACAACTGAACAATAATCCGGCTTTAAGAGATCCTGAAAAGTGAACCTGTTCATTAAAACCTTATTGGTGCATATGAGGAGAGGACCCTTTTTAGTACATAATTAGTACATAATTATTTAGTTCCTTATCTGCAATTATTCTGCTGGAAGAAATACTTTTAGATATACCTGGCTTAAATTACATATAATGGGCCTGAATCTCTCTGCACATGTTACACTTGCCCCACTTGCAGTGCAACATGGTTTTGCCCAATTGCTAACTTTATTGGCTTGCTAACAAACCTGAATAACCCCCTCTTTGCACCACTGATGAACATTTGACCAGAGTTTTACTTGTATGTTAAAAATGAAATGTTAGGGGTTAAGTAGTGCAAATTGACTATTTATTCATAAATTATGAGGTTTGAATTGTGGGAAATATAACAACTGTATCCTATATAATAAAAGGCTAACGCTGCCCCTACCTCTATGGGGGGGGAGGGGAATCAAGTGTTTTTCATGCTGGTGCTACACAATGGCACCTGATGGAGCAATTTAAGTATTGCTCCACTCAGGCATGCACACCCGCTGGCGCTGACAATACTGTTATGTTGTTTCGTCATTTTGATGGGCTGGTGACTAGTATCTTATAACTTGTTCCAAGCGGAATTTGAATCTGAGAGGATATGAGTTTGTATCGACAGGCAATAGGTCGACAGCGTCAAAAGCTCAACAAGGTCGACATATAAAAAGTCGATAGTACAAAAGGTCAACAGGTAGATTAGGTCGGCAGGTTAAAAAAGGTTGACATGAAAATGGTCGACACATATGGTCGATGAGTGTTTTTAAGGGTTTTTTCATGTTTTAACAACTTTTGCTGCATTTACTATCCATGTCACAAACTATAACCTTTAGTAACAATGTGGTGAGCGAAGCGGAGGGGAGCAAGCCACCGTGCCCAAAGTGTGGCAAATAAAGCGTGCCCACGAGGGGACACATATCACCAAATATGGGTAAAATAGGTTTGAAAACACACAATAACAAGGACTTTTTTGTGTCAACCTTTTGACCCTGTCAACCTTTTAAACCTATCGACCTTAGAACCCTGTTGACCTTATGGTCTCTAACTATTGACTATAGACCTTTTAACGATCTATTAATCCACACCCGCTTTGTACAGAGTTAATGTGCAGTATTATTGTAACCTACTGTAATATGGCTTTATGGTGCAAGCTCCTGAGTTTCTGCCACATAAATTTGCAAACTTTTGGTTAGCATATGTCATTTAAATGTTATTTTAAGAATTTACTATTGTAAATAAAATGTTAGAACCCACTGAGTATGTGTACAAAGGTAACCAGGGCAATGATTCACATACAACAAAGAAATACTGCTTAAAAAAACTGTAGAATTATTATGTTGGGAGCCATACTCCTTACCTCTGTGTTGGAACAAGAAGATAAGATAAACTACAATGGCACAGGGGAATACACTCTTACCCATAAAGTACTTGCTTAAATGTACTGGTGGGATTCTACATTACTCAATAACAGGGTCACCTGGCGTAGCCGGATGACTGATAAACATGAATGCTCGATTCAGTTCTATAGAAACTACACCACGATTCACCCAATGGTTAGCTATGTGTCTGTGATGGCTGGCCACACTCCCTCTGGTCGATGACCACACCCCTTAAGCATGGTACCCTACCACTGCATATCCCAGTGGGCATTTCACACCCCAGTCTGACACTGCCTGGGGACCTGAGATGATTTCCTGCTATAGGCTGATGGAAAGCTATAACTTTTAGATCATGTCTAGAGCCCAGTGGGTTCTGAGTGGTCCTGGTTACCTTAAAATTAATTTGTGTTGCATCCCAGATAATCCCAGAAGGGGGCCCAAACCAGCCTGGTCTTGAGGGGAGAGTTGAGAAGTGGCCCATATTAACCAATCTATCAGTTATCTATTACTTTCCATACATTGATAGCTTGAAATTTATTGGTTGCTATGAGCAACTTCAGATATCTTCTTTAGAAATTCTTATACATCTCACCCATTATCTGTCTCTACCCCCAGAAACCAGCCTGGGAATGTATTGGAGCAGGAAGCGATGAGTGACCTCCAAAAGAGATGAGCATCATTTCATCTGCAGCCAGTGATTTCACAGAACAGCACGCTGCAGTAACAATAGATTGAGACTAGTATATCTAAATCCTTTACCGTCTGTACTGCTGAGCTTTATAACACAATCTTAAATCTCAGATTTGCTAGCATGACAGACTAAGCCTGCATTACATGAGAGTATGATGAGACAGCTCAAGAGACAGGCTATTCTATAGATACAGTATTGATTGTGCCCCTTAAAAGCTCTAAATGGCCAAAGATTGGCACATCTTGGCTACCATAATTATTATTATAAATAAATGCATCGATGACTGTGATGATGATTCTTAATCGATATGACTTTAGTGTCAAGAGTGTGTAAGTGTTGCTAAGAACCTGTTATCATAAATACATTAATTCCCAGTTTAACTACTTTTAGTTTCCTACATACTCTATTACCACTATAAAAAACTGATGTTTTCATGTTTACCTATTGCATTATTTTAAATATCCTCCAATAGTTCCTATAATATTAGAATCCCAATAAATGGGCCATTAAGTTATCCCCATTATGTGTAAGGTGAGATAGGTATAGATGGGTCAGATTAGGAACTTGAAGTGACCCTATGGAAAAACTAGGTATGTTGTCTCATGCAGGTGGAACCAAATCACCAGTAGGTGGTGCCAACACAAAAATAGCCAGATGTAAAATACATTTTGTCTTGCAGTATAAGAAGAACATATAAGTAAATCACATTGCCTCTGCATTCATGTACCCAAAACATAGCGCATTCTAATGACAAACAGTACAGAGAGCACCTTAGTGACCAAAATATAAAATAGAAAGCACCCTAGTGCCAGATATTCAATAAAGAGAACATCCTAGAATCTGCCATACAATGCAGATAACATCCCAGTAATTGTGATACAATACAGATGGCATACCGGCGACTGACATACAATGCAGAAAACATCCCAGTAACTGTTATACAATATAGATGACATACCAGTGACTTCCATACAACATAGATAGCATACCAGTGACATATAATACAGAAAATATCCGGGTGAACCTCCATACAATACAGAGAACATGCCAGTGACCACTCTACAATAAATAGAACCTCCCAATGACTTCCATACCATAAAGAGAACATCTCATTGACTGCCACAGAATACAGAAAATATCGTAGTGGCTGCCATACGATACAGAGAACCATCCCAGTGACCACAATACCAGTGGCTTTCAACCTCAACCCTCAAGTTTTTCCAACAGATGTTTTTTTTTTTTATACATAAAGCATCCTAGTGACTACCATACCATACAGAACATGCTAGTTTCCTTCATACCATTGTTAGATGTTTTCCTTGCCTTACTAGTAGTCTACCTTAGATTTAGCTAAAATTTATACAAGCTATTTTAGTTTAGGATAGACAATGTTCTACCTTTGTATATTGCTGAGGCTGCGGGGGTTATCCAGAGTCAGCAGCAGTTTTGCTAAAATAGCAAAACAGCTACTAATTAAATCACATGCTGGGTAAGGCTGCTCAGCATGTGTAGCGCCTCCCTGGGAAATAGAGGTAGACCGCTGTATATGCAGCCAAGCTGCATATGCAGACACGCCGATGCCAAGTTTCCTGTTGCCGGAAATGCAAGCAACATCATCCGGCCACCCTAAAAAATGGCCGTGACATGCCTGCGTTTTCTGCACCACTCCCCACAAACACTGCGTCGCCGCCTGTCACCTGTTGCCTGGGATGTGATCGCATTGTGACTGCCCACACGTGCGTGATACGATCGCGGTGCTGTGTGGATGATTATCACTTGCATTGATTGTATGATTATCTGTCACTTAGCAACCTCTGTCCTGCTACACTGATGTCATCAAGGGCGCCCTTGAGCGCAGGTGCGCTGGTAATTGAGGGCAGGCAGCAATGAACACTTGTCTTGTCTGGAGAGGCGATATAAGGTAAGCCCGTTTGATTTTGATTGTACTCCTGATGAAAATTTCTGGTTTGAAATTGAAACGCTGAGAAAAACATTAGGAAGTCTCTTGTGATTCTTCTATATTTTAGAGCTGTGAGTGCCGCCTGACCCGCCAATCATTTTTTTAAAAACAAATGATTTGTACTCAAGCCGTTACCAACATCAAAACATAATACACATACACACTATTATGTTTTGATGTTTGTAACGGCTTGAGTACAAATCATTTGTTGATTGCTTACTGTAATTTTATACTGTTATTGTTTATAGTGTTTCCTTGGTTACGAAGCCGGGTCCAGCGACGTCACTTCCGCCCGGCCGCCGGAAGCTGGGGAGGCCACAGAGGAGTACAGGGCGGCTTGGCAGAGTGGCCTGGTCCCGCCGTGTCACTTCCGCCTGGCTGCCAGAAGCAGGAGGCGTCATACCGGAGCTGCAGGCAACGTGACAGTAGAGATGAGCGCCTGAAATTTTTCGGGTTTTGTGTTTTGGTTTTGGGTTCGGTTCCGCGGCCGTGTTTTGGGTTCGAACGCGTTTTGGCAAAACCTCACCGAATTATTTTTGTCGGATTCGGGTGTGTTTTGGATTCGGGTGTTTTTTTCCAAAAACACTAAAAAACAGCTTAAATCATAGAATTTGGGGGTCATTTTGATCCCAAAGTATTATTAACCTCAAAAACCATAATTTACACTCATTTTCAGTCTATTCTGAATACCTCACACCTCACAATATTATTTTTAGTCCTAAAATTTGCACCGAGGTCGCTGTGTGAGTAAGATAAGCGACCCTAGTGGCCGACACAAACACCGGGCCCATCTAGGAGTGGCACTGCAGTGTCACGCAGGATGTCCCTTCCAAAAAACCCTCCCCAAACAGCACATGACGCAAAGAAAAAAAGAGGCGCAATGAGGTAGCTGTGTGAGTAAGATTAGCGACCCTAGTGGCTGACACAAACACCGGGCCCATCTAGGAGTGGCACTGCAGTGTCACGCAGGATGGCCCTTCCAAAAAACCCTCCCCAAACAGCACATGACGCAAAGAAAAAAAGAGGCGCAATGAGGTAGCTGTGTGAGTAAGATTAGCGACCCTAGTGGCCGACACAAACACCGGGCCCATCTAGGAGTGGCACTGCAGTGTCACGCAGGATGGCCCTTCCAAAAAACCCTCCCCAAACAGCACATGACGCAAAGAAAAAAGAGGCGCAATGAGGTAGCTGACTGTGTGAGTAAGATTAGCGACCCTAGTGGCCGACACAAACACCGGGCACATCTAGGAGTGGCACTGCAGTGTCACGCAGGATGTCCCTTCCAAAAAACCCTCCCCAAACAGCACATGACGCAAAGAAAAAAAGAGGCGCAATGAGGTAGCTGTGTGAGTAAGATTAGCGACCCTAGTGGCCGACACAAACACCGGGCCCATCTAGGAGTGGCACTGCAGTGTCACGCAGGATGTCCCTTCCAAAAAACCCTCCCCAATCAGCACATGATGCAAAGAAAAAGAAAAGAAAAAAGAGGTGCAAGATGGAATTATCCTTGGGCCCTCCCACCCACCCTTATGTTGTATAAACAAAACAGGACATGCACACTTTAACCAACCCATCATTTCAGTGACAGGGTCTGCCACACGACTGTGACTGATATGACGGGTTGGTTTGGACCCCCCCCAAAAAAGAAGCAATTAATCTCTCCTTGCACAAACTGGCTCTACAGAGGCAAGATGTCCACCTCATCTTCACCCTCCGATATATCACCGTGTACATCCCCCTCCTCACAGATTATCAATTCGTCCCCACTGGAATCCACCATCTCAGCTCCCTGTGTACTTTGTGGAGGCAATTGCTGCTGGTCAATGTCTCCGCGGAGGAATTGATTATAATTCATTTTAATGAACATCATCTTCTCCACATTTTCTGGATGTAACCTCGTACGCCGATTGCTGACAAGGTGAGCGGCGGCACTAAACACTCTTTCGGAGTACACACTTGTGGGAGGGCAACTTAGGTAGAATAAAGCCAGTTTGTGCAAGGGCCTCCAAATTGCCTCTTTTTCCTGCCAGTATAAGTACGGACTGTGTGACGTGCCTACTTGGATGCGGTCACTCATATAATCCTCCACCATTCTATCAATGTTGAGAGAATCATATGCAGTGACAGTAGACGACATGTCCGTAATCGTTGTCAGGTCCTTCAGTCCGGACCAGATGTCAGCATCAGCAGTCGCTCCAGACTGCCCTGCATCACCGCCAGCGGGTGGGCTCGGAATTCTGAGCCTTTTCCTCGCACCCCCAGTTGCGGGAGAATGTGAAGGAGGAGATGTTGACAGGTCGCGTTCCGCTTGACTTGACAATTTTGTCACCAGCAGGTCTTTCAACCCCAGCAGACCTGTGTCTGCCGGAAAGAGAGATCCAAGGTAGGCTTTAAATCTAGGATCGAGCACGGTGGCCAAAATGTAGTGCTCTGATTTCAACAGATTGACCACCCGTGAATCCTTGTTAAGCGAATTAAGGGCTGCATCCACAAGTCCCACATGCCTAGCGGAATCGCTCCGTGTTAGCTCCTTCTTCAATGCCTCCAGCTTCTTCTGCAAAAGCCTGATGAGGGGAATGACCTGACTCAGGCTGGCAGTGTCTGAACTGACTTCACGTGTGGCAAGTTCAAAGGGCATCAGAACCTTGCACAACGTTGAAATCATTCTCCACTGCACTTGAGACAGGTGCATTCCATCTCCTATATCGTGCTCAATTGTATAGGCTTGAATGGCCTTTTGCTGCTCCTCCAACCTCTGAAGCATATAGAGGGTTGAATTCCACCTCGTTACCACTTCTTGCTTCAGATGATGGCAGGGCAGGTTCAGTAGTTTTTGGTGGTGCTCCAGTCTTCTGTACGTGGTGCCTGTACGCCGAAAGTGACCCGCAATTTTTCTGGCCACCGACAGCATCTCTTGCACGCCCCTGTCGTTTTTTAAAAAATTCTGCACCACCAAATTCAAGGTATGTGCAAAACATGGGACGTGCTGGAATTTGCCCATATTTAATGCACACACAATATTGCTGGCGTTGTCCGATGCCACAAATCCACAGGAGAGTCCAATTGGGGTAAGCCATTCCGCGATGATCTTCCTCAGTTGCCGTAAGAGGTTTTCAGCTGTGTGCGTATTCTGGAAAGCGGTGATACAAAGCGTAGCCTGCCTAGGAAAGAGTTGGCGTTTGCGAGATGCTGCTACTGGTGCCGCCGCTGCTGTTCTTGCGGCGGGAGTCCATACATCTACCCAGTGGGCTGTCACAGTCATATAGTCCTGACCCTGCCCTGCTCCACTTGTCCACATGTCCGTGGTTAAGTGGACATTGGGTACAACTGCATTTTTTAGGACACTGGTGAGTCTTTTTCTGACGTCCGTGTACATTCTCGGTATCGCCTGCCTAGAGAAGTGGAACCTAGATGGTATTTGGTAACGGGGGCACACTGCCTCAATAAATTGTCTAGTTCCCTGTGAACTAACGGCGGATACCGGACGCACGTCTAACACCAACATAGTTGTCAAGGACTCAGTTATCCGCTTTGCAGTAGGATGACTGCTGTGATATTTCATCTTCCTCGCAAAGGACTGTTGAACAGTCAATTGCTTACTGGAAGTAGTACAAGTGGGCTTACGACTTCCCCTCTGGGATGACCATCGACTCCCAGCGGCAACAACAGCAGCGCCAGCAGCAGTAGGCGTTACACGCAAGGATGCATCGGAGGAATCCCAGGCAGGAGAGGACTCGTCAGACTTGCCAGTGACATGGCCTGCAGGACTATTGGCATTCCTGGGGAAGGAGGAAATTGACACTGAGGGAGTTGGTGGGGTGGTTTGCGTGAGCTTGGTTACAAGAGGAAGGGATTTACTGGTCAGTGGACTGCTTCCGCTGTCACCCAAAGTTTTTGAACTTGTCACTGACTTATTATGAATGCGCTGCAGGTGACGTATAAGGGAGGATGTTCCGAGGTGGTTAACGTCCTTACCCCTACTTATTACAGCTTGACAAAGGGAACACACGGCTTGACACCTGTTGTCCGCATTTCTGGTGAAATACCTCCACACCGAAGAGCTGATTTTTTTGGTATTTTCACCTGGCATGTCAACGGCCATATTCCTCCCACGGACAACAGGTGTCTCCCCGGGTGCCTGACTTAAACAAACCACCTCACCATCAGAATCCTTCTGGTCAATTTCCTCCCCAGCGCCAGCAACACCCATATCCTCCTCATCCTGGTGTACTTCAACACTGACATCTTCAATCTGACTATCAGGAACTGGACTGCGGGTGCTCCTTCCAGCACTTGCAGGGGGCATGCAAATAGTGGAAGGCGCATGCTCTTCACGTCCAGTGTTGGGAAGGTCAGGCATCGCAACCGACACAATTGGACTCTCCTTGTGGATTTGGGATTTCAAAGAACGCACAGTTCTTTGCGGTGCTTTTGCCAGCTTGAGTCTTTTCAGTTTTCTAGCGAGAGGCTGAGTGCTTCCATCCTCATGTGAAGCTGAACCACTAGCCATGAACATAGGCCAGGGCCTCAGCCGTTCCTTGCCACTCCGTGTGGTAAATGGCATATTGGCAAGTTTACGCTTCTCCTCCGACAATTTTATTTTAGGTTTTGGAGTCCTTTTTTTTCTGATATTTGGTGTTTTGGATTTGACATGCTCTGTACTATGACATTGGGCATCGGCCTTGGCAGACGACGTTGCTGGCATTTCATCGTCTCGGCCATGACTAGTGGCAGCAGCTTCAGCACGAGGTGGAAGTGGATCTTGATCTATCCCTAATTTTGGAACCTCAACTTTTTTGTTCTCCATATTTTATAGGCAGAACTAAAAGGCACCTCAGGTAAACAATGGAGATGGATGGATTGGATACTAGTATACAATTATGGACGGACTGCCACGGTTAGGTGGTATAAAAAAACCACGGTTAGGTGGTATATATTGTAATACAATTATGGATGGACGGACTGCCTGCCGAGTGCCGACACAGAGGTAGCCACAGCCGTGAACTACCGCACTGTACACTGGTTGATAAAGAGATAGTAGTATACTCGTAACAACTAGTATGACTGACTATGACGGTATAAAGAATGAAAAAAAAACCACGGTTAGGTGGTATATATTGTAATACAATTATGGATGGACGGACTGCCTGCCGAGTTCCGACACAGAGGTAGCCACAGCCGTGAACTACCGCACTGTACACTGGTTGATAAAGAGATAGTAGTATACTCGTAACAACTAGTATGACTGACTATGACGGTATAAAGAATGAAAAAAAAACCACGGTTAGGTGGTATATATTATAATACAATTATGGATGGACGGACTGCCTGCCGACTGCCGACACAGAGGTAGCCACAGCCGTGAACTACCGCACTGTACACTGGTTGATAAAGAGATAGTAGTATACTCGTAACAACTAGTATGACACTATGACGGTATAAAGAATGAAAAAAAAACCACGGTTAGGTGGTATATATTATAATACAATTATGGATGGATGGACTGCCTGCCGACTGCCGACACAGAGGTAGCCACAGCCGTGAACTACCGCACTGTACACTGGTTGATAAAGAGATAGTAGTATACTCGTAACAACTAGTATGACACTATGACGGTATAAAGAATGAAAAAAAAAACCACGGTTAGGTGGTATATATTATAATACAATTATGGATGGACGGACTGCCTGCCGAGTGCCGACACAGAGGTAGCCACAGCCGTGAACTACCGCACTGTACACTGGTTGATAAAGAGATAGTAGTATACTCGTAACAACTAGTATGACTGACTATGACGGTATAAAGAATGAAAAAAAAACCACGGTTAGGTGGTATATATTATAATACAATTATGGATGGACGGACTGCCTGCCGACTGCCGACACAGAGGTAGCCACAGCCGTGAACTACCGCACTGTACACTGGTTGATAAAGAGATAGTAGTATACTCGTAACAACTAGTATGACACTATGACGGTATAAAGAATGAAAAAAAAACCACGGTTAGGTGGTATATATTATAATACAATTATGGATGGACGGACTGCCTGCCGACTGCCGACACAGAGGTAGCCACAGCCGTGAACTACCGCACTGTACACTGGTTGATAAAGAGATAGTAGTATACTCGTAACAACTAGTATGACACTATGACGGTATAAAGAATGAAAAAAAAACCACGGTTAGGTGGTATATATTATAATAATACAATTATGGATGGACGGACTGCCTGCCGACTGCCGACACAGAGGTAGCCACAGCCGTGAACTACCGCACTGTACACTGGTTGATAAAGAGATAGTAGTATACTCGTAACAACTAGTATGACTATGACGACGGTATAAAGAAAGAAAAAAAAATACCACGGTTAGGTGGTATATAATTATACAATTATGGATGGATGGACTGCCTGCCGAGTGCCGACTGCCGACACAGAGGTAGCCACAGCCGTGAACTACCGCACTGTACTGTGTCTGCTGCTAATATAGACTGGTTGATAAAGAGATAGTATACAACAATATACTACTATACTGGTGGTCAGGCACTGGTCACCACTAGTCACACTGGCAGTGGCACTCCTGCAGCAAAAGTGTGCACTGTTTAATTTTAAATTAATATAATATTATGTACTCCTGGCTCCTGCTATAACAACCTGCAGTGCTCCCCAGTCTCCCCCACAATTATTATAAGCTTTTATACATTGATGTGCAGCACACTGGGCTGAGCTGAGTGCACACAGACTGAGTCACACTGTGTGACTGCTGTGTATCGTTTTTTTCAGGCAGAGAACGGATATAGCAGAGAACGGATATATTAAATAAAAGTTAACTTAACAACAACTGCACTGGTCACTGTGGTAAACTCTGTCTGCACAATCTCTCTCTCTCTCTCTCTCTTCTAATCTATTCTAATGGAGAGGACGCCAGCCACGTCCTCTCCCTATCAATCTCAATGCACGTGTGAAAATGGCGGCGATGCGCGGCTCCTTATATAGAATCCGAGTCTCGCGAGAATCCGACAGCGTCATGATGACGTTCGGGCGCGCTCGGGTTAACCGAGCAAGGCGGGAAGATCCGAGTCGCTCGGACCCGTGAAAAAAAAAGTGAAGTTCGTGCGGGTTCGGATTCAAAGAAACCGAACCCGCTCATCTCTACGTGACAGGCCGGTGGGGGAGGATCAAGGGGTAAGTGAGGGTATTTATTGATCACCTTTGTCACTTGTGTGTTTGTTCTGAGGAAGGGGATCATGTCCCCGAAATGTCAACTTTGCCAATACACTTTTTTACTTGGTACCAAGACTGAGTGCCGCCTCATCCTTTCTGCATTGTAGATATATATATATATATATATATATATATATAATGTGGCAGTCCAGTCCAGATACCACCCCGGGTGTTTGCAGGACAGGGCACACCAGTACGGGTGCCCCGGGCTAAGGCCACCTGGGTGTAGGACTGGACCAAGAGGAAGCCCAGGGAGGTGTTGGGACACAGCAGGTTGTGTCAAAGATTATCTGGCAGTTGGAAATGATGTTATTGTATTGCTGTTGATACACAGAAATAACTGTCAATTTCATACATGAGATCCCATCCATGCAGGTCCAGTCGAGGTATTGGAGCAACTGCTCCCAGCAATCAGGCACACCTGTGCCACACTTTTATAAAGCTCGTTAGGGCAAGGGCTCAGGGCTCCTGATGCCAACAAGTGGCCAGGCGATAGAGGGTGGGCCAGTGGGTTAGAGACAGGGAGCCTGAGACTGTGTACATGCTGTTTGTGAACTTGCTGTGAAAGGTCTGCTTACTATGCTTACTAAGTCAACGGACTGCATTTCTTTCATACAACTGTGTCAGCATCTTGTCTGGTGGAATGTCGCTTCTTACAAAATATATATATATATATACTTATACACACACACACACACACACACACACACACACACACACTCCCCACTGATAATCCGGCACCCTCAGTTCTGGCACTGTGCCGGATTATCAATTTTGCCGGATCATCGGTGGTATCGGCGACAGAGGCTTTGTCGACATCCTGACTCCCCTCCTCCCTCCCCTGCAGCCTGATTCTACTGAGCATGCCTCCCTCAGGCTAACTCAAAGCCTGCAGACTGACTCCCCACCCCACAGCCAGGCTACACGCCCGCAGCCTGACCCGCCACCAGACTACCTGCCCACAGCCTGATGTAAATATAAATTGTACTGTATATAACACTACCACCACTATGCATTATATTTACAGTGTGTACTGCAGGCACACCACAACTCCTGGCTGTAACAGGAATATCTCTGCAACTTGTACCTGCTGCATATTCCCGTTAACCCTGTTATTCAGCTACCTTCTTCTACTGTTTATTAAACCAATTCCTGTTGAAGTAATTGCAATGTGGACTAACCTCCATCGCACACTGCTGCCACCTACCATCGCAGTACCTGCCAATACTTACTGCAGAAGCCTTGGTTGGCTTATATAATTGATTGATATTAGTGGATGATCTTCTTATCAATTAATTCAGTCCAGTTACTGCTAAATTATAGAAAGTAGAAAGTGTATAAGCAGAGCACGGAGGAACTATGGGGGTCATTCAGATCTGATTGCTGGGCTGCGATTTCAGCTGTCCTGCATTCAGATAGTCACCGCCTCCAGGGGGAGTGTATTTTCTCCGTGCAAGTGTGCGATGCTATCGGTACACCGGGCTGCTAAAATTGATTGTGTGCAGTCTCTTCACAGCCCAGGACTTACTCACATCAGGCTGATCGGGGCCGGAGCTGACGTCAGACACCCTCCCTGAAAATACTTGGGAACGCCTGCATTTTTCCAAACACTCCCAGTAAACGGTCAGTTACCTTCCATAAACGGCTTCCTCCTGTCAATCACCTTGCGAACACCCGTGCAAATGGATTTTTCACACATCCCGCCGGTGACCAGAGATGCCCTTTGTTGTTGTCTGACGCGTGTGCGTATTGCGGTGCATACGCATAATGGGGTCTATTCATGTAAGAATGCGATCGTTTGGTTTTAGTTATCACCAAACATCGCATTCTTATGGGGCGGCTTTTTTTCATATACTTACCGCAGTTCACCATCCTGGGTTCCCGATGCGATTCGGTAACTCGTCCTCTCACGATGCCTTTTTCATTGCTTCTATCGCGGCTTGCTGGAGGGTGTTTAGTCTTCACATGCGCAGTGCACACCTTTGACCCTGCAGTCCGAGCTGGCCGTCAGGTGAGTAGAAGATTGATAAGCCACAAGCATTGCAACCTGGCTAAAAAGGGTGGGGCTTATGGAATAGAGGTGGACAGGAGCAGGGGTAACTTCAATGCTCCGGCCACTATTAGTCAGGGTGGAGTGGACTACGCCATCCTCACATGACGAAGCTGCACAGGAGAGAAGCGGAAAGCAGTGCTTTCCGCTTCTACATGAATTGCAGTTACCATACAAGTGTATGGTACTGCAATTTTTTTTTTTTTTTTTTAATAATACAATTTTTATTATTTAAAAGTATACATGAAAGAACAGGAAAAGTTGATCGTCACATACATATAAAGCGGTGGATTTTTAATACAGAGATAATGATATGAGAGATTAATTCAAAATGCAGCTTGCTAACATGAACAAGAACCTCAACTAGAATACTGCAAAATGGAATGCAAGTTTAGAATTCTGTATGATTTGTCTACTTGGGACTATGACGAAAATATAATAGATAGGTAGTAAAAAGAAGAATACAAGAAGAGAATAATAGAAAAAGAGAGAGAAAAGAAAGAAAGACAAGAAAATAAAAAATCTTAAAAAATAAAAGACAAGGGGAGGGGATGGAAGGGGGAAGGGGAGGGGGGGGATGAGATCATAGTTATTATGAAATAATGTAAAAGACAAGGGCCTCTTCTATGTGCAAAAATTTAGACGGAATAATCTTGAAAGCTAGTGTTGATCGGGATTAAGAGTTAGCGATGACCCGGAGATGATGCCAGTCTGTATTTTCAAACACTTTCATAATTTTGTCTTGTGTAGATGGGTCTAGAGAAACAATAAATGGGGACCATTTGGCATAAAACCGGTCTACGTGCCTATCCAAGTCTGGAAATGTATTATTCCTATCGAAATAAAGGATTTGTAGGAGTTTCAACTTTAATTCCTGTAAGGAAGGAGAGGAGGAGGAGATCCAATGGATAAGAATTATTTTCTTTGCAAGTGTCACAATGGTAACCAGTAGTGGGATATGAGATGAGAGTTCCTTGTTGGGGAGCCAATTTTTAAAGTTCGCACAAAGGTAGGCTAGAGGGTCAGGAGGAACATGAGTGGAGAATAAATCATTTATATATACAGTTACCTTATTCCAAAAGCGTTTTATTTTCCTACATTCCCAGAAACAGTGGTAAAAGTTAGCGTGCAAACAGTGACATTTAGGACAAGATCCTGAGGTGTCTGGATTCATATGTTTTCTCTGAGCAGGAGATATGTAGGCCCTGTGTATAGTTCTCCAGTGTACTTCCTGAAGATATGAGGATTTTAGGAACTTTAAGATTTTAGGGCAATGTTCAGTGAGAGTCGAAGGGGAAGTAATGTCAGGGATATCATTTTGCCATGTAGATGTTAGTGTATGCCATGATTTCGTGTTAGCGATCGGTAATAGGATAGTATAAAGAAATTTTATACAATAAGGGACCGCATTTAATAGTCTCAATAGGGAATTAATGGGATCAGTCGAGTTTTGGTGTCTGGTTTTTGGATCCAGTGAAAAGGCAAAGTGTCGTGTTTGTAAATACATGAAAAAATTAGAGGTGTGAAGTGAAAATCGTGATTGGAGAGTAGAAAAAGCCAATATTTGTCCTCCAGGATCAAAGACCTGTGAGGTAAGTGAGAGACCTTTAACTTTCCACGTGTGGAAGATTGGATTAGTTATCGAGGGAGAAAAGGAAGGGTTGCCCCAGAGGGTATTGTATGGAGATGAAGTCGGATTTCTCTTCAGTTTTTTGTTTATGGAGATCCAAGCTAGGTAAGTGTCATGAAACATTATATGATGAAAAATATTTGAGGGGATGTCTGATTTTTTGGAATGAAGAAGGGCACCAGGAGAATAGGGATTAAATAGAGCGGTGTCAAGAGAATTAGAAGTGAATGTAGATTTAGAAAGAAGCCAGTCTGAGATATATCTGAAATGCGTAGCTAATGAGTATAATTTTAAATTTGGGAGGGAGAATCCTCCATGGGATTTATGAGTCTGAAGTTTATGGAAAGCAATTCGAGGGCGTTTATTTTGCCAGATGAATCGTGAGGTGATTTGGTCAAAACGTTTCATGTCAGAGGCAGAAAGATTAATTGGTAACATTTGAATTAAATAGAAAATTTTAGGGAATATGATGGATTTAACTACCGCTATTCTTCCAATGATGGATAATGGTAAGTTAAGCCATGAATCGTATAGAGAAGTTATTTTAGCGAGAATCGGGGTAAAGTTGAGTTTGTATAATGAGGACACATCTGATGGGATATTTAATCCTTGGTATTTGATTTCTGTTTTAGGGGTAGCAACTGAGAAAGGAAGTGAGGGGGTTTGTGGATGGGACTTGGGACCTTCTAACGTTAGAATGTCTGATTTAGACATATTTATCTTGAACCCTGATTGGGCGCCAAAATTAGATATCAAAGAAGACAAAGAGGGTAAAGAGGTAGAAGGGTTGGATAGAAAAAGTAGGAGGTCATCTGCGTATAAAGCTAGTTTCAGTGTGGACGACCCTATTGAGATACCGTGAATGGAAGGAGAATTCCTGATAGAAATTGCAAGTGGTTCAATGGCAATGGCGAAAAGTAACGGGGAAAGGGGGCATCCTTGGCGTGTACCTCGAGAAACTGCGAATGGAGTGGACAAGTGGCCATTACAATATATCTGAGAGGACGGAGAAGTGTATAGGGTCTGGATAAAGGAAATGAAAAAAGAAGGATATCCGAAATGTTGCATGGAATTGAAAAGGTGAGGCCATTCTAGAAGGTCAAACGCCTTCTCTGCATCTAAGGCTAAGACAATGGTGTGTGATGAGGAGGGGTGAAATTTCAGATGTTGGATTACGGAGAGAACCTTGCGTACGTTAGTCACCGAATGTCTACCCCAGATGAACCCAGATTGGTCCGGGTGGATTATGTGGGGGAGGGTGTATTTTAGTCGATCGGCTAAGATTTTTGCAAAAATTTTATAATCTGAATTCAGTAGAGAGATTGGGCGGTAAGAACCAGGGAGGGAGGGGTCTCTGCCTGGTTTCAATAGGATTTTGATTATGGCATTATTAAAGTAAAGGGGAATAGATTTGGAGTTAATTATTGAATTAAACAGAGCCAGAAGATGTTTATCAATTTTATCTATTAGGAGTTTGTAGAACTCGTTAGAAAAGCCATCAGGGCCCGGAGCTTTGTTGAGTTTCAGGTGGCTAATAGTAGAGCGAACTTCTTCCAAAGTAATGTGGTTAGCTAATGATTCGGTTAATTCAGAAGGGAGTTGAGGTAGTACAGGAAAGGACCAGGAATGGTGATTATCTTTGAGTGTGGAAGGTTGACCTGTGTATAATGTTTCATAGAATTGTCTCATAAGAGAAGTGATTTGTTGGGGGTCATTGGTTAGAGAACCATCAGGAAGTTTTAGAGGATGTACTAACATAGGAGGTGAAGTGCCTTTCAGGATGTTTGTTAGTAATTTACCTACTTTGTTTCCAAAATTATGAAACCGAGAATCAACCTTAAATTTGTATTTGTCTCCCATCAGAGAAAGAAATTCATTAAACTGTAGTTTTAATGTTAAATATGAAGATTTGTGAGACTGAGTGGGGTAAGTTTTGAAGGTTTGATAGGCGGAAGAAAGTGCACGTTGCATGTCTAAATAAGACTGAGCGTGTTTTTTCTTGAGGGCTGAAGAGTAGGAAATGATGCTACCTCTGAGTACTGATTTGGCAGTTTGCCAAAATAAAGGGGGATCTAGCTCTGAATGTTGTTTATTTGAAAAATAGAAGGAG
Source organism: Pseudophryne corroboree (assembly GCF_028390025.1). Taxonomy (NCBI): domain Eukaryota; kingdom Metazoa; phylum Chordata; class Amphibia; order Anura; family Myobatrachidae; genus Pseudophryne; species Pseudophryne corroboree. The sequence goes on from NC_086455.1 coordinate 57,439,862, forward strand.
TCCCAAGTCGCCTGTAAAGAGTCGCAAAACTTCTTGGAGTTAGAAAGATAAGAGGGAAATCTCCATTGAGGAGATTTATTTCGAGAAGGGTGTAGAGTGTATGAGAACCAGATCAGAGCGTGGTCGGAGATAACTATGGGTTCAATGGCTGAGTCTGAAACCGACGGGAAAAGATGTTGGGATATAAAGACATAGTCGATTCTGGAAAAAGTGTTGTGTGCGGAGGAGTGGCAGGAAAATTCCCTTTCAATCGGGTGAAGTGCACGCCAAATATCTATCAGTTGTAGAGAATCAGAAAAGAGAGAAATGCCTAGAGTAGGGAGATGTTGAGGGGTCCTAGAGGTGTTAGAGCGGTCTAGGTAGTTAGAAGAAACTAAATTGAAATCACCGCATACTATAAGGTTGTCATTGGAGAACGGAGATAATTTAGCTAGCAGCATCTGAAAAAATGATTTTTTGTAAGTGGTGGGAGCGTAGATGTTGCACAGGACTAGTACATGTGAATCAATGGAGAGTTTAGTGATTAGGAATCGTCCATTAGGGTCAATGTCAGAGGATATTGTTGTGGTGTTAAGGTTACGTTTTGCCAATAGAACTACCCCTCTAGATTTAGAGTTAAATGGAGCCGCTGCTATAAGGGACCACTGTGACATCTGCAGTTTCAAGGATTCTTGTTGAGTTAAATGAGTTTCTTGCAGGAATGCAACATTAATGTCTGACTTGGATAGGTATAGAAGGATCTTACGACGTTTAGCCGGAGAATTAATCCCACCAACATTTAGCGTACCAATTTTTAAGTCTATCATGTGAATGGCCAATTAGGGTAGAACAATAAAAGATACACCCTTAATTCGAGTAAGTAGATCAGAGAGTGGGAAAAGGATATGGGGATAGGGGGGGGAGGGGCATGGGGGGAAAAAGAACACAAACAAAAACAAATGTTGAATGTTTGACAAGCAAACAGACTTCGGGACCAAAAAAGCATTTTGATAACTAGAATAAATCTAAACATTATTTCTATTCCGGAGCAATGCTTCCGGTGTTTTCCCGACCTCGGCAACTGGGAAAATTATGATCTAATATAAGATAGAGCTAAGTCATAAGATGCAGCAATAGACCTAGAATACTTTTAAGCTAAATGTTGAGTTGAGATAAGAGCAACACTGAGATTAAACAATAGTGTTAGTCATCAATTATTCATAAGATCACCTATAAACAAAAATTAAACCTCATTTGCATTCTCAACGCATATGTTGAACAATAACAGAAACCTAAGTGTGACCACGTGGGATTGGAACCATCTCACTGGTAATTATCACATGTTCGCAAGGATATTCAAACGTAGCTGAATTGACATTAATGAATCAGAAGAAGGGGGAGAGCCTCTCTTATGGAGGCGTTACGAGTCGAGCCTAAAAGTCAAGAGTCAGGGATAGGAGTAATATCAGCGATGTCATTATGGTCCTCAGAAGACCCTCCTTGGAGATATGACGCTGCATCCTCAGGAGTAGAGAAATCCAGGTGTTTGTCTCCATCATAGATTCGGAGCTTCGCTGGGTAAAGTAAGGAGAATTTTCGTTTATCGGATACCAATTTTGAACAGATAGGATTAAAGGCCTTCCTTGCTCTTGATAATTCTGCAGAAAAGTCTTGAAATATGAGCAGACGGTTGTTTTCCCACTGTATAGATCGAATCTTCCTGGAGGCGGACCAGATGGCTACTTTGTGTAAATAATTTAAGCACCTGAACAGTGTAACACGAGGGCGACCCTCTGTAGAACGGGGGGGAGGACCTACACGGTGCACACGCTCAATTACCAAATCTTTACAAATATCGGCGATACCTAGAAGATTGGGGAGCGTTGTTTGGACAAATTGAGAAAGATTGTCCCCCTTCACAGTTTCAGGGAGGCCTACCAGCCGAATATTATTTCTTCTGGACCTGTTTTCTGCGTCGTCTAACTTCATCCATAATTGATAATTCTCTTTTTCAAGGCGTTTGACACAGCCCTGAACATCAGCCATATCATGGCAGAGGCCTCCAATTCTATTCTCATTAACAGAGACTTTGTGTGAGAGATGCTGCAATTGGAGCGAGATGTCTGAGACTGCTTTTGACAATAATGGAGCCATCGCTTGTGTAATGGCCTCTGTGAGGTCAGCGTATGTAATAGGCGAGTCTGGGGAACGATCCATTGAAGGGGGGCATGAGAGTGATTGTGAAGCAATCAATTTTTTGGGAGCTGGAGAAGAGGGAGGGGTGGTAATTCCAGGGGCCATAGTGGAATTAGCTCTCCTTTTTTCCTGGCGAACAGGGAGGGAGGAAGGTAGGGCTTTGGCTGCAGAATTGGAGGATAGAAACCGGTCCATTTGTAGTAGTAGGGATAAAGAGAATGGGGTGCTATCGTATGAATAAAATTTCACTGGGTTATAGAAGTAAGAAAAAGCATGCGTGGTATCTGTGAGCCGTGGAAGCTGGTCCTGTGTATTGTGTTATTCTTAGGAAACCTTTGATATCAGCCTAAGGCGTGGGAGTTTGCTGGCAATGGTATATATAGGGTTAAACAGCAGTGACCCACCTTAGAATCTTCAGCAGGAATCAGTTTTTTTTGTCTGTAGGTCTCTGCAGCTGCAGAGCAAGGCAGTGTATATGTAGGCAGCAGGAGATTAACACAGAATTGGCGCTGCTGCTGCGGTTGCTATGGTTACCGCTCGTGATCCAGTGAGAGCCGGGTGCCGTGACTGAGCTCTGCGGCTCTCGTTCGTTTCAGTGTCGTCTCCCAGGGCAGATTATCCCAGGTATGACTGCCTGTCACACCGTGTGCAGTGAGGGAGGGAGAGAGCGGCCGCAATGAAGTGCCGTCCGGTGGGGATTTTTCTCGGTGGGCGGGCGTCTCAGGTGCAGGGCGATCACAGCCGCCGGCGGCTTGCTGCACGGAGGAGCAGTGGGGCTATAAATACCGGCTAAGTGAGGCTGTTAAAACAGCCGTTATAGCGGTGCCGTGGTCGGGATATACCGGAGCTGTGCTGTGGTGTGTCCTCACAGCATGGAGCCGGAACCGGAAGTCCATGGTACTGCGATTTAAGCACAGAGCAGGGCTACCGCAGGAGAAGTAATAACTTTCTCCATGGTAACCCTCTCTGTGAACTGCGGGAAGCGGAGAAAAGCCCCCGTTTACCGCAAATCAGGGCTTTTCTCTGCTTCATGAATAGACCCCTTAGTACCCGATTGCCCGCTGTGCAAAAACACACAGCAGCGATCCGATCTGAATGCCCCCCTTATGTACTGTAGCCTGTTATACAGAAGTATGTAAAGAAGGTGCTTGTCACAAGTGCATCTATCCCCAAATATAGTTTCACAGGCTACCCAACCTCTTCACTTCCCTGCCATCTGTGGGTTAAAATGTGATGTAAAAAAGAGGCCAAGCAATAAGGGCAGGTCCATTTTGTGTTTTCTCAAAACTTGCCACTTGCTTCCGATCCACTTCCTGTTGTAACTATCAATAATTCCCAGTATAGGGCCCAGTCGATTTAACAATATTTAGCATGAAGGATGTACAATAAAGTAGAAATGGGTTGGGTATGCGTGACCAGCGATCACCCAGCAGCAGAATGCCAGCAGGGGGGCGGGGGGCGAGCGCAGAAAGCCTTGGACACCCATGAGTGGGAATAGTCCCTGTCGGTCAGCATGCTGAGCATCAGGATTGTGACCGGGTGGGATTTAGGGGCGGGTATTGTAACCAGCAGTCTCCTGACTGCCGGTCACATAACTGCAACCTGTAGATATATATAAAGGCAATTAAAAATGTAATATGTGTTACAGATGTAGCCGAGTTCATTTATCCTGCGGAACAGCCATGAGTGCAACTTGCTACACCGGGCTGGGTCTATTTGCATCCCCCGATCACACCATAGAAAGCCTACGGGGTGCATGTGCCAAATGGATCGTGGGAGCACCTAGTCGCAGCCAAGCTGAGTTTAGCTACATCTCTGTGTTAGAGTCTCTTTAATAATTTATAAAATAGTCTTTGAAGATTGCTCATGAGTTATCCCAATTGCAATGACAGATGTATAAAAATACCACCTAGAGATATTTTACATTGGGCAATTCCATCACGATATTATCTGCGTATTTACTCTAGCGATATTGTTTATGGAATCATGTGGTGCAAATGAGGAAGCAATGATGGACATAAGAAACTGATGTCTTCAGGATCATTGCACTTTTGTCTCCTTCATAGGGGGGAATTCAATTGTTATCGCCGCTCGATCTCCCTTCTAAAGTGACAGGATATCGCATGGGCGATAATCAATTGATGCCAGTTATCGCGCCCATTAGTGCCATGTTTAGCCGTGTAATACAGCTAAACCCGACTAAACTAATGGGCACAATCTAGAAAAGTCTGTTTGAGCACCCAAACGTGTCACTTTTCTCACATTTCAGCTCGCCAGCATTGGGGGCTGCAAGCTGAAATGTGTCTCGCTGCGGCTCTGCGCGCCCGAACAGAGCAACAATTAAATCGCTCCATTGGGCGCCACTTAGTGGCAGCTGCGGGGAGAAACAATTGAATTCCCACCATATAGTTTATTTCCAAGTGCAAAGATATTTAACAGATTTCTGGGACATTGCCCATTTTTTATCAACATGCAACTTAGAACAATGGGGGTCATTCTGACCCGATCGAACGCTGCAGTTTATCGCAGTGGTGCAATCGGGTCAGAACTGTGCATGCGCCGGCGTTGCAGTGCGCCGGCGCATGCCAGATGGCCGAAGGCCGTCGGGCCGCTACGATCGCCTCTGCCTGATTGACAGGCAGAGGCGGTCGCTGGGCAGGGGGTGGGAGGAGGGGCAGAACGGCGGCGTTTGGAAGTCGTTTCATGGGCGGTCCGGCCAACGCAGACGTGGCCGGACCGAACGGAGGGGGCGGGCTGCAGCGGCTGCGTGACGTCACACGCAGCCGTTGCGGGCCGGGGAGCAATGAGTAGCTCCCGGGCAGCACGCTAAAGCTGCACTGGTTGGGAGCAACTCTTGAAGTGCAAAGGCATCGCCGCTGTGCGATTCCTTTGCACTTCTGCAGGGGAACCGGCACTGACATGCGGGGCGGGATAGCCCTGTGCTGGGCGTCCCCCGCATGTCTGTGTGAATGATCGTAGCTGTGCTAAATTTAGCACAGCTCCGATCATCTCGGAATGACCCCCAATGGGCCTTATTCTGATTTGCAAGCAAAGTATCATAGCAAGCAATTGGGAAAAACCATGTTGCACTGCAGGTGGGGAAGATGTAACGTGCATAGAGTTAGATTTGGGTGGGGTGTGTTCACACTGAAATCTAAATTGCAGTTAAACAATAAATCTAACATCTGTGGGTTAAATGCAAAAACTGCCACTGTTTACTTTACACAGGAAAAAAATAAATGAACAGTATTTGCTACCCTTGTATTGTAGCATCATTTGTTCCATACACAAAGGGCCATATGCACTGCAGAGAGGAAAGGGGGGGGGGGGGGAAGGGGCAGAAATAACATGTGCAGAAAGTTAGATGTTGGGGGGATTATTTTGTTTCTGTGCAGGGTAAATACTGGTTGCTTTATTTTTACACTGCAATTTAGATTTCAGTGTGAACACGCACCAACAAATCTAACTCTCTCTGCACATGTTATATCTGCCCCACCTTCAGTGCACATGGTTTTGCCCATTAGATAAACATTTTGCTGCTGTGATCAGGTCTAAGGGGGTAATTCCAAGTTGATCGCAGCAGGAATTTTGTTAGCAGTTGGGCAAAACCATGTGCACTGCAGGGGGGACAGATCATACAATAACATGTGCAGAGAGAGTTAGATTTGGGTGGGGTGTGTTCAAAATGAAATCTAAATTGCAGTGTAAAAATAAAGCAGCCAGTATTTACCCTGCACAGAAACGAAATAACCCACCCAACTCTAACTCTCTCTGCAAATGTTATATCTGTCCCCCCTGCAGTGCACATGGGCCCTCATTCCGAGTTGTTCGCTTACAAGCTGCTTTTAGCAGCATTGCACACACTAAGCCGCCGCCTACTGGGAGTGAATCTTAGCATAGCAAAATTGCGAACGAAAGATTCTCTAAATTGCGATTAGAAATTTATTTCCAGTTTCTGAGTAGCTCGATACTTACTCTGCCACTGCGATCAGTTCAGTCAGTTTCGTTCCTGGTTTGACGTCACAAACACACCCAGCGTTCGCCCAGGCACTCCCCCGTTTCTCCAGCCACTCCCACGTTTTTCCCAGAAACGGCAGCGTTTTTTCACACACTCCCATAAAACGTCCAGTTTCCGCCCAGAAACACCCACTTCCTGTCAATCACATTACGATCACCAGAACGAAGAAAAAACCTCGTAATGGCGTGAGTAAAATACCAAACTTCTTAGCAAATTTACTTGGCGCAGTCGCAGTGCGAACATTGCGCATGCGCAATTAGCGGAAAATCGCTGCGATGCGAAGAAAATTACAGAGCGAACAACTCGGAATGAGGGCCATGGTTTTGCCCAATTGCTAACAAACTTGCTGCTGCGATCAACTCAGAATCACCTCCATTGTTCACAACACAATAATCATACCAATTTTTTAAAATTATTTCTTTATTCTATTTAAATCATTGCTCAAATTACCTTGGTCATGAAATAGGCATACACAGTGGGTTCTCACACATTAGTTATACACGCCAATCAAAAGTTTTACAAGTTTATGTGGCAGGAACTCTAGAGCTTGCAATTGAAAGCCAAATTAAGTTACAATAAAACGGTACATAAACTGGATTAAAACTCAGGAGCTCTCAGAGTCAAATCCCACTTGTAACAAGCTACAAGATATTCAGCTGTTACAAGCGGAATGCAGATCCACGTGCTGTTCTTCAGAACCAGGTTCAAGGGATTGCCATGACCATTTTAAGCCGCATTTTTGGGTACAGTCATATTGTACAATGTGCGACATGGATTTAGATTCATAAATCGGTATTACACCAACCAAGATGTGTTTGTACATTATACTGCCATTTAGAAGAACCCAAGAAAGTGCCTCCCCAAAGTGGGAGATGGAGAGATGGTCGAGTTTATTGCAGCTAGCGTAACTGGACCTGGTGGTGTCCCAGTATGAGGCAGTAAATATGCAGCAGTTCGCAATTATTATCAGCTCTATCCATGATGCAAAGGACCTCTACCAGCAAGACTACCAACAGGGGGAAGGTGGAAAAAAGCCAGATGTTGGCAGCATGGCAGAGGACGAGAGTGTTAATTAAGAATGGCCTTACTGGAGGCATTGCTTCCCTTCATGCTACTGTATCTAAGGAGACCATATGGATGCAGACAATAGCCCGATGTCTCACTGCAGAGTGAATTGCTGGGAAGAACAGTTGGACAAATGTAGAGGAACGGGGTGAAATGGTGTAGCAGAGCCTGCAGGAAGTACTGCAGTCCAACCACAACCTCCTCCAGAGCCATTGTGTCAGAGTGAACCCAGAACAGATGACACCCATTCCTGGATGGCCCTGTATTGCAAGGAATTACTGAGGGAGTTGCTGGATCATTTATAGAAGTGTAGTTGGGGACCACTGAACAGAATCTTTTGGATTCAGTTAAGTCAAAATCGATTGTTTCCCGAGAAACCATATGTGGTATCCAGAGTACTTAATGTCTGTCCAGCAGAGTATAAGGTCCCAGAAGAATATGCTGTTATAGAATCTAGTTAGGTGTCCTTAATTCTGGAGAGCCTCTAGATGTTCAGGAAATAGGTACAAAGGGAATCCTATCTGTTAGAGTGTATCAAATAGAACATTATATACAAGTATAAATAGTTCATGAGAAAATTGTTTAACAGTAAACTAATAAAAGTCACATAAAGAGTGAGGACACATGGAGGTATTATTATTTTTTATTTATATGGCGCCACAAGGAACCTGCAGCGCCCATTAAAGAGTACGTAAAAAAATGAGAAAAACAAACAAAAAAAGCACTTAAAGTTTGAGACAATATAGGACAAGAACAAGTTATATAAAGATAACCGGGGGTTTAGGAGCAATCAAAAGGAGCAGGGCCGGCTCCAGGCCTACTAGCACCCTGAGCGAGAAAATATAAAAGCACCCCTCCCCCCCCCCCAAGAAAAAAAAACAGCCCTATGCGCGCGCCTTCGGCGCGCGCGCTCCAGGAAAAGTGGGTGTGGCCCCTGGAAAAGTGGGCGTGGCCTCATATATTATCACACTATAAATATATTTTCACACCCCCTCTACGCACACAATTAGCAGCCTTAGACATAACAGCCACAGTGGTTTTCCTTACACACACTGTCTCCAGTATATTGGCAGATACACATAATGTGCAGTGCCAGATAGATATGATATGCCCCCCAGCAGTGCCAGCTACACATGACATGCCCCGCAGCAGTGCCAGCTACACATGACATGCCCCGCAGCCATGCCAGCTACACATGACATGCCCCCCAGCAGTGCCAGATACACGTGACATGCCCTCCAGCAGTGCCAGATACACGTGACATGCCCCCCCAGCAGTGCTAGATACATAAATGCCCCCACAGTGCCAAATAAATGCCGCACAGTGCAAGATAAATAAATGCCCCCACAGTGCCGATATGCCCCCCAGCAGTGCCAGATACATAGATGCCCTCACAGTGCCAGATAAATAAATGCCCCCACAGTGCCCGATACATAAATGCCCCCACACTGCAGATATGCCCCCACAGTGCCAGATACATAAATGCCCCCAGTGCCAGATAAATAAATGCCCCCACAGTGCCAGATAAATAAATGCCCCCACAGTGCCAGATAAATAAATGCCCCCACAGTGCCAGATACATATAAATGCCCCCACAGTGCCAGATACATATAAATGCCCCCACAGTGCCAGATACATATAAATGCCCCCACAGTGCCAGATACATATAAATGCCCCCACAGTGCCAGATAAATATATGCCTCCACACTGCAAATATGCCCCCACAGTGCCAGATACATAAATGCCCCCAGTGCCAGATAAATAAATGCCCCCACAGTGCCAGATAAATATATGCCCCCACAGTGCCAGATAAATATATGCCCCCACAGTGCAGATATTCCCCCACAGTGCCAGATACATAAATGCCCCAGTGCCAGATAAATATATGCCCCCACAGTGCAGATATTCCCCCACAGTGCCAGATACATAAATGCCCCAGTGCCAGATAAATATATGCCCCCACAGTGCAGATATTCCCCCACAGTGCCAGATACATAAATGCCCCCAGTGCCAGATACATAAATGACTCCACAGTGCCAGATACATAAATGCCCCCACAGTGCCAGATACATAAATGCCCCCAGTGCCAGATAAATATATGCCCCCACAGTGCAGATATTCCCCCACAGTGCCAGATACATAAATGCCCCCACAGTGCAAGATACATAAATGCCCCCACAGTGCAGATATGACCCCACAGTGCAGATATGCCCCCACACAGTGCCAGTGCCCCCACACAGTGCCAGTGCCCCCACAGTGACAGATATGCCCCCACACACAGTGCCAGTGCCCCCACAGTGCAGATATGCCCCCACACAGTGCCAGTGCCCCCACACAGTGCCAGTGCCCCCACAGTGACAGATATGCCCTCACACACAGTGCCAGTGCCCCCACAGTGCAGATGACCCCACAGTGACAGATATGCCCCACACACAGTGCTAGTGCCCCCACAGTGCAGATGACCCCACAGTGCAGATGACCCCAAAGTGACAGATATGCCCCCACACACAGTGCCAGTGCCCCCACAGTGCATATATGCCCCACACAGTGCCAGTGCCCCCACACAGTGCCAGTGCCCCCACAGTGACAGATATGCCCCCACACACAGTGCCAGTGCCCCCACAGTGCAGATGACCCCACAGTGACAGATATGCCCCACACACAGTGCCAGTGCCCCCACAGTGCAGATGACACCACAGTGCAGATGACCCCAAAGTGACAGACATGCCCCCACAGTGACAGATATGCCCCCACACACAGTGCAGATGACACTACAGTGCAGATGACCCCACATGGACAGATATGCACCCACACAGTGCCCGATGATCCCAACAATACCTGCGGCGGCGCTGGGAGGGGAAGTGCTGCCGTCTGAGCCTGAGGGCACCGACTGTTCCCGGCCGCTTGAGCGCTCAATGCGCGCTGCGCGGCGCACACACAGTGAAAGGCCGGGGACGGCGGGGAGAGCTGCCTGCAGTGTACAGGGCCGGCTCCAGGTACGACCATGGCGGCGCCAGCACGCGGCGCCCATTAAGGGTGGCGCCCCGCGCGGCCGCTCTAGTCGAACGTGCCTAGAGCCGGCCCTGAAAAGGAGTATTGAGTATAAGATGTAAGTAAGAGAACGGCACATAAGGGGAGAAGGCCCTGCTCTTGCGAGCTTACAATCTAAAAGGTGAAGGGTTAACAGACTGGTATGTGGTACCCCCGATCCTCGGTGTAGCCTACCCTCGTATGCTGAGAGCCCATGTAAATATGTAATCATACATCTATAAGCATTTGTATAAAAGAGGTTTATTGTTATATTCATATGGTTGTTTATATATTTATTGTACTCTATAAACCTTGCCACTCAGGGCCAGTTAAAGACTGTGTGGGGCTCAAGGCAATAGCTTCCTTTGACACCCCTACCACTTATCAAAAATTAACAAAAAAATAAATTATATATATATATATATATATATATATATATATATATATATACACACACACACACACACACAGAAAGTTCAGCTCTCACCAAAGCAAGCTCACTTATCTTCTCAACATCAATAAATAAATGATGGGGGTTTAGTTAGTGAATTGGCCAATGCACGGAAGCCTGCAAACCGCTCGCCAAGGTACCCCACCTTCTTGCAGGTCCTACACTATCACAGAGTCTCAAAAATTAAAACCTGGCAACTGTATCACACATAATATAACTGCAAATATGCCTACTTGGTTTAATGTGCAACGGCCAAATACTCCATGGCTTTTAAAAGGTACACTAGTCACCTGACATTGGCTGATAAATTACTAAAGAACAGCTGACTGTGCATGAACAAAGCTTGTGGCCACAGTTAATATGAGTTAACCAAAGATTAACCCTACTATATAGCAACAAATATAAAAAAAATTTTTTATATATATATATATATATATACTGTCTTCATAAGGGGAGGAGAGTTACTACAAAATTAATATGTCTAAGGATTATGCTGGGGATCAGGTGGAATGTGGCAGGTTTGGACAGATCAAGAGCAGAGTTAATTTAGCTAAATATTGTGAGGTATGACATGAAAAACAGTGGTATATTGTTAATCTTAATAGATGCACAGTATATACCAAAAAACAGCCCACAGCATAAACACCATGGGCCATGGACTGTATCCTCTCAGACAGAATGTCTTCATGCCTACACCCCCATCTACACTTAACATATATATCCTCCTCCCAACCCCCATTAGTGAAAAATGCAGGAACTTAATGTGGGGGTTCCGTACACACCGACAACACACACACACATATATATTTTCAGCAAAAACAGTGTCTGGCATTCCATGGAGGGCTTTCTAATGAAATCCCATCACAGCATCTTGCTAGTTGGTATATATACACATCTGTACTGTACATACACACAAACACACACATACAGTGGAAAATACATAGCATACTTACAAACATACATAGCATACATACACACAAGAGACACACATGCAGCATACATACATAGCATACACACACACACACACACACACACACACACACACACACACAGTAGCAGACATACACACAGATGCAGCATACATACATATAGCACACACATCATACATAACATACATAAACATATATATCTTACACAATACATACACACACACATAGCATTCATACACTCCATGGATGTCTTACTAATGGAATCACATCACAGCATGTCGCTAGTTGGTATATATACACATCTGTACTGTACACACAAATACACACAAACACACACATACAGTGGAAAATACACACAGCATACTTACAAACACACATAGCATACATACATACACACAGATGCAGAATACATACATATAGCACACACAGCATGCATTACATACACACACAATACATACATACATACTCATATATCAGTCATACACTCAGCATGCATACATACATACATACATACATACACACACAACATGCATAAATACATGCAAACAAACACACACATAGTGTACATACATACATACAGAATGCATACATACAAACTGTATAGCACACACACACAGCATGCATACATACATATAGCGCACACACACACAGCATGCATGCATACATACATATAGCACACGCAAACAGCATGCATAAAAACATACATACACACAGCATGCATACATATGGCACACATACTTACACACACATCATAAACACTCTTCCCCCCCCCCCCCTCTGCCCAACTGCAGGTTAGGGAGTTGTCACTTGGCTAGTGTAATATAGAAAGTGAAAGTGCCCGAGGATGAGGAGCTGTGTGCTGCAGCTCCCCCTACCTTCAGCCAGCAGCCTGCCAGTATTAACACGATAGCATATAGGTTCCCTTGGTGGAGAGGACCTTTCCCATAAGCCCTTGGGTCACAAACTATTTGGAATAGTAACCTGTGGCGAGCAAAGCAGAGTGAGACACCAAGCCCGAAGCGTGGTGAGGAAAGCGAGCTCACGAGGGTCCAATGGTGCAGGGATACAACGAAATAACCTCAAACGAACGGAGAATGGCTAAAACTTTTAGGTGCTGTAAGGGCGAAAGTTATCTACCGCTATCTCGTTATGTCACTTCCTAGTCCTGATCAAGAAGAGAAAATATACACAACCGTATAAACACTGTATAAGGACTCGGAGGCAACTCCTGCTCTTCAGTCCATCTCAGAAAAAAAAAATGTTGGCAGCTGCACTGATGGATCAGCAGGCAAGGTTTTTTTTACAGATACTCAGAACCCCCCCCCCCCCCCCTGCACACTTGTATACCCATATACACCTCTGGCCCATGTACAATAAACATATATACCTTCTCCTCCTTCGCCATGTACACTATACATATATACCTCCTCCCCGTGTACATTACACATATATATCACCACCCATATACACTATACACCTCCCCCACGTACACTACACATATATATCTCCTCCTCATGCCCCCATGTATACTATACATATATGCCTCCTCCTCACCCCATGTACATTAACTATATATATACCTCCTTCATGTACACTAAACATACAGTATATACCCTATGTACACTAAATGTATATCTCTTCCCATGTAAACTACACATATATACCTCCCCCCACATGCACACTAACCTATATACAGATATGTGTGTGTGTGTGTGTGTGTGTGTGTGTGTGTGTGTGTGTGTGTGTGTGTGTGTGTGTGTATACATACCATCTGCCTGCCTCTTTATAAGGGGCCTTGCTATCTGAATTGCCCCAACCAACCCCAAGCAGCCACCACCTCCCTCCCTCCACCAAACCCCCACCCTTAATCTGTCTTTGGACGGCCCAGACCTTGGCAGACAATAATTGACTGCAATAATCCACGGGGGACAATAGGGTGATTCCGGCTCAGCCCCCTAAAGCCATAGCGCCTGCCCCCTCAGTCACCCCTGTGCAGAGGCTTCCTCTGTGTCCTCCCCCATAGAGGGGAATTAATGGTTACTTCCAGTCAAGCCAGGTTGTTTAGCTTTGCCTGGTCTCCTGGCATAGACTCTTCCATAAGTTTCAGGGCAGGGAGTCCTGCCTGCGATCTGAGGGGACAGGCGTGACGAGGTAGCAGCCAGCAGCTGCGTTGGGGGAGTGAGTGGGTAGATGCTAGAATCAAGTGGGCTAAGGGACCTTTTCTGTAAGGGGGAGGAGTTACGACACAAGGGGGAGGAGCTATGCCAGCGGGATAGTTCCTCTACTATCCACGCCACCAACTATTACCTTTAGTAATCAGGTGGCGAGCGAAGCAGAGCGGAGCGAGCCACCGAGCCCGAAGCGTGGCGAGCGAAGCGAGCCCGCGAGGGTACTTTTCTGGTACCCTGTTCGCCGGTAGCTCCTCCCCCTGGTGACGTGTCTCCTCCCCTAGATACGTCCGAAGGTCCCTTCTCCCACTCCAATATAGAACCAACCGGAGTGAGTGCAGCAGCAGCACGGCTGTCCGAGGGAGAAGGAGATTACTGCCTACTATAACAGCCTGGGGCGTAGTGGAGCGTACCTGGTGTTGTGAAGTCCGCTGGCAGTCAAAGGGAGGGGAGCAGCGCTGCGTTTAGGTAACGTGGACATAAGGCCAGTGGTATTCCGGGGAGCTCCTGTCACTGGCTAAACCGATCCGCAGACATCACAGAGATAGAGCGCGCAAGCGCGGACTGCGGTGCGGATATCGCCGCGGGAACCTTGGTAAAAACCGGCACTGCTGGGAAAGGAGGACGGGCTTTAGAGACTCTGCGGTGAGTATTCTCAGCCCAGCAGAGAGGGACCGGGAGCTGTCCAAGTGCTGAACGGTCCCGCCCAGCAGAGAGGGAATAATAGCTGTCCAAGTGCTGAGCGGCCCCGCCCAGCAGAGAGGAAGCGGGAGCTGTCCAAGTGCTGAGCGGCCCCGCCTAGCAGAGAGGAAGCGGGAGCTGTCCAAATACTGAGCGGCCCCGCCCAGCAGGGAGGGACCGTGAGCTGTCCAAGTGCTGAACGGTCCCGCCCAGCAGAGAGGGAATGATAGCTGTCCAAGTGCTGAGCGGCCCCGCCCAGCAGAGAGGAAGCGGGAGCTGTCCAAGTGCTGAGCGGCCCCGCCCAGCAGAGAGGAAGCGGGAGCTGTCCAAGTGCTGAGCGGCCCCGCCCAGCAGAGAGGAAGCGGGAGCTGTCCAAGTGCTGATCGGCCCCGCCCAGCAGAGAGGGTGCGGGAGCTGTCCAAGTGCTGATCGGCCCCGCCCAGCAGAGAGGGTGCGGGAGCTGTCCAAGTGCTGAGCGGCCCCGCCCAGCAGAGAGGAAGCGGGAGCTGTCCAAATACTGAGCGGCCCGGCCCAGCAGGGAGGGACCGTGAGCTGTCCAAGTGCTGAACGGTCCCGCCCAGCAGAGAGGGAATGATAGCTGTCCAAGTGCTGAGCGGCCCCGCTCAGCAGAGAGGAAGCGGGAGCTGTCCAAGTGCTGAGCGGCCCCGCCCAGCAGAGAGGAAGCGGGAGCTGTCCAAGTGCTGAGCCGCCCCGCCCAGCAGAGAGGAAGCGGGAGCTGTCCAAGTGCTGATCGGCCCCGCCCAGCAGAGAGGGTGCGGGAGCTGTCCAAGTGCTGATCGGCCCCGCCCAGCAGAGAGGGTGCGGGAGCTGTCCAAGTGCTGAGCGGCCCCGCCCAGCAGAGAGGGAGCAGGAGCTGTCCAAGTGCAGAACGGCAGCAGAGGTACTTTTGATCAGGAGTCTGCTCTAATACCGATCTCCTCTAATACTAATTCCAAGGAACTGATCAGTGACTCCCCTAGAGTTATGATCAGTAAGGTTTGCTGCACATATGTTTTCTGGAAAATATGGTATTGACTGCAGGGCTCCAAAATTCTGCATCTTCTGATAGAAGCAGCTAAGGTGACCAGTGCTTCCATTACTCACTTTGGTTCTGTGTACTCTTGTGTGCCTATTGTCACATCCACAAAATGTTATCATATTGTGTTAATAGAAAGTTATTAAAATAAGTGCATGTTGTCTGTCTACCACAATATACCCGTAACTATGACACTAATATCAAAATCTGAAAGGCGATAAATAAGACTGCTATCCACCTATCTATCCAGGGACATCTATCCACCCCGTCCTATTTCGTTAGAACAAGGGGATAAATGTATGAAGCAGTGATAAGAGTGGAGAAGTGAGCCAGTGGAGAAGTTGCCCTTGACAACCAATCAGCATAGAAGTAATGTTTATCATTTGCATACTATAAAATCATACAGAGCAGCTGATTGGTTACCATGGGCAACTTCTCCACTGGCTCACTTCTCCACTTTTATCACTGCTTCATACATTTACCCAAAGATGTCCTAAATGAGCAAGTATCAGAAAGTTGTAGATCTGCATAGCCACACTGCTGAGCATGTGCAAAGCAAATCTGTGTCATGTGCGCTCCGACAACTGTCATAGTATTCATTCTGCACGTACTCTCGATGTGACTGTCTTATGAGCAACATAGTCATTTGTGCTAAGTAGATTGTTAGAAAAGAAACAAATACATATAGTGTATATAATACATGCTGACAGTGATGGAAAAATAAAATGTGGCTTTACTTAGTTTTAATATAAAAACACATTACAAATAACACAAAGTTATAAGCATTACATAAAACCCAACTATTTATACTGTACTGTTGAGTTCAATAAGAAATCCAGTACAGAAATATTACAAAGGTATCTCTGGGCACCACGTTTGCGCAACCGAGGGCCTGATCAGTAATCGGTGGCTGAGCAAGGTCCGTTCTGTGCATGCCTTGCGATGTCGCCCATAGTTCCCCTCTGCAGCTGCCTGACACACAGTAGCGCTTAAGGGGTGGGGGGAGGGGGGGGAGGCATGCATTCCTGGAAATGGAAGTGAAGGGCTAAGGGTCTTCTGGGCCTCGCAGGCCCCCCTTCCATTGGTCAGCTGCATAAGCTGAGACTTACTCAGCTGGTCATCTCCATGAGCATTGTGGTCCCAGCTATAAATGCTGTAAATCATTTCCCTGTATAGGGATGGGGGAATTGTTCTATGTGTAGCTATATGGTCACCGGGGGATGTTTTCTGCATATTAAATATCCTCTCACATGTACATTAACATATGTGGATTATTTGCTGTCTTGCCCATGTGGGATGCCCTAAGTGGTCAAGACAGACAATTTGAGGAATGGATGACACAGCACAGAGCTGCCATTCATGCAGCTCTGGTGCAGGGTGACAATGGGCAAGCTATACCAGTACATTTTGGTGAAGCTAAACATACAGTAATATGCAATGTTACGCTACCTTATTATTGGCCAGGTTCCATTTTCGATAAGAAGGGGTGATAGATCCTGGAAATTACTCCAGTTGGAGTGCAGATGGATTCATACCAGGGGGTCATTCCGACCCAATCGCACGCTGCACTTCCTCGCAGCCATGCAATCGGTTCTCGAATTGCGCATGCGCGGTGGACGCATTGCGCAGGTGCGGCCATCGCCGGAGTGCAACGCTGCGAACGAAGAAAGCGGTTGCGGCGGCGACCGCAAGAAGATTGACAGGAGGAAGGCGGATCCGGGTGGCAACTCACCGTTTTCGGGGAGTGGTGAGTCCAACGCAGGCGTGTCCAGGCGTTTGGAGGGCGGATGTCTGACATCAATTCCGGGACCTGCATCGCTGGATCGCACTGGGTAAGTAACTCTTACCCAGGTCTTCTTTTACAGGAAACTTTTTTTGCATAGCAGGGGTGCACAAGCGATCGCAGCCCTTCTATGCAGAAATACACTCCCCCATAGGCGGCGTCTAGTTGATCGCACGGGCAGCAAAAAAGTTGCTACGTGCGATCAACTCGGAATGACCCCCCTTGTAATTGGACACTTTCAGCCCTAGGGGGTAGAATGAATAAGTAAGTCTAAGCTGTTATTTTTTTATAGCTGGGTATTCATAGTGTTTGGCTTAGTGTAATGATAATTTTAATATTAGTGATCTATCAACCCCCATGCTTTTATGGTTTTTTTTGAATGCTCATCTGAATGTTTTTTAAACTACACCTCCTGTGTTGATATTGGGATGACTATACTTAAGTATACTATTTCTTTATACAATTTAAAAATGTAACTAAAATAAGATTTTTTGACATATGTACATCCAGTAAAGAGTTGTAGTCTCATATGCTGTTTCCCAGCATCAGCTTCCAATATATTATAGACACAGGTGTGTTTACATTTGTATTTATTTATGTTTATCATGTTTTAGATGCACTCCTATAGAGAAATGTTATCATAGATTAACAAAATAAGCACTTTAAATGTTCTTTATGCTATCAGCACTGATACACTTGCAGTGTCAGACTGGGGCATGAAGGGCCCACCAGGGAAATGCAATCACAGGGGCCCACTAAGGGGTGTTGCCATATGCTGGAAGGGGTGTGGCCACATGACCAGAGAGGAGTGTCCAGCCATTATAGGCGCCACCTAGCACAATATATAAAGAAAAAGAGCTCTACCTCGCTGCCCACTTCAAGCTGTTGTGTATGTGCCTGTGTTATACGGAGAGCGGACAGTAGATACAAATAATGCCCCCAGTAGTGCCAGGTACACAAATGCCCCCAGCAGTGCCAGATACACGGATGCCCCCAGCAGTGCCAGATGCATGGATGCCCCCAGCAGTGCCAGATGCACAGATGCCCTCAGCAGTGCCAGATGCACGGATGCCCCCAGCAGTGCCAGATGCATGGATGCCCCCAGTAGTGCCGTGCCAGATACATGGATGCCCCCAGCAGTGCCAGATACACGGATGCCCCCAGCAGTGCCAGATACACGGATGCCCCCAGCAATGCCAGATACACATATTTATATGAGCAATAGGAGTATGGCGCCACATGCATTGGTAAAAACACAATATAAAAAAATCACTATTGACAATTAGACCACTCCCTTATAGATATAGGGTGTCAGCTAGCCCCTAAGTGCTCAGCATGGGTAAAATGCTGCTACTGTAAGTGAAATATGGATGGGGGGAATGGGGGTATCAGCAACCAATGGTGAATCTAAAAGTAAATCTCCCAATAAGAAGGCTAAATAATAAGAATTTATGTTTTAGAAAAAAAATATATAAATGGAGAATTTTTGAGATAAAAAGTATAACAATAAGTTTAATCTAAAAATAATAATTTTAAAACACATATAGGGATCCACAACATATATAAGAGAGGGTAAAGGACAAAAATACTTCTGAAAAAACTAAAAAAGGTCAAGACTAAAATAATAAGAGAGTTCAAGCTTATCTTTAGTGTAGAGAGTCAATGAAGTATATATATATATATATATATATATATATATACATTTTCTTTTTTCACTTTCACTTTGTGTGTCCTGATGTTAGAATTACGTACCCTGAAACATTGACTTTAAAAGCACTACTGATCTACGGATTGACAGTCTTGGAGTGCTGCCTTGTTCTGCAGTCATTTATATATAGACAAAAATCAGTACTCACCACTTTACTGAAAAAGTAGAAAAGTGTTTAATCACCTCATTATAGACAGTGGAGTAGCCTTAGTTATTCCATTCCATACCCATTGTTTATAGGGAGGTAATTTAAAACGTTTCTAATGTTTAACTTTAAACAAAGCAGTGATTGCTCATTATTATATATCTTTGTATTATGGGCCTGGTTCTGACTCATGCTAATGCAAGTATCCATCCATCTAAGTGAGTAGCCGTGTGGTTTCATGTGTACAGTGTGCATTGCTTTGCCCATGGTTTTCTGTCATTATTGACACCTGCCCCAACCCCATGCTATGTGCTAAAGATCCATATGCAGGCCTCAAAATGTTAGGAAACACCAGTACTAAGTGTGTGAGACCCCTAGAGCTGGCGAGAGGGTCTTCTGCTAAACACAGCCGCTACTGTCCCATAGAGCTGTATGTGCTCACTGGTACTTGAGATGCCACCTGGTCTTAAACCTCTAGCAGTAGAGGTTCACACAATAGGCTGGAGACCACAGGGTAATAAACCTGGAGTGTAGCAGATTGCAAGGCAAGGCTGGAGTTAACAGCAAACAGACTTAGGCTAGGTAATGCAGATGTAGACTAAGCTGATATAACTGATGACAGCAGGACTTGATGATAACTGGATACACGGCAAAGCAGGAGTTAATTGCAGGCATACTTAGCAGGATTTGCTGATTGAAGACTGCTGAACTAGGAGTTTGCAGGATTCACAACAAGACAATGATGACTGGAGTTGTAAGGTGTTAGTTGCAGGTAAACACAGCCAAGTGATGGTTAACTGCTGGGAAACAAACAAGTACTGGGTGTGTACTGATTGAAAGCAGAGTACTGGCAGCATGAACCTAGTTGCAAAGAGACTAGCTGAAAGGATAGTGTGAATAGGCTGCAGACTGCAATAACAGACTGGATGCAAACTCAGTGGCTAAGCTGTGGCTGGAATACAGGTTTAGATGTTCCGGAGATACTGTAGTTTGCTGCAGACTTGTGACTACAGACACAGCTTTAGTGGATGTACTTTGAACCAGAGCTGGCAGGAAATAATTACAGAGACTTGAACCTGGACTTGGATCAGGACCAGACACAACAGTAACTGGAGAGGCACAGCAAGACAATTACACATAGCAGGTATAGACACAGGATGGCAGGTACAGGGCAGGATCCAACAGGGTACTGGTGCAGGACTAGCAGGGACAACACACAGAGGACTGAGGCAGGATACAGGAATGCAGGTGCACAGAGGCAGGGAACCAGGACTCAGGAACAGACAGACAGACTGGGAACTGTACAGGGTACAGCGACCATCTGATGATGCTCATTAGATGCAGGAACTAGGGAATATCACCAGCAACAGAAAGTGGCCAAAATCCATAATGAAAGAGATCCAGACCAATCACAAGAGACATCAGGCTGGAGTTAGGTAACAAGGCATTCCAAACAGGTGTGCTGCTGCTCGTAGCACCGAGCATCCTAGTTGGATATACATATTAATTTTGTAGCCACATGGTCCATGCTATGAAATGCCCATTTCATGGACAGAGCTATTAAGCCTTACATGGAGCGAAACGTCAGCTCTTGCATCCTTTGTGACAATGTTTATGCACCTGCACTGTCTGTGACTGCTTTTTGTGGCATATTGGTAATCTTGAGAAGCTTCCACCTTTACACTTGCTCCTACTCAGAATCAGTCCCTATGTATCGCCGTAATTTCAGTAAGATTTGGCAAGTATTTTGTATTCCAAACTTACAGCAATTTAATTTTCAGTTGTCTTTCTCGCCACTACACATGAAATAAAAATCTTACCCCACTGTGAAAGTGAATTAGTGAATTTAGAGGGAAAAAAATATTCAGTGGCTTTTACACTACTGTCGGGAAACTACAGCATAAGCGGCAACATTTTCAAATAATACAGTGCTTCTTTAAATATTCAGAATAATCTTTAATATGGACTCAACATATTTTTCATTTGTGTCCAGGAAGAAAAATCCTTCATATATTTGCCTAAAAATGAAAAAGAGAGAAAACAAGGACTGCTAAATTGTATCATTAAAAATAGATATTATGGCTTAGAGAGTATTGTAAGACTGGTTATGACTGTGATGACGGATTCTAGTCTCTCTGGGTCATTCTCTCATCTCTGAAGAGTAGAAAGAATTCTGCAAGATTGCAACAATCAGATTAACGTTCAGGGAAAGTAAACCAATATTTAAACAGTTCTTACAACAAGTCATTATTCTGTCACTGCCATGGCAACCAGGAAAAAATAATATCATCTTCAAATGGCAGAATGAACAATGTTCTTGCCAAAATATCACCTCATAATTTATTGTTTTTATAAAGTCATCACAATGCACTAATGATTTTATGAAAAAAGTAAACTATTTATAATTTTTTTGTTTTGTTTTTTCAATTATCAGTAAAACATTACATCACATGATATTCTCCAATGTTGACAAAGTGCATTTTCTTTGTTTCTTTTTCCAAATATAAATATATGTACATTGAGTTTTAGTATTGACCATTCTGAGCCACATAATTAAATGAAACACATTGACAAAATCACACTTGAAAATACTTATATGCTTGTACTGTATGGTTAAAACTTTGACTTAAGCCACCAAGATGAATGAAAATGACAGAAGATGCATAGTTTTCTGTGAAAGTTTTCATATAAACATTCCAATTTTATGCACATTGTAGTACAGAGTGTCTATAAAATTAAATACAGAGTTCATATAGAAGAATTTATAAATTCCATATACAGGTATTGGTGATAAATGTGTCACCTACAGTAATGCATCAAGATAAAGGGAAGAAATTTTCCAGCATAAAGGCAAATATAAACTATTAGGCAATGTATAAGTTTATATGGGACAACAAGAAATGCAGCATGGTATACTTCATCTCATTCTAGATTTTAATATTGGGGCAATTTAGGCTGCTTGCTGCGTAGAATAGCTAGAACACGCTCCAGTCACACATTGTGAAGCCCAACCCTTAAGATCTTTAAGGATTCAGGAAATAGGATTGCCCAGCCTAAATCTAACCTCTTGGTGTTTTGCCATAGGGTAAATATTGTAAGTAGAGATGTGCGGTTTGGTTGTCCAGAAATCTGAATCCACACGAATTTTGTGCAACTGAACCAAACCAAAACCCAGTCTGGATCTCCCGAGGAGATTCTATCCAATTCCCTGTTTGGAAATGCTAGTGGTTCACATTTAAGAATCATAGACAGTTAATATGGCCTGTGTCTCTCATCCTCACCATTCCCCAGCCTGTGTGTCTCTCATCCTCACCATTCTCAAGCCCTTTGTGTCTCAGCCTCACCATTCCCCAGCCCATGACTCTTATCCTCATTCCCCAGCCCCTCTGTTTCTCAGCTTCATTCTCCAGCCCCTGTGTCTCTCTGCCTCATTCTCCAGCCCCTGTGTCTCTCATCCCCATAATTCCCCAGCCCCTGTGTTTCTAGCATCAACACTCAGCAGTCCCTGTGTCTCTCACCCTCACCATTCCCCAGCCCCTATATCACATAGTCTCACCATTCCCAAGTCTCGGTGTCTCTCAGCCTCATTCCCCAGCCCCTGTGTCTCTCACTTTCACAGTTTCACAGCTCCCATGCTCTCAGCCTCATTCCCCCGCTCCTGTGTCTTTTATCCACACCATTCCCCAGTCCATGTCTCTTAGTCTCACCACTCCACAGCCCGTGTCTCTCAACCTGACCATTCCCCAGCCCTTGTGACACTCAGCCTCATTCTTCAGCCCCTGTGTCTCTCAGCTTCACCATTCCCCAGATCCTGTGCCTCTCAACCTGTCTCTCATCCTCACGATTCCCTAACCCCTGTGTTTCTCAGCCTCTCCACTCCCAGCCCTATGTATCTCAGCCTCACCATTCCCCAACCCCTGTGTCTCTCAGCTTCACCCTTCCCCAGCCCCTGTGTCTCTCAGTCTCACCACCCTCCAGCACCTATCTCTAAACCTCTCCAGCCCCACTTTACTTGACACTACAGCTAATATATGTTATATATAGATATTAAAAACAGGCAGATATATTAGATATGTTTACTTACCGACTGACACACATCAGGCTTGCGCTTATTCTTGGCTGATGTGTGTGCTTTGTGTGCAGACTGCAGACGTAGCTGGTCCTGGAGGCAGGCTGTGGACTGGCTGGAGGTGGAGCTGTCAGTGGCAATTGACAGCTTTGCAAAGGCTTATGGGAGGAGCAGATCCCCATTGACCATTTTTCTTTAAGTTCAGTGAGCTTCTGTGCATGTGCAAAGGCTGTAACACTTCCCAACTGGAACTGAGCAGTGGTGAGTGATGGGAGGCAACAAAGAGACCTGCACAGCAGCAGCTCACCTGACTTCCCGGTGGCCCAATCCACCCCTGATAATGGTGCTCTGGTGTAAATCCAAGTCAATTTCTGCTGTGCCCCATGTATGCATCAAAAACAAGGTCCTGTTTGTGTGTGCTAAGTGCAGATGAGGTTTAAAAGTGGATAATTTCAAGTACATTTTTGCACTACCTTTCATCACAGTTTCCCAACACACAGTACTGCAATTACCAACTAGCCAAATCTACAATGCATCAAAAGCTTCAGATTGAGTTTTATTTCACACTTTAATAGTAACAGTTCTATAAGAAGATGCAGCACCTTACTAGTCCCTTTACTTCATGTACAGTGTATTATCCTAATTGAAACATGAGCAAGATTTATCTTTTATATTCCCAATGATTGAACCAGTCAGTGGGAACAATGAAGCTTTCACTTCGTTTTCCAAGGTCCTGAAACTTTTTCCATTGTTGGCAAAGGTTGAAAAGGTCAAAGTTAATAATTTATAATTAAAAAACATAGCAGCTCAGCTTCAATTATCTTTCCCTGCAGCATCTTATGACAGATAACAGCGGAGTAGGGCGATGCAGCGTGAAAGGAAAGATTATGTCACTCAGACATATGCATTTTGATGTATCTCGGTCGCTGGGAGATACTTTAAAGAATCATCTTTTTTAAGAATCATAGACATTTAATATGGCCTTAGAACGCGGTGTGTTGGAAAGGAAGCATGATCAGTAGGGGAACTTCAGACACTCTCTTCCAAGACACTTTCATAGGACTTTCAGCCTCTGGCTTGTAATACTTTCAGATTCCTCCCCATGTGTTAATTCTACCTAATGATGAATAACCTACCACGACTTCAGAGGAGATGAAACAAGAACAATTCAGATCAGAAATAAAAGTTACTTCAGGTACCATGGATATACAGTAAGTATTTATATATAAATATATAGCCCAGATGATTGTCCGGCACTCCAACACCTCCAACAGCTGCTGTGGTGCCCGCTCAGTGTAATAGACATGCACCAAGAAGATGAGCCGCACTCACAGACTGGTAGATAGCATAAACACTCCGGCGTCAGACCAAAATAAGTCACATAGCCTGGATGTATCTCCAACGTTTCATGTCTTTATGACATTTTTATCCTTGAAAAAATGTCATAAAGACATGAAACGTTGGAGATACATCCAGGCTATGTGACTTATTTTGGTCTGACGCCGGAGTGTTTATGCTATCTACCAGTCAGTGAGTGCGGCTCATCTTCTTGGTGCATATATAAATATATATATATATATATATATATATATATATATATATATCTCATTGGTATGTGAAAAACTTTTTTGTAGGAAGATAGAGACAGTACTCTTTTTCTTTGAGGAACACTCGGCATCTGCATGTGTTCTGTAGCATAATAAAGCATCCTGTAAATGAAAATATAGCATATTTTCACCATACAGTACACCAAGTTGCATGCTATGCATCAGCAGCACATGAAGTCGGTTTATATCAGGCCATACCTGCCAACTTTTGAAAAAGCATTTTGGCCAGCTTGTGAAAGCACTGAAAAGGGGATTACTGCTCCAAGAGCTATGTCATGGAATTGGCTTACATCCAACAGTGCATTAAAAATATGCTGCACACTACTATTTTCTAGCATCTTAAATGACCCCATTTTAACTCTCTCCCTGCCAACAGGTCCATGCAAGGCAGCACACATACTTTAGCAGCGATCCTTTGCAATACAGCACCTCCCATGTAATGAAGCACACACGCCTTGTAATGTAACACACATTGGGCTCTATTTAGACCTGATTGCTGCTGTTCATTTTCGCACAGCATGCGATCAGCTATAAACTGCACATGTATATGCATGTGTGTCGGCAAACAACAACAGGCATCGCCGATCAGCGACAAGCTGGTGCAAAAATTCTAATCACACAGCCATTCGCATGCTGATTGATGGGAAGAGGACGTTTGTGGGTGGTTACTGACCATTTTCTGGGAGTGTCAGGGAAAAAGCAGGCGTGCCCAAGTGTTTTCAGAGAGGGTGTGTGACGTCTGCTCCGGCCCCGATCAGTCTGTTCTCATCGCACTGTAGGAGTAAGTCCTGGGCTGTGCACACACTGGTAAAAACCATCCACTGGTGAGTGAGGTGCAAACAGGTTTGCAGCTGTCTGCTGACTGATGGATTTTTTAGCAGCTCGGCGTACACATGCGATCGCACATTTGCACGGCGAATATACACTCCCCTTGGGCGGCGACTGTCTGATCGCAGGACTACAATTTTAGAAGCCTAGCGATCACCCCCATAGATTGCAGTGGAGCATATATCTTCAGTAAATCAGCACAAATTGTCCAGATCTTATCACACATACTTGTGCACACAGGGGGTTATTTGGGTGCAGATGCAAAGCGGTGGTTGTATGCATATCGATCAATTTTTTTCACTACACATGTGTCTGACCCGCAGTGTGCATGTGCAGCGAGTGATTCGTGGGTATGGTCGCAGCAAGATTTTAGTCGCAAAGTGAGTGACAGGAAGTCAGCATTTGGGGGTGTTAATGGGGAGTGGTCATGTGAACGCAGACGTGTCATGACCGTTCAGACAGCATTTTCTGGGCATGCATATATTAGCAACTGTGATCACACTTGCTACTGGACAGGTCTATGCGACCCAGAAGAGCAGCTCAGCCTGCACATCTTTAGAGGCACTCAGACTCTGCATGGCGACCTGATATGTGACAGTGTTTCTGCAATCATGCAGCACCATCACAGTGGCCATCCTTTTGCATGGGTTAGCTTCTGCCCATACTAGCATATATGGGGTTATTCAGAGATCAACGCAGATTGCTTCATACACAGACAGATCTGCGCTCATCTCCTCACATGCTGGGGGCCGTCCAGAACAGGGCAAGGCCGCCAGGCATGTGTGAGGCCGCTTCCCAATGCATTCACAATTAGATTGTGGACCCATCGGAACTAAGGTTGATCCCTGGCTGCGCTGTCAGGCAGTCGGTGGCCATTTTTTTATCATGGCGGTAGCGTGTGATGTTACGCAGCTGCCCTGAAAATGGTCCCACCCCTCCCTCATTCAGAATGCCATGATAACGCCCCCCAATGGCCACCAATGTCAATCACACTGCGGCCACAATGTGTAAGGACGCTCATGCGCACAACGGGCGGTGAACGTGCGCAGACCACCTGGGTGCAGCCACTGTGAGCAAACACGCAGCTCCAGCCATGTCTGAATGAGGCCCATAATCGCAACTGTATACAGCAAATCATTGCAACAGGAGTAGAAAGAACAAACACGCCTGAATGACCCCCACAGTTACTTATGTACAGTAGCCATTATTTTCTTGTAGTACACATCTTCCTTATTCCTCCCTGGTGTTTCTTTATCTCTGTTGCTTCCACCTGGCCCAGCATCAGGGAGATTGCAGGACTCTTTAAGGAGTCAGGGAGATCACCACTATTTTAGAAGTCTCCCTTTAAATCAGTGAGAATCTGTAAGTAGTGTATGAATCAGGCATGCTGTACTCCCTCACACGCATATACAGAACTAAGTTGGAAGTCCAAGAAATACAACATTTGTATTGATAGTGAAATATAAATTCACTATTAAGTTTCAATAAAATAGAAAACCCTTATTAGTACAGTAAGTAAAACTCTATTTCATGTGTGAAATAAAATAGTACATTTCTAGCATATGCTCTCAAAATCATATAATATATACACGCGCTAAGGAAAAATATAACTAAACTTCAGACATGAATCTGCAGTCATCCAGTATGGCGAGTCATCCAATATACTGTACATCACACTACCACATATAATACAGATGTAAAAGTTGCATCTTCATCTCGGTTCAGACCAGCCGCCATTCCTTTATACTATCCTCAGCCTTCATTATATGGCAGCTTTCCTCCCCCTTCCCATCTCTTTAGACACTGGATGCATGTAACTCGGTGTAGGTATACAGTAGATATGTGCACTTTTCGGTGGAGGCATACAGAGTACAAATTTGCAGAATATGCATTAAGCAGATACATGAACATACAACTCATCAGGCTCTAGGTTAATCTGTAGCAGGATAGACCTTAAATAAATATATATTTGTGGCTTCTTTTGTGTTTGGAGTAAAGCAAAAAAGAACAAGTAACTGTGCACATTGACAAAACCATGGCCCTCATTCCGAGTTGTTCGCTCGGTATTTTTCATCGCATCGCAATGAAAATCCGCTTAGTACGCATGCGCAATGTTCGCACTGCGACTGCGCCAAGTAACTTTGCTATGTAGAAAGTAATTTTACTCACGGCTTTTTCATCGCTCCGGCGATCGTAATGTGATTGACAGGAAATGGGTGTTACTGGGCGGAAACACAGCGTTTCAGGGGCGTGTGGCTGAAAACGCTACCGTTTCCGGAAAAAACGCAGGAGTGGCCGGAGAAACGGTGGGAGTGCCTGGGCGAACGCTGGGTGTGTTTGTGACGTCAAACAGGAACGACAAGCACTGAACTGATCGCACAGGCAGAGTAAGTCTGAAGCTACTCTGAAACTGCTAAGTAGTTAGTAATCGCAATATTGCGAATACATCGGTCGCAATTTTAAGAAGCTAAGATTCACTCCCAGTAGGCGGCGGCTTAGCGTGTGTAACTCTGCTAAATTCGCCTTGCGACCGATCAACTCGGAATGAGGGCCCATGTTGCAAATGCAATGCAAGGGGTGCAAGTACATATACTTTTTTGCAAGCAGAGTAAATACTGGCTGCTTTTGAATGTAGCCCACAGATGCTCGACAGCTTTATTTTTACACTGCAATTTGGATATCAGTTTGGACACACCCTCCCAAATCTAACTCTCTCTGCACATATTACATCTGTCCCACATGTAGTGTGACATGGTACAGCCAAGGTTACTAGCTTTTCCAGCTTTCCTTTTGTTTTACTCCCAATTCAGAATCATGCCCATTATATGGTTAGCAAGTATGGCTTACTTACTGTATCTTTACATTAAATAAGTGTGCACATATTCTCTATGTGTGGCTGTGGACTGTCAACATGACTGTGATAGTTAAATTAGAGAATTCTGAAACAAATACAGAAATTTGTGAGTTTCATTTTAAGGAAATGAATGTGCTATATAAAAGCTGGGGTGATCTTGGACCAGGTGGTCACTTGATAACTAATTCTTTGGCATCTTTCAAAGCAATGATTCCAAAACAGTGTGTTGGAAAACATTTGTGTCTCAAGACTATCAAGCTCACGGCTGGAATGGCCATCTTGTAATTCTGGCAAATGCAAGACGGGCCGATGGCGAGATGGGCATGTCCGTCCATGTGATTGCCTGGCCAAACAGCTCCGACTCCCGTTGCTCTGCTCGGCCAGCATGCTTAGCTGGGGCTTGCCCTGATGTCACCCTCTATGAGGCCATGCCCATTTCCTGTGCATAAGAGATGCCGGTGCTAAAGTATAGCCCCAGTCTTAAAAACGTATAGAAAGAGAGCACACTTGCAACAAAGTGAACTAAAAAGATCACATTTAATAAATGCACAGATTAAAACACCACAAATTTGGTAAGTATGTTCAATGTATAATGTGGGTATAAATAACAGTCCCGCTGATGGTAAAAATGTGGAATTAATTTGAAGTATTTCTCCAGCTGGCCAGCTTTAATATAACTCACCGATGGAAGTGTCTTAGATGGATGATTAGCAGGCTCAGTATGAAAAGAAGAAGCTCCAGAAAGTACCTCTCACCAGAGAAGGAACCTCACCACCATTGTTGTAATCCAAGCTCCAGAAGAATCTGGGGATTGACGTGTGTATTTAACTGTTGCAAGAACGTATTTCAGCACACACTCACGGGGCAGTAGGATCACCGGTGCTCCCGGATAACCACGGTTCAGGTGAAGGAGACACACACACTCACGGAGCTGTATATAAGAGCTGTGGGAGCCGTAACATCAGGGGGAACTTCGCTGTGATAGTAAATTCCTCAGTTAAGCATCCTGCAGATAACCCATAAGTCCTTAACACGTTTCTCTGCTACCATAAACAAGCAGTTTCATCAGAAGGTAATTCTAGATGTCCAGAGTATCCACAATTTATACAGAGATCCTCCAATAGAATTGTAGGTTTGGAAAAATGTTCAGGTGAAGTTAATTAAGAACATCTATGTGAGTTCACTTTGTTGTAACAATTTATAGATGTTTATGTTTATGTTACGGCTCCCACAGCTCTTATATACAGCTCTGTGAGTGTGTGTGCCTTCTTCGCCTGAACTGCGGTTATCTGGGAGCACCGGTGATCCTACTGTGCTGAAATACGTTATCACAACAGTTAAGTACACATGTCGATTCCCAGATTCATCTGGAGCTTGGATTACAACAATGGTGGTGAGGTTCCTTCTCTGGTGAGAGGTACTTTCTGGAGCTTTTTCTATTCATACTGAGCCTGCTAATCATCCATCTAAGGAACTTCCATCTGTGAGTTATATTAAAGCTGGCCAGCTGGAGAAATACTTCAAATTAATTCCAATTTTTACCATCAGCGGGACTGTTATTTATACCCACATTATACATTGAACATACTTACCAAAGTTGTTGTGTTTTAATCTGTGTATTTATTAAATGTAATATTTTTAGATCACTTTGTTGCAATTGCACTCTCTTTCTATAAGTTTTTAATTCATTTGTGTGATAAATTCAGATTATCATATGGGAGCAGCACTCTAATTAATTTAACACTGTAGGCAACTCTTGCTGATTTGCCAATATTTTGTTGATTGCGCCTGAGATTATATCCCTATATTCTTAGGGGTACCTCTAATTTCTAGCCCCAGTCTTCCCTTGTTGATCCTGTAGGATACCACAATATAAAAAGTGTTGGCAACTTCTACCCTAAAAAGATACTTCCTCTAAAAAAATTTTCATTTTCAGCTCTGTTCTCAGTCATTACAGTACATCAAAATTATAAAAATAATTGTAAAAAAAAAAAAAAAAGGATAAAAAGAGATCAGAGTAAAACAAAGTGTTGGGAACCGTAAAACGATATCTGGACTCAACTCATAAGTCTGTCGCTGTGTTTCTAATGTCTGGATTATTTTCCTCTATAACTGAAACACATTTTCCATCTTCTCTCATGCTTAGAATACAATTTTCGTTATGGCTTGTTGCATTAAATTACGCTATTAAAATGTTGGGCAATGTTATCTTGTTTCTTCTTTAATAAATATTTTCCACTGATTATATTTATCCTCCAACTCTTTATAGGAAAATAATATTGCAGCATATAAAGTTAAATTATAATTATGAGCTTATTGTTGCCAATGCACTGCCTTTTATCATTATCAGCAGGAAGTTTTTTAACTCATGTACGGAAAATTATTTTCTAGGTTCAATAATTATAATATTTAATTTGAAACTGCAGGTATTTGTAATCTTGCTGAATTGTGATAATTTTATTTTGCAATACTGTAGTGTGATTGATTGCCCTTTTGCTGTGTTGTATTGAAAAAGTGCATTCAATAAAGCATCACACTTTTTGAACTAGAGCCGACCACAGCTGGTATTGAGGAGTGAGTGACTATGTATGGTACACTATGTGAATTAATTGTTTTACGAGTTAATGAGATACTTATTGTTCTTCAAATTCATGTACATAATGTACATAATTGCAGCTGTTCCATGAGATCTATTTATCATGGGTAAAAAAGTATGACATCCATCGAAAAACTGATGTTTTTGCTGAAAATAGGGCTTCTGCCAGCTTGTGAAGCCTCCAAGTGGTGATAGCTTCCTCATACAAAGCATGAGGGAGCCTAGGTAAAAAGGACAGCCGTCCTCTTATTTCTGTACTGGGATGGTGATGGCAGAGGTGGTGGAATAAAATAAAGCATGTTTTGTTATATGTTCTTTTTTTGTTAGTTTCCAAAAAAAAATGCATGCGTGATCGTGAGCACAAACCAGGTCACGCATGCACATGGGGAACTGGGACTGGTCAGCAAAGTGGTAAGTCTTCTCTTACCGCCACCAGTCAATAATTCAGACCCAGTAAACTTTTATTTGTAAATTATGGTAACAGAAGATTTTCTATTGTTGCCTAAAATCTTTACTAATGCTGAAAATTCATAAATAGACCCCAATCACTATGGGCATAGAGGTCAGATATGTGGTTACTGTAGACTATTGAGCACCTCCAATCATTATTCCCGAGGTGAGGGATGCCACTGACAGAATGGGTTGACACAACAGGTGCTGCAGCCAGCAAATGTTGCTATATACACAATGGCATTTTCCAAAAAAATGGGTTTTCTGTGCAAGTTTTTATTTGAACCCCTTCCTTCTGAAAAAATGGCACTAGTTCTATCACAGAAGATAGCAATGACTTCTGTGCAGGCCCCATATGTACGGTGATTTATTCAGCAATATTGCACCAGCGCAATTTCTTTTTTACGAAACTGCAGTAAAACTATTAATAGTCTCAGCCTGATCAGACCTTGTTCTAGGATGCAAGGTGTATGTGGTGGGCCCAACTAATACATCCCTGTTGGAAATTATGGGGCATAGGTAATAGGGTCCGGGATGTCTGTTGAGCTCGGACAATGTTTAAAGTGGCAATCATTTACTAGGCATGGTTTTGTCTTGTAAATGATTGCTGCTATAAAAAAAAACCCTCAGAGATCGTCCAGAATCCCTCACCTCCTGCAAATTCGGATCCTATTACCTATGCCCCTATTTGTGTGCAGATGTTGATATTGCAGATCTATACAGCAACACACCAGAGGATGACTCAAACTTTGAGAGATACAGTAGGTACAGACGCTTGGGCGTTTTAATAGAGGAGGAGGTCCGTGTCCAACCTCCTCCATCCGAGCCCCCTCCTCTCTGACAGCAGCACTGTAGAGTCTGAGCCCCTCTAATGCGCATGTGCAGATCTTCAAGAATATGGTACTGCGGCCATTTTTCCAGTGATCTCTCTACTGTGTATGCGCAAAATCCTGAAAAATGGTCACTGCGCCATTTACCCAGAGTTTCTGCAGCACTGCTGCCATTGGCGTGGGACTCTGGAGGGGTAAGTATTCAAGAACTGGGTGCTGCGCCTGCCTCCCTGGACTCAGAGGCCTGTGTGCACCACACACACTTCACTCATTATAAATACACCAGTGTACAGACGTACTCACCGTTAGATGTACATTGGTTATGGAAAGCAGTTTGTAAAGAGTTGAATATCATACAGCTGACCAACTGGTGAGTGTATGTAGGTACCAGGTAGTGGTGCAGGAACACTGGAAAGCATTGTGGATTGCAGATAATCACATGTTCCCCTGGAGCTAATTGGAAGATGTGTGTCTTCCACTGTGATACTCTAAAACAGTCTCATACAGTCTCAAAATGTCTCCCACATATTGTGATATAGTGAGTAGTGATCTCAGTGGCCTTCTTGGGATAGGGCATAAAACCTACCTGGAGAACAGGAAGGCTGGATTCTGCAAAGTGCGTAACTGAGTGGAAAAAGTGCATTCACAAAAAGACTAAGTTTAATAAGAGCAATTCAAGGCCATGTAGATGGAATTGTGGGTAAAGCCAAGCAGATGGACAGGAGCTTTGAGGAAGCATTAATGTAAACAACTGTACCAAGCGAATCTCTGCATTTTTTCCTGTGTACAGTGTGCTATGGTGTGAAAAAAAAATGTGTGCCCTTCCTGGTTTGTTCTATAGTTGCATATGTGTCATTCTTAATTGTTTCAGATTTTCAAACAAAACTGAATATAAGGTAACAACAACCTGACAAAACACAAAATACAGTTTGTAAATGATAATTTTCATTTGAAAAATGAATTGCTCCCTAAACTTAATAACTTGTGCTACCTTTAACAACAACAAGGTAACCAAATGTTTCAGCTAACTGGTGATCAGCCTTTTATATCATTCTGATCCACTCTCTCATTGAGTATTAACTGCCCATTTAAGGTCCAGCAACAGCATTTCAACTGGATTCAAGTCGGGACATTGACTAGGCCACTCCAAAACATTAATTTTGAGTCATAGAGAGGTGCATTTGTTCTTGTGCTTTGGCTCATTGACTTCATAACACAATTGCACTTGAGCTTCAGATCACAGACTAATAACTGGACATTCTCCCTCAGAATGTTCTGGCAGGGAACATGCTTCCATCGATTATGACAAGTTGCACAGGTCCTAAAGCAGCAAAGCATGCCCACACCATCACACTAGCACCACCACGTATGACTGTCTTTATGATGTTCTTATTGTGGATTGCTGTGTTAGCTATTGTCTGCAGCTGCCAGGGGGGTTATCCTGCCATTCTGACTGATCAGTAGTGATCGGTTGCATGGCAAACACTGGTGGCGGGTGCAGGAAGGCAGAGGAATCTTCTGGTCCCTCAGAGCAGCAACGATGGGAATTTTCCCTTTCCTGCAGCTGCAAACACTATTTACTGTATCTGACTGGTCGCATTCTGTGCAACCCGGTCAGATAAAGCACTTGCTGGTATGGTTGCACTTGCCAGGCAAGTGGTTAATTAAATTACTGGAAAAGCAGCTAGAGAAGCTAAAGGAAGAGATGAAATTAAGTGATTCCACTAAGTCTGTTGGACTTCTGGATTAAGTTCTGTTTTTGAGTTGGCAGGACACGTGTTTTCAACATCATGACATTGGATAATTAAGATTTGGCGAACATGCTAGATCATAAGTTTAAGTAATTTGTTACATATTTCTTTCAAAATGACACAGATCTTAAGAGATGCAAATAGCTCCTTGTCAGCTAGAATGACACATGACACAATGATGTCTCCTACTTGTGCTTCTTCTGCTCCAACTGCTGCCATAAAAAAACAACTTTTCCAAGCAACCCACTGGTTGTGATGCTGATGATCACAGCACTCCAGAGTAAAACAAGAGTAGGACATCTGGTCAGGCTTTACTGCCCAGAATTATTGACTGCTCTTCTGCTGTGACTCAATCTGATACAATAAGCATCAGTAGGATGGTGGATTATTTTAATGAAACTGTACAAATTAGCATGTCACACAGTCCCCTTGTGCAAACTCACTTTGGTGTACTTAAACTGCTCACCCTCCAGTGTGTATTTGAAAAAGCTCTTTAGCACAGCCGGGAATCTTGTGCACAATCGACAAAGGAGCATGCTTCCAGAAAATGAGGAAAAACTCATGTTCATTAAAATGAATTGCAAATTCTATGAGGAAGGCATGTGCTGTCAATTTTGCAATATACAGAAACTGCTTCTGTAATGGTGGATTCCAGTAGGGATGAGATAATATTGTGAAATGATATTAGCAACAACAGTGAGGAGGGTGAAGGTGAGAATGATGATGAGTCTGACATGGTCTTAATGTGACCATGAATTAACAATGCTGTTAGCTGCAATAACCTATTGGTAGCTTGAGGTTTGGGGGCCCAAAGAAAACATGCACTTCAGCCACAAAAGTGTCAGTCCCCATGAATTAATTGCTTAGTTTGTTAAACTGTGCATGTCTTTTTTAATATACAACAAGGGTGTGTGGGAGGGCCCAAGGACAATGACATCTTGCACCAATTGTGGTCTAGATTCAGGAGAAAAAACATGGTTTCGTCCTCATGCTCAGACTCTCTGGTTCACCTCATAAATGTACTACAGGGGTGTTACATGATTAAGAAGGAGGGGCGGTAGTATGGCCAGCAGGTCAGCCTCCTAATATTTGGTAGTGTCGGCTGATTTGTTTTGCAGCCCTGCAGTGCAACTATTAATTTTCTTGGCTTCTCTTTGAACCCTTGTCCGGAATACTTGGCTTTTAACATTATGTTTGGTCACTTAAATTTTCTAAATTAATAATGAATCAATTGATCAAACAATCAATTTCAAATAATTAATCAATATTTTATCTGCCTGCTACTACACACTCCACCTCCATTTCCCTGTACTGCCTCTTCTTGATTAATGAAAACATTTTTTGTATTCTTTCTATGGGATCATATAGTTTAACTGCCATCCTGTCTGCCACAATGTGTCATAGATGTGCTATATTCTTTAAAAGTAACTGCAGTGTGTTTGTGCCGCTGCTCTGTCACTTCGTTTAGCCTGCCAGCCTTTGGACAATGTTGGCCAATGTTGCTAAGCAATATTGTGAGCTGTGAGGTGGTCAAAATTGACTGGAAATACTGGAAATTAATGTTTTTGAGGTTAATAAGGCTGTAGGAACCAAAAATAAGTCCAAATTACACGATTATAGCTGTTTTGAAAACCAAAACAAAATCTAAACCAAAACACTTGAGGGTGGTTTTGCCAAGACTGAAAAACAAAACCAACACACCGAGGGTGGGTAGGCACACATTTTCAATGTCTATATAATGTATAGAAGGATACCATTGGATGTGTTGAAATATGTCAGGGATTTCTACAGCCTTGATCACAGGTTTTCTGTTATAGGTTTGCTGAGTACTCCCTACTGCTCCTGTGACCCCTGGAGCAGTAAAGTGATGCTGGAAAGTGGTAGCTCACTTTACTGCACCAGAGGTCAGCAGGGAGCCCTAATGACGAGCACCGATCCCAGGGTAGGTGAGTATGATCAGTAGTGGAGGAGGGGAGAGTCGTGGCGAAGGGGCGGGTAGTCGCGATGGTGATGGTTAACCCGTTAGAGTAGAGTCCT
This sequence comes from Pseudophryne corroboree, assembly GCF_028390025.1. Classification (NCBI taxonomy): domain Eukaryota; kingdom Metazoa; phylum Chordata; class Amphibia; order Anura; family Myobatrachidae; genus Pseudophryne; species Pseudophryne corroboree. The sequence goes on from NC_086455.1 coordinate 57,476,073, forward strand.
TGGTGCTTGATTGATTTCACAGGATGATTTGAATCGAATAAAATCACACCAACACAAATTTGATGCCTTGATAAAGACACCAAGAGTATTGAAACGTGTTGGCAAGGAGGCTGGAGGCAGGAATCCTGATTCAAACCAGTTGGACTTTGAGCTTGCAGGGACGCCTGGTTTTTCCATACTAATGCTCATTTGTCTGCTAACTTCTAGTAGACCTCTTGGCTGGGTGAGAGTCTGGTACTACTACCTCTGTTGATGTTTTATTGTTTATATTAAAAACTGTACTATACTATTTTGGATCATTTTCTTTTTTTGACGACGGGGGTGTGACAAATCCAGTGTGGGATTTACCCTCTCAAAATCAAATGCTGTTTTGTCTACTTCATATGTAGACCCTTCTATATGGTAGGAGTCCACATCATCAGATGTTATTACTAAATACCTGCAGAGAAACTAAATGTATTGCCCTATGAGGTATAATCTTTGTTTTCTTTGAGGACCAATCTAGAAGACAGATATTCGTGTTGGGGTGGTTTTATTCGAATCAAGTCATCCTGTGAAATCAATCAAGCACCAAGGTAGTCTACATTGATGATTGTGTTTGTATTTATATTATTGAAGTGTTGGTGACGCTTCACATCAAATTGGTTCCATTGGCTGCTTTTGTGCGCATTGGTCAGGTTTTCACTCTCCTTTGCAACCTTTCAGAGTGGCATTGCAGGGACAGAGCTTTCTCGTAAGCTCTGTCCCTGCATGCGATAATTGATACATCCGTGCAATGTAATCAATTCTCGCAGTGCAGCTCGGGCTGATATTATCACAGCACATCAACATCCTCAGATGCGGATGGTAATAAATCAGCCCCTGTGTGTGAATTAAATTTAAGTTTTATGGTTAGATTAGTGTAAGTGAGTATTTTCAGCAGAGAGCTTTATTCTGGTGCATGCATCATTTTTGCTATCACGTTTATGTATTTTTTCTTTACTCTCACAAACTAATTCTCCAAATTGTCTTTGCTTTTTGCCATAACATTATTCACAGGCTTCAACTCTGAGCAGGGCCGGATTAAGCCCTTAGGGGGCCCAGGGCACACAAGACAGGGGGCCCACCCACCAGCAACCTTTGAAGCACACACGTGTATGTGTGTGTGTGTGTGTGTGTATACACACACACACACACATTACACAGGACTCATGTACCCCCATACACACAAATACATACACACAAAACACATACACGAATAGAACATACTGTATATACAGTATACACAGATAAAACAAATACACACATAGAACACAAACTGTGCGTACTCTTACACTAAAGCCTGCCCTGAGGAAAGGGGTGAGGATGCCGCAGCTAGGACATATTGCTGGGAGCCAGGGGCACAGTTCACCATTAGCCCCCCCCCCCCCCCCCCCCGGAAAAAATGACGTGATTCGCAGGTCGGTGGGGAGGGGGCGGAGCCAACATGACATGATTCTATAACAATTATCTTATATTACCTCCGTCCCCTCTGCTCCGACCCCCGAATCGCGGCATACCCCCGCACAAAGACCCCACGCTGCAGTGGGGAGAAGACTACCGGCTGATAGGGAGGGAGGTTTCCGCGCTGCCAATGGGTGTGTTATGTCCCGCTCGCGGCTGTGCGTGTGGCTCCCTCCCCCTCCTAATGGGCAGCTCGGATCAGGGATTGATACAGGCAGCAATCTCCAGCCTCCACTGCAGCCAGGAGAGCTACTGCTGGCGGCGGAGGCTGGAGACGGGACAGCAGCACCAGAGCGGGCCAGCGCAGCTTTGGCTGGGGGCCCCTTATGACAGGGGGGCCCGGGGTACTGACCCCCTGCCCCCCCCCCCCCCCCCCTTAATCCGGCTCTGACTCTGAGGGTCTCAATTAGAATTGTGAGAAAAGATTGGACCAGGACAACCCATGTTCCGATGATTATTGAATGCAATTTGTTTATGTTTTTGCATGTATCACAGAAATATTGGGAAGCTGCATTTAAAGTTTAAAAATTCGCTTACTATCTGAATTTGCCCTTAACTCGAAATCAGGCCATGGGGAGCAGAAAGAGATGGCAGCTCCATCTGATTTTATTGCTTATGGTATTGCGATGCAGTGATACAGTATGTTTTACACTTTTGCATATTTTTAACTTATTAGCTTGTAAATGTATTTATGCAAGATTTATAGTGATTTTTATTTTTGACTTCTTTTTTGTTATACCACCAAGGTTTTTTCTTTGAACCACCCTTGGACACAGCATAGAACTAATCTATGGATACAATTTTATCCAATACTCCTGGTATTACACCCTAGCAGTTTGTAGTCATCACGATCCCTCCATTTTAGTCCTTTATAATTAATTATGCACAAATTAATTTGCAAGGAATCCTTTGCTTCAGCTGGTGTTTTTAATTAAGACCTGTCAATTATTTCCATCACCCATTAATAGCAGTGTATATTATTTTCTGTTGTCTGAGAGACATTATCTAAATTACACATAAATTACATGCAGGCACCTTGGCATTCAGTAATTTTAATATTGCAGAATAACATCCATGGATCCATACGGTCACCTGGAAAGTGTCATGATGAAGTGAACAATATAAAGTCATAGAGGTAATTATTGCAGATGTGTGACTTGACAGGAGATGAATCATGCTTCTTGTCATATTATACATTGAGGTTATTCAGTAAAAGTGCTCAGAGGTACAAATCTTCAGTAATCTTAGGTAGCGGACCAGCAATTAGGAACTGTTTTAGCAATGAGAGCAAATGTTTGTTTTGATGCCAGGGTTTTAATACAGATTTTCACATTTGATAATTTTAGTACATAACAATAATTGTGGGTATACTCCAAATCGACTGATGTCACATATTGTAGACTTATCTAAAAAATTGTTGGGGAGTAAGGGGTCAGCTTTATTTAATTTTAAATTATGATATTAAACAAAGGTAAGTACTTTATAGCGGTGAAGACAGACCATCCCTACTGACATTATCATCATCTGCAAAACTCAATGCACCAAGCCTACTGCCATCTCATCATACTCCACTCAAAGGTAGCTAACTCCCATCCCAAAATACATAAGGCCCAGGGAGGTAGAGCAGACTGTCTGACAGGCAAGGGGAATTAAAATGTTCTGTAGACATACCTTAAAATACATCACCACTACAGTACCTTCAATATGCAATAAAACTGGTGGTATGCAAAAACCTACAAAATCCAACTACTGTATCTAACCCTGTCTAATCAGTGTTTACTTATCCATCTTTTGTGTTTACTCTTATCATTTGCATGATCTGTTGAAACTATGGAGTTCAAGTCTAAAGGCCCATATACACTTGCCGATAAAATGAGCGACGTCGCTCATTTTATTGGCAAATATGTATGCCGCCAGCGACAACCGATGCGCTGCCCCACGGGTCTGCAACAATCGTCGCTGTCAGCAGTGCATGCATGCAGGATCTGGACTGTCATCCAGGACTTGCATGCACGGCTGGCGGAGGCGTGACGTCACTGAGCGATATGAGCGGTCATATCGCTCATTGTGTACAGTCGGGAGGGGAAACATTAGACAACGTCGCTCATAGAGTGACATCGCCTAATGTGTACGGACCTTAAACATCAGTGTTTTTACATTATTTCCCTATGTCAAACAATCTTGTCTAAATGCCTCTACAAAATAAATAAAATTAAATCGATAAAATTGCAGTTCTACATATGACCAGTTGGTGATAAATATTAATGATATTTAAATTGTATATTCTACAAAAGGTATATATCAGGCCATATTATGCCAGGTTTTCTACACTCTCATTTCAAGTGCTGTGGATTATTTCTGTCAGGTCTAACATATAAAAACCCAACCATGGCCCTCATTCCGAGTCGTTCGCTCTGTATTTTTCATCGCATCGCAATGAAAATCCGCTTAGTACGCATGCGCAATATTCGCACTGCGACTGCGCCAAGTAATTTAACAATGAAGATAGTATTTTTACTCACGGCTTTTTCATCGCTCCGGCGATCGTAATGTGATTGACAGGAAATGGGTGTTACTGGGCGGAAACACGGCGTTTTATGGGCGTGTGGATGAAAACGCTACCGTTTCCGGAAAAAACGCAGGAGTGGCTGGAGAAACGGGGGAGTGTCTGAGCGAACGCTGGGTGTGTTTGTGACGTCAAACCAGGAACGACAAGCACTGAACTGATCGCACAGGCAGAGTAAGGTTGAAGTTACTCAGAAACTGCAAAGTAGTTTGTAATCGCAATATTGCGATTACATCGGTCGCAATTTTAAGAAGCTAAGATACACTCCCAGTAGGCGTAGGCTTAGCGTGTGTAACTCTGCTAAATTCGCCTTGCGACCGATCAACTCGGAATGAGGGCCCATAAGTGCAGACATACTGTAAATGATTGTGATAAAAAATGTGTAGTATTGCAGTGCAGTGATACGATATGTTTATTTAATGGAGTTGTTCACCTTCATATACTTTTAACATAATAGTTTGTACATGAGTTTATGAAATATTTAATGGTTATAGTAATTTATCTTTTTTGCTTCCTTATTTGTTTTACCACCAAGATCTGGCAGACAAGGTTTATTTGATACTGTTGGTCTGATTCAGAAGTGGAAGGAGATGCAGCTGTGTCCCATCTGTGACTTTATGCAATTGCTGCTACGAAGTCCTTCCCTGGGCACATCCATGTGTCTGAGTGGCTACTTTCAGTGTCCCTAGGTGATAAAATAACTTTTGATGCATCTTTAGATGCCACCATTGGTCGTACCATCAAAATTGCACCAGCCCATGGCAGGTGAAGTTTCTCCATCTGTGTATAATCACCTACAGGGGATGCCGTTAATTTCCCAACATTTGGGATCCTGTCGTTTGAAATACCGTCACCGGAAACCGACAACAGTCAAAATTCTGGTGATTGAAATCCTGACCGCCACCCGGTATTCCCACTAGGTTGGTGGTCCACGCCACCACCCAAGGGGGAATATAATAGTGTGGTGAGCTAAGGTCGCCACCGAGACTGAAGTGTGGTGAGTGCAGCAAGCCCATGAATGGACACGCTATGCTAAATGTCGGGATTTTGACTGTTGGGATTCTGGCATCGGTAGTTCGACCGCCAGTATCCTGACTGTCAGGAAATCCTACTGAATCCACCGACAGTATGTAGTGGCTGAGCATCTGTGCACGCAACCACTTTCAACAACACACCCATGACACTCAATAACTAACTAGACATAACTAGAGATGTGCACAAACCCCCGTGTTTTGGTTTTGGTTGTAATTCATCATCATGTTTGGTCTTGGCTTTAAAAAACCACTCTCAAGTGTTTTGGTTTAAATTTGATTTTAGGATTGGTTAAAAATTGGAAAAAAAAATAGATAATAATTGATAAAAATTTAATAAAATCAATAAAAAACAGTTACTATCATATAGTTTTTGCAATCCACATGTCCGAAATTTGGATTTAAAATTTGAATTCCAAACCGTGGGAAGATCCGAACAGGTACTCAGTTCAGATTGGATCTCCTCAGCAGATCTGGACCAGGTTTTGGTTTGGGTACAGATACACAAAATTTGGGTAGATTCAGATTTCAGGAGGATTGCACATCTCTACTCATAGCACGCCCATAAGAGGGATCATCTAGTTGCATGCTCCAAGCCACCTCCCAGAAAAGCCCATCACTTTTTCAAGACATTTCTAATACCATGCATCTCATTCACAACAGCGTACACCCATATGACTTTTTAGTGCTTTCTATGTGTGCACATCAGTAAAAAAATTAACTTAACTAAGTGACCATCAGTACTGCATGCCACTCAGGACCAGTATGTTTATTTAATGGAGTTGTGACCCTTCATATATTTTTTACTTATTATTTAATAGTTCTAGTGATTTTTATTTTTGACTTCCTTTTTCTGTTTTTCTGCCAAGGTCTATCAGACAAGGCTTTTCTTCGGGCCACCCTTGGACACAGCAAAGATTTGATCTGTTGGCAAATTTTTATTCAGTATACCTGATATTAAACCATTGCAGTTTGTACTAATCACAGTCTATTATATTTAACTGGGGTATGGATCGTTGGATCTACACAATTTAGATAGACAGTCATTAGGTCAACCACTTTTGGTCAAAATGCATTAGGTTGACAGGGTCACTAGGTCGCCATGGTCATTAGGTCGACATGTGCTTGGTTGACATGTCAAAAGGTCGACATGAGGGTTTGTTTGTTTTTGTGTCGTTTTCTTCGGAAAGTGATGGGGAACCCCAGTTAGTGCACCGTGTCCCCTCACATGGCCCGCTTCACTCACCATGCTTCGGGCTATGTGCCTCGCTGCGCTCGGCACAGGTTACCGTTCCCAGTTTTGGTCCATGTGGAATGGATCAGAAAGTATGAAAAAGTTCAAAAATAAAAAAAAATGTGAAGAACTCATATCAACCTTTTGAACTGTCGACCTAGTACATGTTGACCTAATGGCCATGTCGGCCTAGTGACCCTGTCGACCTAATGCATGTCAACCAATAATGGTTGACCTAATGACTGTCGACAAAAGTGGTGTTGACGTAATGACCGTATCCCACACAGCTGAATAGCATAAATAGTCATCATTTGCATTAGTAGATCTTTTTAATTAAGACCTGTTGAGATGCAAACGCTTGTAAAAAATAAGTACATTCTTGAAAAACACTTCAAGAGTCCCCTCACTGACAGCATGGACCACTTTAACAGTCTATTGACTCACAAACTCAAGTCTGCTTTCGCTCTTACAATTCGGGATGTCTTCCGCAAAGTGCCAGCACCCCTGTATTTTCACATCACCTCTGTAATTTTACAGAATACAAGATAAGGCTAGTGTACATTTATTTTCACTGCACCCCTGTATTTTACAGCATACAGGGCCAGTGTACTTTTATTTTTACCAGTTGTGATGCCTAGGCCTGACGTTCACAACACAGTATGGGAAGAGGAGGCTCCTAACACCATTTGCACATCCTTTGCAAGTGCTGGGAGGAGCACCTCCAGTCCAGTTGCTGATACTGAGTTTGAGGATGTCAAATGAGGAGGATATTGGTGTAGCTGGTGCTGCGGAGGAAGTTGACGATGAGGATTCTGATGGTGATGTGGTTTGTTTGAATAAGGCACTAGTGGAGACAGTTGTCCATGGGATGAAAAAGCCCATTGTCATGTCTGGGCAAAATATAAAAAAAGCCACCACTTCAGTGTGGAAATCCGTACAACAGGTGTTAAGCCATCTGTTACCTTTGTCAATCCATAACAAGTAGGGGTAAGGATGTTAACCACCTAGGAACATCCTCCCTTATACGTCACCTGCAGTGCATTGATCATAAGTCATTGTCAAGTTCAGAAACTTTGGGTAATTGAGTAAGCAGTCCACTGACATCTAAATGATGTGGTTTGTTTGAATATTATTTTTCTGTGAGGATGAGGATGTAAACACTGAAGTGGTGGTTGGGAATCTGAGGATGAGGAAGACATCTTGCCACTGTAGAGCCAGTTTTTGCAAGGAGAGATGAATTGCTTCTTTTTTGGTGGGGGCCCAAACAAAGCAATCATTTCAGCCACAGTCATGTGGCAGACCCTGTCGCTGAAATTATTGTTTTTTTTAAAGTGTATATGTCCTATTTATATAACATAAGAGTGGGTGGGAGGGCCAAAGGACAATTCCATCTTGCACGTCTTTGTCTGCCACATCATTCCAGGGGTGCTGCCCTATATGGGGTGCTGCCCCTCTGCCCTATCAGTCCAGCAATGCTGTATCACTGCCATTTAAGTCCAGGTGTGCTGTTGCCTATATGCTGTTCTGTGTAATTCTCCAGTGGTGCTGCCTATGCTGTATACATCCAGGGGTGCTGCCATATAATTCCAGGGGTGCTGCTGTACTTGATCCTAGGTTTAAATGAAAGCCTAGAGCAGATATTAAACAAGCTTCAACATCACAAAAAGAACATAGCCTCAAAGGTGGAAATGTAAATTGCTATTTTGATTAAGTATTTTTTAATAAAGTGGGGAGAGACCACATTTGTGGCCAAAGTCAGTTTGTCTCAGAAGAGACAGAATCATAATCCAGCGCAACTGTCAGAGAGATAAAAGACAGATTCTCTGCCGGAGCATTAGAGAGAGGTTCAACTCAATTATTTAATGTTAGGGACTCACTCAAATGAATTGTTCCAATTAGTCAACCTTAATTTTGATTTATTATTGATGTTCCACATTTTGGGATTATTTATTTAGAAGATGCTCATTTTTTGTACCAGGTTCTTTTCCTAAAGACTGCGTAGGGTTATCGCAAGACCTCACGGTGTTATAAGAACAGAGTTTCAGTGATCTTGCATTGCATCAACTTTCCATTGCACTGCAGCACTAGATGGGCCAGGAGCTCATGTGAGGCACAAACAGTTACTGAATAAGGCCCAGTATGGAGTCTCATGGTGGCTTATAGCCACGAAGATGTCTGGCTTGCCAGGCTGAGGCATACACAGAGGTTAGCATTCCTTCCTCCAACAGTCCTACATAGAGTATGAAATTATTTTCGACTGTAGAGTGGTAAGCTCCACTAGGACAGGGGCTCAATAACAAAAAATTAACTGCACATTCGTAATAAACGGTAAAAGGTTAAAAAAGGAGAATATAGGTCCATTTAAAGATGAATTAGGAGAATTGATAAATGATGAAATAAAAGCGGAAATACTGAACAAATTCTTTTCATCAGTATTCACCAGTGAAGAACTGATGGTGGGAGTAGAGCATAACAATTGTGACAGTAATGAATCATGGTTAGATACTTGTTTAAGCGAAGAAGTAGTCCGGGAGAGACTAAGCAAAATTAAGATTAATAAATCACCTGGTCCTGATGGACTTCACCTGAAGGTTCTTATGGAGCTTAGTTCACAAGTAGCTCGACCCCTATACTTGATTTTCAATAGTTCAATTAGATCAGGCATGGTACCGAAGGATTGGCGTATAGCTGAGGTAGTGCCATTATTTAAAACGGGATCCAAAATCTTCCAGGAAACTACAGACCAGTTAGTTTAACATCTATAGTGGGGAAAATATTGGAAGGAATTCTAAGGGACATCATACAGGAGTATCTTAAGTCCGCTAGGATTATTAGCAAGAACCAGCATGGGTTTGTGAGGGACAGGTCATGTCAGACTAACATAATTAGCTTCTACAAGGAAGTGAGCAATAATCTTGATCAAGGAAAAGCAGTGGATGTGGTCTTCCTAGATTTTGCAAAAGCCTTCGAAACAGTCCCTCACAGGAGACTGATGATCAAATTAAAGGATATTGGCCTAGGAAAAACTATTTGCACATGGATAAGCAGCTGGTTGGATAGCAGGGTACAGCGAGTAGTGGTCAACGGGAAGTCCTCAACCTGGTCCCCAGTAGTCAGCGGAATACCTCAAGGGTCCGTACTCGGAACACTACTGTTCAACATATTTATCAATGACCTAGAAATAGGCCTGGAAAGCACAGTGTCAATCTTTGCAGATGATACTAAACTGTGTAAGGTAATTAATTCAGAATTGGATGTGGAGTCCTTGCAGAATGATCTATCTAAACTTGAACTGTGGGCGTCTAAATGGAAAATGAGGTTCAATACAGACAAATGCAAGGTTATGCATTTTGGGACTAAAAACAAACTTGCATCCTACATATTAAATGGGGAACGCCTAGGGGAAACAGAGTTGGAAAAAGATTTGGGGGTATTCATTGATAATAGGCTTAATAACCGTAAACAATGTCAAAACGCAGTAAAGAAGGCAAGTAAGGTGCTAGCGTGCATAAAAAGGGGAATTGAGACAAGGGACTGTAATTATGCCGCTGTATAAGGCATTGGTACGTCCGCACCTGGAATATTGTGTTCAGTTTAGGGCACCATTGTATAAAAAAGACATCAGTGAACTCAAAAGTGTTCAAAGGCGAGCTACTAAATTGATTAAAGGCCTAGAAGGACTGGACTATAAGGAAAGACTTACTAGAAAAGAGGCGCCTAAGAGGAGATATTATTAATATCTTCAAATATGTAAAGGGACATCACAAAGAGTTATCAGAGGAATTATTTATTAAAAGAACACAGTTTAGGACACGTGGGCACTCGCTGCGACTGGAGGAGAGAATGTTCCGAACGCAACGGAGGAAAGGGTTCTTCACTGTTAGGGCAATCAGGATGTGGAATTCCCTGCCAGGGAAGGTGGTAATGGCGGACTCTGTAATTGGATTTAAAAAAGGAATGGATACATTTCTGAATGAAAAAGCTATCCAAGGTTATAAAACTTAAAATGTCAACATGGTTAATCTGGGGGTAACATGAGTTATAGTAGCTAACTAGTCATAAAACATTATTTAGCAAGTGTGTAGAATCATCACAACTTAAAACAGGTTGAACACGATGGGCAATTTTCCTCTATTCAACCTCAAATACTATGTTACTATGTATGTTACAGTCCTGCTTAGTACTGTACTGAACCCACCCAAACTCAACTTTCCCCAGGGGCTGCTGTGGAGGCTCAGGAGGGGCTGCTAAAACATCTAAGGGGCTGCTTTATTTAAAAATTAAATATGAAAAAAATAAACAAGACAAACACGTATGCTCACATGCGTGCAACTGGGACACACAGGTATACTCACATGCAAGACATGTCCAGTGTACATTGATTTTCACTGCACCCCAGAATTTTTACAGCATACAAGACATGTCCAGTGTACATTTATTTTCACTGCACCCCAGAATTTTTACAGCATACAAGACAGGGCCAGTGTACTTTTATTTTAACAACAGCACCCCTGTATTTTTACAGCATACAAGACAGGGCCAGTGTACATTGATTTTCACAGCACCCCAGAATTTTTACAGCATACAAGACAGGACCAGTTTACAATGATTTTCACTGCACCCCAGAATTTTTACAATATAGAACACAGGGACAGTGTGCTTTTATTTTAACAACAGACCCCCTGTATTTTTACAGCATACAAGACAGGGCCAGTGTACTTTTATTTTAACAGAAGCACTTCTTAATTTTTACAGCATACTGTATAAGACAGGGCCAGTGTATATTGATTTTCACAGCACCCCAGAATTTTTACAGTATACAAGACAGGTCCAGTGTACATTGATTTTCACTGCACCCCAGAATTTTTACAGCATACAAGACAGGGCCAGTGTACAATGATTTTCACTGCACCCCAGAATTTTTACAGCATACAAGACAGGGCCAGTGTACATTTATTTTCACTGCACCCCATATTTTTCACAGCATACAAGACAGGGCAAGTGTACATTTATTTTCACTGCACCCCAGAATCTTTACAGCATACAAGACAGGGCCAGTGTACATTTATTTTCACTGCTCCCCGGATTTTTTAGAACATACAAGACAGTGCCAGTGTACATTTACTTTCACAGCACCCCAGATATTTTACAGCCAGCACCGCTGTATTTTCACTGCTTACAGGAGGACAGTGCCCCTGTCCCCTGTACAACACAGTGACAGCCAGGTCAGCAACACCCATGTGCAGCTGCAGCACCCCTAACAGCACATGAAACACGAGTGACAGCCAGGGTAGCACCTTTAACAGCACAGGTACACCATTGTGACAGGAACAGCACCCCAACAGAGCACACACTGACCCCACCTAACGCCACCACCACAGAGAGACAGAGGTCTGTCTCCCTTACTCTCCAAGTTCAGAGTGAAAATGGCGGCGACGCGCGGCTGTTTATATGCAATACAAAATCCGCAAGAATCCGACAGCGGGATGATGACGTCATGCCTCGTTCTGGTTTCCGAGTCTGGCGGGAAGTCCCGAGCCGGACTCGGATTCTGGCTCGGAAAGGGATGTTCGGGAGGGGTTTGGTTCTCGGAGAACTGAACCCGCTCATCTCAGCTTTAATAGATGTTATGTTTAGAGAAATCATAAGAGAATGGTATTGAGACAGATTTCTGAGGACATAACTCCTATCCAAAGCTATTTCTCTAAGCCTGCATCCTTCAACATTCATCTTGCTGTCACCACTAGTGTATGGTTCACTCGTTGACTTACACTTTTTGCTCAGGAGTATGGGGGTCATTCCGAGTTGATCGCTCGTTAAAAGTTTTTAGCAGTTGTGCAAACGCTAAGCCGCCGCCCTCTGGGAGTGTATTTTAGCTTAGCAGAAGTGCAAACGAAAGGATCGCAGAGCGGCTAGAAAAAAATAATTGTGCAGTTTTAGAGTAGCTCCAGACCTACTCAGCGCTTGCGATCACTTCAGACTGTTCAGTTCCAGATTTGACATCACAAATACGCCCTGCGTTTGCCCAGCCACGCCTGCGTTTTTCCTGGCACGCCTGCGTTTTTTCGAGCACTCCCTGAAAACGGTCAGTTGACACTTAAAATGCCCACTTCATGTCAATCACTCTGCGGCGGCCATTGCGACTGAAAAGCTTCGCTAGACCTTGTGTAAAAATACATTGGCTGTTGTGAAAGTACGTCACGTGTGTGCATTGCGGTGCATGCACATGCGCAGAAGTGCCGCTTTTTCAGTTAATCGCTGCGCTGCGAACATTTTTATCTAGCTATCAACTTGGAATGATCCCCTGTAGGTGAAGGTCAATTGATGTTCTATTCCATATTTTCTTAAGAAGAATTCATCCTCTCTATTTAAGTCATGAGTCTTCAGCCCTCCAGCTGCGGTGGAACTACACATCCCAGCATGCCCTGCCTCAGTTTTATCATGCCTTAATAGCAAAAACTGTGGCAGTGCATGCTGGGATGTGTAGTTCATAGTAGCTGAAGTGCCGCTGTTTAAAGACCCATGATTTAAGTATTGTTGACCATTGACAGATATTAGCCTGTGACTGGTTTGATGTTCTACAAGTCTTTGCCATGTGACAGCATAGCAGGGCGCGTAAAAACACACACTCACACTATGCCAAAGACTTGAATGGGAGCCAGTGCACACATGCGCTCTAGTGATGAGCACCGGAAATTTTTCGGGTTTTGTGTTTTGGTTTTGGGTTCGGTTCCGCGGCCGTGTTTTGGGTTCGAACGCGTTTTGGCAAAACCTCACCGAATTTTTTTTGTCGGATTCGGGTGTGTTTTGGATTCGGGTGTTTTTTTCAAAAAACCCTAAAAAACAGCTTAAATCATAGAATTTGGGGGTCATTTTGATCCCAAAGTATTATTAACCTCAATAACCATAATTTCCACTCATTTTCAGTCTATTCTGAACACCTCACACCTCACAATATTATTTTTAGTCCTAAAATTTGCACCGAGGTCGCTGGATGGCTAAGCTAAGCGACCCAAGTGGCCGACACAAACACCTGGCCCATCTAGGAGTGGCACTGCAGTGTCACGCAGGATTGCCCTTCCAAAAAACACTCCCCAAACAGCACATGACGCAAAGAAAAAAAGAGGCGCAATGAGGTAGCTGTGTGAGTAAGCTAAGCAACCCTAGTGGCCGACACAAACACCTGGCCCATCTAGGAGTGGCACTGCAGTGTCACGCAAGATGGCCCTTCCAAAAAACACTCCCCAAACAGCACATGACGCAAAGAAAAAAAGAGGCGCAATGAGGTAGCTGTGTGAGTAAGCTAAGCGACCCTAGTGGCCGACACAAACACCTGGCCCATCTAGGAGTGGCACTGCAGTGTCACGCAGGATGGCCCTTCCAAAAAACACTCCCCAAACAGCACATGACGCAAAGAAAAAAAGAGGCGCAATGAGGTAGCTGTGTGAGTAAGCTAAGCGACCCTAGTGGCCGACACAAACACCTGGCCCATCTAGGAGTGGCACTGCAGTGTCACGCAGGATGGCCCTTCCAAAAAACACTCCCCAAACAGCACATGACGCAAAGAAAAAAAGAGGCGCAATGAGGTAGCTGTGTGAGTAAGCTAAGCGACCCAAGTGGCCGACACAAACACCTGGCCCATCTAGGAGTGGCACTGCAGTGTCACGCAGGATGGCCCTTCAAAAAAACACCCCCCAAACAGCACATGACGCAAAGAAAAATGAAAGAAAAAAGAGGTGCAAGATGGAATTGTCCTTGGGCCCTCCCACCCACCCTTATGTTGTATAAACAGGACATGCACACTTTAACCAACCCATCATTTCAGTGACAGGGTCTGCCACACGACTGTGACTGAAATGACGGGTTGGTTTGGACCCCCACCAAAAAAGAAGCATTAATCTCTCCTTACACAAACTGGCTCTACAGAGGCAAGATGTCCACCTCATCATCATCCTCCGATATATCACCGTGTACATCCCCCTCCTCACAGATTATCAATTCGTCCCCACTGGAATCCACCATCTCAGCTCCCTGTGTACTTTGTGGAGGCAATTGCTGCTGGTCAATGTCTCCACGGAGGAATTGATTATAATTCATTTTAATGAACATCATCTTCTCCACATTTTCTGGATGTAACCTCGTACGCCGATTGCTGACAAGGTGAGCGGCGGCACTAAACACTCTTTCGGAGTACACACTTGTGGGAGGGCAACTTAGGTAGAATAAAGCCAGTTTGTGCAAGGGCCTCCAAATTGCCTCTTTTTCCTGCCAGTATAAGTACGGACTGTCTGACGTGCCTACTTGGATGCGGTCACTCATATAATCCTCCACCATTCTTTCAATGGGGAGAGAATCATATGCAGTGACAGTAGACGACATGTCCGTAATCGTTGGCAGGTCCTTCAGTCCGGACCAGATGTCAGCATCAGCAGTCGCTCCAGACTGCCCTGCATCACCGCCAGCGGGTGGGCTCGGAATTCTGAGCCTTTTCCTCGCACCCCCAGTTGCGGGAGAATGTGAAGGAGGAGATGTTGACAGGTCGCGTTCCGCTTGACTTGACAATTTTGTCACCAGCAGTTCTTTGAACCCCAGCAGACTTGTGTCTGCCGGAAAGAGAGATCCAAGGTAGGTTTTAAATCTAGGATCGAGCACGGTGGCCAAAATGTAGTGCTCTGATTTCAACAGATTGACCACCCGTGAATCCTTGTTAAGCGAATTAAGGGCTCCATCCACAAGTCCCACATGCCTAGCGGAATCGCTCTGTGTTAGCTCCTCCTTCAATGTCTCCAGCTTCTTCTGCAAAAGCCTGATGAGGGGAATGACCTGACTCAGGCTGGCAGTGTCTGAACTGACTTCACGTGTGGCAAGTTCAAAAGGTTGCAGAACCTTGCACAACGTTGAAATCATTCTCCACTGCGCTTGAGACAGGTGCATTCCACCTCCTATATCGTGCTCAGTTGTATAGGCTTGAATGGCCTTTTGCTGCTCCTCCAACCTCTGAAGCATATAGAGGGTTGAATTCCACCTCGTTACCACTTCTTGCTTCAGATGATGGCAGGGCAGGTTCAGGCGTTTTTGGTGGTGCTCCAGTCTTCTGTACGTGGTGCCTGTACGCCGAAAGTGTCCCGCAATTCTTCTGGCCACCGACAGCATCTCTTGTACGCCCCTCTCGTTTTTTAAATAATTCTGCACCACCAAATTCAAGGTATGTGCAAAACATGGGACGTGCTGGAATTTGCCCAGATTTAATGCACACACAATATTGCTGGCGTTGTCCGATGCCACAAATCCACAGGAGAGTCCAATTGGGGTAAGCCATTCTGCGATGATCTTCCTCAGTTGCCGTAGGAGGTTTTTAGCTGTGTGCGTATTCTGGAAAGCGGTGATACAAAGCGTAGCCTGCCTAGGAAAGAGTTGGCGTTTGCGAGATGCTGCTACTGGTGCCGCCGCTGCTGTTCTTGCGGCGGGAGTCCATACATCTACCCAGTGGGCTGTCACAGTCATATAGTCCTGAGCCTGCCCTGCTCCACTTGTCCACATGTCCGTGGTTAAGTGGACATTGGGTACAACTGCATTTTTTAGGACACTGGTGACTCTTTTTCTGAGGTCTGTGTACATTTTCGGTATCGCCTGCCTAGAGAAATGGAACCTAGATGGTATTTGGTACCGGGGACACAGTACCTCCAACAAGTCTCTAGTTGGCTCTGCAGTAATGATGGATACCGGAACCACGTTTCTCACCGCCCAGGATGCCAAGGCCTCAGTTATCCGCTTTGCAGCAGGATGACTGTTGTGATATTTCATCTTCCTCGCAAAGGACTGTTGGACAGTCAATTGCTTGGTGGAAGTAGTAAAAGTGGTCTTACGAGTACGACTTCCCCTCTGGGATGACCATCGACTCCCAGCAGCAACAACAGCAGCGCCAGCAGCAGTAGGCGTTACACGCAAGGATGCATCGGAGGAATCCCAGGCAGGAGAGGACTCGTCAGAATTGCCAGTGACATGGCCTGCAGGACTATTGGCATTCCTGGGGAAGGAGGAAATTGACACTGAGGGAGTTGGTGGGGTGGTTTGCGTGAGCTTGGTTACAAGAGGAAGGGATTTACTGGTCAGTGGACTGCTTCCGCTGTCGCCCAAAGTTTTTGAACTTGTCACTGACTTATGATGAATGCGCTGCAGGTGACGTATAAGGGAGGATGTTCCGAGGTGGTTAACGTCCTTACCCCTACTTATTACAGCTTGACAAAGGCAACACACGGCTTGACAAATGTTGTCCGCATTTCTGTTGAAATACTTCCACACCGAAGAGCTGATTTTTTTGGTATTTTCACCAGGCTTGTCAATGGCCCTATTCCTCCCACGGACAACAGGTGTCTCCCCGGGTGCCTGACTTAAACAAACCACCTCACCATCAGAATCCTCCTGGTCAATTTCCTCCCCAGCGCCAGCAACACCCATATCCTCCTCATCCTGGTGTACTTCAACACTGACATCTTCAATCTGACTATCAGGAACTGGACTGCGGGTGCTCCTTCCAGCACTTGCAGGGGGCGTGCAAATGGTGGAAGGCGCATGCTCTTCACGTCCAGTGTTGGGAAGGTCAGGCATCGCAAACGACACAATTGGACTCTCCTTGTGGATTTGTGATTTCGAAGAACGCACAGTTCTTTGCTGTGCTTTTGCCAGCTTGAGTCTTTTCATTTTTCTAGTGAGAGGCTGAGTGCTTCCATCCTCATGTGAAGCTGAACCACTAGCCATGAACATAGGCCAGGGCCTCAGCCGTTCCTTGCCACTCCGTGTGGTAAATGGCATATTGGCAAGTTTACGCTTCTCCTCTGACAATTTTATTTTAGATTTTTGAGTCCTTTTTTTACTGATATTTGGTGTTTTGGATTTTACATGCTCTGTACTATGACATTGGGCATCGGCCTTGGCAGACGACGTTGCTGGCATTTCATCGTCTCGGCCATGACTAGTGGCAGCAGCTTCAGCACGAGGTGGAAGTCGATCTTGATCTTTCCCTATTTTTGGAACCTCAACATTTTTGTTCTCCATATTTTAATAGGCACAACTAAAAGGCACCTCAGGTAAACAATGGAGATGGATGGATACTAGTATACTTATGGATGGACGAGCGACTGCCGACACAGAGGTAGCTACAGCCGTGGACTACCGTACTGCGTCTGCTGCTAATATAGACTGGATGATAATGATATAAAAAATATATATATATATATCACTACTGCAGCCGGACAGGTATATATTATATAATGACGGACCTGCTGGACACTGTCAGCTCAGCACTGCAGACTCCTAAAGTAAGCTACTAGTATCAAGAAGATAGAAAAAAAAAACACCACGGGTAGGTGGTATACAATTATGGATGGACGAGCGACTGCCGACACAGAGGTAGCTACAGCCGTGGACTACCGTACTGCGTCTGCTGCTAATATAGACTGGATGATAATGAGATATAAAATATATATATATCACTACTGCAGCCGGACAGGTATATATTATATAATGACGGACCTTCTGGACACTGTCAGCTCAGCACTGCAGACTCCTAAAGTAAGCTACTAGTATCAAGAAGATAGAAAAAAAAAACACCACGGGTAGGTGGTATACAATTATGGATGGACGAGCGACTGCCGACACAGAGGTAGCTACAGCCGTGGACTACCGTACTGCGTCTGCTGCTAATATAGACTGGATGATAATGAGATATAAAATATATATATATCACTACTGCAGCCGGACAGGTATATATTATATAATGACGGACCTGCTGGACACTGTCAGCTCAGCACTGCAGACTCCTAAAGTAAGCTACTAGTATCAAGAAGATAGAAAAAAAAAAAAACACCACGGGTAGGTGGTATACAATTATGGATGGACGAGCGACTGCCGACACAGAGGTAGCTACAGCCGTGGACTACCGTACCGCGTCTGCTGCTAATATAGACTGGATGATAATGATATAAAAAATATATATATATCACTACTGCAGCCGGACAGGTATATATTATATAATGACGGACCTGCTGGACACTGTCAGCTCAGCACTGCAGACTCCTAAAGTAAGCTACTAGTATCAAGAAGATAGAAAGAAAAAAAAACACCACGGGTAGGTGGTATACAATTATGGATGGACGAGCGACTGCCGACACAGAGGTAGCTACAGCCGTGGACTACCGTACTGCGTCTGCTGCAGTGCTAATATAGACTGGATGATAATGATATAAAAAATATATATATATATCACTACTGCAGCCGGACAGGTATATATTATATAATGACGGACCTGCTGGACACTGTCAGCAGAATGCGTTTATAGAATAAAAACACCACACGACGAGTGTTTAACTTTTTCAGGCAGACAATCACAATATACTGGTGGTCAGTGGTCACTGGTCAGTCACACTGGCAGTGGCACTCTGGCAGCAAAAGTGTGCACTGTTAAAATATGTACTCCTGCTATAACTGCTCCCCAGTCTCCCCCACAATTAAGCTGTGTGAGCAGAGAGCACTCAGCACAGTCAGATATACAGTATTACATAGATGATGCAGCACACTGAGGCTGAGCACAGATATGGTATGTGACTGTGTCACACTGTGTATCGTTTTCTTTCAGGCAGAGAATGGATTAATTAAACTGGTGGTCACTGGTCACACTATCAGCAAGTAGTACTCCTAATATGCTCCCCAAAATTAGTAAATCAAGTGTCTCTACTACTCTCTAGTCTACTCTAAACGGAGAGGACGCCAGCCACGTCCTCTCCCTATCAATCTCAATGCACGTGTGAAAATGGCGGCGACGCGCGGCTCCTTATATAGAATCCGAGTCTCGCGATAGAATCCGAGCCTCGCGAGAATCCGACAGCGGGATGATGACGTTCGGGCGCGCTCGGGTTAACCGAGCAAGGCGGGAAGATCCGAGTCTGCCTCGGACCCGTGTAAAAAGCGTGAAGTTCGGGGGGGTTCGGTTTCCGAGAAACCGAACCCGCTCATCACTAATGTGCTCACCTTCCATTCACTTCCATAGGACCCGGCAGTGATGGGAATGAGTGCTGCATGCTGTGCTGCGTTCGCATTGTGGTTCCGCTACGGTAAGCTGCTACAGTATAAGCAGCAACAACATGTCTCGACACATCTGTATGTAGATCTGACATATGGGTTTCTCTGTGTGAGTCACTGACATTCCTGTCACCATCTCGTTCTGTAGATTTTGAACACTGTCATATCCACGGTGACTAAATCTTCTATGCCAGAGTCCCACTAACTGTTTCATCATCATGTAACAGTGCGGTGTATCAAGCACATACAATTGCTGACACCTTGTGCCTGTAGCAATGACTGTCCCTTGTCTTTTTCGCACAACACACTTTTCTTTAGAGAAGTGAACTCTGTTGCCTCTTTGTTCTCTGGGGTTCATTTAGACCCGATCGCACGCTGCCTTTTTTTTCAGCCCTGCGATCGGGTCTGAACAGCGCATGCACGTGGGCCGCAATGTGCAGGTGGTCGGACGCCGGCGACGGCCGTCACCACGGAGCGAAGGAACTAATGAAGAAAGCATTCGCAGCCCGAACGCAAGAAGATTCACAGGAAGAGGCCGTCCAGGGGTGTCAACTCACCATTTTCAGGGAGTGTCCAGGAAAACGCAGGCATGCCCAGCCGTTTCCAGGGAGAGTTCCCGATGGCAGCTTCTTCCGGGATCATCGCAACAGCTGAGTAAGTCCTGGGCTGTGCAGAAACTGCACAAACTATTGTTTGTGCAGCTGTCTGCGCAGCCGATCGCACCTCTGCACAGCGATTACCCCCCTCCCCTGTAGGCAGCGATTACCTGGTCGCAGCAGTGCAAAAAATAGCCTGCGTGTGACCAGGTCTGAATTAGACCCTAGGACACTTACGACTACAAGATTGATTCCCATTTTTGGTATGTGAAGCACATCTTGGATCTCTTTGACTTTTGGGGGTAATTCCAAGTTGATCGCAGCAGGATTTTTGTTAGCAATTGGGCAAAACCATGTGCACTGCAGGGGAGGCAGATATAACATGTGCAGAGAGAGTTAGATTTGGGTGTGGTGTGTTCAATCTGCAATCTAATTTGCAGTGTAAAAATAAAGCAGCCAGTATTTACCCTGCACAGAAATAAAATAACCCACCCAAATCTAACTCTTTCTGCACATGTTATATCTGCCTCCCCTGCAGTGCACATGGTTTTGCCCAATTGCTATCAAAAATCCTGCTGCGATCAACTTGGAATTACCCCCTTTGTTCTTGTTCCAACTCTCATATAGGCTTAATTGTTCTAACTTTTGTAGCTGTAAGTACTTTGAGGTCTATTTACTAAGGCTTGGATGAAGATAAAGTGGAAGGAGATAAAGTACTAGCCGACCATCTCCCAACTGTCATTTTTTTTAAAATCAGTCTCTGACATGACAGTTAGGAGCTGATTGGCTGGTTCTTCATCTCCGTCCACTTTATCTCCATCCAAACCTTAGTAAATGGACCCCTTTATTTGGTTAAGGTGGTAAACCACTCCACATTGCACATGAAATGCCTTGTTGCACCCAAGTCAATATACAGTATCGGCAATCTTTTCTGCAGCTATCTATATTACTCAGGAGGGCTGACTCTTTTTTGCCATTGCATGCCCTCGCTTTGTATACTGGGGTTCATTCCGACCCGTTCGCACGCTGCGGTTCATCGCTGTGGTGTGAATGGGTCAGAAATGCACATGCGCGGCGTCCGCAATGCACACACGCGTCATTGTTCAGCGTCAGCCGTCGCAATGACCAGAAGAAAGAAGAAAGTGAACGCTAGTGCGACTGCAAGAAGATTGCCAGCGAGGACGCGTTCCGGGGAGGATACTCACCGTTTTCCGGGCTTGGAGATCCGAAAGCAGGCATGTCCAGGCATTTGGAGGGCGGTTGTCTGACATCAATTCCGGGACCTTCTTTGCTGGATCCATCGCACAGGGTAAATAACTGCAGGGCTAGTATTGTTCTGCACAAAAAAATTTTAGCATAGCAGGGCTGCACAGACATAATTGTGCAGTCCCTGTGCTCCAATCTGCGCTGTGCTGCTGCACTAGACTGGAAATACTCTATACTGTCTTCATTATGTGTTTTATGGCAGCCTGTGTCGGTGCATTTGCTCAAGATGGCATCTGTGTGCTGCTATGGGCATTCTAGTACTGTAGCTAGGTACTTGTGTTCCTGAGCTCATAAACTATTGGAAATATGTGTGTACAGCCCTCAGGATGTAGCAGATTTTCTCTACACACCAGCAGATGCCTTACAACTATGAACAGCCCAGTTACTTAACCAGTTTAGTGGTCTTATTGAAGATAGAGCAGGTACAGCAGTACCCACTGTTATACAAACTGGTAGATGCAGCAGAGTTTGAGTGGAGCAGGGTGTCATACAGCTCATCAGCTAGTGAGTATATGTAGGTACCAGGGTGCAGGAATAGCGGTTATAGCGCAGGTAAATGCAGGTCTCTCTGGAGCTAAGTTGAAGATTTCTGTCTCCACTGTAGCCCTCTAACACATTCTCAAGGTGGCTCTGCTCATGCTCAGTATTAACCTTGGTGGCCATCTTGGCACAGGGATTGATGTTTCCTTGTCAGAGAAGTAACATGGAGTGCACACTCCACTTTCAATATAATTACCATTTCAGTCAGTTAACTCAGCTTGTTGTCCTTTTCTTTTTTTACAGGATGGTATCAGGATCCCGTTACTTGGGATACCTGAGGTCAGAACACCGACAGTAGCATCCGGGTGAGCAGAATCCCGAAACCTGGTAGGTGAGCATTTCAATCCGTTTGACACCCAAAAAAAGTTGACATGTTGACATTTTCATGTCGACCATTTCCATATCGACCTGTCAACCGTGTCGAACTTTTATCCATGTTGCCCTTGTGCATGTCAACCATTTGGTGTCAACCTTCTGACTATTGACCCATTGATCCATAACCCCTAACGCTACCCCCCCTGCAGCCTAACCCTAACCCTCCCCACCTAATGCCTAACCCTAACTCTCTCCACAGCCTGACTCTAAATCTCTTCCTCATCCAGACTACCTCTAACCATCCCTGCTTAGTGGCTCACCCTAACCACCCTCCTTGCAGCAAACCCAAACTCCCCCCCCCCCCCACCACAGCCTAACCATAACATCCCCTATACTGACTAAACCTAACCGCCCATCCTCCATGGCCAACCCCTAATCAGCCTCAGCATACTTACAGTACATTCAGGATGCTGACAATTGGGATTCTGGTGCCTGCATTGTGCTTGGAGTTGGGATCCCGGCACTGATGTTCTGACCAGTGTTGGGATTCCAATGTAGGTATTCTGACTGCCAGCATTCCAAAGCCAATATGCTGACCAGATTCAAATAAGTTGTTCTATTTCTGATTTACAAACTAACTGAGTGTATGTAAGATACCTAGAGTGAGTGATCAAGGGTCTAATTCAGACCATTTTTCTCTAGTGGGCAAAACCATGTTTAGTGCAGGTGGGGCAGATATAACATGTGCGGAAAGAGTTAGATTTGGGTTGGGTGTGTTCAAACTGAAATCTAAATTGCAGTGTAAAAATAAAGCAGACAGTATTTACCCTGCACAGAAACAATATAACCCACCCAAATCTAACTCTCTCTGCACATGTTATATCTGCCCACCTGCAGTGCATGTGGTTTTGCCCATTAGAGAAAGATTTTGCAGCTGCGATCAGGTCTGAATTAGGCCCAAAGATAGGAATATAGGTCTTTTATAAACAGACAAATCTTTTTTTTTTTCTTCGCCCCCCTTTGATATTGCTCTGAGGAGTTCTGCATAAGTATAGAGAGATAAAGAACCTCAAGCAAATTTGCAAGTAATTGGGCAACTGTTGCTCCAAAACTGCTGTTCCAGGCACCCTACTAGCCAGAAGCAAGGCTGTGAGGCAGCGATGTTGATGCCCACAGAGCACTGTGCTCCTTGGAGCAGCCCAAGTTGCACACCTTAGTTCCAGCCTTGGTGTATGAGATCCCATATGAATTTTGTGCAGTAAAAAGCTTTAGTCCTATTTGTTTGATAACTAATTGAAATGAATGAAGAATGAATGGATAGCTTACTCGCATGATATATTATAGTTGGATGGATGAACGACTTGTGTTTTCTTAACGATTAGGACATAATGGGGATCTACAGTATGGGATGTGAAAATGAATCAGAATGTGTGATACAGGTTGAGTATCCCATATCCAAATATTCCGAAATACGGAATATTCCGAAATACGGACTTTTTTTGAGTGAGAGTGAGATAGTGAAACCTCTATTTTTTGATGGTCAATGTACACAAACTTTGTAATACACAAAGTTATTAAAAATATTGTATTAAATGTCCTTCAGGCTGTGTGTATAAGGTGTATATGAAACATAAATGAATTGTGTGAATGTACACACACTTTCTTTAATGCACAAAATTATAAAAAATATTGGTTAAAATTACCTTCAGGCTGTGTGTATAAGGTGTATTTGTAACATAAATGCATTCTGTGCTTAGACTTAGGTCCCATCACCATGATATCTCATTATGGTATGCAATTATTCCAAAATACGGAAAAATCCGATATCCAAAATTCCTCTGGTCCCAAGCATTTTGGATAAGGGAGACTCAACCTGTACTTGCACTGTATAGAACCTGGTCAAAGGTAGAAGTTGCTGTGGGAGCTATCTTGGGTAGTACGGATGGTGTAATGGTTAGCATTACTGCCTCACAGCACTGAGGTCATGGGTTTGATTACCATCATGGCTCTTACTGTGTGGAGTTTGTATATTCTCCCCGTACTTGCGTGGGTTTCCTCCGGGTACTCCGGTTTCCTGCCACAATCAAAAAATATACTGGTAGGTTAACTGGCTTCCTACAAAAATTAACCCTAGCGGGAATGTGTGTGTGTGTGTGTGTGTACACGTGTGGTAGGGAATATAGAGTGTAAGCTCCACTGGGGCAGGGACTGATGTGAATAGCCAAGTATTCTCCGTAAAGCGCTGCAGAATATGTGTGCGCTATATAAATAATGGTAATAAATAATCATAGCTGAGACTCCCAATCTATGGGTAAAAAGTAGAGATGAGCGGGTTCGGATTTAACACCAGAATTAACGCCAGTTCGGTTTTATCCGGATTTTTCCTATTGGCTATCCAAAACACGTGACATCCGTGAGCCAATAAGATGCCGTTTTGAGAACCGAGTAAATCTGAGTAAAACCGAGTAAAACCGAACCCGCTCATCTCTAGTAAAAAGTAGTACAAAGGTTTCATGAGGGTTCAGGAGTTGTCACGGGCTTTAATGTGACTGAAATATGTAGAGATGAGCGGGTTCGGTTTCTCTGAATCCGAACCCGCCCGAACTTCATGGTTTTTTTCACGGGTCCGAGCAGACTCGGATCCTCCCGCCTTGCTCGGTTAACCCGAGCGCGCCCGAACGTCATCATGACGCTGTCGGATTCTCGCGAGACTCGGATTCTATATAAGGAGCCGCGCGTCGCCGCCATTTTCACACGTGCATTGAGATTGATAGTGAGAGGACGTGGCTGGCGTCCTCTCCATTTAGATTATAAGAGAGAGAGATTTACTGGAGCTTAGGACTAGGAGGAGTACTGTAGTAGTGTAGAGAGTGCAGAGAGTTTACTAGTGAGTGACCACCAGACAGTGCAGTTTATTTAATATATCCGTTCTCTGCCTGAAAAAAGCGATACACACAGTGACTCAGTCACATACCATATCTGTGTGCACTGCTCAGGCTCAGCCCAGTGTGCTGCATCATCTATATATATTATATATCTGTCTGACTGCTCAGCTCACACAGCTTATAATTGTGGGGGAGACTGGGGAGCACTGCAGTGCCAGTTATAGGTTATAGCAGGAGCCAGGAGTACATAATATTATATAGTGAGTGACCACCAGACAGTGCAGTTTATTTAATATATCCGTTCTCTGCCTGAAAAAAGCGATACACACAGTGACTCAGTCACATACCATATCTGTGTGCACTGCTCAGGCTCAGCCCAGTGTGCTGCATCATCTATATATATTATATATCTGTCTGACTGCTCAGCTCACACAGCTTATAATTGTGGGGGAGACTGGGGAGCACTGCAGTGCCAGTTATAGGTTATAGCAGGAGCCAGGAGTACATAATATTATATTAAAATTAAACAGTGCACACTTTTGCTGCAGGAGTGCCACTGCCAGTGTGACTGACCAGTGACCTGACCACACTGACCACCAGTATAGTTAGTAGTATACTTATATTGTGATTGCCTGAAAAAGTTAAACACTCGTCGTGTGACTTCACTTGTGTGTTGTTGTTTTTTTTATTCTATAAAAATAAAACTCATTCTGCTGACAGACAGTGTCCAGCAGGTCCGTCATTATATAATATATAATATATACCTGTCCGGCTGCAGTAGTGATATATATATATTTTTTATATCATTTATCATCCAGTCGCAGCAGACACAGTACGGTAGTTCACGGCTGTGGCTACCTCTGTGTCTGCACTCGGCAGGCAGTCCGTCCATAATTGTATACCACCTAACCGTGGTTTTTTTTTCTTCTTTATACATACATACTACTACGACATCTCTTTATCAACCAGTCTATATTAGCAGCAGACACAGTACAGTACGGTAGTTCACGGCTGTGGCTACCTCTGTGTCTGCACTCGGCAGGCAGTCCGTCCATAATTGTATACCACCTAACCGTGGTTTTTTTTTCTTTCTTCTTTATACATACATAGTTACATAGACATCTCTTTATCAACCAGTCTATATTAGCAGCAGACACAGTACAGTACGGTAGTTCACGGCTGTGGCTACCTCTGTGTCTGCACTCGGCAGGCAGTCCGTCCATAATTGTATACCACCTAACCGTGGTTTTTTTTTCTTTCTTCTTTATACATACATAGTTACATAGACATCTCTTTATCAACCAGTCTATATTAGCAGCAGACACAGTACAGTACGGTAGTTCACGGCTGTGGCTACCTCTGTGTCTGCACTCGGCAGGCAGTCCGTCCATAATTGTATACCACCTAACCGTGGTTTTTTTTTCTTCTTTATACATACATACTACTACGACATCTCTTTATCAACCAGTCTATATTAGCAGCAGACACAGTACAGTACGGTAGTTCACGGCTGTGGCTACCTCTGTGTCTGCACTCGGCAGGCAGTCCGTCCATAATTGTATACCACCTAACCGTGGTTTTTTTTTCTTTCTTCTTTATACATACATAGTTACATAGACATCTCTTTATCAACCAGTCTATATTAGCAGCAGACACAGTACAGTACGGTAGTTCACGGCTGTGGCTACCTCTGTGTCTGCACTCGGCAGGCAGTCCGTCCATAATTGTATACCACCTAACCGTGGTTTTTTTTTCTTCTTTATACATACATACTACTACGACATCTCTTTATCAACCAGTCTATATTAGCAGCAGACACAGTACAGTACGGTAGTTCATGGCTGTGGCTACCTCTGTGTCTGCACTCGGCTGGCAGTCCGTCCATAATTGTATACCACCTAACCGTGGTTTTTTTTTCTTTCTTCTTTATACATACATAGTTACATAGACATCTCTTTATCAACCAGTCTATATTAGCAGCAGACACAGTACAGTACGGTAGTTCACGGCTGTGGCTACCTCTGTGTCTGCACTCGGCAGGCAGTCCGTCCATAATTGTATACCACCTAACCGTGGTTTTTTTTTCTTTCTTCTTTATACATACATAGTTACATAGACATCTCTTTATCAACCAGTCTATATTAGCAGCAGACACAGTACAGTACGGTAGTTCACGGCTGTGGCTACCTCTGTGTCTGCACTCGGCAGGCAGTCCGTCCATAATTGTATACCACCTAACCGTGGTTTTTTTTTCTTTCTTCTTTATACATACATAGTTACATAGACATCTCTTTATCAACCAGTCTATATTAGCAGCAGACACAGTACAGTACGGTAGTTCACGGCTGTGGCTACCTCTGTGTCTGCACTCGGCAGGCAGTCCATAATTGTATACTAGTATCCATCTCCATTGTTTACCTGAGGTGCCTTTTAGTTGTGCCTATTAAAATATGGAGAACAAAAATGTTGAGGTTCCAAAATTAGGGAAAGATCAAGATCCACTTCCACCTCGTGCTGAAGCTGCTGCCACTAGTCATGGCCGAGACGATGAAATGCCAGCAACGTCGTCTGCCAAGGCCGATGCCCAATGTCATAGTACAGAGCATGTCAAATCCAAAACACCAAATATCAGAAAAAAAAGGACTCCAAAACCTAAAATAAAATTGTCGGAGGAGAAGCGTAAACTTGCCAATATGCCATTTACGACACGGAGTGGCAAGGAACGGCTGAGGCCCTGGCCTATGTTCATGGCTAGTGGTTCAGCTTCACATGAGGATGGAAGCACTCAGCCTCTCGCTAGAAAAATGAAAAGACTCAAGCTGGCAAAAGCAGCACAGCAAAGAACTGTGCATTCTTCGAAATCCCAAATCCACAAGGAGAGTCCAATTGTGTCGGTTGCGATGCCTGACCTTCCCAACACTGGACGTGAAGAGCATGCGCCTTCCACCATTTGCACGCCCCCTGCAAGTGCTGGAAGGAGCACCCGCAGTCCAGTTCCTGATAGTCAGATTGAAGATGTCAGTGTTTAAGTACACCAGGATGAGGAGGATATGGGTGTTGCTGGCGCTGGGGAGGAAATTGACCAGGAGGATTCTGATGGTGAGGTGGTTTGTTTAAGTCAGGCACCCGGGGAGACACCTGTTGTCCGTGGGAGGAATATGGCCGTTGACATGCCAGGTGAAAATACCAAAAAAATCAGCTCTTCGGTGTGGAGGTATTTCACCAGAAATGCGGACAACAGGTGTCAAGCCGTGTGTTCCCTTTGTCAAGCTGTAATAAGTAGGGGTAAGGACGTTAACCACCTCGGAACATCCTCCCTTATACGTCACCTGCAGCGCATTCATAATAAGTCAGTGACAAGTTCAAAAACTTTGGGTGACAGCGGAAGCAGTCCACTGACCAGTAAATCCCTTCCTCTTGTAACCAAGCTCACGCAAACCACCCCACCAACTCCCTCAGTGTCAATTTCCTCCTTCCCCAGGAATGCCAATAGTCCTGCAGGCCATGTCACTGGCAATTCTGACGAGTCCTCTCCTGCCTGGGATTCCTCCGATGCATCCTTGCGTGTAACGCCTACTGCTGCTGGCGCTGCTGTTGTTGCCGCTGGGAGTCGATGGTCATCCCAGAGGGGAAGTCGTAAGCCCACTTGTACTACTTCCAGTAAGCAATTGACTGTTCAACAGTCCTTTGCGAGGAAGATGAAATATCACAGCAGTCATCCGACTGCAAAGCGGATAACTGAGGCCTTGGCATCCTGGGTGGTGAGAAACGTGGTTCCGGTATCCATCATTACTGCAGAGCCAACTAGAGACTTGTTGGAGGTACTGTGTCCCCGGTACCAAATACCATCTAGGTTCCATTTCTCTAGGCAGGCGATACCGAAAATGTACACAGACCTCAGAAAAAGAGTCACAAGTGTCCTAAAAAATGCAGCTGTACCCAATGTCCACTTAACCACGGACATGTGGACAAGTGGAGCAGGGCAGGGTCAGGACTATATGACTGTGACAGCCCACTGGGTAGATGTATGGACTCCCGCCGCAAGAACAGCAGCGGCGGCACCAGTAGCAGCATCTCGCAAACGCCAACTCTTTCCTAGGCAGGCTACGCTTTGTATCACCGCTTTCCTGAATACGCACACAGCTGAAAACCTCTTACGGCAACTGAGGAAGATCATCGCGGAATGGCTTACCCCAATTGGACTCTCCTGTGGATTTGTGGCATCGGACAACGCCAGCAATATTGTGTGTGCATTAAATATGGGCAAATTCCAGCACGTCCCATGTTTTGCACATACCTTGAATTTGGTGGTGCAGAATTTTTTAAAAAACGACAGGGGCGTGCAAGAGATGCTGTCGGTGGCCAGAAGAATTGCGGGACACTTTCGGCGTACAGGCACCACGTACAGAAGACTGGAGCACCACCAAAAACGCCTGAACCTGCCCTGCCATCATCTGAAGCAAGAAGTGGTAACGAGGTGGAATTCAACCCTCTATATGCTTCAGAGGTTGGAGGAGCAGCAAAAGGCCATTCAAGCCTATACAATTGAGCACGATATAGTAGGTGGAATGCACCTGTCTCAAGCGCAGTGGAGAATGATTTCAACGTTGTGCAAGGTTCTGATGCCCTTTGAACTTGTCACACGTGAAGTCAGTTCAGACACTGCCAGCCTGAGTCAGGTCATTCCCCTCATCAGGCTTTTGCAGAAGAAGCTGGAGACATTGAAGGAGGAGCTAACACGGAGCGATTCCGCTAGGCATGTGGGACTTGTGGATGGAGCCCTTAATTCGCTTAACAAGGATTCACGGGTGGTCAATCTGTTGAAATCAGAGCACTACATTTTGGCCACCGTGCTCGATCCTAGATTTAAAGCCTACCTTGGATCTCTCTTTCCGGCAGACACAAGTCTGCTGGGGTTGAAAGACCTGCTGGTGACAAAATTGTCAAGTCAAGCGGAACGCGACCTGTCAACATCTCCTCCTTCACATTCTCCCGCAACTGGGGGTGCGAGGAAAAGGCTCAGAATTCCGAGCCCACCCGCTGGCGGTGATGCAGGGCAGTCTGGAGCGACTGCTGATGCTGACATCTGGTCCGGACTGAAGGACCTGACAACGATTACGGACATGTCGTCTACTGTCACTGCATATGATTCTCTCAACATTGATAGAATGGTGGAGGATTATATGAGTGACCGCATCCAAGTAGGCACGTCACACAGTCCGTACTTATACTGGCAGGAAAAAGAGGCAATTTGGAGGCCCTTGCACAAACTGGCTTTATTCTACCTAAGTTGCCCTCCCACAAGTGTGTACTCCGAAAGAGTGTTTAGTGCCGCCGCTCACCTTGTCAGCAATCGGCGTACGAGGTTACATCCAGAAAATGTGGAGAAGATGATGTTCATTAAAATGAATTATAATCAATTCCTCCGCGGAGACATTGACCAGCAGCAATTGCCTCCACAAAGTACACAGGGAGCTGAGATGGTGGATTCCAGTGGGGACGAATTGATAATCTGTGAGGAGGGGGATGTACACGGTGATATATCGGAGGGTGATGATGAGGTGGACATCTTGCCTCTGTAGAGCCAGTTTGTGCAAGGAGAGATTAATTGCTTCTTTTTTGGGGGGGGTCCAAACCAACCCGTCATATCAGTCACAGTCGTGTGGCAGACCCTGTCACTGAAATGATGGGTTGGTTAAAGTGTGCATGTCCTGTTTTGTTTATACAACATAAGGGTGGGTGGGAGGGCCCAAGGACAATTCCATCTTGCACCTCTTTTTTCTTTTCTTTTTCTTTGCATCATGTGCTGATTGGGGAGGGTTTTTTGGAAGGGACATCCTGCGTGACACTGCAGTGCCACTCCTAAATGGGCCCGGTGTTTGTGTCGGCCACTAGGGTCGCTAATCTTACTCACACAGTCAGCTACCTCATTGCGCCTCTTTTTTTCTCTGCGTCATGTGCTGTTTGGGGAGGGTTTTTTGGAAGGGACATCCTGCGTGACACTGCAGTGCCACTCCTAGATGGGCCCGGTGTTTGTGTCGGCCACTAGGGTCGCTAATCTTACTCACACAGCTACCTCATTGCGCCTCTTTTTTTCTTTGCGTCATGTGCTGTTTGGGGAGGGTTTTTTGGAAGGGACATCCTGCGTGACACTGCAGTGCCACTCCTAGATGGGCCCGGTGTTTGTGTCGGCCACTAGGGTCGCTAATCTTACTCACACAGCTACCTCATTGCGCCTCTTTTTTTCTTTGCGTCATGTGCTGTTTGGGGAGGGTTTTTTGGAAGGGACATCCTGCGTGACACTGCAGTGCCACTCCTAGATGGGCCCGGTGTTTGTGTCGGCCACTAGGGTCGCTAATCTTACTCACACAGCTACCTCATTGCGCCTCTTTTTTTCTTTGCGTCATGTGCTGTTTGGGGAGGGTTTTTTGGAAGGGACATCCTGCGTGACACTGCAGTGCCACTCCTAGATGGGCCCGGTGTTTGTGTCGGCCACTAGGGTCGCTTATCTTACTCACACAGCGACCTCGGTGCAAATTTTAGGACTAAAAATAATATTGTGAGGTGTGAGGTATTCAGAATAGACTGAAAATGAGTGTAAATTATGGTTTTTGAGGTTAATAATACTTTGGGATCAAAATGACCCCCAAATTCTATGATTTAAGCTGTTTTTTAGTGTTTTTTGAAAAAAACACCCGAATCCAAAACACACCCGAATCCGACAAAAAAAATTCGGTGAGGTTTTGCCAAAACGCGTTCGAACCCAAAACACGGCCGTGGAACCGAACCCAAAACCAAAACACAAAACCCGAAAAATTTCAGGCGCTCATCTCTAGAAATATGCAGTAGTTGATAAATTGTATTATAGGCAAATAAAGTTTTAGCATGCATAAAACTGGGAATTGAGACAAGGGATGAGTCTGTGTGATCCTGCTACTGTAGAAATCATTGGTACGGCCGCATTGGTACAGCCGCACCTGGAATATTGTGTACAGTTCTGGGCACCGCATTATAAAAAATATATCTTGGAACTCAAAAGAGTTCAGAGGTGAGCTACAAAATTGTTTAAGGGCTTAGAGGCTCTGGATTATGAGGAAATGCTTACTAGGGTGAATATGTATACACTAGAAAAGAGGCATCTAAGTGGAGACAGTATTAATATCTTTAAATATATAAAGGGACAATACAAGGAGCTATCAGGAGATTTGTTTATTGAGAGAGCACTGCACAGGACATGCGGTCACCCTCTGAGGCTAGAGGAGAGAAAATTTCGTACCCAATGTAGGAAAGGGTTCTTCACAGTAAGGGCTGTAAGGATTTGAAACTTTCTACCAGAGAAGGTAGTAATGGTGGACTCAGTAAATACATTTAAAAATGGTTTAGATAAGCTTCTAACTGAAAAAGATATCCAAGGATATAGCATTTAAAATAATTATATTTTAGGAAGAGAACAAATTAGTTGTTAGTTAGTCTTAAAACATCACTTCAGATGGAAGATTATAGTAAACTTTAGCTAAATACAGAATAGGGTGAGAATTATAATACAGGTTGAACTCGATAGGCAATTTTCCTTTTTTCAACCTCATTAACTATGTTACTATGTTACTGTTATGCCCCAAGAGTTTACGAGAACAGTTATTGCCAATTAGACATAACAAAAGGTAAAAGGATAAAGCATAAACCTCCGACTACATCAAATAAAGACATAATGGGCTATGTTACAGCTTATTTTACTTTCTGATAAGAAGTTATCGAAGCACATTATAATTAATGATGATACTTGATCAAAGTTTCCCAATTGAAAACAAACACAAGATTGTATCTCTAGTAGAAAACATTTCAGGTAGTGATAGTAACCGGCAAACTGAATAATTGGTACATTCCAAATTTGTTAGAATCTGTTCATTTTTTTTCATTTGTTATTCTTATAAATAGTTCCCTTAACCCTTAATATACCAAGCCTACCTCGTCAACGTACTTTACCAAGCTGGGGTCTTCAGAGGACCCCATGGTTTTTTGTCTAAATTCTTAACTGTTTGATGTGGTAAATTACTAAAATTATGTTTATTTGGGTTTCTGAAGGGATATGTTCTAGTAAGGGTACGACAGTTAGCATGAAATATTTTGTTTATTTATTTCAAGAGTAGTTAGCCAATAAAAGCCATATATTCTTCTTCATTACAGTGTGTACATTTTTACATCCAATTGGATACTGTATATTCTTGTAAAAAGTAGTGATGAGCGGGTTCGGTTTCTCGGAAACCGAACCCCCCCGAACTTCAGCCTTTTTACACGGGTCCGAGGCAGGTTCGAACCTTCCCGCCTTGCTCGGCTAACCCGAGCGCGCCCGAACGTCATCATCCCGCTGTCGGATTCTCGCGAGGCTCGAATTCTATCGCGAGACTCGGATTCTATATAAGGAGCCGCGCGTCGCCGCGATTTTCACACGTGCATTGAGATTGATAGGGAGAGGACGTGGCTGGCGTCCTCTCCGTTTATAGAGAAGAGAGTAGAGAGTTAGAGACACTATTTAGTATTTACTAATTTTGGGGAGCATATTAGGACTGGAGTACTACTACTTGCTGATAGTGTGACCATTGACCACCAGTTTAATTAATCCGTTCTCTGCCTGAAAAAAAACGATACACAGTGTGACACAGTCACATACCATATCTGTGCTCAGCCTCAGTGTGCTGCATCATCATATGTAATACTGTATATCTGACTGTGCTGAGTGCTCACTGCTCACACAGCTTAATTGTGGGGGAGACTGGGGAGCAGTTAGAGCAGGAGTACATAAATAATATATTTTAAGTACAGTGCACACTTTTGCTGCCAGTGT
The DNA here is from genome assembly GCF_028390025.1 of Pseudophryne corroboree. Classification (NCBI taxonomy): domain Eukaryota; kingdom Metazoa; phylum Chordata; class Amphibia; order Anura; family Myobatrachidae; genus Pseudophryne; species Pseudophryne corroboree. The sequence goes on from NC_086455.1 coordinate 57,509,907, forward strand.
GACTGACCAGTGACCACACTGACCACCAGTATATTGTGATTGTCTGCTTAGGACGGAGTACTACTTGCTGATAGTGTGACCAGTGACCAGTGACCACCACCAGTTTAATTAATCCGTTCTCTGCCTGAAAAAAAAACGATACACAGTGTGACACAGTCACATACCATATCTGTGCTCAGCCCAGTGTGCTGCATCATATGTAATACTGTATATCATTATCTGACTGTGCTGAGTGCTCACTGCTCACACAGCTTAATTGTGGGGGAGACTGGGGAGCAGTTATAGCAGGAGTACATATTTTAAGTACAGTGCACACTTTTGCTGCCAGAGTGCCACTGCCAGTGTGACTGACCAGTGACCACTGACCACCAGTATATTGTGATTGTCTGCTGACCACCAGTATATTGTGATTGTCTACCTGAAAAAGTTAAACACTCGTCGTGTGGTGTTTTTATAAACGCATTCTGCAGACAGTGTCCAGCAGGTCCGTCATTACATAATATATATACCTGTCCGGCTGCAGTACTAGTGTGATATATATATATATTTTAATTTTATCTCATTATCTTCCAGTCTATATTAGCAGCAGACACAGTACGGTAGTCCACGGCTGTAGCTACCTCTGTGTCGGCAGTCGCTGGTCCATCCATAATTGTATACCACCTACCCGTGGTTTTTTTTTCTATCTTCTTGATACTAGTAGCTTACTTTAGGAGTCTGCAGTGCTGACAGACAGTGTCCAGCAGGTCCGTCATTACATAATATATATATACCTGTCCGGCTGCAGTACTAGTGTGATATATATATATATATTTTAATTTTATCTCATTATCATCCAGTCTATATTAGCAGCAGACACAGTACGGTAGTCCACGGCTGTAGCTACCTCTGTGTTGGCAGTCGCTGGTCCATCCATAATTGTATACCACCTACCCGTGGTTTTTTTTTCTATCTTCTTGATACTAGTAGCTACTTTAGGAGTCTGCAGTGCTGACAGACAGTGTCCAGCAGGTCCGTCATTACATAATATATATATACCTGTCCGGCTGCAGTACTATTGTGATATATATATATATATTTTAATTTTATCTCATTATCATCCAGTCTATATTAGCAGCAGACACAGTACGGTAGTCCACGGCTGTAGCTACCTCTGTGTTGGCAGTCGCTCGTCCATCCATAAGTATACTAGTATCCATCCATCTCCATTGTTTACCTGAGGTGCCTTTTAGTTGTGCCTATTAAAATATGGAGAACAAAAATGTTGAGGTTCCAAAAATAGGGAAAGATCAAGATCGACTTCCACCTCGTGCTGAAGCTGCTGCCACTAGTCATGGCCGAGACGATGAAATGCCAGCAACGTCGTCTGCCAAGGCCGATGCCCAATGTCATAGTACAGAGCATGTAAAATCCAAAACACCAAATATCAGTAAAAAAAGGACTCAAAAATCTAAAATAAAATTGTCGGAGGAGAAGCGTAAACTTGCCAATATGCCATTTACCACACGGAGTGGCAAGGAACGGCTGAGGCCCTGGCCTATGTTCATGGCTAGTGGTTCAGCTTCACATGAGGATGGAAGCACTCAGCCTCTCGCTAGAAAAATGAAAAGACTCAAGCTGGCAAAAGCACAGCAAAGAACTGTGCGTTCTTCGAAATCCCAAATCCACAAGGAGAGTCCAATTGTGTCGGTTGCGATGCCTGACCTTCCCAACACTGGACGTGAAGAGCATGCGCCTTCCACCATTTGCACGCCCCCTGCAAGTGCTGGAAGGAGCAGCCGCAGTCCAGTTCCTGATAGTCAGATTGAAGATGTCAGTGTTGAAGTACACCAGGATGAGGAGGATATGGGTGTTGCTGGCGCTGGGGAGGAAATTGACCAGGAGGATTCTGATGGTGAGGTGGTTTGTTTAAGTCAGGCACCCGGGGAGACACCTGTTGTCCGTGGGAGGAATAGGGCCATTGACATGCCTGGTGAAAATACCAAAAAAATCAGCTCTTCGGTGTGGAAGTATTTCAACAGAAATGCGGACAACATTTGTCAAGCCGTGTGTTGCCTTTGTCAAGCTGTAATAAGTAGGGGTAAGGACGTTAACCACCTCGGAACATCCTCCCTTATACGTCACCTGCAGCGCATTCATAATAAGTCAGTGACAAGTTAAAAAACTTTGGGCGACAGCGGAAGCAGTCCACTGACCAGTAAATCCCTTCCTCTTGTAACCAAGCTCACGCAAACCACCCCACCAACTCCCTCAGTGTCAATTTCCTCCTTCCCCAGGAATGCCAATAGTCCTGCAGGCCATGTCACTGGCAATTCTGACGAGTCCTCTCCTGCCTGGGATTCCTCCGATGCATCCTTGCGTGTAACGCCTACTGCTGCTGGCGCTGCTGTTGTTGCTGCTGGGAGTCGATGGTCATCCCAGAGGGGAAGTCGTAAGACCACTTTTACTACTTCCACCAAGCAATTGACTGTCCAACAGTCCTTTGCGAGGAAGATGAAATATCACAGCAGTCATCCTGCTGCAAAGCGGATAACTGAGGCCTTGGCATCCTGGGTGGTGAGAAACGTGTTTCCGGTATCCATCATTACTGCAGAGGCAACTAGAGACTTGTTGGAGGTACTGTGTCCCCGGTACCAAATACCATCTAGGTTCCATTTCTCTAGGCAGGCGATACCGAAAATGTACACAGACCTCAGAAAAAGAGTCACCAGTGTCCTAAAAAATGCAGCTGTACCCAATGTCCACTTAACCACGGACATGTGGACAAGTGGAGCAGGGCAGGGTCCGGACTATATGACTGTGACAGCCCACTGGGTAGATGTATGGACTCCCGCCGCAAGAACAGCAGCGGCGGCACCAGTAGCAGCATCTCGCAAACGCCAACTCTTTCCTAGGCAGGCTACGCTTTGTATCACCGGTTTCCAGAATACGCACACAGCTGAAAACCTCTTACGGCAACTGAGGAAGATCATCGCGGAATGGCTTACCCCAATTGGACTCTCCTGTGGATTTGTGGCATCGGACAACGCCAGCAATATTGTGTGTGCATTAAATATGGGCAAATTCCAGCACGTCCCATGTTTTGCACATACCTTGAATTTGGTGGTGCAGAATTATTTAAAAAACGAGAGGGGCGTGCAAGAGATGCTCTCGGTGGCCAGAAGAATTGCGGGACACTTTCGGCGTACAGGCACCACGTACAGAAGACTGGAGCACCACCAAAAACGCCTGAACCTGCCCTGCCATCATCTGAAGCAAGAAGTGGTAACGAGGTGGAATTCAACCCTATATATGCTTCAGAGGTTGGAGGAGCAGCAAAAGGCCATTCAAGCCTATACAATTGAGCACGATATAGGAGGTGGAATGCACCTGTCTCAAGCGCAGTGGAGAATGATTTCAACGTTGTGCAAGGTTCTGCTGCCCTTTGAACTTGCCACACGTGAAGTCAGTTCAGACACTGCCAGCCTGAGTCAGGTCATTCCCCTCATCAGGCTTTTGTAGAAGAAGCTGGAGACATTGAAGGAGGAGCTAACACAGAGCGATTCCGCTAGGCATGTGGGACTTGTGGATGGAGCCCTTAATTCGCTTAACAAGGATTCACGGGTGGTCAATCTGTTGAAATCAGAGCACTACATTTTGGCCACCGTGCTCGGTCCTAGATTTAAAACCTACCTTGGATCTCTCTTTCCGGCAGACACAAGTCTGCTGGGGTTCAAAGACCTGCTGGTGAGAAAATTGTCAAGTCAAGCGGAACGCGACCTGTCAACATCTCCTCCTTCACATTCTCCCGCAACTGGGGGTGCGAGGAAAAGGCTCAGAATTCCGAGCCCACCCGCTGGCCTAGTCTGGAGCGACTGCTGATGCTGACATCTGGTCCGGACTGAAGGACCTGCCAACGATTACGGACATGTCGTCTACTGGCACTGCATATGATTCTCTCCCCATTGAAAGAATGGTGGAGGATTATATGAGTGACCGCATCCAAGTAGGCACGTCAGACAGTCCGTACGTATACTGGCAGGAAAAAGAGGCAATTTGGAGGCCCTTGCACAAACTGGCTTTATTCTACCTAAGTTGCCCTCCCACAAGTGTGTACTCCGAAAGAGTGTTTAGTGCCGCCGCTCACCTTGTCAGCAATCGGCGTACGAGGTTACTTCCAGAAAATGTGGAGAAGATGATATTCATTAAAATGAATTATAATCAATTCCTCCGCGGAGACATTGACCAGCAGCAATTGCCTCCACAAAGTACACAGGGAGCTGAGATGGTGGATTCCAGTGGGTACGAATTGATAATCTGTGTGGAGGGGGATGTACACGGTGATATATCGGAGGATGATGATGAGGTGGACATCTTGCCTCTGTAGAGCCAGTTTGTGCAAGGAGAGATTAATTGCTTCTTTTTTGGTGGGGGTCCAAACCAACCCGTCATTTCAGTCACAGTCGTGTGGCAGACCCTGTCACTGAAATGATGGGTTGGTTAAAGTGTGCATGTCCTGTTTATACAACATAAGGGTGGGTGGGAGGGCCCAAGGACAATTCCATCTTGCACCTCTTTTTTCTTTAATTTTTCTTTGCGTCATGTGCTGTTTGGGGAGTATTTTTTTGAAGGGCCATCCTGCGTGACACTGCAGTGCCACTCCTAGATGGGCCAGGTGTTTGTGTCGGCCACTAGGGTCGCTTAGCTTACTCACACAGCTACCTCATTGCGCCTCTTTTTTTTCTTCTCTGCGTCATGTGCTGTTTGGGGAGTGTTTTTTGGAAGGGCCATCCTGCGTGACACTGCAGTGCCACTCCTAGATGGGCCAGGTGTTTGTGTCGGCCACTAGGGTCGCTTAGCTTACTCACACAGCTACCTCATTGCGCCTCTTTTTTTCTTTGCATCATGTGCTGTTTGGGGAGTGTTTTTTGGAAGGGCCATCCTGCGTGACACTGCAGTGCCACTCCTAGATGGGCCAGGTGTTTGTGTCGGCCACTAGGGTCGCTTAGCTTACTCACACAGCTACCTCATTGCGCCTCTTTTTTTCTTTGCGTCATGTGCTGTTTGGGGAGTGTTTTTTGGAAGGGCCATCCTGCGTGACACTGCAGTGCCACTCCTAGATGGGCCAGGTGTTTGTGTCGGCCACTTGGGTCGCTTAGCTTAGTCATCCAGCGACCTCGGTGCAAATTTTAGGACTAAAAATAATATTGTGAGGTGTGAGGTGTTCAGAATAGACTGAAAATAAGTGGAAATTATGGTTTTTGAGGTTAATAATACTTTGGGATCAAAATGACCCCCAAATTCTATGATTTAAGCTGTTTTTTAGGGTTTTTTGAAAAAAACACCCGAATCCAAAACACACCCGAATCCGACAAAAAAATTCGGTGAGGTTTTGCCAAAACGCGGTCGAACCCAAAACACGGCCGCGGAACCGAACCCAAAACCAAAACACAAAACCCGAAAAATTTCAAGTGCACATCTCTAGTAAAAAGGTTATATCATTTTACTACGGTAACAATACACCACTATTCATGTGTTGCCATCGCTACGTTCCTTAGCATGTCACAGTGGTGGTTATCTTACTGTGTTTCTCACATATAAAATGTTCTGCATTTGTAACGTACTGTAGTATAGTGTTTTTTACTATTTACGTTTTTTTGAAAGAACATTTTCTAAGCCTAATTACAAAGTATTTATCTTAATCCAATGCGGGTCACAGAGAAAAATCATGAGTAAAATAGTTGTGATAGATACGGCAGGCACTGGCGTCACAAGGTGGGCGTGGCCTGCACCCAGGTGTCATCCACCGAGGGGGTGACACCAAAGTGCCAGCTCCTGTTCAGTGACAGGAGTCGGGTGCTGCACTGTAACACTACGTGCAGCAACCTGGCTTCTGTCACTGTGTAGGAGAAGGCAACAGAGACACACTAGTCTCCAGGGGCAGCCCGCACTTCCCGGACCCCAGGAGTGACGAAAATGCGGGTCGGGGTGCGAAGCCATGCCCCTGTGAAGCCACACACCCTCCAGGGGTCACTTTCTTAGCCACACCCCCTCCCACAAAGCCATGCCCCTTTCGCTGCCACGGCCGCACCAGATGTAAAAGAGGTGAGTGACGCCTCTGACGGCAGGGTCACAAAAAATAACATTCTTTGGTCCTCAGAAGTCCCCCCTTGGTATACTAAGGGTTAACTGGGCATACTGTACCTCTGATTGGGGATTAATGAGCAACCCAAGACAGCAATGTTTAAGATTCATCGAAATGTAGGTGTTTCATTTAAAAGGACTAGTTTCTTTCTACAAAACATTTTACTACTTGGATAAATCACAATTATTACTATATGTGCAGATATCTCATCTACAAATATTTATGACAGTTTGAATAAGGAATAAGAAAGGTGTCATGTCAGTCTTGGCCTCAGGCAGCGGTATGGCTGTTCTCACCACCAGCAACTGTAACATGCTAAGTATCAAATGATCGCATGAACAGCAAGTTAATGAGGTCATTAAAACCTTTCACATACCATGAAAAGCCTCAGACCACCCTCGCTCATCATGTCAAAAAATACTCTATTATTAGACTGAAAATCTCTCAGGGATGTGTGACAAGACAATACTGATTATCCGTCATGTAATTATGATATATCTCCTTTGAATGATAATATTTGAAAGGCAGGCAGCATACTTACCAATGGTAAATGTGGAGATGTACACAATGACATTAATAATACAGCAAGGCAGCAGCAGCGTGGCATCTCCAAATATCAGTCTTCATTGTGTATTCTCACGGATGGGCTTTGGTTTGAGTTGACTATAACAAATTGGCTTTGCGCCGTGCTTGTCTGAGCAAATTACCCAAAATCATCAGGCAGCAGTAATTATACGGGGAAATCTCTGCGGAGTTCTAGAGCTTAATAAATAACTTTGTGCAAAAACGAAAAACTAATTATCTGCTGATAAAATCGGAGTTAGCCTTACTGACTTCATCTTTAATGACCACAAATAGCTAAAACTCTCACTGTGCACTATAAAGACAATAAGAACCTTAAATGGGAGAAATTATAGTGGGATAAGCCAAAATAATAAAACTATTTTCTTCCAGGTGTCTTGAGAAACATGAATTTATGTATGGTGTATGAATGATGAGATGTTTTTCTGACTTAAGCTGCAGTACTTCAATTAGTTTTAAAGTGACCAGCTTTAGAAGTCTCTACATTATCTCTAGCTGTTGATTGAGCAATTGGACATGAATTGCTCACAAATGTAGGAGTATTGTCATAACAGATGGCTCATTGCATGCACTGCTGATTTACATTACATAATTTCTCACCTATTGGTGCTTTTATTGGATGGGAATAATTTGCAAAGGTAATTTTCCGAAAATCCAAATCTTGATTGCTAAATGACTGTAATTATGGCTTGTATTTTTGTCATACAGTATAGAGTCTATAGGTTGAATATACAGCTATTCTACATTTTTTTCACCTGTTAAACTCTGAAGATGTAAAATATTGAATCATTATAAATCACCAACATGTACTCAGGCTTGGACTGGCCCACAGGGGTACAGGGGAAACCACCGGTGGGCCCCCCACCTCCTGCTCTAAGGATCAGGTTCCAGACTGTGCACTTGAATTATACTATATATATATGTTACCTTATACTGGACTATGGTTTATTTTCTACAGTGCATTGCTGTTATTAATCTGATACATTATCATGCATGCAGCAGCTGAATTTACTGTATATATTTATGAAGGGGCTCAGACATTGCACTCTCTAATGGTTAGTCAAACCAATGAGGTGGCAGACCCCACCCCCTCTGCAGACTGGCTACACCCCTAACATGGGCCCCTACCACTGCATTCCCCCGGTGGGCCCTACATGCCCCAGTCTGACACTGCATGTACTGTATCAGAAATAAATGTACTTTTGCCAAATGAGCACAATACAGACCACTTTATAAACTTGTTTAGTACTTTTCACTGTATTTAGGGGGTCATTCCGAGTTGTTCGCTCGTTATTTTTTTGTCCCAACGGAGCGATTAGTCGCTAATGCGCATGCGCAATGTCCGCAGTGCGACTGCGCCAAGTAAATTTGCTATGCAGTTAGGAATTTTACTTATGGCATTACGAGGTTTTTTCTTTATTCTGGTGATCGTAATGTGATTGACAGGAAGTGGGTGTTTCTGGGCGGAAACTGGCCGTTTTATGGGAGTGTGTGAAAAAATGCTACCGTTTCTGGGAAAAATGCGGGAGTGGCTGGAGAAACGGAGGAGTGTCTGGGCGAACGCTGGGTGTGTTTGTGACGTCAAACCAGGAACGACAAGCACTGAACTGATCGCAGATGCCGAGTAAGTTTGGAGCTACTCAGAAACTGCTAAGAAGTGTCTATTCACAATATTGCTAATCTTTCGTTCGCAATTTTGATAAGCTAAGATTCACTCCCAGTAGGCAACGGCTTAGCGTGTGCAAAGCTGCTAAAAGCGGCTTGCGAGCGAACAACTCGGAATGACCACCTTAGTCTCTACAATTTTAGTATACTATATGGGATTGATCACAAATTACTGTAGATGCATATATTGTACATGAAAAAAACTTCTGTACACTGTAAAATTTCTGACATAAATATATGTTATTTACACCATTATATAGAAACCAGAGGTGTAATGTGTGCAGTGGGAGCAGCAGCTACAGGTCATATAGGTGATGGGACCCTAGTAGTGATGGGTCACCCCACTGGGGGAAGGGGTAATGTTTCAAGGGATATCTAAGGACTTTGGGTTTGGTGTAATGCTACAATAGGAACACATGGACACTGTGGGAGGAGGGGTAATCCTACAACGGGAACACATGGACACTGAGGGGGTGGAGGGGTAATGCTATATGGGAACGTTTGGACCCTGGGGGTGGAGGCGTAATGCTACAATGGGGACATATGGAGGTGTCATGCTGCAGTGGGGACATATGGACACTGGGGGTGGAGGGGTAATGCTACAAGGGAACATATGGACACTAGGGGGGTGAAGGGGTAATGCTACAAGGGAACATATGGACCCTTGGGCTGGAGGCTTAATGCTTCAGTGGGGACATATGAACTTTGGGGATGAAGGGGTAATGCTACAGTGGGGACATATGTAAACTGTGGGTAGAGGGGTGATGCTACAGTGGGGACATACAGACACGGGCGTGGAAGGGTGATGCTACAATGGAAACATATGGACACTGTGGGGTGGAGGGTTAATGCTACAATGGGAACATATGGACACTGTGGGGTGGAGGGTTAATGCTACAATGGGAACATATTGACACTGGGGGGTGGAGGGTTAATGCTACAATGGGAACATATCGACACTGGGGGGTGGAGTGGTAATGCTGCAAGGGAACATATGGACTGTGGGCGTGGAGGCGTAATGCTACAATTGGGAAATATGGACTCTGTGGAGTGGAGGAGTCATGCTACAGTGGGCACATATGGACACTGTGGGGTGGAGGGTTAATCTTACAATGGGAACATATGGACACTGGGGGGGTGGAGGGGTAATGCTATAAGGGAACGTATGGCCCCTGAGGGTGGAGGTGTAAGGCTACAAGGGAACATATGGACACTGGCGGGTGGAGGTGTAAGGCTACAAGGGAACATATGGACACTGGCGGGTGGAGGGGTAATGCTGCAAGGGAACATATGGACCAAGGGTGTGGAGGCGTAATGCTACAGTGGGGACATATGGACCCTGGGGGGTGAAGGGGTAATGCTAAAATGGGAACATATAGATATTGGGGGGTGGAGGGGTAATGCTACAAGGGAACATATGGACCCTGGGGCTGGAGGCTTAATGCTACAGTGGGGACATATGGACACTGTGGGTGGAGGGGTAATGCTACAGTGGGGACATATGGACACTAGGGCATGGAGGGGTCATGCTACAATGGGAACATATGTACAGTGTTGGATGGAGAGCTAATGCTACAATGGGAACATATAGACATTGGGGTTGGAGGGGTGATGCTACAGTGGGGACATATGGACACTGGGGTGGCGGGGTAATGCTACAGTGGGGACATATGGACACTGGGGTGGAGGGGTAATGCTACTGTGGGGACATATGGACACTAGGGCATGGAGAGGTCATGCTACAATGGGAACATATGTACAGTGTTGGATGGAGAGCTAATGCTACAATGGGAACATATAGACACTGGGGGTGGAGGGTTAATGCTTCAATGGGAACATATGGTGTCAAAGTCAGAAAAATATCACGCTACACACTGCCATATTTGCACCTCATGCGAGTGCCTGTTGCACGTTCATGAGCCCTGCCGTGCGTGCGCATACTCGCTGTTGCGTGCACTTGCGGGCGCACGGTGTGTGCATTTACGGTAAAGTTTGTGTGCGTCTGGCGGGCGACTCGTTCGTAACATATTTTAACTATATAATGTATTTTATAGATTATGGTCCCTTTGATAGATTCTGAAAGTTTAGTTAATGTAGCATGTTCATGGACAGAGAGATCCCTCTTTGTCTGATACAAAGGGTCAGACAAGGATTATACAGTGGTGTTTAGTATCCATCGGAAGAGTATTTAATTAGCAATATTCCGGTGTTGGTTTGAAGCGGATTAATCGCTCGTGCGAATAGTTATGGACATAAGAAGTTTATGTACTTTTACTATTATTTGCACTTACTTATCCATGCGGCGGGAAACCTAGTTTCCCACCCACCTGAGCAGTTGGAAATAGTCACAGCCCACCTGTATGAACCAACCTATGACCTTTTGTTATAATGCGAAGACGAATTCCTGTGTCCAATGAACAATGAGATTGTAGGGACCATTGAATTGCATTGTGTGTGGGGCATAAATAGACAAGCCGATCATATCCAGCTCTCACTCTTCAACGGTTCTCATTGCTGATAATCGGGAGCTGGATATCCAGAGGCGCATGCGATCGTTCCCCTTGTGCGTAAGTTTTCTCCGCAATCATATTGTCTTTCTTGTTATTGTGAGCCATATGTCTCTCTCTCTCTCTCTTCTTTCTCTCTCGTTTCTCTTATAAAGTTGTTGTACTGATATTGTATTTCCTGTGTAGTTATCTGGTTAGGTAGTCTATGTTATATTGGTAGTGTATGACTTGTATTGTATTACTCTTTTTGAACGTTCATTCATTTCCTTAAAAGGCGTTAGACCCTTAGACCGGTATTGTGTGTTTATTATATTGCAGTGGGTAATAGGAGCGTCTCTATCGCTCAAACAGCTTTAGTGTAAACCAGCTTACACTGTGTTGCATTTTCACCTTATCACTGCGCAAGGGTTTACAGTATAAGAATGTCATTTCAGTGTGTTACATTCAAGGTCTACTGATTGTTATCTTGTGAGCGTCTGCGCCGTTCGTGATCTCCTCGTGGTCTCGAGCGTCCGCTACGCTGATAGCGTAGCATTACGGTAGTCGCTCACCTATAGTGTGCCCGATACCAACAGCGTATTCTCGCGAGCGTTTGTGTCGCTCGAGCGGCTCGCTCCCGATACAGCGTCCGCTACGCTAAGAGCGTACTCTTACGGTACCTCGTGCGCCAGTTGCGTACAGTGTTTCTTAACCTCTTTATAGTGTGTTATATATGATAAATATTTGGCTTTATCTAGTCGGCAGCCTATAGCGTGCCTGCCTGTGATCCCTTGGCCGTAAGCGAACGTGACGCTCGAGCGTCTCGACTACGGCTAAGCGATTGTTACGCAACGTGCGTACCCTTACGGTATACCATACGTAAATAGCGTACTGTGTTCTTAGACCTCTTAAAGGGTTTTAAGTAAGATAAATATTTAGCTTTATCAATTGGGCGCTCGTCCGTCCTTCACATATCTATACTAGGTAATTTCAGCAGACATTATCCATCAGCAAAGGGCGGGAGATCTTATTCCTCGTAGTGCTGTCTGGATAAGCGTCTGCTTCGCTTAGTAAAGGGTGCTGAAGGAATCCGGAACCGGAGGTAAGAACAACATGCTAGTGTCTTTTAAAACTGTTTATTTCTATCTTGCGTACGCACACACACATATAGCTGCATTTCTTTTTCGTGTATTTTCATATCACTCTCCTGTTTGCCATTTCACAATTGATAACGTGCTGAGAAAGATTTGTTGCTATTGGTAATTAAAGAGTAAAAGTAATACATTAAGGGATAAATTGCAAAGCACGCACACAGCTCTGCCTAAGGATACAAGGAAAGACCTGTGTGGTGCTTGGTAGATGATTACAGTTAAAGATCATCTACATTGATAAACGTGCTAATTGTATTTTTGTGGCCAGCGTACATGTGTCTCTAACAAAAGGCTGAGACTCGCGAGCGCAACACAAAGGCCGACGCACGCAGCGTATATTACGCAACGGAGCGTCTGGGTACGCCCACCGAAACTCAAATCGCACAATAGCATTGTTTAGTGGGGGCGGTATAATATAGCCACGCGATAATAGCACAAATTGATTTCAGTTTTTCCAAAACTTAGTTTAAATACCTTACTTTACTGTAACGCCTCTGGGGAGAACTATCAGATTACGGGAAATTATTTTTCTGATCAGAAAACTATAGAATGATAGTGGGTTGAAAACGGTATGAGTGTATTGAATCCCGCTTGGTGAACTGAGTGATCTTGGTGGTCTTGGTGAAACGTGATGAGCACGGTCTAAGTGAAAACGTGCGACAGAGTGTGATAAAGTTTTCGTTGTATTACGCTCTGGCTGTTTTGGAGCACAGTTGGGAGACTCCAATGATCCTACCATTTATGGGCAACAAGTGTCTATAGGTGGTACGATTGGACCGCACGGTTGTAGGTGTGACCAATAACGCAACGTGATACGAGGTAAATTGCCCTACGTGTTGTGGGAAGCACATGCAAGCGTGATTTGTGTAAAGAAAAAGGAAGGGAATTTTCTCAGGAAAATCTCTAGAGGTAGGGCCTGCAACGGCTACACGTGTCTGCTAGAAGGCGGACCGGAGATACCCGGAGCAGAAGAAGCTGGTGGAAGAGCTTGGAGAACTTCCACCGTAGACTTCTGTGTTTGGTGCATTTTAGGAAGTTTTTCTGTGTTAAAAAGGTCCACAATGGCAGCCAAGTGCACAACACAGGGACGTTCAGCAGTCAGGGTTCAGACTGCAGAGGCTTGCAGACCCCGAGGGTCTGCTCGGTTAGTAATGTGGGGGAGATATGGTCCCCACACTGAGACCTTTTGTGACGAATGGACACGAATGACTGTGGGGGATAAAGCACCATTTCCTGGGATAGGTAGTTTTGACTCAGAGGTATTGCATAATTTAAGGCGGAGGATCTGTCTCATAAAATCCTGGAGACAACGGGTTAAACATGATGATTGTTTGCAGTTATGGCAACAGGAAAGTGAAAGGCAAAGAAATTTAACTTACATACCTGACTTTCATCTTGAGAGGAGAGACATGGCAATGGAGAGGATTATGGTTGCGGAGAAAGGCACAATGTTGTACGATAAAAATGCACTTAGTAACTGTATTAAGAATGAAAGTAACAAACGTAATAAGGTTTATAAAAATGAAAGTGTTAAATGTACAACTATTAACCCATGCAAGTCGCACCCCATGTTAAACTTTCCTCAGGAACACCAACAAGAAAGTGAGCCCAGCACGATGTCTGCACCTTTTCCAGCAGCCATCACACAAGACATCCAGGTGGACGCGACCAAATCGGTAAAGACTGTAATCAAACCCCCTAACGGAGGGTCAGGTGAGGTCGTGTCCACAGGTACGTATGGTGTTATACATCACGCACAAACAAATGTACCTCATATCGTAGAATCAATTCAGAATGACGTCATTGGACTTAATCCTGTCAGGGTAATTGCAGTACCAAATGGGAAAACTGACACTTCATGAGTCACTCCTGTCAGGAACATCGCCATGTACTGCCCCTTTTCCCGAACAGAATTAAGAACAATTCTGTCTGAATTTCCTGATCCCAGGAAAGACTTAGTTGCTTGTCAAAAGTATATTAGAGAGCTAGGAAATACTGCAGAGCCAAATAACAAAGATTGGAGGACAGTTTTGAGGGCATGCTTACCCCCCGATGTTGATTCATTGAAATTTATTGCTGATTGTAAGCTAGATGAGGAAGTACCACTAACAGACAAGTATAACCAAGATAATGTAAAAAGAATCAATCTACAGTTAGGAGTATATTTTCCTACAGTAGTAAAGTGGAATAAAATCTTTACAATAAGACAAAAAGAAGGTGAATCCACACCAGAGTATTTTCACCGGGCTCTGCAGGATATGGCTAGGTACACTGGTATAGATGACATTGAAACTAATGTACACCACAGAGAAGTAGCTGTGCCCGTATTAATGGACGGCTTAAAAGACACACTAAAAATCAGGGTACAAACCTCCCTACCTCACTGGAGAGGTATCTCGGTCGCTGCATTAAGAGAGTCCGCTATCGAGCATGACCACAATATCCAAAGAACCAGGGAAGCGCAGGGAGAGCGGTTGATGGTAATGAGCATCCAAGCACTAGAGGAGGCATCAAGTCGACCGAAACCCCAGGCCCCTAGCACATGGAGGAAGCCAAGGATTTGTTATCTTTGTAGAAGAGAAGGGCATTATGCCAGCAACTGTAATAGCCCACATAAAGTCAGACCCCCAGACAAAGAAATGAGCAAAATTATGACACACCAAATTATAATCAGGGATCATATAGGAAGAATTTTGGGCCACACCCATAATATATAGTCAGGAAAGGTGATCATTAGGACTGTTGGTAAGCCTGAGGTTATAGTTAATAAATTGGGAGGTCATTCCCTGAAGACACAGGAATGACCGGGTGAAACGTTGTAAATGTACCTGTTAAATATTTTTCCTTCTCTCCCCATCTCTGACGATTATTGATAGGACTCAAACATTGCATATCTGCTTGGTCTTTGCAGAAGTCTACCAAACCCCAGCATGACCTATCAGCATCAATGTATCCTGGCCAGATACAGAGGGTGGAGTATGGAGGTGCTGGTGGGAGGGACTGCGCAAGGAAACCATTGGACAATGTAGATATGACAGCCTGAAGATCTGACAATATATTGAAATGTTTGAAAAATGTTTTTTTTTTTTCCTGTGGTTGTTTATTGTTGATTTATGTGATATATACATATGTGAACGGTTCTCTCTCTCTTGTTGTTTTTTTCCTCTCCCTCTTCTCACTCATGTTTTCATGTTTTAAAGATGGTATGTCACACATCAGTTAGACAAATGGTAATGCGAGATTTTTGCTCCTTACAGAAAGATCGCTGGTTTGGAAGGAATATTGCATCACCGGAATGTTCGTTTGGAAGACTGAGAGACAGCACCTTTGAGATGACAGCAGAACAAGAAGAACAACAAGACAAGAGAACTAATTATCGTAACAAGTTTCTCTCCCCCTCAAACTGTTTTCCTATACCCCCATTACAAATTTCTCCTTTTCTCCTCCTGTAAGATGGACTTGCCCCAAGAGACTGTGATACGGATTTTCCTGTTGACCATGATGTTGACCAGAGCAGTCTGTTCCGGCGAGAGTACCAGTGAGGTCGAGAAAGGATCCAGAAAGGTTCTGATGACTGAGACGGAGGTGTAAATTTCCAATAGCAACACAACCACCAAGCAAAGGCGAGTACCGGAAACGATCTAGCAGCCATGTTATTTGTAAACATTGTGAAGGATTGTTAGCTGAAGAGAACTGTATCTGTAGGCTCTGTGACAGTGTAGTTGAGGATGGGTGCATCAAGAAATGCCAATCCAGTTTTAATATCCACATGGACCAGCATCCATTGAGTGACTATCACTCCTTAGTGGGTAATGTGTTAAATCAGGCAGATTGTTGGGTATGCTCTCAAGTACCTCAAGGTCATAGCAAATCAGGACTAGTACCATTTCCTTTAACGGTAGGGGAGGTACTTGAGCTAAAGGGTGGGAGACCGGTGGACAGGAGGTTTAATATCTTTAGTCCTCCTAGTTTGAAGCTCCACCAATATCATGTGGATAGATCCCTAATATGTTTTAACATTTCCAATCCCCGAAAGCCGGGAAATTGGGAAGTGTCATGGAGTAACCAAACCATGAGCTTTTCATACAGAGCCGACAAAATGCCAACAGATACAGAGCTTATACGCCACATAGCTGGTAGTGGAAAATATTTCCGATATAGGTATACCCTAGGAAGTAGGATTACGAGAGTTGGAGAGGTATCACCAGGATACTGTGCACATATCGTACAAACTGATACGTGTACTAGACAGATGGGAGAATTAGGGTTAGGAGATTTCACATGAAAGATGTGTAATATGGTTATGTCCTACTCCGTCCCATATGTTCTCCCCGATGATGCATATTTCATATGCGGGAGGAAGGCGTATAAGTGGCTTGCCCCAAACTCTGAAGGATTGTGTTATATTGGAAAAGTACTGCCTGAAGTAATGACTGTATCACATGCCAAAATGAAAGATATACACCGTGGTGCCCAAGCTCCTTATACTCATACTCATTACGAGCACGTAGTTAAACGACACCTGATAGAAAGAACAGAGCATCCGGCCTCTGACATGATCCATGAATCCACCGGGATTCAGTTTCTACTTGCGTTAGACATCACTCGCACCGCCAGAGGAGTGCTGAACTATAGATATATCTCTGCGCTTGCAAATTCGTTAGACAATATCACAGAAATGTATGATGACACGTTTAGGTATACTGGAAGAGAACTTCAAGCTTATAAAACAGAACTGGTTCAGCATAGAATGGTTCTTAATTATCTCACAGCAGTAACAGGTGGATATTGTGTCACACTGGCAACGCAGTACGGCGTGAAATGCTGCACATATATAACGAATAGTACCGAGGATCTGGTCGAGGTCATAGACCAAAAGATGGACGATATTCTCCAATTAAAGTGGGAATTGCAGGAGACACAATCTCACCCTTGCTGCTGTGGGTAATGAGCTGACTGGTTGGGTGTCATGGTTGAACCCGCGAAATTGGTTCTCTGGTTTAGGAGAATGGGCTCAAGGAGTCATAATGGATGTAGGGAAGTTTCTCCTATGTATCTTAGGTGTTGTCATAACGATTGGCTTGATATTTAGATGCGGTCAGGCTTTAATGAAGTGCAAACGTAGTACCAGGGTAATGAGTCTAAGGAGTGAGGAAATTGTAATTCCAATGGATTTGATTTATGACCCAACTGTAGAAACAATGATGTGATGAAAATGCGATTATACGGTCCGTTTCTTTCACCTGTTTTTCCGGTTTTTCCAAGGTAAAAAGACCCACTTTGGACGAGGAATTTGATGACCCTGTATACAGACAACTGATGGATTAAAGAAGAAGTTTTGACAACCTTATACACAGATATTTGATGAACTATGCCATAGACCCCCAGTTTCCCTAGAAATTTTAAAATTACGCTAGCCCAACACTTTTGTAAGTCAATGGACATTGACAAAGCTTTTTGCCCACACCTTTTGGCAAAAGCCCAAAGAAGACTGCATTCAACAGACACCGAACAAGACTTCAACCGACAAATGTTCATTAACCTGACATAGAATACCACTGCATTTACCATAATTGTGTCTTATCTTCATCTCTACAACCTTCAGGTAATTACACACATAGTCGATAGGGAATACCGGCACAGATATCAGCATTCACATATTCCCCCATTCATGTATCATCAACTAAAATGTGCTCCCCCATTTTGTTGCAACCAAAAGCCGAAGAGAGCTCGGTAAAGTTTGACAGCCCATCCACAGACCCGTACCACGGGATAAGAAGGAATTCGAATGTATACTTCGCAATACCTCGAAGCTTGATTTAAAACACGTACGGCACGATGATACATGACCCCCCAAACATGGATTCATACACACATGCTTCTGCTATCTCAATAGGTCATACCCTTTTCCTACCTTCTCCTCTCCTCCCCTACCCAATCATAGAAATGTATTTACACTTGACATATATTTTTCTCGTTTTGAAATGTTTTAGGAAGTGGCAGTTATTGTTGACTGCCAAAGGGTGGACTGTCAAAGTCAGAAAAATATCACGCTACACACTGCCATATTTGCACCTCATGCGAGTGCCTGTTGCACGTTCATGAGCCCTGCCGTGCGTGCGCATACTCGCTGTTGCGTGCACCCGCGGGCGCACGGTGTGCGCATTTATAGTAAAGTTTGTGTGCGTCTGGCGGGCGACTCGTTCGTAACATATTTTAACTATATAATGTATTTTATAGATTATGGTCCTTTGATAGATTCTGAAAGTTTAGTTAATGTAGCATGTTCATGGACAGAGAGATCCCTCTTTGTCTGATACAAAGGGTCAGACAAGGATTATACAGTGGTGTTTAGTATCCATCGGAAGAGTATTTAATTAGCAATATTCCGGTGTTGGTTTGAAGCGGATTAATCGCTCGTGCGAATAGTTATGGACATAAGAAGTTTATGTACTTTTACTATTATTTGCACTTACTTATCCATGCGGCGGGAAACCTAGTTTCCCACCCACCTGAGCAGTTGGAAATAGTCACAGCCCACCTGTATGAACAAACCTATGACCTTTTGTTATAATGCGAAGACGAATTCCTGTGTCCAATGAACAATGAGATTGTAGGGACCATTGAATTGCATTGTGTGTGGGGCATAAATAGACAAGCCGATCATATCCAGCTCTCACTCTTCAACGGTTATCATTGCTGATAATTGGGAGCTGGATATCCAGAGGCGCATGCGATCGTTCCCCTTGTGCGTAAGTTTTCTCCGCAATCATATTGTCTTTCTTGTTATTGTGAGCCATATGTCTCTCTCTCTCTCTCTTCTTTCTCTCTCGTTTCTCTTATATAGTTGTTGTACTGATATTGTATTTCCTGTGTAGTTATCTGGTTAGGTAGTCTATGTTATATTGGTAGTGTATGACTTGTATTGTATTACTCTTTTTGAACGTTCATTAATTTCCTTAAAAGGCGTTAGACCCTTAGACCGGTATTGTGTGTTTATTATATTGCAGTGGGTAATAGGAGCGTCTCTATCGCTCAAACAGCTTTAGTGTAAACCAGCTTACACTGTGTTGCATTTTCACCTTATCACTGCGCAAGGGTTTACAGTATAAGAATATCATTTCAGTGTGTTACATTCAAGGTCTACTGATTGTTATCTTGGGAGCGTCTGCGCCGTTCGTGATCTCCTCGTGGTCTCGAGCGTCCGCTACGCTGATAGCGTAGCATTACGGTAGTCGCTCACCTATAGTGTGCCCGATACCAACAGCGTATTCTCGCGAGCGTTTGTGTCGCTCGAGCGGCTCGCTCCCGATACAGCGTCCGCTACGCTAAGAGCGTACTCTTACAGTACCTCGTGCGCCAGTTGCGTACAGTGGCCCTCATTCCGAGTTGTTCGCTCGGTATTTTTCATCGCATCGCAATGAAAATCCGCTTAGTACGCATGCGCAATGTTCGCACTGCGACTGCGCCAAGTAACTTTGCTATGTAGAAAGTAATTTTACTCACGGCTTTTTCATCGCTCCGGCGAACGTAATGTGATTGACAGGAAATGGGTGTTACTGGGCGGAAACACGGCGTTTCAGGGGCGTGTGGCTGAAAACGCTACCGTTTCCGGAAAAAACGCAGGAGTGGCCGGAGAAACGGATGGGAGTGCCTGGGCGAACGCTGGGTGTGTTTGTGACGTCAACCAGGAACGACAAGCACTGAACTGATCGCACAGGCAGAGTAAGTCTGAAGCTACTCTGAAACTGCTAAGTAGTTAGTAATCGCAATATTGCGAATACATCGGTCGCAATTTTAAGAAGCTA
The DNA here is from genome assembly GCF_028390025.1 of Pseudophryne corroboree. NCBI lineage: Eukaryota > Metazoa > Chordata > Amphibia > Anura > Myobatrachidae > Pseudophryne > Pseudophryne corroboree. Next base: position 57,529,723 of record NC_086455.1, read on the forward strand.
AGATTCACTCCCAGTAGGCGGCGGCTTAGCGTGTGTAACTCTGCTAAATTCGCCTTGCGACCGATCAACTCGGAATGAGGGCCAGTGTTTCTTAACCTCTTTATAGTGTGTTATATAGGATAAATATTTGGCTTTATCTAGTCGGCAGCCTATAGCATGCCTGCCTGTGATCCCTTGGCCGTAAGCGAACGTGACGCTCGAGCGTCTCGACTACGGCTAAGCGATTGTTACGCAACGTGCGTACCCTTACGGTATACCATACGTAAATAGCGTACTGTGTTCTTAGACCTCTTAAAGGGTTTTAAGTAAGATAAATATTTAGCTTTATCAATGGATACTGGGGTGGAGGGGTAATGCTACAAGGGAACATATAGACCCTGGGGTTGGAAGCTTAATGCTACAGTGGGGACATATGGACACTGGGGCATGGAGGCGTAATGCTACAATGGGAACATATGGACACTGGGGGGTGGATGGGTGATGTTACAGTGGGGACATATGGACACTGGGGGTGGAGGGTTAATGCTACAATTGGAACATTTGGACACTATGGGGTGGATGCTTAAAGCTACAATGGGAGTATATGGACACTGGAGGGTGGAGGAGTGATGCTACTATAGGACCATATGGACTCCATGGGGTGGACGGATAATGCTACATTGGGAACATATGGACCCTGGGGGTGGAGGGGTAATGTTACAGTTGGGCTATATGGACACTGAGGGGCGGAGGGGTGATGCTACATTGGGGACATATGGACACTGGGGGGTGGAGGGGTAATGTTACAGTGAGAACATATGAACACTGAGCGGGTGGAGGGATAATGCTTCAATGGGAGCATATGGACTCTGGGGGTGGAGGGGTAAGGCTTTAATGGGAGCATATGGACTCTGGGGGTGGAGGGGTAATGCTACAGTGGGGACATATGGAAACTGGGAGGAGAGGGGTAATGCTATATTTGCACTGCTGGTGAAGGCATAATGCTACAATGGGGACATATGGACACTGGGTGGAGAGGTAATGCTACAAACATAATATATGGACAATGTGGAAGGGTAATGCTACAGTGGGGACATATGAACACTGGGGGTGGAGGGGTAATGCTACAGTACATTGGAGACATGTGAACACTGGCGGGTGAAGGGGTAATGCTACGGTGGGAAAATATGTACACTGGGGGTGAAGGGGTATTGCTACAGTGGGGACATATGGACACTGGGGGTGGACGGGTAATGCTACAGTGGAAACAAATGGAAACTAGGGGTAGAGGGCTAATGCTACAGTGGGGACATATGGACACTGGGGTGGTGGAGGGGTGATGCTACAGTGGGGACATATGGACACTGGGGGTGGAGGGATAATGTTACAGTGGGGACATATGGACACAGGTGGGTCGAGGGGTAATGCTACAATGGGAACATATTAATACTGGCAGGTGAAGCGGTATTGCTACATTGGAAACATATAGACAATGGTGGTTGGAGGGGTAATGCTACAGTTGGGACATATGGAAACTGGGAGTAGAGGGGTAATGCTAGATTGGGGGCATATGGACACTGGAGGGTGGAGGGATAATGCTACAATGGGAACTTATTGACACTGGGGGGTGGAGGGCTAATGCTACAGTGGGGATATATGGACACTGGGGGGTGTAGAGGTAATACTACAGTGCAAACATGTGGACACTAGGGGGCTAATACAGCAATATCAAGACCACAGCGTGTTACATGGGGGTGTCCGTTGTACATAAAGATCTATTTCTACAAGGGTAATGGTAAAATCTTACTGCAGTGTGAGTTATTACTACTGTGTGCTAAACACTCCCCCAGTGGGGTGTTAGACACCTCTTAGGCATATTATGTATTTCCTGAAACAGTTAATTATTTTTAAGTAGTTTCTCTTGACTTAAATACTTGTTATGAGCCACGGCTGTGGTTCATTCCTGTTTTGCATGTCAGTTAGGTATTTTATGTTTATAAGTTGTTTCGCAGGCCAGGATTTCCCGTTGCTCTGTTTAAGAGTACTCTTGGTTGCTGCCGCTGGTGAGTCTGTGTAATTGCAGCTTGTTCCCATGTGTTCAGCCTCACCTGGCTGCTAATTGCATCTTGTCAGTTTGGAGTCATGCAACAGGGCAGCTGCATGACATAATTAATTAGGCCTCTCTGTTATATGCTGGCTCAGTGCTATTCACAGATGCTGGTGATATTTCTAGGTTTCCAGTCTGCTTGAGTTCTGAGCTTGGTTCCTGCTAGTTCCAGAGCTCCTGTGTAGCAGTGTCTGTCGAACTGCTTCCTGTGTCGATTCCTGTGTCAGTCCCTGTGTCGATTCCTGTGTCTGATCCCGTGTCCTGCCGTGAAGTGTTCCTGTACAGAAGTCCAGTGGCTTTGCCTATGCCTGGTCGAGTTTCTGGCTTCTTGGTGTCCACCGGTCTGTCGTTTGGGATTCTGCCTGTCCTCCAGTTCTGAGAGTCTGTGTCGGCAGCATTGGGGGTTCCTGTCCATTTGCCAGTATTCGTACCGGTTCCGTGAGTAGCGGCTCTGCCGCGTCCGTCGGCCTAGGCCGCTGTATTCTGTTATTATTTCTGTCACTGGTGTTTTGCAGAAGGTTCTGCTTATGCTGTCACCGCCGGAACACAAGAGTATTGTGTCGGCGTGTGGTCAGCATTTCCTTTGTTGTTCTTTTCCTTTGGCGGCAAGCCGCACATACATTTAGTTTTAGGCTAGTTAGTAGCCCCTGGCTTTGGTTGTTTCAGGTAGAGGGCCCCTTGTTATCACCCTGTCTCGGTACACTCTTTGTCTCTCATTAAGACCTGAGGGGGCATCGAAGTTGGGCAGACGTAATCCGCCCTTCAAACGCGGCTGCCATGGGCTCAAGCAACCATAGTCTCGCAAGAGTGTACTGACAGCACGGGCGAGACAACGGAGATAGGGCGCCAGGGGCTATTCCCTTTCCATTCCCCCTTTCCCAGTATTACGTCCTGGTGCTCTGGACTCACTTCATAACATCTCCCTTGTTCTGAGCACCAGGAACCTAACAATACTTTAAAAGTTTGACAATTTTTGAAAACATTTTGGAAAAAAATATTCATTATTTAAGTGATTCAAAATATCTATTATGTTAGCCACAAGGTTTGTTCCCTGATATCTATTATAGGCAGCCCCCCTGAGTACGTGACCGGTTTTAATCGAGTGGCGGAAGCACATTTTTCACCATTTCCCTTATTGTTACCAATGGTGAGCCATTGCTCTGAGAAGGCTCAGGATAAGTATAGAATACGATTGCGATAAAGGAAATAAATACAGTAGTTGTGAAAAGTTAAGGAACTTCACAGACAAACTGGAGGATGAAGAATGCAGCAGCAACTTCAGTACAGTAGGGAGTCAGTATGGATCAGTCATTCAATATATTTTGCTATATTTGAATTGTAAGTAAAACACTAAGGGGTCTATTTACTAAGCCTTGGATGGAGATAAAGTTGATGGAGATAAAGTCCCAGCCAATCGGCTCCTAACTGCCATGTCACAGGCTGGGTTTGAAAAATGTCAGTTAGTAGCTGATTGGCTGGTACTTTATCTCCAGCAACTTTATCTCCATTCAAGTCTTAGTAAATAGAGCCCTAATAGTCATTTAATTAGTGAATTGATAGATGTTAGTCATTTAGTTAGTGAAGTGGTAGATAGTTGCTAGTTGATCATCAAATAGATATTGCTATTCATACTAGTTAGTCAGTCTCTCAATAAATTATTAGTTTTAGTTAGCATAAGTGGCAGCAAAAGCACTGTATATTTAGACAGTCCCATTGCTAATCATAGGCAGAGTAGAAATGGAAAATAGAGAAAAGAGACATAAAAATGGAGATAGAGACAGAAATTAATATGAGTTGGAGCACGCATCATTAGGACAGGCTAGTTATTAATATGTCATGGCCTCAGTCATGGTCTGACTGCAGGCCTTGTCCAGCGGTGATCTACTGGCACCATGGCTAGAGCCACAGACAATGTGATCCTAACCAATCACAGCCACAGAAAAGGTTCAGAAGAGATCACCAAGTACTTCAGTAAAAGAGATAAGATGAAAAGATACTCACCTATTACCTGAATGTTCACATAGTACTGTCCAGGGCAGGCACTGGAAAGCTGAATACACCCAAACAGAAGACATAACAGAAAGGAACTCCCTTACAGGGATTACATTATGTTTTGCAAGGTTCCTGTTGGGATCCAATGTTTAAAATGGTGAGAGCAATGAAATAAGATTGAATAACCTGATCAGGACAGCAACTGCCTAGTCAAATACTTGTGATTAGTAGTTGGACTTTTGGTGGCATATGTATCAAAGCTTGAAGAGTGATAAAGTACCTGTTATGCACACCAGTGCCTGCAGGAAAGTACTGGTGTCAGGACTGTTATGCACTCCAGTGCCTGCAGGAATGTACTGGTGTTTGAACTGTTATGCAAAACAAATGGACTCACAGACAGACTAGGGAATATGACATAACGTACACAGAAGGTGGTAGGGTAACAAAATACACACAACGTGAACAGAGAAGCCCAGAGGCTAAGGAACTGGGTATCTCCCTTGTATTAGAACTGCTCAGATGTGAAAAGCAAGATGTTGTGTTTTAATACATAGAAAACCCGAAATGCTGTTGCTAAGGGCAACAGCAAAACCCTAAAGGGTTACCAACGGGTGTGGCAGTAAACTCCTTGGTCAGAGATGGAATGATAGACACAAGGAGATTCTCCACAATCCTAATTCTCACTTGCAGTGCACAGGTTCGGTTTACTGCCACTAAACTGACCCCTGACACCTAGCACAGTGAGACAGGATTAGACAGGCAAGTCTTAGAATACAGCCGCAAACTTGCTAAGTTCACAGAGTAGTAACAGAACCCCAGCAAGCTAAACGACTGACTCCAGTCTTACTGCTAGGTCTGGATTGGCAGAGTGTAATACCAAATCCCCAGGCCTATTTGCAGTAAGCAACAAACAAATACAAAGCTACACAGTACTGGCTAACTTTCAGAAACTGACTAACCAACAAAGATTCAGCAGCATCTGCTTACCCTGAAAAGAGGCCTTATAAAGCAGGTGCTGTCCACGCCCCACTCAGACCTCACAGACTGTGAGCACAAAAACCAGCACCGGATCCCCTGCCATGCACAGAGCCTATAACCACTGCACAGCAAAAGACCCGAACCGGAGTATCAGCTGCGCTCAGGTTACTCCGCTAGCACTTGTCTCCCGGTTGCCATGACGACGTGGCAGCACAGGGCAGGAGACCCTAACAGTACCCCCCCTCTGACGAGGGGTCAAAGAACCCCTACCACCGGGTTTATCGGGGAACTGCGAGAAGAAAGAGCGTATCAGTCTGGGGGCATGAAGATCACAACTGCGCACCCACGACCGCTCCTCTGGGCCATACCCCTTCCAGTGCACCAAAAATGACAGCCGACCCCGAACCACCTTGGAGTCAAGAATCCTTTCAACAACAAACTCCCTCTGGCCACGTATCAGAAGAGGGGAAGGTCTTCCACTGGAAGAAGGATTACTAATCGCCCGTTTTAAAAGGGAACAATGAAATGTTTTATTGATACCCAAAGAACGGGGCAGATCTAACTGAAATGCCACCGGATTGATAACCCTGGTGATCTTATAAGGGCCGATGAACCGGGGGCCTAACTTATGAGATGGCTGTCTCAACTTCAAATTCTTGGTAGACAACCAGACGAAGTCTCCTAATTTGAAGCTGCAGGGTCTTTTCCGCTTATCAAAAACCCTTTTGGTCACTAATGACACAGACACAAGGGCTTTCTTCACTTTCCGCCAAATACCTCTAAGGACCGAAACCACAGAGGAACCACCAGGCGTGGAGTCCAGGGGGTCAAAAGAATTGGACTTAGGATGATGCCCATACACACAAAGGAAGGGAGAGATCCCTGTAGCAGAGTGAGCCGCGTTGTTATAGGCAAACTCCGCCATGGACAGATGAGCAACCCAGTCAGTCTGACACTTGGAGACATAACACCTGAGGAACTGCTCCAAGGACTGGTTCACCCTTTCAGTCTGCCCATTAGACTGCGGATGGTAGCCCGACGACAAGCTGACAGAAATCTGGAGATCGGAACAAAATGCCCTCCAGAATTTGGCCACAAACTGGGATCCGCGGTCAGAGACCACATCAAGTGGCAACCCGTGGAGACGCACAACATGCAGCATAAATAATTCAGACAGGCGTCTGGCCGATGGCAGCCCAACCAGTGGAACGAAGTGCGCCATCTTCGAAAACCTGTCAACGACAACCCAGATGGCTGTCATCCCCGAGGATTTGGGCAAGTCCACCACAAAATCCATTGAAATGTGGGTCCATGGCTTAGATGGGATAGAGAGTGGATGTAGTGGGCCAACAGGAACCCCTCTAGGAGTCTTATTTCGGGCACAGATGTCACATGCCCGAACCCACTGATCCACATCCTTAGCCACCGAGGGCCACCACACCGCCCTAGATAGCAACTCCCGAGTTCTGGCAATACCCGGGTGACCTGCAGACTTCTTGGCATGGAATTCCAGGAACACTCGCTGTCTTAACCTAGGAGGCACAAACAAAAGACCTACCGGAAGGTCTGGAGGAGCCTGCTCCTGTGCTCTAAGGACTATTGATAAGAGGTCCTGGGTAATGCCCACTTTAATACATGATGGGGAAACAATGGGCAACGGCTCCTCGGTGGTCTCCTGGATTGGAGCAAAACTCAGCGAGAGCGCATCAGCCTTGATGTTTTTTGACCCAGGGCGATATGTTATCAAAAAATTAAAGCGAGCAAAAAACAAAGCCCATCGTGCCTGCCTGGCATTGAGACGCTTCGCTGACTCTAAATATGCCAGATTCTTATGGTCAGTGAGAATTGAGACCACAAACTTAGCCCCCTCAAGCCAGTGTCTCCACTCCTCGAGTGCATCCTTAATAGCCAACAATTCCCGGTTACCCACGTCATAATTCATCTCGGCAGGCGAAAATTTACGGGAAAAGTAAGCACAGGGATGAAGGCGATTATCTGACACTCCCATCTGAGAAAGCACTGCCCCAATACCCATCTCAGAGGCATCCACCTCCACCACAAAAGGACGCTCTGGATCTGGGTGTCGCAGCACCTTGGGCGAAACAAATGCCCTTTTGAGACGGGCAAAAGCCGCTTTAGCCTCACAAGACCAGTGAGCAACATCCGCCCCTTTCTTAGTGAGTGCCACCAAGGGCGCCACTATAGACGAAAATCCAGCGATAAATCGTCTATAAAAATTCGCAAAGCCCAGGAAACGCTGAAGCGCCTTCAAACTAGTGGGCTGCACCCAATCCAGGACTGCCTGTACCTTGGAACCCTCCATTTGGAAACCTTCTGGGGAGATAATATATCCTAGAAATGCGATTTGCTGAACTTCAAATTCGCACTTCTCCAGCTTCGCCCCAAGCCGGTGGTCTCTGAGTTTCTGGAGGACTAAGCGTACATGCTTCCGATGTTCCTCCAGGGAATGGGAGAAGATTAGGATGTCATCTAAGTATACAACTAAGAATCTATCCAAATATTCCCTGAGCACATCATTCATGAAATCCTGGAAGACTGCCGGGGCATTACAGAGCCCAAAAGGCATCACCAAATATTCATAATGCCCCGAGTGGGTATTAAAGGCAGTCTTCCATTCATCCCCCTCTCTTATTCGGATTAGATTGTACGCACCGCGTAGGTCAATCTTAGAAAAAATGGTGGCAGTACGAAGCTGGTCAAACAAGACCGAAATGAGAGGCAGTGGGTATGAGTTTTTAATCGTGATACGGTTCAATTCCCTGAAGTCGATGTAGGGTCGCAACGAACCGTCCTTTTTACCCACGAAGAAGAACCCCGACCCAACTGGAGACTGTGAAGGTCTGATAAATCCCTTAGCCAAGTTCTCCTGAATGTACTCTGCCATAGCCTGAGTCTCAGGACGTGACAGGGAGTACAACCTGCTCTTGGGAAGCTTAGCATTTGGCAACAAATCAATGGCACAGTCATAGGAGCGATGGGGAGGTAGTACCTCTGCAACTTTTTTGGAGAACACGTCCGCAAAATCTGCATAACACCCTGGCAATCCTGGCAAACTTAGCTGCGAGAACCTGACTGGAAGGCTCAAGCAACTCCTGAAACAATCAGTACTCCAACTAAGAATCTCCCCAGAGACCCAGTCAAATTGAGGATTGTGGGCCCTTAACCAGGGTAACCCCAACACCAATGGGGCAAAAGTACAGACAGTCACATAAAAGGACAATTTTTCAGAGTGTGTGGCTCCAATAAACAAAGAAATCTGGCTAGTGCAAGAGGTAATTTTACCTTGGGATAATGGTTCCCCGTTTAACCCACAAATCTCAATTTCCGATGCCAAGGGTACTAAGGGAACAGAGTGTTTCAGGGCGAATTGGCGGTCCATAAAAACCCCGTCGGCCCCACTGTCCACAAAGGCCTCAGTCTTGACAGTTTGACCGAGGATCTTCAAGGTCACCGGAATGATAAAAGTCTTCTTGGGAAATTCTGACTTCTGGCCTGACAGGATATTTCCCATCACCCTCAGGCCCTGAAGTTTTCCGGCTTTTCTGGGCATGATACTACCACATGACCTTTATTCCCACAGTACAAACACAACCCCTGCTGTCTCCTCCGCATCTTCTCACGCGAGGAGAGGCGGGTAGCCCCAATCTGCATAGGCTCCTCGGAAAATTCCTCAGAGTCTGAGGTTCCCTTGGGAAGGAAGGAAATCTCAGTCTCCCTTTCAAGCCTACGCTCTCTCAGCCGTCTATCCACCCGGATGGATAGCTGCATGAGCTGATCCAAGCTATCAGGCAAGGGATGTTGTACCAGTTGGTCCTTTATCTGGTTAGAAAGACCTCTTCGGTACTGGTGTCTCAGGGCTGGGTCATTCCACTGGGTATCATGGGCCAACCTCCGAAACTCCGTACAGTAAACCTCAACTGGCCTTCGCCCTTGCTTAAGGATCGAAATCTGAGCCTCGGCTGAGGCCGTCTTGTCAGGGTCATCATACAACATGCCCAGTGCCGTAAAAAAAGCATCAACACTTTTAAGCGACGGACAGTCAGGCTGCAACCCATATGCCCAGACCTGTGGGTCTCCTTGTAGCAAGGAAATCACTATGCCCACCCGCTGAATCTCCGACCCAGAAGACTGAGGCCTAAGCCGGAAGTATAGCTTGCAGCTCTCCTTGAAACAAAAGAACTGCGAGCGATCTCCAGAAAAACGATCCGGGAGATTTACTTTCGGCTCCTTAACCCCTGCAGGTGCTGCTGCTGCGGGAGCTCCGCCAGCAGCCTGGGAGGTGTGCATTTTAATGGACAAATCATTACATTTTTGAGTCAGGACCTGCACCTGATCAACCACCTGTTGCAACGTATTTTGAGGGGTATGCTCCATATTCCCACAAAATTTCAACAGGAGTATTGGGCTGCTGAATATGTTATGCACACCAGTGCCTGCAGGAAAGTACTGGTGTCAGGACTGTTATGCACTCCAGTGCCTGCAGGAATGTACTGGTGTTTGAACTGTTATGCAAAACAAATGGACTCACAGACAGACTAGGGAATATGACATAACGTACACAGAAGGTGGTAGGGTAACAAAATACACACAACGTGAACAGAGAAGCCCAGAGGCTAAGGAACTGGGTATCTCCCTTGTATTAGAACTGCTCAGATGTGAAAAGCAAGATGTTGTGTTTTAATACATAGAAAACCCGAAATGCTGTTGCTAAGGGCAACAGCAAAACCCTAAAGGGTTACCAACGGGTGTGGCAGTAAACTCCTTGGTCAGAGATGGAATGATAGACACAAGGAGATTCTCCACAATCCTAATTCTCACTTGCAGTGCACAGGTTCGGTTTACTGCCACTAAACTGACCCCTGACACCTAGCACAGTGAGACAGGATTAGACAGGCAAGTCTTAGAATACAGCCGCAAACTTGCTAAGTTCACAGAGTAGTAACAGAACCCCAGCAAGCTAAACGACTGACTCCAGTCTTACTGCTAGGTCTGGATTGGCAGAGTGTAATACCAAATCCCCAGGCCTATTTGCAGTAAGCAACAAACAAATACAAAGCTACACAGTACTGGCTAACTTTCAGAAACTGACTAACCAACAAAGATTCAGCAGCATCTGCTTACCTTGAAAAGAGGCCTTATAAAGCAGGTGCTGTCCACGCCCCACTCAGACCTCACAGACTGTGAGCACAAAAACCAGCACCGGATCCCCTGCCATGCACAGAGCCTATAACCACTGCACAGCAAAAGACCCGAACCGGAGTATCAGCTGCGCTCAGGTTACTCCGCTAGCACTTGTCTCCCGGTTGCCATGACGACGTGGCAGCACAGGGCAGGAGACCCTAACAGTACCACTCAATCAAATCCTGTCATTTTTCAAACACAGGCTGTAACATGGAAGTTAGGAGCTCCACTTTATCTCTCTCTTACAGTAGCTTTGATAAATCTCCTCCTCAGTCACTTGAGCGTCAGTTGCCATGTCTGTTGGCAGAGTGTACTGGGCTATCTGGTGCAGTGACATCAGTCCACACATTTAGCAACTTAAACAGTAATGCAGGTTTATTTAGTGTACACAGGTGACTCAGATGTAATACTGATATCAGTAATCAGGAGCCCATATATCACACAAGGCAACAGCATTAGGTAGTGGTACTTATCAGGAGATGTCTGTGGTAGTGAAGCATGGAGGACTGCACAGCTGTGCAGTCTGACTCCCACTGTAGAGAAGATGATGCATGCACTGGAACACTGTGAGTCTCTGTAGATCTGCTCCCAATCTCAGCTCTGTACACTTGTACACCAGGACTCTCTCTCCCTGAGATGTAGGAACAAGAACTTACATCATATATCTCCGCCTCCGAGTGACTCCTGACACTAGAGGTCTGACACTAGGGGATGCACCCATAGACTGGTAAAGATAAGGAGACAGGTACAGAGTGCACCATATCCTAACACTCCCCCTCGCTCAAGACTGTCTCTGGTCACAAGTTTAAAGAACATGACATTTTATCAAACAAATCAATTAAGTCACTCCTGTAACTGAAAACATAACGTGAAGCAAAAACAGTAAGAATAAATCAACATTAACCATATTCTAGTCCACATTCCATCAGGAATGCAAATAGCAAGTGTGATGACAGTCCTTTTGTCAACATGCTGGCAATATTTTCTTCGCTTGCAACATATTCCACATTGACGGACCTGTTTTCCACCAACTCATGAATTAAATGATGTCTTATAGCAATGTGCTTAGACCGTCCATGATGATTTGTGCTACAGGAAAGATCAATTGCTCCCTTGTTATCACACTTTAGGTTGATGATCTCACTGTGGTAAAGAAGACCTAATTCACATAAAGTCTCTTATCCAAAGATATATTTTGTTGTTGCTCCACTGCTTCAGTTAGTGGTGCTGTCTCATAGAATACCACATCTCTGGAATAAGAAGACGTTTACCTGTAACATCCCAAAGTCTGTATCCTTTGCTTTCGTCACAGTATCCGAGCATTATACATTCTGTGGATTTTGGATCAGGTTTTCTACTTTTCTCCTTTGGTATATGTGCAAAAGTTTTGCTGCTGAAGACACGAAGATGACTGATACTTGGCTTTTTCGTGGAACACGCCTCCAGTGGTGTTTTACCTTTGACGGCCACTGTAGGTGCACAATTTTTTAGGTATAATGCAGTAGATACTGCTTTTGCCCAAAATTTATTTTCCAGGCCAGCAACACTTAGCATACTCCGTGCTCTCTCAACAATATTACGGTTTGCCCGCTCACTCATGCCATTCTGTTCCGGTGTGTAGGCAATTGTTAGCTGATGCTTTATGCCATATTTCCTAAAGAATGTGGCTAAGACTTTGTCATCATATTCTCCACCGTTGTCTGATCTCATGGTCTTTAGTTTCAGACCTGTCTGATTCTCCAGCAGGTTTTTGTACTCCACAATTTTGTTGACAACTTCACTTTTCTCCTTAAGAAAGTACACATGTGTCATTCTTGTGGCTTCATCAATGAGAGTCATGAAATACCTGTAGCCACTGATTGATTCTTTCTCCATTGGATCACACAAGTCTGTGTGCACTAGAGCTAACGGTGTCTCTGCTCTACTAACTGACTTTGAAAATGGATTGCGAGTTTACTTGCCTTTTATGCAACTCTTACAGTTGGGTCTTTCAGCGTTGCTCATGGTGATCCCTGTTACCATTCAATCTAGCAGTTTCTGGATGTTGTCATAACCCAGATCACCCAAGCATTTGTGACACTGCTCCATTGACTATTTTTCATCAGTAGCCATCAATGCATTACACTTATCAGTGTCCAGAACATATAGTTGGTGTCACCAGGTTGCTGAAGCAATAACAGTCTCTCTTTTATTCTGCACCATACATTTGCTCTTCTGAAATTGGATTTTGTAGCCTTTTTTTCTCTAGGACACTGATAGCAATGAGATTACTTCCTAAATCAGGCACGTACAACACATCTTGGATATCTGTCTCACTTCCAATTCTTAAACGTACTGTGATTGTCCCAGCTTGTAATGCAGTAAGGGCCTTATTTCCAATCCCTGTAACTGTAGTGAGAACGCACAGTGTTAATGAATTGAACCAATGCTTATTGCAACTGAAATGTCTAGTGGCCCCCAAGTCCATGTACCAGCAATCCTTCCTGTGACTGTCTGCTACATTCAGTGCTGACTCATCTGGCTTGTCACGCTGCTTCTGCGCACCACTGGAATTTCTCATTCTGCAATCTGAATCTTTATGTCCTGTCTTATGACATACAAAACACTTGAATTTGTGCTTTCTGGACTTTGTGCCCTTTATGATCAAGACAGAACCCTCAGCTATGGTCTCGAAAGGAATATATTCTTGGAACTGCAGCAACTTGGCTTTTACAATCTCCATTGTTAGTTTAGTGTCGTTTGACTCTTAACGCAACCACCAAAAAAATCAAATTCTGGCATCAGATCCTGTAACATAGCCATTGCGACCTCTTCCTCATCCACTTCTGCCCCCACAGATGCCAACTGCTGAGCTATCAACAATAACTTATCAATGTAATCATTAATGTCCTTGCAGGCACTCAGTTTCGTTCCATATAGCATGTGTCTTAAACTTATCCTTCTCATTAGACCTTTATCTTCATATGCATTTTGCAGGGCTGTCCACATGTCCTTAGCTGACACTTTCCCATTGAGTATTGAATAGACATGCTAAACCTATCGTCCCGATGACTCTGTCTATGTCATCTGGGTTTGGGCCTGCTCCCGGGTCTATAATAGCCTCCCACACCTTTTCCCACTTAAGCTGCATGTCCATGGCAAACTTCCATTAAGCATAGTTCTCTGAACCTTTCAGCTTAGCAAAGTTTATGCTGTGTCCTGTGCTATACATCCTTTCTGCACTTGTATAAAATGTCACTTTACAACTAAGTAATAAATTAAAAATTTGTCCCCATGTAATAAAATAAATTTAAATCTTCATTCACAATGACTCTAGATTTCTCATTCATATGAAAGAAAAACAAATATATAGTTTATCTTACGCTTAAGCATAACAAAAACACACGTAGGAGGGTCATTGGCTGACCTGATTATTCATTCTGCCTGTTCAAACCTGACTTTAACCTTTTACAAAGGATGGATTGTGTAGCAATACAAGGTATAATGTTCACCCAATATGTCTGGGAACACTGACTTGTGAAAATCTATACAGATCAAGTGGTCAGCATTAGTGATTAGTCTGCTAGCAGATGCTTTAAACATGTAACATAATAGTACAGTTCATTAGAGATAAACAATAGTTATATTTAAGACTAGCATATGTAACACATAATGTAATGTTCAACTGCTACTGTAATTGCTTAAAAAAACCGTAATCACTTTTCTTTTGTAGTGTCAACACTTCACTGACCTGAAATTCTTTTATGCAAGCGCACACACATTTGGATGGCAAGCCATAATCCTTTACAGGAAGAATTTTTTGCTCTGGATTCTGAGTGGATCAGGGATGACTGGGTAATTGTATGGCTAATGATCAGGTCACGAATTTGAAGCAATAACACAAAAAACAAAATATGTTATGGGTGTTGGATTTTAAAATGATTTATAGACAGTGTACCTAGGACAAGGAATTTCTCTTTTAAGATATCGCACCGCTTCTTCATCTTGCAAGATAATCGGGATTTAATACAACTGAAGATGGAAATATCATGTGCTTATTCACTACTTTAGGATAAATCAAATAGGGAACTAAGGACCTTATACAGAGATGAACGCAGATCTCTGCATATGCAGCCCGATCTGCGTTCATCTCCTCACACAGGGCAAGGCCGTCCAGCATGTGAGAGGCTGCCCATAGATGCGTCCGCAATGAGATTTTGGATGCATCAGAACTAAGGTTGACCCCTGTCAGGCAGTCTGCCGCCATTTTTCTATTGGAGCGGATGCGTGTGACATCATGCAGCCGCCCTGAAAATGGTCCCAGTCCACCCCCATTCAGAATGCTCCACCCCCCAATGCCCCGACGATGATGCCCCCCAACGGCCTCCGCTGTCAGTCACACTGGATGCAGCCGCTGTGTGCGAATGCGCGGCTGCATCCAGGTCTGAATAACTCCCTAAGCCATACTTACTGTATATGCTTTTCATGGTTATGGTTTAATGGGTCCACCTAATTAAGGTCGACAATTAATAGGTCGACCACTCTTGGTCAACATGGACATGGTTGACATGGGGAAAATGTCGACAAAATGCAATTGGCAATATGGGAGAGGTCGACCCATGAAAAGGTTGACATGGCATTTTTGACTATTTTTGGTGTTGTTTTTTGTGTAACATGACCAGCAACCCCAATTACTGCACAAACGTATTCCAGGTGGATGGAAGTATGAAAAAGTTACAAATAAAAAAAGGATAAAAAAGTAATGTTGACCTTTTTATGTGTTGACCTTTCCTGTATTGACCATTTTAATGCGTCAACATTTTCCCATGTCGACCTTGTCCATGTCAACCAAAAGTGGTCAACCTTTGACTTTTGACCTAAGTACTGTCGACCTACAATCCGGATACCACTTTTCATAAGGGAATCTGTATAGGGTGCACAGTGATGCCATTCCCATCATCATTCTCCCCTGCAAAATGTGTCAGTCCCCAAGACATTAAAGATGATTATGCAAAGAGTATGAATTAAACAGCTGAAGAATGCTATATTATAATTAGGTAAGATATAAAAATGACACTTCAGATAAATCAGATTGCAGAGTTCTCTAATAAAAATGAGGCTCTAACAAGCAAATACAAAAATATTGTAAAAAAAATATATTGAAACAAAAACTTAAATAAACAGGATGTTGGTGTACACAGTAACCTGGCTTTGTCTTTTTGTATTCAAAATCACAACACAATTGTTGTCAAAACACATCTGAGTCTATGGATAATTTCAATGTGACTATTGGTGCGCTAACAACAAAAACCACATTCAAATTACATAACGGCCAGTGCGCTAATTTTCCATTCACCAAAAGATCCCCATATTACAATATATAGGGGTATATTCAATTCAAGTCGAAAGCTGCCGCCTGTCGGAATGACATCAGTTTTCGCCTTTTTTAGGTCGGAAAGGGGTTTCCGACCTATTCAGTATACCCCAAAAATTATCCGATAAGTCGGGGAACTCAACTTGTCGGAAAGCACGTGGATTGACAGAATAGCTGCCGATATGGGTGCTTCTGTCGGAAATGGGGCCAAATCCGACAGATTTTGGCCCCCTTTCCAACCATCTCAGTCTGACTTTAAAAAAAGTTGGATTGAGATGAGGAACACGAGGGAGCTGAGAGGAGGAGATGTGGAGACGGAGGGGGGACGAGACGGGGGAGAGCCGCGAGGAGACGGGGGAGAGCAGCGCTACAGCTGCGGCTACAGCAGTGTATCAGGAGGATGTGTCACAGCCGCTGCTCACAGCAGCATCCACCCAGCTCCAGCAAGCGAGACCTCACTTGCAGGAGCCAGGTGGATGCTGCTGTGACACATCCTCCTGCTACGCTTGCTGGAGCCGCTGCTGTAGCGCTGCTCTCCCCCGTCTCCTCGCGGCTCTCCCCCGTCTCCCAGCGGCTCTCCCCCGTCTCAGCTCCCTCATCTCAATTCGACTTTTTTTAAAGTCAAATTGAGATGCCCATTGATTAGCCCTTGTCGGATCTATTCCGACAAATGCATGTCGGAATGGATCCGACTTCGATTGAATATACCCCATAGTGTTCAAAACAGCTAACTCCAGTCTCCTGACTATATAACAGTTTCCTAATTTAATTATTATTGGAAAATTGCAAAAAAAAAAAAAAGGTGGATGTGTCCATTAAAAATAATTATCACAATTGTTCTGCCTCAGAAAGAGCAAAATAGATTAACCTGTATTGCTAGAGGTGTACAATAAACACTGAGTCCCTTACCACAATGTAATTCTCCCAAATCAAATGCTGCTCTCCAGAAATATGAAAGTCTATTAAGAGAGTAAACTTGTTATTGGAAAGATAATACTCACTAATAGGTCTCCTGGGAGATCAGAGGGATGTGGTTATTTTACAAGCACTTGCTTCTTCATATCCAGCTTCCACGGAAGATTTCAAGGAAGCAAAGTATTACTTTAGGAAGGTAGGAAGGTTCAATCATTAGATATTATGATATAAATAATGTACGATGGAAAAGTCATTATGAAATATGTAATATGAACAGTTCATGAGTTTGAATGGAAGTGCTTTGTCACAATAGGACTGCTTTCAATGTAATATTCACACTTCAGTTGATACACTATTAATAAAGGAAGTGAAGAGAATGCTGACATTTTCCTGATTTTTTTTGAATGGTGAAGAGGAACACAATGGTTCTAAAAAGCATGCAAAGATTACCAAACCTAAATTCCCTATGTCCAGAGTGAGTAATAACAGCAGATGTTAGAAAGACACTGCATGCTTCTTATTAGTAAAACGTACAGGTATAAAATGAATAAATTAATACAAAGAAAAAAAAAACAGTGCATATACAGTAATTGTACTTACACCAAGGGAAAAGTAAAATTATTTATATATACAGTATCTATCTATCTATCTATCTATCTATCTATCTATCTATCCTACAGTATATAAAATAATGCTGCTCCTCACCTTTGTGGTGTTACCAGTGGTCACTGGAGGGCACCTTACAGAGCTCCATTTGGGACACCACCCAATGTACGCTGCACCCTCCACCATACACTGCCCTTATATACACTGCACCCCGATCCTCTTCCATATTCTGCAACCACCACCATATACTGCTCTTATACACACACTGACCCCTATACCCCTAAATAGAAAGGGCACCTATATACAGGACATACCCCCTCCTCCATATACCGCTCCCTCCATATACCACATACTGTGCACCTCTCCCTTCCATATAGTATGCTGCAACCCCAAGTTACTTGCCATCCCGGGACTCAGCAACAAGTAGCAGCCATAACCATTAAATGGATCCAGGAGCCACCAGACGGCCCCGCAGTACTCAAAGTGGTGGCACATGTGGCCTCTTACCGGGGAGGGGAGATGAATCAGTCTGTCAGGAAGGGATGACAGCCAGTGTGGGGTGAGCAGTGCGGTGACTAGGAGCAGGAGGGGATCGGTGCTGGGAATGCCAATGATGCGGGTAAGGAGGGGGCAGATAACTGTCTCAGCTGCTTTATATATACTGCACTCCGATGGAGGGGCGGGGTCCTGTGCTCACCCCTACCACACCCCAGAAAGGCCATTCCCAGATCGCTCCAATCAGCTGCAGGTGGCTACTGGCCTCCCTTACCCCCAGACTGAATGGTAGCTGGGGACTGGTGAGCATATATACAGTATATATATATATATATATATATATTTTTTTTTTTTAAACAAATAATAACTTTAGGTACGATAAGAAAGATACTAACTAAAGAGCATGCACATGATAAGGGCATACCAGCCCACAATCATGTGCATGATCTTTTCCATCAATGACACTTTGCCTTCTACTGCTGCCACCAGCACTGATCAGGTACAGCAGTACAGAAAGGGCAGCGACTGTGGGCCTGATTCATATTTGTAAGTAAAGCAAAAAAAGCATGTAACTTTGTGTCTGGAACAAAAGTGTTGCAATGCAAGAGTAACTAATACATTTATATTTTTTCTGTGCTGGGTAAATAATGGCTATTATTGCATGTAGCCCACAAATCTTAGACAGCTTTATTTTTACACTGCAAGTTAGATTTCAGTTTCTATGGACACATCCAGCCCAAATCTAAATATATCTGCACATGTTACATCTGACCCGCCTGCACTGCAAAATGTGTCTCAATGCCCTGTGTCTCAAGACTACCATGTGTCTGCGAACCTCAAATCTTTTTGAGCCAAGACCATTAAACTAATGATCACAAGCAAACCAGCAACACTAGAGTTGTATTATTGCTAGTCTGGGCCTGTTGGGTGAATATAGTTCCTCTAATTGCAGTGGGTGACCTCTTATCAACTTTATATTTACCTAGCACATACATATGTTTCTTATGTCCCTTCAATGGTGCCTCTGCGTCCAATGTAAACAACTCCAAATTGTGTGATCTTAATTATTATGGGGATACCAAAAAATAGAACCAATATGTTGTCAACCAACAAACAAATACAATAGCGGTTTATGTAGCATAAAATACAAATTAGGGAGATGTTCATGGCCGCATGGTAGCTGAAAGTAGTATACTGTACAATATATCTACAGCTTTCATACAATGTGGACTGGCTTCCTCCATTCATTTACTGTATTTAAACAGAATCACAACTCACCTGGATCTCCAAACACACTATAAAAAAGTATAATTTCTAAGCATGTATGCCAAGATTGTTAATTTTATAGGTATGTTTTTGTTGTTGTAGTGATATGTCCTGATGAAAATGCTCAAATAAAGAGGCATCGAAACATTGACTACTACACACTGGCTGTGATTGGAGTTATTTCTCAAAAGCTTGGAGTGCTGCTATTGTGAAGGACCATATATATATATATATATATATATATATGGATCGGCACAACCAATAAATTGATAATATTCAAAATTGATTCCACCATATTAAAGTGCTTCCAATAGGTGCTCAAGCCAGCAGATACATTGCATGTCCAAAGTAGCAGTGTGTATAAGCATGTTACCCCTCGGGAGATATTCCTCCAGTACCCCTAACAGCCATTCCAGTGTGGATGCACCTTTCTCAAAGGGTGTACAAAGTGTAATGGTCAGTTGAGCATTTAAATAACCAAAGAACCATGTCTCTCACCTGTGGTCTGATTGTGTCCACCCCTCGGTCACTCCATGTTCCCCCGCTGCTCCCGCCATCGTTCCCTGCCATGGAGTCGCCGCCTCCGCAATGACGTCAGCGGTCGGAACCAGTAAGCAGGGAAACATTGCAGGGACATTACAGATGGTTCCCGGGTGCCGGAAGTCAGTGGCCGGAAGTCATGGTAACCATGATTACTTGCACATCCAGAGCCGCTGTGAAATAGATACATGTAAATATAATCAAAATCACTAATCAGACCAATTTAGTCTGAAATAGATTATACAAAATAATTCAAGGTATAATATACATTAGAGGCAAGTGAATAGAACAATTTACTAATAAATACGGTCCGCATAGTAGTTTATTTCAAATTCCGGTAATCATAGTTACCTAAAATATACAAATTATTCACGGATCCAATATTCATATAGCCACTAATGATAATATCACTTATATTACATGAAGCAATTCAGAAAACGGGTACTATACCCATCAATTAGAGCCACCATTATTACCTATTCACAAAAAAATAAACTCATGAGAAATAAAACCTAAAGAACAACAATACACACACACATATAGAATCTGAATTAAGGGCAAGGAAATCAATCATGGTTGAGCATTTCACTTTACCTAGGTCCTATCAGGTTCACCACAAAAATACTGACATATTGAACTCTTCCTTTAGACCCATCGGGGTCAATGTTTTCAAATTGTATATCCACTGACATTCACGCTTAAGCAAGAGCTTGTGTCTATCACCTCCTCTTTGTAATGGAGGAATATGATCGATCGGCATAAAGCAAAAGTCTTATGGTATGTCCTGCTGAGACAAAATGTTTGGCAACCAGAAGGAGGCTATTCTGGTCAGTGGGGTTTTTTAAATAGAGTGGTTTCAAATTGTCCATTATTACATGAAATAGACACATCCAAAAACTGTATCATAGTGCTACTAGCTAAATAGGTAAACCTGATGGACCCAGGTATTTTATTGAGGGAATCCACAAAATCCCTAAGCATATTCTCAGTTCCAGTCTACAACAGAAATAGGTAATCTATGAAATGTGCATTTAAAGCAATAAAGTGAAAAAAAATTTGATTCACCATAATATACTGCCTTTCATAGTAATACATAAAGAGATTAGCATACGTTGGGGCCATGTTTGACCCCATCGCTGTCCCCTTAAACTGTAGATAAAAAGTGTTGTCAAAAAGAAAGTAATTTTTATGGAGAATCAGCTCAATCATGAATAATAAAAATTCAGATGGTGAACCTACATAGTGTGGACTGGAACTTATGGTATGCCGAATTGCCTGTATCCCCTCAGTGTGATCAGTGTTTGTTTACAAGCTTGTTACATCAAGTGTTACTAAATAACAACCAGCAGGTGGTGAACCAAATAAGGATAATTTATTAAGAAAATCAGTTGTGTCTCTCAACCAGTAAGGGGTATGTTGAACCACTTGTTGTAAATGGAAATTTATATACTGAGATAATGACTGACATAAAGATCCCATAGATGATATAACGAGTCTGCCAGGCGGTGTGGTCATAGACTTGTGTATCTTTGGCAATATATAGCGTAGGGGGATTTTAGGGAATTCCCGAGTAAGAAATTCCACAGTTTGTATATCAATCCACCCATTCGTGAAACCTATTTGAATAATGCCATCTATTTCTCTGTTGTACTTATCGGTAGGATAAAACAATTTCTTGTAACATAGCGTCTGATAACTGTCTCACCACTTTGTTAATGTAATCAACCCTGTTCATAATAACAATTCCGCCGCCTTTATTGGCGGGTTTTATTATTATCTCATGATTTTCCCTCAATGTGCGTATAGCTACCTTCTCTTTCTGGATAATGTTTGAATAATGCATCTTGGTATTATGCATAAGGGGAATGATATCGTTTTTAACTAGCCTCATAAAGGTTTCAATTGAGGAATTATCCGAGGGAGGATCAAAGGTGCTGGATTTTTTGAAAGGTACAGTACTTTTATTGATGGTCCCACCTGTGTGTTTGGAAAATAAATCTTTGAGGCATAACTGGCAATGGAATTTATATAATTCAACCTCACAGTCAAAGGGCTTTTGTCTAAAGGTTTGTACAAAAGACAGGCCTTTATTAAGTACAGATAATTCTGATGTTGAAGGAGTATATTCAGAGATGTTAAATACCACTATTTCTTTTTCTTGTCCTTTCCCCTCTGATTTCCTCCTCCTGATGCCCCCTCTCCTGCAGGGTTTCTTTCTTTTAACCTGCTCCTTTTGGCGACTTTGTCCCCTAAAAAAGAACTTTTAACTGATTGATCAGAGTCACTGGGAGACGTATTAGAATCAATACAGTACCAGTGAAATGTATATCCTGTCTCCTTCTATTCCCAAAACTTACCTCTCCAATGTCGTCTAATGGTATGTCCTACAAGCCATGGGTATACTCTGGATTCCCTAAAATCCTCCCTCACTTTCCTGTATTTGCTTTTTTTAAAGCCAACAATTCTGTCTTAAACAAAGTGACTGAATCCTCTAATTTGGTTAACCACTCATTGCTGGTGTCAGATTTCAGGGTTTCAATGCCCAATAGATTCACACAACACAATTTCTTTTTTGACACTCTATATCAAAATTTACTTGCTGTATTACCAAGATCATTAAATCACGGCTACACTGATTCAATATTAAGCACCATTGCTTGCAGAATTCTTTATTCAAATGTCCAAGCGTAGGATGATGTTTAATTCTGAAGCCCCTCAGTTTGAGGTTGTCCTTGTGATATTGGGATAATGTTAAACCGTGCAATTCTAATTCAATCAACTTTTTCCGCAGCTTCAATAAATCAGAGTATACCTCCGCTGGACTATCGGTGTCAAAGGCAAGTTTTTCAGTGTTAGTGAACAGTATTTTAGAGATATCCTTTTTGGTGAACCTTTTAGTGCCAGTTATATCCCCGACATCCAGATCCATTGGTACGAGACAATAAGAAAACTAAAAAAAATACACAATAATTAAAAAAATAATGTCACTTAAAATAATTGCGTGGTGCTAGTGCAATATCCAAAGCAGGTTTGGTACATATATGTCTCTGAGAACTGCACACATCACTTGTTAACATACATAGGGTGCTCAATCCAATATGATTTCATAGATAACTCTTCATCCTCACATGCAGCAATGCTCAGTAAGTAGAAGGGATCGGCACAACCAATAAATTAATAAAATTCCACATTTATTACATCATATTAAAGTGTTTCCAATAGTACTCAAGCCAGCAGATACATTACATGTCCAAAGTAGCAGCGTGTATAAGCATGTTACCGCTCGGGAGACATTCCTCCAGTACCCCTGACAGCCGTTTCAGTGCAGATGCACCTTTCTCAAAAGGTGTACAAAGTGTAATGGTCAGTTGAGCATTTAAATAACCAAGAACCATGTCTCTCACCTGTGGTCTGATTGTGTCCTCCAAACCTCGGTCACTCCGTGTTCCCCCGCTGCTCCCGCCATCGGACCCTGCCGCGGCGCCGGCGCCTCCGCAATGACATCAGTGGTCAGAAACAGTAAGCAGGGAAACAGTGCGGGGACATTACAGATGGTTCCCGGGTGACAGAAGTCAGTGGCCGGAAGTCATGGTAACCCTGACTACCTGCACATCGAGAGCCACTGTGAAATAGATGCATATAAATATAATCAAAATCACTAATAAGACCAATTTAGTCTGAAATAGATTATACAAAATAATTCAAGGTATAATATACATTAGGTGCGAGTGAATAGAACAATTTACTAATAAATATGGTCTGCATAGAAATTTATCTCAAACTCCGGTAACCATAGTTACCTTAAATGTACAAATTATTCACGGATCCAATATTCATATAGCCACTAATGATAATATCACTTACATTACATGAATCAATTCAGAAAATAGGTACTATACCCATCAAATAGAGCCACCATTATATCCTATTCACACAAAAAAAATAAACTAATGACAAATAAAACATAAAGAACAACAACACACACATATAGAATCTGGATTAAGGGAAAGGAAATCAATCATATGTAAGCATATCACTATGTCTGGGCCCTATCAGGTTCATCACAAAAAAAAAAAAATATATATATATATATATATATATATATATATGATCAGATGAAAGTAACCAGCACCTATTAATGCCAAAAAAAGGAGGAGAGATATGGTTGAGTGAACTAGATACTGGGAGGATGATAAAAAGAGAAACTTATCTCAATAAAGGAATCTTCAGTCCTCAGACCGATGACGATTCATGATAATATGCAAAAAAAAAGAAGCAAAAAATGGAGTGTAACGTCTTAACCTGCATGCATTCATAACACTTTGCTAGTAAGTGGGTGTTAATGGGGATCATGATGAAGTCTTGCTTGTAAAGACGAAACGCGTCAGAAAACCACCCTGGACCTCCTTATGATGGACAGATAAGCTTTTAAAAACTTTTATTTTTTGTACGTGTGATACCTGCTCAAAACTACCCTGGATTATTTGTGTATTTTTTAATTAAACATATGTGTACTATCTTGCTATAATACTGTGGAGTGTGATATTTTGGGATTACTCTAGAACCCATTAACACCCACTTACTAGAAAAGTGTTAGGAATGCATGCAGGTTAAGACATTACACACCATTTTTTGCTTCTTCTTTTTTGCATATTATCATCAATCATCATTGGTCTGAGGACTGAAGATTCCTTTATTGAGATAAGTGTCTCTTTTTATCATCCTCCCAGTATCTAGTTCACTCAACCCTATCTCTCCTCCTTTTTTTTTGGCATTAATGGGTGCTGGTTACTTTCATCTGATCATATTTTATTTTTATATTGGTTATCAGCAGCCACTCATGATATAGAGGAATGCATATAAAGAGACCGTTTTTATGAAAACATTTATTGAATTAAATATATTGTTGCAGACTATAACTGACCACCTTGTGCGCACATCAATACATTTACTACATATATATATATATATATATATATATATATATATATATATCTTGCCTGAGATCTAACATACACTATATTGGAAATTCGGAATCTCTGTAACACATTCACCTCAATTGAAAGTTCCATTGGACGTACACTGTAGGTTACAGTGCTGATGGACAATGCAAATGGCAAGTAAGATACAGTGTTTGTGCTAACACTTTTGATACTGTTGTTTTTTTTCTGCATTATATTATATAGTCCAAAACTATTGTGTTATTTTTTTTACTAACAAGTGATGGAAGAGCAGTAATAACAACTGTGTTGAATACTGTAACATCACTAATTTATAAATAATATATCAGGACAATTTAAGAATTACTTAGCTTGAAAAATAGCTATGAAAGAGGTTTATCTTTTTCTGTCTTCTTTACATTTACCATAACATAGGTTTCAGGTAACGCAGACATTCAGTTAGATTTTATTTCCATCAATTTATATTAAGTTTTGGAATTTCTTCTGCACAGCTTGCTCTGTGATGTTCCATTCAATGACTGTCTTTCTACTTTCTATAATTAAACATCATGAAATGTTCCATAATTCAGCCCCTGCTGTAAAATCAAGCTTGCCCTGCATTACTATGCTGAAAGCTTTTAAAAATTAATTTGCGCTCCTTTAGAACTCAAGACTTTGTCTTTACATTAAAAGGCAAAAATATGCAACCCTTGGTTTCTTTATGACCCTGAATTGAATTTTAATGGTGATATAAGTGTGGTTTGTCAGATTACCTTTTATTGCCTTAGCAACATTGCCCTCCCTAGACCTCAGTAGAATTGTATTGCCATTGAAAATTCAATGCATTTCTCAATTATGTCTCATGTTTGGAATTTTAATTTCCTTTTCCAGCAGGCACTATTTGTCCACGATCATCAGGACTCAGTTATCAGTTATTTTGCATGAATGAATACTGAAATCAGGACTTACATAATTCCACATAGATGACTTCTTTTCTTGTTATGTAGCTCATCGCTGTGGTTCACATTAATATCTACCGGATCTTAACATTTGGCATGCCCAATTCATCATGGATATTTTAAAATGGGCGTTCTAAGCAAGGATTTATGTTTCTTCACTGTTATCCCTTAGTAAACAGCAGACATTATCATAAGTGGGTAGTCGGTGATATACTGCAGAATGTACGAGAGGTTTAGACAACTTGTGAGTCTTCAGGTAGTTTAGTACTACAAATCAACATCTTGTAGTCTATGGCTGATCAAGTTTCATGTCAAAGTATTTTGGGAAGATCACAGAGCGTTGCTTTAGAGGAAAGCATCTGATTAATTTTTTTTGCATTCCTATACTGTCCTATTCTCACAACAAACTAGATACTGCCTGCAATGTCTGCTTTGGCTTCACAGTATATGTAGTGGTGTATATATGTTTACATATGTGTGAAAAATACAGTACCATATTGTACCATGCAATCACTCTCCAATGTAGTAATGCTCCAAAGAAATGTTTGCCATGATTGTGGATCAACTCTCTATCCAGCAGTTACCTGGTAGAATTATGGAAGCTTCTCAAGTAGAACATTGATACATCTTTATGTGAAAGCATGGGTTTCTCCATAGGGAATTTTTGTTGGGTTGCTATATTGGTGCAAATCCAACATATAAGCAGCTGCAACCTTTTTCAAGATGACTGTCCTGGCAAAGTGGTTAAGTTGAACTTTTTCTTTAAATTTAATTGTACTGTTCCCGATCCTCTACCTTATTGGTCATTGTGTGCCCTTGTTAACCAAATTATTTGATCTCCATCTGTATGGGTAACAATACAGATGAAGAGCAGCATTTGATACACTAGATCCCATTCTCTATGGTTTGAGGGAGCCTGCCTGATTACACCATATGGCGCAGAGAAACATGCACCGCCCTGTCAGTAAAGTAGATGCATTGGGGCTGATGAAGAGTAGGGTGGATTACAATCACCTTTGCAGATGGATCTAGTGTGTTTAACCACTGTACGTACTGGAGTTTCAGAATGTTAATGTTTAGGGTTTAGGAATAATACAGTATATGCGCATACGAGGTGGGGCTATTAATTAACAAGACTGTACTTGGAAAAAATAAAACCATACCACAAGAGTTAAAAGGGAGTGAGGGAACATTAACCCTGGACTATTCCAAGACGGTTTTGCAAGTTTCACCCCTCTCGCACAGGCAGCTGTCACACTGTGTTCATAGAAGTTGTGTTCATAGAAGTTGTGTTTTTCTTGTGGGTCGAACAGCAACATTTTAACTAAAAAAAATTGTTAAATTGAACAAACTGCCAACGGAAACTTCCCGTATGCTAACCGAGGCTTATGGGGCAGATTGTATGCCACGTACAGATGATGAACGTCTTGGAAGGCCTTGCAGATCAAAATAAATGAAAATTTAGAAAAAGTTGAGCATCCAAATGACAGCAGAAATAGTAAACATTGGAAAAGAAACTGTTAGGCAAGCTTTGTATCAAGATCTTAGCATGGCAAAAGTTTGTACTAAGATGGTTCCAAGGTGTCTCACTGCCCAGCAAAAATAAAAATGGGAAGCCAATTTGTACAGACATTTTACAACAAATTCAAGTGGCTTGACATTTTTTTAATAAATATTACCAGTGATGAATCCTGGATCTTCCAGTACGTTCCTGAGACAAAACGCCAGTCCGTGCCCTTGAAAACACCATCATCACCAAGACTGAAGAAAGCACAACAAGGCAAATCCAAGTTCAAAGCCATGTTACTTGTTTTCTTTGATATAAAAGGTGTTATTTTTGCAAATAGGGTACCAGAAGGTGCAGTAGTGGATACATGTTACTACAAAAATGTTCTAGAAACTTTGCAGGAAAGAATCAGAAGAAAGAGGCCAGAGTTGTGGAAAAATGGTTTCATCCTACATCAGGACAACCCACCAGCCTGCACAACTCTCTCTGTGAAGCAGCTTTAGGGTTGAGGAACAGATTGCAGTTCTAGAACCCCCTCCATATTCACCAGACCTAGCACCGTGTGACTAAACTCAAATATGTTCTCAAGGGAACCCATTTTGCATCACTTACCGAGGTAAAGAAGAAAACAACAGAGCTGTTGAGACAGATAATGAGCTACAGCACGGCTTTGACCAATGGAAAATAAGAATGCAGCAGTGTGTGGATGCAGAAGGAGAGTACATAGAAGGGGAATGGGGTTAAAATGTACTCAATTTAATTAAACATAAATTATAGCGTCAGTCTCGTTATTTAACACCTCGTAATGCCATGTTAAGAAATGTCTTACATTGTATATGTGCCATACACAGTTAATGGACTTGCAAAGTTAAGTCTGTAAATTGATAAATAAGGATGTTGTGCATAATATATACACATTGCCCAATATGATTTTCTGTTTATTTCCACAAAAGCTAGTGAAAAATCAACAGAGCTGTTTAAAGGTATGGCGTCTGGTACCTGACTGCATTAGCATCTTTTGCCAGATCTGTGTCTGCAACTATACGTTAATGCTAGTATCAGCTCTTCCCCTGGTGCACAGCTGTGCGACTGAAGGTACATGGACTGAGATGTCCACTTTGTGAGTCTTTAGATGCAACAATCCCTGGACCATCGAAACGTGCACCAGCCCAGTGGTATGTGCAGATTCTCTGTCAGAGTATGGACTACAATGTGAACAATTACGTGTCTGTGTAATCAAAAACTTCTGTGAGACCAAGGACACTCCCATAACACGCCAATAAGATAATACACGTCCATGCATCTGAATAGGCACTTCCCAGTAACCACCAGTTAAAAAAAACATTGGGCCTAATACAGACCTGATTGCAAAAGCAAAATCTTTCTCTAATGGGCAAAACCATGGGGGTAATTCCGACCTGATCGCTCGCTAGTGTTTTTTGCAGCGCTGCGATCAGGTCAGAACTGCACATGCGTATGCACCGCAATGCACAGGCGTGTCGCATGGGTACAAAGCAGATCGTTGCTGTGCGATGGGTTTTACTAAGAATCCATTCGCACAGCCAATCACAAGGAGATTGACAGGAAGAAGGCGTTTGTGGGTGTCAACTGACTGGTTTCAGGGAGTAATTGGAAAAACGCAGGCGTGTCCAAGCTTTTGCAGGGAGGGTTCCTGATGTCAATTCTGGTCCTGAACAGGCTGAAGTGATCGCAGTGGCTGAGTAAGTCCTGGGCTGTGCAGAGACTGCACAAGATTTGTTTGTACAGCTCTGCTACACATGTGTCGGCACACTTGCAAAGCTGAAATACACTCCCCTATGGGCGGCGACTATCCCTTCGCAGCACTGCAAAAAAACCCTAGCAAGCAATCAGGTCTGAATTACCCTCCATGTGCACTACAGGTGGGGCAGATGTAACGTGTGCAGACTGCAGAGAGAGTTAGATTTGGGTGGGTTATATTGTTTCTGTGCAGGGTAAATACTGTCTGCTTTATTTTTACACTGCAATTTAGATTTCAGTTTAAATACACATGTTATATCTGCCCAACCTGCACTGCACACAGTTTTGCACATTAGAGAAACATTTTGCTGTTGCGATCAGGTCTGAGGGGGTCATTCCGAGTTGATCGCTCATAGCTTGTTTTAGCAACAGTGCAAACGCTATGCCGCCGCCCAATGGGGAGTGTATTTTAGCTTAGCAGAAGTGCGAATGCTTGTGCAGCCGAGCTCTGCAAAAACAGTTTGCGCAGTTTCAGAGTAGCTCTGAACCTACTCAACGCTTGCGATCACTTCAGCCTATTCGTGTCCGGATTTGACGTCATACACCATCACAGCGAACGCTTTCTGTCAATCTTCTTACGGCCGTCAGTGCGAAGAAAAACTTTGCTAGAACCCGTGCACAACCACAACGGGCTTTGTACTTCTACGACGCGCATGCGCATTGCGGCCCATACACATGCGCATAAATGCTGTTTTTTCACCTGATCGCTGCGCTGCAAAAATCGGTAGCGAGCGATCAACTCAGAATGACCCCCAGAGTTAGAACCATTAATCATTTCTGGAAATATTGGCATTGCATGTGATTCAGAGACAGATCTGCCACATCCAATTATGAGGCACAATTTCACTTTTTCTTTTTTTTCTTTTAGAGAAAAATGATCTATTTATTCCACATAATAACCCAGGCAAGCAAATTGATTTACTGTATGCTATATAATGTTACTAAACCTAAGATATAGTATGTACAACAGAATACTGTACTCCAGCAGCAATAGCACAATAGTCATTTTAGGAAACAATTTTAAAAATCCATCATTTGAAAAGATAATTTAGTTCACATTTTCTCAATTCAACTTTTCAGCAGTGATGCACTGACTCAGAATCATCGAAGTTTGGAGGGTATTGATTGATGTCAATTCCCTCATCTCTAGCTATAGTAAGAAATTCAGGTGTTTGAAAGCAGATTCTATAACTACAGTATGTGTTTTCCCTCTGCATGTGATTAAATTCAGTTTCTTTTAAGTTGTTCTTTATAAATAAGTCACTAAACTTACGTCAGAAAAACTTACAAAAACACCAATGAGCCCTTGAAAAAACTTTCAGGGGACTATTCCTTATTAAGACACAACAGCCCCCTGAAAATTAAGTATCCAACTCACTGTGAGTTGCAGCCATGGATACAAAGGTGCGCATTCTGAGTTGTTCACTCGCTAGCAGTTTTTAGCAGCCGTGCAAATGCTATGCCACCGCCCACTGGGAGTGTATTTTAGCTTAGCAGAAGTGCGTACGAAAGGATCACAGAGCGGCTACAAAATAATTTTGTGCAGTTTCAGAGTAGCTTCAGACCTCAGCGCTTGCGATCACTTTAGACTGCTCAGTTCCTGTTTTGATGTCATGAACACGCCCTGCGTTCACCCAGCCACACCTGCGTTTTTGCTGGCACGCCTGCGTTTTTTCGAACACTCCCTGAAAACGGTCAGTTGACACCCAGAAACACCCTCTTCCTGTCAATCACTCTGCGGGCCAACAGTGCGACTGAAAAGCTTCGCTAGACCTTGTGTAAAACTACATAGTTCATTGTAATAGTACGAAGCACGTGAGCATTGCGCCGCATGCGCAGAAGTGCCATTTTTTTGCCTGATCACTGCGCAGCGAACGAAAGCAGCTAGCGAACAACTCAGAATGACCGCCAAAAATCCCTAAAGCTGGCACTCGCTTTACTAATTCATAAAGTAACTGTTCATACGTTAACGTCGTCATGGGCATAGAGAGCCACACCAGGCCCCTGTAAAGGCCTGGGGACGTGGCTTAATAAAATGGGTGTGACAATGCCCTTTAATCTACAAATGTGTAAATAAAAAAATTGCAGTGACGTGAAGCGGCCCCGTGCGCTCCCTAAGGGGGCGCTGTTTAACGCTGAGGAGGGGGGGGGGGGGGCGCATGGGAGGGCACCTGCTTCCTACCTTACGTAATCTCCTCCCTGGCTAGTGCCATCTTCCCAGTGATATTTTGGAAGATGATGCTGGCAACTAGAGAGCAAAGACTCTGGCACAATCAAGATATCTCCGGGAAGATGGCGCCACCACTAGCCACAGCACAGGTACACTGGACCCTCTAGCAGCCTGGGCCCAGGCAATTTGTACCTACTCCGGCCCCTCTTGGTGCCGCTGAACATCGTTCACACATGTGTCACTGGCCAGAGATGGCTGGTTTAGTCAGAGTGATCAGAATGGATCCTTAGTTGCACTCCTGTCCTCCTCCCAATACGTAGGAGCGACTCTGTGGGTGCTAACAGACTGAAGGTTGCAACAGGGGTCCAGTATGAAATCCCAACAGTTGGGATCCCGGCATTCAGTAGACCGATGCCACAATCCCGACATCCAGAATCCCGACAGCAAGGCAGCGAGTCCCCCTGGGCCCGGTGGTGAGCTTTTCTTGCCACACTATTCTATTCAGCCTGGGGTGGTGGTATGGACCACCAACCAAGTAGGAATACCGGGCTTCGGTCGGAATTCCAACCACCTGCATTTCACCTGCTATCGGGATTCCGGCTTCAGTATTTTGACCGCCGGGATCCCGTCATTCAGGAAATTAACTGTGTCACTACGACAGTTCTGGCAATCAAGCTCTCTTAATGTATGGCCGGTGGCCATATCTGGACTAATTAACACTGTGGCTTGAGTCACGCATCTCTCAGCACAGCAGGTTCTCACCAAGGGGGT
Source organism: Pseudophryne corroboree (assembly GCF_028390025.1). Classification (NCBI taxonomy): domain Eukaryota; kingdom Metazoa; phylum Chordata; class Amphibia; order Anura; family Myobatrachidae; genus Pseudophryne; species Pseudophryne corroboree. The sequence goes on from NC_086455.1 coordinate 57,561,282, forward strand.
AATTCCAAGTTGATCGCAGCAGGAATTTTGGTAGCAGTTGGGCAAAACCATGTGCACTGCAGGGGGGACAGATATAACATGTGCAGAGAGAGTTAGATTTGGGTGTGGTGTGTTTAATCTGCAATCTAAATTGCAGTGTAAAATTAAAGCAGCCAGTATTTACCCTGCACAGAAACAAAATAACCCGCCCAAATCTAACTCTCTCTGCAAATGTTATATCTGCCACACCTGCAGTGCACATGGGGGGTAATTCCAAGTTGATCGCAGCAGGATTTTTGATAGCAACTGGGCAAAACCATGTGCACTGCAGGGAAGGCAGATATAACATGTGCAGAAAGAGTTAGCTTTGGGTGGGTTATATTGTTTCTGTGCAGGGTAAATACTGGCTGCTTTATTTTTACACTGCAAATTAGATTGCAGATTGAACACACCACACCCAAATCTAACTCTTTCTACACATGTTATATCTGCCTTCCCTGCAGTGCACATGGTTTTGCCCAATTGCTATCAAAAATCCTGCTGCGATTAACTTGGAATTACCCCCATGGTTTTGCCCAATTGCTAACTTTCTTGCAGCTGCGATCAACTCAGAATTACCCCCCAAGTGTCTTTCTCATTCAGAATGTGCATCTAAGTTGCCTGAATAAAATATTTGGGAGCACCAAAACTACATTGCTATCTTAAACTGATCAATTTGATGTGTGACATTTGTACATCTGTGTGTGACAGAGTTTAAATTTCTGTAAAAACGGCTTTGATGAAGCTGCTACTGCTTTCCCTGACACCAAGTTTCTTTGTGCATAATCCTCAACTTTATACATATGTAGAATTAGGGCCGGTGCAAGGTTTCTCAGCACCCTAGGCAAAACTTCAGCCAACTGCTCCCCTGCAGGAATGGAGGAACACCGTGAAGCTGTGACACAGGACATGGGGACAATAGGGGGGCAGGAAGGGATGGAGGGACACAGGACTGGGAGGGCCTGGGGGGGTGTCGCTGACACAGGACCTGAGGACATAGGGGGATGACACAGGACATGAGGGGAGATGAGAAGAAGGGACACAGGACCTGGGCACATGAAGGGGTATGCAGGAGAAGAGAGACACAGGACCTTTGGACATCAGGGGGGGGGGGGATAGGACTCAGGACATGTACACATGAGGGGAAGAGATGACACAGAACCTGGAGACATGAGGGGTGGAGAGAGGGAGAGGAGTGACATGGGGGGGGGAGACATAGGACATGTACACATGAGGGGAAGAGATGACACAGAACCTGGAGACTTGAGGGGTGGAGAGAGGGAGAGGAGTGACATGGGGGGGGGGGGAGACATAGGACATGTACACATGAGGGGAAGAGATGACACAGAACCTGGGGACATGAGGGGTGGAGAGAGGGAGAGGAGTGACATGGTGGGGAAGGGGAGACACGGAACATGTACACTTATGGGAGGAGATGACACAGAACCTGGGGACATGAGGGGTGGAGAGAGGGAGAGGAGTGACATGGGGGGGGAGGGAGACACGGGACATGTACACATGAGGGGAGGAGATGACACAGGAACTGTGGACATGAGGGGGGCGGAAGGAGGGACACAGGACCTGGGGTGTGATGCAGGACATGGGGTGACACTGGACCTGGGCACATGAGGTGGAGGAGGAAGCACAGGACCTAGGGACATCAGGGGGGTAGGTGGGGCCAGGTTGTATACGCATGAGGGAGAGGAGGTGACACAGGATCTGGGGACATGAGGGTGTAGAGAGGGAGACAATGGACATGGGGGAAGGGGTGACACAGGACATGGGCACGAGCTTGGGGGCAGGAGAGGAGAGACACCTTTGGACATCAGGGGTGGAGGTGGGACACAGGACATGTGGGGTGAGAGAGAGAGATAGGCGGGACACCGGACCTAGGGACATGGGGAGTAACACAGGACATAGGAGGTGACACAGAACATGGGGGGGGGGTGATACAGGACATGGGGGGTGACCCAGGACATGGGGGGTGATACAGGACATGGGTGATGATACAGGACATGGGGACGATACAGGACATGGGGGATGATACAGGACTTGGGGGGGTGACACAGGACACGGGTAGTCAGGACATGGGGAGTGACACAGGACACGGGTAGTGACACAGGATATGGGGGGGCGTGACACAGGACATGGGGAGTGACACAGGACATGGGGGGTGATACAGGATATGTGGGTGGTGACACAGGAAATGGGGAGTGACACAGGATATGGGGAGTGACAGAGGACATGGGGGTGACACAGGACTTGGAGGGTGACACAGGACTTGGGGGGGTGACACAGGACATGGGGGGTGATACAAGACATAGGGTGACACAGGACGTGGGGAGTAACACAGGACATGGACAAAAGAGGTGGGAAGGGGGAGGAGAGACACAGGATCTGGGGACATCGGGGAGGAAGGGGGATACAGGAACCCGCACTGCGCCAATGGTTCAACATTGTATATGCCAGGGGGATGCTCTTCTCACCTTAGATTAGTTTGTTCTCCCTTTTCCGTGATTCTGGCTCTTATCTTGCGATGTGGGTGTGGCTCCACTCAGACACGGGGGTAAATTTACTAAGATGGGAGTTCTATTTAAGATGGGATGTTGCCCATAGCAACCAATCAGATTCTATGTATTATCTTCTAGAAGGTGCTAGATAAATGAGAAGTAGAATCTGATTGGTTGCTATGGGCAACATCCCATCTTAAATAGAACTCCCATCTTAGTAAATTTACCCCACGGTTTGTTCATGTGCAAGAAGTCAGGAGCTCAAAGCGCTGGCCGAGTACAGCTTCTGCCCATGTGCAATGTTACCATACCACCTGCAGGGAACTTGGAAGTCCGGGTGACGCTCCCTCTGTCCTAACGCCTCCTCACTCTTTGGTGCATGCATAATGACTAGCAGCTCCTCCTGGCGCCGATCTCTATGGCTGGGAGACGCCTGACTTACTGTATTGCTGACTTATCCCACAGACACTGTTCTGTTCCTATGCCCACAATAGTTTTGCAGACCGCTTATCTTTTTCTCCCAGCCAGCCACAGCGGGCCGTCCCCCTCAGGTCCCGGTGCCCATAGGCAGCTGCCTAAATCTGCCTAATGGACGCGCCGGTCCTGTGTAGAATCAATTCCTGTGCAGTCACTATCACAAACCAGCGTCTCTATTGCAGTGAGTGGCTTTTCCCTGCATCTGAGTTCCGTAGGGCGTATATGCGGTAGGTATGAGAAAACATGTGCATACTGTACAACATGTGAAATCTGCTGTTTCCACATGTATACAGCAAAAGGACTGTTCACTTTGACGAAAAGACTCCTGAATAAGTTCCTGCTCATTTGAACCTGAAGTCTTACACTGATAGAGTTCATTTTTTTTAGGTATTCATTGAGGTTTGGAGTCTGTTAATTTGAAGTACTGTAATAGTGCCAGACTGCAAATCATTAGCTTCACCCACCCTTATACAGTATATACAGTATTGCATGTGTGTGAGACAACTAATCTCATCCTTGTGTCATGATCAACACTTACTGTGACAGGAGCTCAATACAGTCCATTGTCTATTGAAAAGCACTTCATCTGTAACAATGGAAAAGTTGCCATAGTGATCAATGGCGGTAATTCAGACTGGATCGCAGTCTGAATTACTTTGTGGAGTGCGCATGCGCAGCGGCCGCACTGCGCGTGCCACCCGGGATCCCAGTGAGATGCTATCAGCATCTCAATCGCTGCGATTGCCCCTGGATGATTGACAGGCAGAGGCGGTCGCGGGGCGGGAGCGAGCATGCCAATGGAGGCATGCCGCTGTGCAATGCTTTTGTACCTGTGCGGGGAGGGGGATGGGGAAAGGAAAGGGCCTGAAATGGGGGGCAGACTAGCCCTGTGCTGGGCATCCCCCCGTATGTCAGAGTAAATGATCGTAGATGTGATAAATTTAGCACATCTACGATCAACTCTGATTTACCCCCAAAGTTCATTAAGAGTGAAATACTATGGGGGACAATTTTCAAAGCCGGGAGAGTTAAAATGAAGAGTTATAAAGTACCAACTAATCAGCTCCTAACTGTCACTTTATAGGCTGTGTTTGAAAAATGACAGTTGAATGGCTGATACGTTGTCTCTCTCCACTTTAGCTCTCTCCAAGCTTTAATAAATCTCCCTCCAGATCACAATTTATGGGAAAGTATTTTTAGGTGTGTGTTAATAAGGTCAGGTTCATTCATGGATCTGTTATTTAAAACTGGTTGCATACAGAAACTGGGGATGAACTGGCTGGGGCTAAATTAATGTATCGCAAATAAGATCATTCCAAATTAAACAATGTCAAAGAGTATTTATATGCAGCTTCCATGAACTGGTTGGGGATATTGTGATGTCAAATGCAATGGTATATGAAAAACAATGAATGCATACAGTTTGTTGCTTATATGCAGGACTGCCATCAAGGTAGACAGTCCCGGGCCTGAACCATGATGGTGGCAGCTCCTAATTGGCTGCCAGTCCACGAGCTCCAGCTGGCTCACAGAACAGCAATTAATTCAAATTAGCACAGCCGAGTCTTTTCCACATGCTTGTCTGCAGGTGGTTCCGATCAATCAACACCCCTGCCACCCGGGCTCCCTCAATGCGCACACGTACTGCTGCTGCCGAGATTAGTAAGCTGTGTGGGCTGCAGGGGGAGCGGAAAAATGGCTATGGTGTGTGTGTGTGTGTGTGTGCGTGCGTGCGTGTGTGTGTGTGTGTCAGCATGTGTGGGTAGAGGAAGGGGGGTGCTGCCTATTTTTTCTGCCCCTGGCCCCATAAATTCTGATGGCAGCCCTGCTTATATGAACCAATCTATGTTAATTTTTATCAGGATTCATGAACAAAAATGTGAATATACAAAATGGTTATCAAAACACGGCTAATTCTGCAGTTTGACTCTGATCAAACACTAGGTTATTCAGGAAATACTGTAGCAAATTCTAAATTCTTGTTTCCAATGCAGAATTAATGACATTATGAGAATTGTGATTCAAATTGAAGGTTTAGAGGAGACAGAAGGATGTTTAGGGTTGAGGTCTTATAAACTATTATGTTGAGACCCCTGTTGAGGGCTTTGGCTGATGGGATCTGCTTTCTTTTCCTGACACTATTGCTAGCTCCAGCCTTGAGAAGCAGGACATAAGGGCCCCATACACTTATACCACATGACGGTCCGTCATGTCGTATAAGATTTCGTGCAACCTCCCGGCAGCCTCCCCGTTGGTAAGATAGTATTAGATATATCGTATGCAGTTTTTTTTGCATACGATGTATCTTTTACTGTCCTATCTATTTAGTGCGGGATCCGACATATCACGAGTGCAGCACTCGTTATATGTCAGATCTAGGGGGATCCAATCCGATGCTCACGGGAACGCGAATCAGATCGGATCGGAGGAAAAGCACCCCGAAAATGCCCGATTTCACCCAATATATCAGGCCAAATGCCCGAATTGGGCTGAAATCGGGCATAAATGGCCTAGTGTATGGGGCCCTTTAGTCGAGGCAAGGATGAAGCTACATTTCCAGCAGTCAGGATCCCGGTTGTCAGGATACCGATGCTGGAATCCTGACCACTAACAATGCCGCCAGCCGGAATCCTGGCTAACAGGGGCTATTCCCACTCGTGGGTGTCCAAAACACCCATAGAGTGGGAATAGAACCTGTCACAAGCGCAGCCAGCCACCAAGCATGGCGAGTGCAGTGAGCCCGCAAGGGGCTTAGTTGCGCTCGTCCCCCTGCCGGCATTCTAGTGTCCAGGATCCCGGTGGCAGCGCCCTGCTTTTTCAAGGGCTATTTAAGGACAAAGACCAGACGACTGATACTCGATAATTACCATGAATGTTCAATAGATGACTGCTGAGTTGTATGCTTAACAAGTTATTAGGAAGAAACGGGACACTGTCCAAATAATTTCGAGGTGCAATATCTTGATAATTCAGAGTGTTAATGAGTCACATCAGACAATATTGGGTTTTATAGTGATGTGCCTGGACTTGCTATGCTTTCTTGCATTTAGTGCCAAGAACCAACTTTTTGTTTGTTAATTATAAACAATTGTCACAAACACTGAAATACATAAAAGTGATGCAGTTCAAAGTGATAATATATCTTGATATTCAAATAGCATTCCCAGCACTGGCAGCTTCTCCGGGGGCCATTTCTAAGATGATTTTTAAATCAAATGTTAAGAAAACAGGCAACGATAAAGCTCATTTTAATTTTGTAATGAACTGAAGTTATCAATATCAAAATGGTTTTACAACATCTATGTTCTGGTGATAGCAATGTAATTAGATTTCAAATCAAAAGATGCATTTGAAAAAAATGCAATTAACAAGATAAAAATGCAGACATTAGAAAGTACAGTTTAGTGATTAAATGAACTATGGAAGGTTAATTGGGAGCATGCATTCAGGAAAAAACTATTAACAGGAAACTGGAAATATCTAAAACTTTGTCTAGCAATTTACATAAGGCCATTTCATTTGTACATATTGATTCGGAAAAGTAAAAAATAAAAGCTGCCAACTCAGATTGCACAGTGTATGTATGTATGCCTTACACAATTACAGCTTATAAAGAACACATAATCGGATTACTAGTGAAATATGATGGATAACCAGGGGCTCCGACAGCTGTACTGGGCCCAGGTACTGGGAGGGGGCGTGGTCAATGCAGGGAGGTGTGGCCAGCCCCCCTCCTTAGGAAAAATGAAAAATCTGAGGTATTGTGCAGCCGTGAAGCAGGCCGAACTGGCTGTGCCAGCATGGGGGCAGATGGGCACCAGTGGCAGGCAGACTGGCAATCAATCACCTTATATCCCACCCCCTGCAAATCACACAGTGACGCAGGGAGAGAGTTTTGACTGCATCTGCCTCTCTCCCCAGCACAGCACACAGCATTGTGTGTGCTGTGCTGGACTAGGAAGAGAGGCTGCTACTCCTCTTTCTCTTTGCTGTGATGATGCTGTCTACAACGTGGAAGGGGGGACAGTGGGACCTGGGCCACCTTTGGCCCCTCCAACACGCCCAGGCCCGGATAAAAAGTACCTGACCCCCCACCCCCTTCTCAGCGCCACTGTGGATAATTATATTTCAAAGACCTGCCTCGATGATCTTACTATCCACATGAATGATGGTAGACATACAGCCAGACAAAGGTACTGTATATCACAATACTGAGACATTGATCTGTATTCCAGTGTGACTGCTGTTTTTATTGTCATGAGTGCCACTGACACCTCTATCTCTGATACTGTATTGCTGCATATGACTATGGATGTGTGTATTGGGAGGAGACCACTTCTATCATGTATGTTTTAGAACTGTAGTGCTAGCATCCTTGCTATATATATATATATATATATATATATATACAGTACCAGTCAAAAGTTTGGACACACCTTCTCATTCATTGGTTTTTATTTATTTTAATTATTTTCTACATTGTAGATTAATACTGAATACATAAAAACTAAAGGCCCATACACATTAGACGATGTCGCTCTGTGAGCGACATCGTCTAACGTCTCCCCCTCCCGGGACGGCCGGTCGGCGGCCGCCTGTACGCACTGAGCGATATGACCGCTCATATCGCTCAGTGACGTCACGCCCCCGCCAGCCCTGCATGAAGGTCGTGGACGACAGTCCACATCCTTCATGCATGCCCTACCGACAGCGACGATCGTTGCCGACCCGCGGGGCCGCGCATCGGTCGTCGCTGGTGGCATACACACTTAACGATATAATGAGCGACGTCGCTCAAGGAGGGGGAAAATGAGCGACGTCGCTCATTATATCGTTAAGTATGTATGGACCTTAAGAGAACACATATGGAATTATTTTGTAAATAAAAAAGTGTTAAACAAATCAATATATGTTTTATATTTTAGATTCCTCAAAGTAGCCCTCTTTTACTTTGATGACAGCTTTGCACACTCTTGGCATTCTCTCACTCAGCATCATGAGGTAGACTCCTGGAATGGTTTTGAATTAACAGGTGTGCCTTGTCAAGAGTCAATCTATGGAATCACTTGCCTTCTTAATGTGTTTGAGATCATCAGTTGTGTTGTGCAGATGTAGGGTAAGTACACAGTGGACACCCCTATTTGACTACTGTTGTAATCCATATTATGGCACGAACCACTTAACTCAGCAAAGAGAAACCACAGTCCATCATTACTTTAAGACATGAAGGTCAGTCGATACTGAAAATTTCAAGAACTTTGAATGTATCCTCAAGTACAGTTGCAAAAACCATCAAACGCTATGATGAAACTGGCTCTCATGAGGACCGCCCCAGGAAAGGAAGAGCAAGAGTAACCTCTGCTGCAGAGGATAAGTTCATTAGAGTTACCAGCCTCAGAAACCGCTACTTAACAGCACCTCAGATTAGAGCCCACATAAATTCTTACAGAGTTCAAGTAGCAGACAAATCTCAACATCAACTGTTCAGAGGAGACTGCGTGAATCAGACCTTCATGGTCGAATTGCTGCAAAGAAGCTACTACAGAGGATGAACAACAAGAAGAAGACAATTGTTTGGGCCAAGAAACACAAGGAATAGACATTAGACTAGTGGAAATCTATACTTTGGTCTGTTGAGTCCAAATTTGAGATTTTTGGCTCCAACCGGCTTTGTGAGACGCAGAAAAGGTGAGCGGATGGTTTCTGCATGTGTGGTTCCCACTGTGAAGCATGGAGGAGGAGGTGTGATGGTGTGTGGGTGCTTTACTGGTGACACTGTTGGTGATTTATTCATAAATTAAGGCACACTTAACCAGCATGGCTACCACAGCATTCTGCAGTGCCGTAACCATCCCATCTGGTTTGCGCTTACTGGGACCATCATTTGTTTTTCAACAAGACAATGGGAAAAAAGTATATACAAAACCAGTAGCGCTAAGGGAAAAACCACATTCAACCCTAAGTGGTAATTTACACCACAACCCACAATTGTTTAAAATTTAAACATCTTAAAAGGTTCCTTTATGTTGTAGGAAAGACTTTGCTTTGTTCATGCAATTTCTCAATGTCATATGTAAAAAACAAAGAAACACATAATAGTACAGACCATCATATAAAATGATTTTTTTAATTCACGATGTTCACTTACAAACAAGTGATTTGTATCAGCATATGGATTAATCCACAATGGCAAGACGGCATAGGTCTGGTGTAGTAGTCCAGATGGCAGGGGACAGCTTTTCATATAAATCCCAGAGCAATGTGGAGGATACCATAAAAACATAATAACAAGCAGATAGTGCAAATATGTAAAAACAGACAATTATTTAATATAGGTGTGCACTTACAAACAAGTGTTGAAATACAGCATGATAAATCCCACAGTGTCGAACAGCATGGGTTGCTCCTGGTATTCCTAAAATGGTCCAAGGGAACAGCCCACTTCTGGATAGTGAGTAGAGTCCAGCAGCACACCACAAAAATTCAGCCAAATAGGGAAAACGTCCAGAGCCACGCTAAACTGTCCTTCATCAGTAGCGTCTGATGAAGTACATTATGTCTGAAACATTTTTTGCAAAAAAAAGATGCCAAAAAGATGCCTGACACTAGTAGAGTCTCACGGGACCTGGCGTGCTGAGAGGTGCTGTTTGGCGTGACTGCAGCCATCATCTAGACACACCTGTAGGTTTTAACAAGCTTTACTGTAGATTAAAGCACTCAAATCAGTTTAAAAATTCAAGCATGGGTATAACCGAATCAGTTATGACTCCCGTTGTTGTACTTCACCCACTGACAAAGTCCCTTAGCAATAAAGTGCATTTTGGGAGGATTGCTGTGACATAGACGGTAGTGAAGTCAGCGCAGCTGAAAACGAGGCTTGGAGCACATTTGCTTCTTGGTGATGCTGATGAGAACCATAGGAAAGCAGCGCGAGTCATACACCTCTAACGTTCTCGTCTTGTGTCTCCAGCACACATTTTTCTGAAGGAATTGTGTGACCATTCCAATGACCCCTGATAGGTAGAGGTCCAAGTCTACTGCTTCTGTAGCAGCCTAAAGAACTAGTAGCTATAATGGTGTGGTGCCTGGTATACTGGTAGACTTGTCACTGGGTTTTTACCACATACTGTTAAAACTATTCCACAGATTAGTGTTAGATCAATGCTGCTTTTATCCAGTCCCATGATGCTGGAGTAGAAAGAGGATCACAATCTTACTTTATCCCTGGTGGAAAGATTCATAGAACATTTAGTTAAATTCATTCTTTTTTCTCTCCAGAACTTGAAATAATCTGATGGCTAGAATGTACAATGACCTGCATAATAACTTGAGCTGAAAGTTTAAAGACTTAATGTCAGCATTTGACATGCATTGCAGACTGTTCATCCTGTCTCATACATGTAACAACGGCAAGTAAAAGTAAAACTTTTGGCAAAAGCAATATAACAGTTTTAGGGCCTGATTTAGAGGTGGACATGGTGTGAGATGTTGCACGCAAGTGGTCGATGTTTTGTGTCTACGCGTGCATCTGAGTCGCATCACGCATGTATACTAATGGTCAGAGGTGCGGATTTATGTTTTTGCTGGTGGGTGCTCAAGCCTGTGATGCCAGTTTTCGAGGGGGTGTGGGCTTGATAAAATGGGCATGGTCTCACTAAATGGGCGAGGCCTCGCAGGAAAAGACTACCTTACACCCCAGTTTTTGACCCTGCACCGACAGACCTCGGCCACCACCGGGAAAAAAATAAATTTCACCATATTAAGCCCCACACAGTAATGCTCCTTTTACCATATTATGTCACACACCGCAATGCCCACGATACATTATGCCCTACAGTAAAGCTCTAATTACTTTTAAATTACCTGCTCATCGCCAAGGGTTTTCACCGGCTGGGTGTCATGCTCGTTGCCAGGGGTTTCATGCGCTGGGTGTCATGCTCGTTGCCAGGGGTTTCATGGGCTGGGTGTCTTGCTCGTTGCCAGGGGTTTCATGGGCTGGGTGTCTTGCTCGTTGCTAGAGGTTTCACTGTGTGAAATGACACATTGCGTCGTAGCAATATGACGCAAACATGTCATTTCACAAAACGCTACCCCTGAGCGGAGTACTATGACAGGGAGGAGGGGGAGCAGTCAGGACAGGAGAAAAGTGCCACAGCGGCAACAGCACTGCCTGTGCGTATGCCTATGTTCCTGGGACCGGCTGTTGGTGCTCATAATTTTCCATGGGTGCTCGGGCCTGGGAGCACCCACAGTGATTGGTGCCTATGCTAATGGTTAGCACTCAGAGACACAGAACATAACAGGGGGGTGGTTAGCCAGATGCGGGAGTGTCACTGACAATGGTGCATCTGCAGATGCAGGTCCACTCACAGAGGACACCATGTTCAGATGTAGAAACTGTGCCTGCCATGGGACTGGTTCAAGTTTTGATGTGGAAACCAGGGATACCAGAAGATGTTTAGGTTGGGAGCCCAAGATATCATTTCATTTTAGCATATGAGGTGGGAGGTGAGAAGGGCACAGGACTTGCCCCAGGGAAGGGGACAGCCCACAGTGACTAGCCACACACTAAAGGCCTGAAGATGGATGCAGGGGAAAAGAGATCCCTGGAGGTGGGCTGTGAAGGGCTGTGAGAAGGGAGGAGGTGGAGCAGCCAGTAAGGGGGTAATCTCTGTTCTGACACTGCTTATGATAACCCTAGACTGAGGCTGCACTACACCCCATGACCTAGTGCAATGACTGGCACCACTCAAATGTTTAGGGGAGTGAACTGTCCCCTTGCCCTCCCATTCAAGTGCCTATGGTTGTGACCAATGGTGTGTCTAAAACACTTGGAGAAAACCGCAGCAATGGGTGTCTCGGTATGATCAAAACTGGTTACGGCATTAACAAAAGAAAACAAACTCAGTGCCTGATCTGTCAAACACAAACCCAAGGGGACATTTGCAGCTGTAAGAGGTAATATCAACATCTCAAAAATCATTTAAGATAAAAAGAAACTGATGCCTTGATAAAAAAAAATCAGACCAGTATAAATCTAAATATATATATTTCTTTTTCATCCACTAGGGGGTCACTGGAGTACTCTTGGGATATGGACGGCTTCCACAGGAAGTAGGCACTGAATAAATTAATTTTGGAACTATACCTCCCCTCCATATCCCTGAGTACCTCAGTGTTTTTTCTGTGCTCGACACAGTTAGTAGGCTTGCTGCCACAGAGTAGAGATGAGCGCCTGAAATTTTTCGGGTTTTGTGTTTTGGTTTTGGGTTCGGTTCCGCGGCCGTGTTTTGGGTTCGACCGCGTTTTGGCAAAACCTCACCGAATTTTTTTTGTCGGATTCGGGTGTGTTTTGGATTCGGGTGTTTTTTTCAAAAAACCCTAAAAAAAAGCTTAAATCATAGAATCTGGGGGTCATTTTGATCCCAAAGTATTATTAACCTCAAAAACCATAATTTCCACTCATTTTCAGTCTATTCTGAATACCTCACACCTCACAATATTATTTTTAGTCCTAAAATTTGCACCGAGGTCGCTGTGTGAGTAAGATAAGCGACCCTAGTGGCCGACACAAACACCGGGCCCATCTAGGAGTGGCACTGCAGTGTCACGCAGGATGTCCCTTCCAAAAAACCCTCCCCAAACAGCACATGACGCAAAGAAAAAAAGAGGCGCAATGAGGTAGCTGTGTGAGTAAGATTAGCGACCCTAGTGGCCGACACAAACACCGGGCCCATCTAGGAGTGGCACTGCAGTGTCACGCAGGATGTCCCTTCCAAAAAACCCTCCCCAAACAGCACATGACGCAAAGAAAAAAAGAGGCACAATGAGGTAGCTGTGTGAGTAAGATAAGCGACCCTAGTGGCCGACACAAACACCGGGCCCATCTAGGAGTGGCACTGCAGTGTCACGCAGGATGTCCCTTCCAAAAAACCCTCCCCAAACAGCACATGACGCAAAGTAAAAAAGAGGCGCAATGAGGTAGCTGACTGTGTGAGTAAGATAAGCGACCTTAGTGGCCGACACAAACACCGGGCCCATCTAGGAGTGGCACTGCAGTGTCACGCAGGATGGCCCTTCCAAAAAACCCTCCCCAAACAGCACATGACGCAAAGAAAAAAAGAGGCGCAATGAGGTAGCTGACTGTGTGAGTAAGATAAGCGACCCTAGTGGCCGACACAAACACCGGGCCCATCTAGGAGTGGCACTGCAGTGTCACGCAGGATGGCCCTTCCAAAAAACCCTCCCCAAACAGCACATGACGCAAAGAAAAAAAGAGGCGCAATGAGGTAGCTGACTGTGTGAGTAAGATAAGCGACCCTAGTGGCCGACACAAACACCGGGCCCATCTAGGAGTGGCACTGCAGTGTCACGCAGGATGGCCCTTCCAAAAAACCCTCCCCAAACAGCACATGACGCAAAGAAAAAAAGAGGCGCAATGAGGTAGCTGACTGTGTGAGTAAGATAAGCGACCCTAGTGGCCGACACAAACACCGGGCCCATCTAGGAGTGGCACTGCAGTGTCACGCAGGATGTCCCTTCCAAAAAACCCTCAACAAACAGCACATGACGCAAAGAAAAAAAGAGGCGCAATGAGGTAGCTGACTGTGTGAGTAAGATAAGCGACCCTAGTGGCCGACACAAACACCGGGCCCATCTAGGAGTGGCACTGCAGTGTCACGCAGGATGGCCCTTCCAAAAAACCCTCCCCAAACAGCACATGACGCAAAGAAAAAAAGAGGCGCAATGAGGTAGCTGACTGTGTGAGTAAGATAAGCGACCCTAGTGGCCGACACAAACACCGGGCCCATCTAGGAGTGGCACTGCAGTGTCACGCAGGATGTCCCTTCCAAAAAACCCTCCCCAAACAGCACATGACGCAAAGAAAAAAAGAGGCGCAATGAGGTAGCTGACTGTGTGAGTAAGATAAGCGACCCTAGTGGCCGACACAAACACCGGGCCCATCTAGGAGTGGCACTGCAGTGTCACGCAGGATGGCCCTTCCAAAAAACCCTCCCCAAACAGCACATGACGCAAAGAAAAAAAGAGGTGCAATGAGGTAGCTGACTGTGTGAGTAAGATAAGCGACCCTAGTGGCCGACACAAACACCGGGCCCATCTAGGAGTGGCACTGCAGTGTCACGCAGGATGTCCCTTCCAAAAAACCCTCCCCAAACAGCACATGACGCAAAGAAAAAAAGAGGCGCAATGAGGTAGCTGACTGTGTGAGTAAGATAAGCGACCCTAGTGGCCGACACAAACACCGGGCCCATCTAGGAGTGGCACTGCAGTGTCACGCAGGATGGCCCTTCCAAAAAACCCTCCCCAAACAGCACATGACGCAAAGAAAAAAAGAGGCGCAATGAGGTAGCTGACTGTGTGAGTAAGATAAGCGACCCTAGTGGCCGACACAAACACCGGGCCCATCTAGGAGTGGCACTGCAGTGTCACGCAGGATGGCCCTTCCAAAAAACCCTCCCCAAACAGCACATGACGCAAAGAAAAAAAGAGGCGCAATGAGGTAGCTGACTGTGTGAGTAAGATAAGCGACCCTAGTGGCCGACACAAACACCGGGCCCATCTAGGAGTGGCACTGCAGTGTCACGCAGGATGGCCCTTCCAAAAAACCCTCCCCAAACAGCACATGACGCAAAGAAAAATAAAAGAAAAAAGAGGTGCAAGATGGAATTGTCCTTGGGCCCTCCCACCCACCCTTATGTTGTATAAACAAAACAGGACATGCACACTTTAACCAACCCATCATTTCAGTGACAGGGTCTGCCACACGACTGTGACTGATATGACGGGTTGGTTTGGACCCCCCCCAAAAAAGAAGCAATTAATCTCTCCTTGCACAAACTGGCTCTACAGAGGCAAGATGTCCACCTCATCATCATCCTCCGATATATCACCGTGTACATCCCCCTCCTCACAGATTATCAATTCGTCCCCACTGGAATCCACCATCTCAGCTCCCTGTGTACTTTGTGGAGGCAATTGCTGCTGGTCAATGTCTCCGCGGAGGAATTGATTATAATTCATTTTAATGAACATCATCTTCTCCACATTTTCTGGATGTAACCTCGTACGCCGATTGCTGACAAGGTGAGCGGCGGCACTAAACACTCTTTCGGAGTACACACTTGTGGGAGGGCAACTTAGGTAGAATAAAGCCAGTTTGTGCAAGGGCCTCCAAATTGCCTCTTTTTCCTGCCAGTATAAGTACGGACTGTGTGACGTGCCTACTTGGATGCGGTCACTCATATAATCCTCCACCATTCTTTCAATGTTGAGAGAATCATATGCAGTTACAGTAGACGACATGTCCGTAATCGTTGTCAGGTCCTTCAGTCCGGACCAGATGTCAGCATCAGCAGTCGCTCCAGACTGCCCTGCATCACCGCCAGCGGGTGGGCTCGGAATTCTGAGCCTTTTCCTCGCACCCCCAGTTGCGGGAGAATGTGAAGGAGGAGATGTTGACAGGTCGCGTTCCGCTTGACTTGACAATTTTCTCACCAGCAGGTCTTTCAACCCCAGCAGACTTGTGTCTGCCGGAAAGAGAGATCCAAGGTAGGCTTTAAATCTAGGATCGAGCATGGTGGCCAAAATGTAGTGCTCTGATTTCAACAGATTGACCACCCGTGAATCCTTGTTAAGCGAATTAAGGGCTCCATCCACAAGTCCCACATGCCTAGCGGAATCGCTCCGTGTTAGCTCCTCCTTCAATGTCTCCAGCTTCTTCTGCAAAAGCCTGATGAGGGGAATGACCTGACTCAGGCTGGCAGTGTCTGAACTGACTTCACGTGTGGCAAGTTCAAAGGGCATCAGAACCTTGCACAACGTTGAAATCATTCTCCACTGCGCTTGAGACAGGTGCATTCCACCTCCTATATCGTGCTCAATTGTATAGGCTTGAATGGCCTTTTGCTGCTCCTCCAACCTCTGAAGCATATAGAGGGTTGAATTCCACCTCGTTACCACTTCTTGCTTCAGATGATGGCAGGGCAGGTTCAGTAGTTTTTGGTGGTGCTCCAGTCTTCTGTACGTGGTGCCTGTACGCCGAAAGTGTCCCGCAATTCTTCTGGCCACCGACAGCATCTCTTGCACGCCCCTGTCGTTTTTAAAAAAATTCTGCACCACCAAATTCAAGGTATGTGCAAAACATGGGACGTGCTGGAATTTGCCCATATTTAATGCACACACAATATTGCTGGCGTTGTCCGATGCCACAAATCCACAGGAGAGTCCAATTGGGGTAAGCCATTCCGCGATGATCTTCCTCAGTTGCCGTAAGAGGTTTTCAGCTGTGTGCGTATTCTGGAAACCGGTGATACAAAGCGTAGCCTGCCTAGGAAAGAGTTGGCGTTTGCGAGATGCTGTTACTGGTGCCGCCGCTGCTGTTCTTGCGGCGGGAGTCCATACATCTACCCAGTGGGCTGTCACAGTCATATAGTCCTGACCCTGCCCTGCTCCACTTGTCCACATGTCCGTGGTTAAGTGGACATTGGGTACAGCTGCATTTTTTAGGACACTGGTGACTCTTTTTCTGAGGTCTGTGTACATTTTCGGTATCGCCTGCCTAGAGAAATGGAACCTAGATGGTATTTGGTACCGGGGACACAGTACCTCCAACAAGTCTCTAGTTGGCTCTGCAGTAATGATGGATACCGGAACCACGTTTCTCACCACCCAGGATGCCAAGGCCTAAGTTATCCGCTTTGCTGTAGGATGACTGCTGTGATATTTCATCTTCCTCGCAAAGGACTGTTGGACAGTCAATTGCTTGGTGGAAGTAGTAAAAGTGGTCTTACGACTTCCCCTCTGGGATGACCATCGACTCCCAGCAGCAACAACAGCAGCGCCAGCAGCAGTAGGCGTTACACGCAAGGATGCATCGGAGGAATCCCAGGCAGGAGAGGACTCGTCAGAATTGCCAGTGACATGGCCTGCAGGACTATTGGCATTCCTGGGGAAGGAGGAAATTGACACTGAGGGAGTTGGTGGGGTGGTTTGCGTGAGCTTGGTTACAAGAGGAAGGGATTTACTGGTCAGTGGACTGCTTCCGCTGTCACCCAAAGTTTTTGAACTTGTCACTGACTTATTATGAATGCGCTGCAGGTGACGTATAAGGGAGGATGTTCCGAGGTGGTTAACGTCCTTACCCCTACTTATTACAGCTTGACAAAGGGAACACACGGCTTGACACCTGTTGTCCGCATTTCTGTTGAAATAGTTCCACACCGAAGAGCTGATTTTTTTGGTATTTTCACCAGGCATGTCAACGGCCATATTCCTCCCACGGACAACAGGTGTCTCCCCGGGTGCCTGACTTAAACAAACCACCTCACCATCAGAATCCTCCTGGTCAATTTCCTCCCCAGCGCCAGCAACACCCATATCCTCCTCATCCTGGTGTACTTCAACACTGACATCTTCAATCTGACTATCAGGAACTGGACTGCGGGTGCTCCTTCCAGCACTTGCAGGGGGCGTGCAAATGGTGGAAGGCGCATGCTCTTCACGTCCAGTGTTGGGAAGGTCAGGCATCGCAACCGACACAATTGGACTCTCCTTGTGGATTTGGGATTTCGAAGAACGCACAGTTCTTTGCGGTGCTACTGCTTTTGCCAGCTTGAGTCTTTTCATTTTTCTAGCGAGAGGCTGAGTGCCTCCATCCTCATGTGAAGCTGAACCACTAGCCATGAACATAGGCCAGGGCCTCAGCCGTTCCTTGCCACTCCGTGTGGTAAATGGCATATTGGCAAGTTTACGCTTCTCCTCCGACAATTTTATTTTAGGTTTTGGAGTCCATTTTTTACTGATATTTGGTGTTTTGGATTTGACATGCTCTGTACTATGACATTGGGCATCGGCCTTGGCAGACGACGTTGCTGGCATTTCATCGTCTCAGCCATGACTAGTGGCAGCAGCTTCAGCACGAGGTGGAAGTGGATCTTGATCTTTCCCTAATTTTGGAACCTCAACATGTTTGTTCTCCATATTTTAATAGGCACAACTAAAAGGCACCTCAGGTAAACAATGGAGATGGATGGATACTAGTATACAATTATGAATGGACTGCCGAGTGCCGACACAGAGGTAGCTACAGCCGTGGACTATTGTACTGTACTGTGTCTGCTGCTAATATAGACTGGATGATAATGAGATGTAGTATGTATGTATAAAGAAGAAAGAAAAAAAAACCACGGGTAGGTGGTATACAATTATGGACGGACTGCCGAGTGCCGACACAGAGGTAGCTACAGCCGTGGACTACCGTACTGTGTCTGCTGCTAATATAGACTGGTTGATAATGAGATGTAGTATGTATGTATAAAGAAGAAAGAAAAAAAAACCACGGGTAGGTGGTATACAATTATGGATGGACTGCCGAGTGCCGACACAGAGGTAGCTACAGCCGTGGACTACCGTACTGTACTGTGTCTGCTGCTAATATAGACTGGATGATAATGAGATGTAGTATGTATAAAGAAGAAAGAAAAAAAAAAAACACGGGTAGGTGGTATACAATTATGGATGGACTGCCGAGTGCCGACACAGAGGTAGCTACAGCCGTGAACTACCATACTGTGTCTGCTGCTAATATAGACTGGTTGATAAAGAGATGTAGTATGTATGTATAAAGAAGAAAGAAAAAAAAACCACGGGTAGGTGGTATACAATTATGGACGGACTGCCGAGTGCCGACACAGAGGTAGCTACAGCCGTGGACTACCGTACTGTACTGTGTCTGCTGCTAATATAGACTGGATGATAATGAGATGTAGTATGTATGTATAAAGAAGAAAGAAAAAAAAAACACGGGTAGGTGGTATACAATTATGGATGGACTGCCGAGTGCCGACACAGAGGTAGCTACAGCCGTGGACTACCGTACTGTACTGTGTCTGCTGCTAATATAGACTGGATGATAATGAGATGTAGTATGTATGTATAAAGAAGAAAGAAAAAAAAACCACGGGTAGGTGGTATACAATTATGGACGGACTGCCGAGTGCCGACACAGAGGTAGCTACAGCCGTGGACTACCGTACTGTACTGTGTCTGCTGCTAATATAGACTGGATGATAATGAAATGTAGTATGTATAAAGAAGAAAGAAAAAAAAACCACGGGTAGGTGGTATACAATTATGGATGGACTGCCGAGTGCCGACACAGAGGTAGCTACAGCCGTGGACTACCGTACTGTACTGTGTCTGCTGCTAATATAGACTGGATGATAATGAGATGTAGTATGTATAAAGAAGAAAGAAAAAAAAAAACACGGGTAGGTGGTATACAATTATGGATGGACTGCCGAGTGCCGACACAGAGGTAGCTACAGCCGTGAACTACCATACTGTGTCTGCTGCTAATATAGACTGGTTGATAAAGAGATGTAGTATGTATGTATAAAGAAGAAAGAAAAAAAAACCACGGGTAGGTGGTATACAATTATGGACGGACTGCCGAGTGCCGACACAGAGGTAGCTACAGCCGTGGACTACCGTACTGTACTGTGTCTGCTGCTAATATAGACTGGATGATAATGAGATGTAGTATGTATGTATAAAGAAGAAAGAAAAAAAAAACACGGGTAGGTGGTATACAATTATGGATGGACTGCCGAGTGCCGACACAGAGGTAGCTACAGCCGTGGACTACCGTACTGTACTGTGTCTGCTGCTAATATAGACTGGATGATAATGAGATGTAGTATGTATGTATAAAGAAGAAAGAAAAAAAAACCACGGGTAGGTGGTATACAATTATGGACGGACTGCCGAGTGCCGACACAGAGGTAGCTACAGCCGTGGACTACCGTACTGTACTGTGTCTGCTGCTAATATAGACTGGATGATAATGAAATGTAGTATGTATAAAGAAGAAAGAAAAAAAAACCACGGGTAGGTGGTATACAATTATGGATGGACTGCCGAGTGCCGACACAGAGGTAGCTACAGCCGTGGACTACCGTACTGTACTGTGTCTGCTGCTAATATAGACTGGATGATAATGAGATGTAGTATGTATAAAGAAGAAAGAAAAAAAAAAACACGGGTAGGTGGTATACAATTATGGATGGACTGCCGAGTGCCGACACAGAGGTAGCTACAGCCGTGAACTACCATACTGTGTCTGCTGCTAATATAGACTGGTTGATAAAGAGATGTAGTATGTATGTATAAAGAAGAAAGAAAAAAAAACCACGGGTAGGTGGTATACAATTATGGACGGACTGCCGAGTGCCGACACAGAGGTAGCTACAGCCGTGGACTACCGTACTGTACTGTGTCTGCTGCTAATATAGACTGGATGATAATGAGATGTAGTATGTATGTATAAAGAAGAAAGAAAAAAAAAACACGGGTAGGTGGTATACAATTATGGATGGACTGCCGAGTGCCCACACAGAGGTAGCTACAGCCGTGGACTACCGTACTGTACTGTGTCTGCTGCTAATATAGACTGGATGATAATGAGATGTAGTATGTATGTATAAAGAAGAAAGAAAAAAAAAACACGGGTAGGTGGTATACAATTATGGATGGACTGCCGAGTGCCGACACAGAGGTAGCTACAGCCATGGACTACCGTACTGCGTCTGCTGCTAATATAGACTGGTTGATAAAGAGATGTAGTATGTATGTATAAAGAAGAAAGAAAAAAAAACCACGGGTAGGTGGTATACAATTATGGACGGACTGCCGAGTGCCGACACAGAGGTAGCTACAGCCGTGGACTACCGTACTGTGTCTGCTGCTAATATAGACTGGTTGATAAAGAGATGTAGTATGTATGTATAAAGAAGAAAGAAAAAAAAACCACGGGTAGGTGGTATACAATTATGGATGGACTGCCGAGTGCCGACACAGAGGTAGCTACAGCCGTGGACTACCGTACTGTACTGTGTCTGCTGCTAATATAGACTGGTTGATAATGAGATGTAGTATGTATAAAGAAGAAAGAAAAAAAAACCACGGGTAGGTGGTATACAATTATGGATGGACTGCCGAGTGCCGACACAGAGGTAGCTACAGCCATGGACTACCGTACTGTACTGTGTCTGCTGCTAATATAGACTGGATGATAATGAGATGTAGTATGTATAAAGAAGAAAGAAAAAAAAACCACGGGTAGGTGGTATACAATTATGGATGGACTGCCGAGTGCCGACACAGTGGTAGCTACAGCCGTGGACTACCGTACTGTACTGTGTCTGCTGCTAATATAGACTGGATGATAATGAGATGTAGTATGTATAAAGAAGAAATAAAAAAAAAACACGGGTAAGTGGTATACAATTATGGATGGACTGCCGAGTGCCGACACAGAGGTAGCTACAGCCGTGGACTACCGTACTGTACTGTGTCTGCTGCTAATATAGACTGGTTGATAATGAGATGTAGTATGTATGTATAAAGAAGAAAGAAAAAAAAACCACAGGTAGGTGGTATACAATTATGGACGGACTGCCGAGTGCCGACACAGAGGTAGCTACAGCTGTGGACTACCGTACTGTACTGTGTCTGCTGCTAATATAGACTGGATGATAATGAGATGTAGTATGTATGTATAAAGAAGAAAGAAAAAAAAACCACGGGTAGGTGGTATACAATTATGGACGGACTGCCGAGTGCCGACACAGAGGTAGCTACAGCCGTGGACTACCGTACTGTACTGTGTCTGCTGCTAATATAGACTGGATGATAATGAAATGTAGTATGTATAAAGAAGAAAGAAAAAAAAACCACGGGTAGGTGGTATACAATTATGGATGGACTGCCGAGTGCCGACACAGAGGTAGCTACAGCCGTGGACTACCGTACTGTACTGTGTCTGCTGCTAATATAGACTGGATGATAATGAGATGTAGTATGTATAAAGAAGAAAGAAAAAAAAACCACGGGTAGGTGGTATACAATTATGGATGGACTGCCGAGTGCCGACACAGAGGTAGCTACAGCCGTGGACTACCGTACTGTACTGTGTCTGCTGCTAATATAGACTGGTTGATAATGAGATGTAGTATGTATGTATAAAGAAGAAAGAAAAAAAAAACACGGGTAGGTGGTATACAATTATGGACGGACTGCCGAGTGCCGACACAGAGGTAGCTACAGCCGTGGACTACCGTACTGTACTGTGTCTGCTGCTAATATAGACTGGTTGATAATGAGATGTAGTATGTATGTATAAAGAAGAAAGAAAAAAAAACACGGGTAGGTGGTATACAATTATGGACGGACTGCCGAGTGCCGACATAGAGGTAGCTACAGCCGTGGACTACCGTACTGTACTGTGTCTGCTGCTAATATAGACTTGATGATAATGAGATGTAGTATGTATAAAGAAGAAAGAAAGAAAAAACCACGGGTAGGTGGTATACAATTATGGATGGACTGCCGAGTACCGACACAGAGGTAGCTACAGCCGTGAACTACCGTACTGTGTCTGCTGCGACTGGATGATAAATAATGATATAAAAAATATATATATATCACTACTGCAGCCGGACAGGTATATATTATATAATGACGGACCTGCTGGACACTGTCTGTCAGCAGAATGAGTTTTTTATAGAATAAAAAAAAAAACACCACACAAGTCACACGACGAGTGTTTAACTTTTTCAGGCAATCACAATATAGTATACTATACTGGTGGTCAGTGTGGTCAGGTCACTGGTCAGTCACACTGGCAGTGGCACTCCTGCAGCAAAAGTGTGCACTGTTTAATTTTAATAATATGTACTCCTGGCTCCTGCTATAACCTATAACTGCTCCCCAGTCTCCCCCACAATTAAGCTGTGTGAGCACAGTCAGATATTATACATAGATGATGCAGCACACTGGGCTGAGCACACAGATATGGTATGTGACTGAGTCACTGTGTATCGTTTTTTTCAGGCAGAGAACGGATTATATTAAATAAAACTGCACTGGTGGTCACTGGTCAGTGGTCAGTCACTAGTAAACTCTGCACTCTCTAGTACTCCTAAGCTCCAGTAAATCAAGTGTCTCTGTCTCAATCTCACTCTCTCTCTTCTAATCTAAATGGAGAGGACGCCAGCCACGTCCTCTCCCTATCAATCTCAATGCACGTGTGAAAATGGCGGCGACGCGCGGCTCCTTATATAGAATCCAAATCTCGCGATAGAATCCGAGCCTCGCGAGAATCCGACAGCGTCATGATGACGTTCGGGCGCGCTCGGGTTAACCGAGCAAGGCGGGAAGATCCGAGTCGCTCGGATCCGTGTAAAAAAAGCTGAAGTTCGGGCGGGTTCGGATTCCGAGGAACCGAACCCGCTCATCTCTACCACAGAGGTCCACATTTCATTGGATTTTTTCTAAGTTTTTTCTTTTTTCAACGATTTACCACATCCCTTCCCCCCTTCCAATAGGCGTGGGTCCGGGATAAGTGAAGGCTGCTTTAGCAGCTGTGGGTGTCGGACCTCTCTAAAAAGAGCTCCTTCACTACCACCTGCAGGACTAAAACCTGCAGTAAAGGCTGGACGGAACTTACAGAGAAGCCCCGTCATAGCCCTCACCACAGGGTCCAGGTATGTTGAACGGGGCGGTCAGCTCACGCTGCCGCCCCACTGTGTGGGATACTGTGTGTGTGTGTGTGTGTGGCCCAGGCCCTCGATGCCACTTCGGGCTCCCTCTCCACCATAGCCCGGCTCCGTGTATAGAGAACGGTATACGGAGCATGGGGGGACACACAAATGAGAGTCAAAAGGCAGGTTTCTTAGCCTAGTGAGTAACTTTGCTGCCACAGTGATGTTCCCTGCACACAGAAATGTCAGGGTCACTGGATAAAATCTCATGATTCAACTCTTATTGATAAGGGAATACAGCAGCGCTGCATATGTATTACAAAAGGCTATGAAGTCTTTGTTAAAACAAGATTAACCATGTTTCCTGTTGTATTTCCAGAATTTCCTGTGTTACATCTCTCCTCCATTGAAGGCGCAGGGGTGTTAAGGGGAATTTGGGAGCAGGCATATGGCTAACGTGCACTGCACTTGACCAGATATATATTTATAGAGACACCTTAGTGCTATTTACTGAGTCGTGCAAGTTGTCTGTCTTTGTTTTTTTTTTTTTTTGTATTGTCTGTCTGCATGAGTAAGACACCAGCAATTACTAATAAGCAGTTTCCCTGCCATGTCTAAAACATGGATATACATAATTATTTATATCATAACTGTTTATAATGATATTATCCTAAAGACTGCAAATCTGAATCATGGTTGTGGCAGCCAAATACTGGCTTTGTTCATTTGTTGTAAAGTAAGATATGTTATAACAATTGGTCAGCACATGGTGCTTATAAAACAGTATCTGTGGAGCCGTGTGAGTTCACTCACCTGCAGCAGCTTTGGCTTAATTCACTTGGCCACACCACACTGGATACGCCCAATCTCATCTGATTTTGGAAGCTAAGCAGTGTTGGGCCTGATTAGCCACCTGGGAGTACAAGGTGCTGTAGGTATTTTTATTCTACAGCCACACCACACTGGATACGCCCAAACTCATCTGAGCTTGGAAGCTAAGCAGGGTTGCATACTGTTTTGCCATCTGGGGGAAACTGGTGATCCAACTAGATTGCATACTAATACATGCTAGTTTAAACTGTTAAAAATAGCTCAGTTTGGCCTTACACTATCAATATAAACCTACCATAGGTTTTACAGTCAGGATAGCTCTCCAGAGCGCGCTCCGGGCGCCGGCCACTAGAAGGGCCCATTAACTAAGCTGTGGTCAAGCAGCAGTCATCTCAGGTTTTAAGCTTGTGCGAGGTCACATTTAGTTTCAGACTTGTAAAAATGTGTTATACCTGTGTATCAGGGAGACTCTGTAGCCTACTGGTTAGGCTTCCCGCCAACAGTGTAGATGCTGCTTGCAGGGTCATTGGTTCGAATCCTGGGTTCAACTACTGTCTATACACCAGATAGTGTTAACAGTCTCAGTACATAATTGGCCATGGGTTTCCTCAGTGAGTACATTGGAAATGCTTCCATATGGCTTAGCATACATGTGTTTGTGGATGATGGTTGTATCCTCAATTGGATGTTGCACTGTGTTTGATATTATTATAAAAAAATGTATGTGTGTGTGTGTGTGTGTGTATATATATATATATATATATATATATATATAATATGCTGACATTAAAAGTCTATTTTGCAGTAAGCAAGAATAATTGGTCAGCACTCAGTGCTTATTAACACTATCTGTTGAGCACTGCAAACATGGCCACACCGCAGCAGCTTTGCTTATTGTTTTTACAGGTGGCTCTGTAGCCAAGTGGTTAGGCTTTCCGGCCACAGTGAACATTGTGTTTGCATGGACACTGGTTCAGATCCTGGTTTAACAGGTGTTTAAAAAAAAAAAAAACCATGGTAGGACAATTTTTTCTTTTAATGTTACTTCCTGGTTCTTTCTCGGAAGTTGCTGCCCTACAACACTTAGACTCTGGAGGAGCGGAGTGTTGTTAGGAGTTTAATTTATTAATTGTTTTTGTACAGCATGACTCTACAGGAAGATTCACTATTGCTGGTAACCACATGCACGGTAATGCAGGTTTATACACACGTTACTTCCGTGGTGTACTTACTGGTTAGAGTACATGATCTCTTGCACTTACATGTGCAGCAGAGTACTGCAATAGAAGCATGCTGGGCCCATAACCCAGAGGTAGGCAGATTGAAACTATCCTCTGCTATATGCATTTATGCATAATCAAACAAGCAGCTTCGCTGCAAGGTCGGTCACACAGTGTGTCGGACAAATACGAATCTGGGCCAGTGGCGCAATGTATAACGCATCTGACTATGCATAACAAGATTGTAGGTTCGTCTCCTACCTGGCTCGTTTAAGTTGCCGTGATCGTATAGTGGTTAGTACTCTGCATAAAGACTGCACAGACAGTTTCAGTTACATTGTTGCGGTCGATTTGCCGCCAGCCCTCATAGCACCAGGCCAGTACGTCAGGTTCTCAGCGAAGGCTGAACAATTTCCAATCAGAGACAATTGCATTTATTGGGTGTTTTACTACATATCAGAGTATACCCTACACCAGGCATTCCCAACCACGGTCCTCAAGGCACACCAACAGTGCAGGTTTTAGTGATATCCAGGCTTCAGCACAGGTGACTTAATTAATAGCTCAGTTATTTTGATTTAACCACCTGTGCTGCAGCCTGGATATCACTAAAACCTGCACTGTTGGTGTGCCTTGAGGACCGTGGTTGGGAATGCCTGCCCTACACAGCAGTAGGGCTGTTGCTTCGCCCTGCTTTGGTAAGGGTTTGAGGTAACAAGGCTGTAGTGGCAGGGCATTCCAGTTCAGGTTTGCCCTAAATAAAGACCACCTTACACTTCTTGCTGCCTACAGCTTCTTTGGACGTTGGCAGTTGGTTCTTGCGTTTTCAGCTTCGCTAGTAGCGCATAACGTCCACTTTGGCTACGTTCCTAACAGGCGGAGTCGGATTCCAAACAAGATAGATCGCAGACCAAGTGGGGAGGAAAATCTGATTTCCTACCATTGTCTACGCGAATTCCTGAATGATTCCGTCTCAACGACTTCAATTCCTAGGTATGATTCTCAATACGGTAAATCAAAGAATTTACATACCCGAACAGAAAGTACAGGTCATTCGTCATCTGGTACAATTAGTGCTCAAGCCACGCACAGTCTCGGTTCACTTGTGCATTCGCCTATTAGACAATGGTGGCGGCTTTCGAAGCGCTTCAGTTCGGAGGACTTCACTCACGTCCTTTTCAATTGGATGTGTTCGCACAGTGGTCGGGCTCGCATCTGCAGATTTACTGCAGAAGTGAGGTTGTCTCCAAGGGCCAGAGAGTCTCTACTCTGGTGGCTCAAAGTACAGAATCTAACCGCAGGGAAACGGTTCGGTGCCTGGAATTGGATAATTCTCACGGCGGATGCAAGTCTCAGAGGTTGGGGAGCTGTAGTTCAAAATTATCAGCTCCAGGGTCTCTGGGCGGATCACGAAAGATTGCTGTCTATAAATGTCCTGGAACTCCGGGCAATTTACAATGCGCTACGACAAGCAGTGCACATGCTGCAGGCTCAGGCTGTTCAGGTGCAGTCACACAATGCGACAGCAGTCGCATACATCAACAAACAAGGAGGAACGAAAAACCGTATGGCAATGCGGGAGGTACAGATGTGTCCACGTGCATCTTTGCTGTGTCCCGTCATGTATGGCACGGTTTGCATGCTATATACTCAGAGATTTAGTCATGTCTTGTGTTTTTTTCTTAATTTGCTGCCTTAATATGTTACTTTATACATATTCTTTTATGGCAAACAAAAATTTTAAAATTCATCCACTCACTTCTCATGAAAAACAGTTTAGCTGTGTTTTGCATGTTGTGCCAAATTTGTAAAAAAAAAGCAAAGATGTAAGCAGTCACATCTGTAGCTTGAATCCTCTATTGGGCCGAGTATCACCAAATGATATTGTCGGCAGTAGTCATTCCGGGAGTGGACAACTGGGAGGCGGATTATCTCAGCCGTCTGAATTTTCATCCAGGAGAATGGGCATTAAATCCAGAAGTATTTCACATGCTGGTCCAGAAGTGGAGTTACCCGCAGGTGGACCTGATGGCATCTCGCCACAATCATCAAACGCCCTAGGTCGTGTCCAGAACGAGAGATCCAAAGGCAGTGGCGGTGGATGCTCTCACAATCGCGTGGCCATACAGTCTCGCGTATCTATTTCCACCGTTTCCGCTGCTCCCTCTGTGGCTAAAACGGATCAAAGGAGAGTCCGTCACAGTTATACTAGTGGCGCCTCTTTGGCCTCGGAGAGCTTGGTTCTCGGATCTCCGCGGTCTACTCGCAGTCGGTCTTTGGCCGCTCCCACTACGTTCTGACCTGTTACAGCAGGGTCCGTTCCTTTTACCCGATTTAGCCGGCCGCGTTTGACGGGTGGCTGTTGAGACAGCCCTCTTAAGAAGAGAGGGCATTCCAGAATCGGGTATTCCAACCATGTTACGAGCTAGGAAGCCGGTTACGGCAGCGCATTATTACAGAATTTGGCGTGCCTAGGTTAGATAGAGGTCTGAGTTTATCCACACTAAAAGTGCGGATATCGGCGTTGTCCATTTATTTTCATAGTAGATTGGCCCTATTGCCGTCGGTTCACACCTTTTATGCAGGGTGTCCTCAGAGTTCAGCCTCCATTCACTCTACCTACTGCGCCATAAGACTTGAATCTGTTTTTTAGATTTCTTAGTCTTTTTATTATGAACCCTTACAACAAGTGGATATTAAATTTCTCACTTGGGAAAATAATGTTTCTTTTAGCCTTAGCGTCAGCAAGGCGTGTTTCAGATTGGGTGCTTTGTCGTGCAAACCACCGTATTTAGTGTTTCATGATGACAGAGCGGAATTCCGAGCGAATTCTGCTTTTCTACCAAAGGTAGTGTCATCTTTTCACATCAATCAACCAATAGTAGTTCCTATGTTAACAGGAGACTCTGGTAGGTTGGATGTGGTACTGTACGCGCATTACGCATTTATGTATCCCGAACGTCGACCGTTCGTAAGACGGATACGTTGTTTGCTCTCTATGATGCTGCCAAGATGGGTTGGCCAGCTTCTAGGCAGACCTTATCCAGTTGGATTAAAGTGACCATACGTCAGACTTACTGTCATGCTAGGTTACAGCCGCCTACATCGATAACAGCTCATTCCACACGTGCTGTGGGAACATCATGGTCAGCGAGTCGTGGAGCTTCTACGACACAGCTTTGCCGGGCGGCTACATGGTCTTCGGTGCACACGTTTGTGCGCCTCTACAAGTTTGATACGTTTGCGGCATCAGCATCTAGCTTTGGCCGCCTAGTGTTACAGGTGCCCGCGGGGGAAACTTTGGTACGTCCCAAGAGTACTCCAGTGACCCCTAGTGGATGAAAAAGAAAATAGGATTTTGGTACTTACCAGGTAAATCCTTTTCTTTGAATCCATAGGGGGCACTGGACGCCCACCCAGAGCAGTTTACCTGGTTTGGGGTAGGTTCAGTAGATCTTATGGTAACACACCTTCACCGACTGGTTCAGATTAACAAGTTATGGTGTCAACTGTTTAGTTGTCAGTAATGTTGGGTCAACTTTATTGTTGTCCGTTATGTTATATGTAATGCTCCATTGTCAACCTCTCTATCGCTCCTGTTCGGTTCAGTAAAAAACACTGAGGTACTCAGGGATATGGAGGGGAGGTATAGTTCCAAAATTAATTTATTCAGTGCCTACTTCCTGTGGAAGCCGTCCATATCCCAAGAGTACTCCAGTGCCCCCTATGTATTCAAAGAAAAGGATTTACCTGGTAAGTACCAAAATCCTATTTTTTTTTAAATTTGGTATTCTCTATTGAGGCTCTTAAAAATTCCAAGAAAAAGAGGTGCAATGAGGAAGCTGGATGTCTAAGCTAAGCGACACAAGTGTGCATCATAACACCTGCCCCATCTAGGAGTGGCACGCAGTGGCCGAATGACGACAGCATCTGCTGCACACCCCTGTCCTTTTTCAAAAATTCTGCACCACCAAATTAATTGTATGTGCAAAACATGGTACGAGCTGGAATTTGCCCAGATGTAATGCACGCACAATATTGGCGCAATTATATTGCAGTACACCTGAATTTATACGGCAGTACCCCTGGACTTATACGGCAGTACCCCTGGACATATTTGGCTGCACCACTGGACTTATACGGCTGCACCACTGGACTTATACAGCAGTACCCCATGACTTATATGGCAGTACCACTGGACTTATACGGCAGTACCCCTGAACTTATATGGCTGTACAACTAGACTGGACTTATACGGCAGTACCCCTGGACTTATACGGCTGCACTACTGGACTGGACTTATACGCCAGTACCCCTGGACTTATACGGCAGTACCCCTGGACATATTCGGCTGCACCACTGGACTTATACGGCTGCACCACTGGACTTATACGGCAGTACCCAAGGACTTATACGGCAGTACCACTGGACTTATATGGCAGTACCCCTGGACTTATATGGCTGCACCACTGGACTGGACTTATACGCCAGTAACACTGGACTTTTATGGCAGTACCCCTGGACTTATACGGCAGTACCCCTGGACTTATACAGCAGCACCACTGGACTTATGGCAGCACAAGACACCACCACTGGACTTATGGCAGCACAGGACACCACCACTGGACTGAATCAGCACAACATAGAACCACTGCACTGGACTTATACAGCAGCAGCACCGGACATATGGCAGCACAGGACACCACCACTGGACTTATGGCAGCACAGGACACCACCACTGGAATGATGCAGCACAACACAGCACCACTGCACTGGATTGGACTTATACAGCAGCACTGGACTTATGGCAGCACAGGACACCACCACTGTGACTGGACTGATGCAGCACAAGACAGCACTGGAATGACACAGAAGAGCAGGTCACCACCCCATGCGCCACACCACTTTTCTGCATAGACACTGAGGAGACACATCCTCTCACTACACTCTCCAAGACTGTAGTGAAAATGGCAACGATGCGCAGCTCCTTATATGGAATCCAAACCCGCGAGAATCCGACAGCGGGATGATGACATTTTGCCTCGTTATGGTTTCCGAGTCTGGCAGGAAGTCCCCAGCCGGACTTGATCCCGGGCTCGGGATATGATGTTCGGTAGGGTTCGGTTCTCAGGGAACCGAACCCGCTCATCCCTAGTAGTTAGTTGTTGAACCAATGAGTTTAGAAATCTACCTATATACTGGGAACAGAACTCTTTGAGAGCAGTCAGTTTCAAAAAGTCCACAGGAGTGGATGAAATGCATTTCTTCTCTCATTTGTGTTGGACCTATTGCTTCCAAAGTCTAGATATACTGTACAGTAGAGCCCTGTTGCCTCAGTTGCTGTTTAAGTTATTTCTTGACCATCAGATGTCCTTTTGTAGTGCCGCCTACAACTAACAGCACCCGGCACAACACCTTGTAACTAGAGTGGTTCTGCTAGCTGTGGATATGGTCAAACTACATCTCACGTAGTGACATATGTACTCCTGAGGGAGCTTAGTAATGGCCAGTCCCCCCAATTGATATACTTGCAATAGTTTGTGAGTGTTTATTAATCAATTACTGACAATTAATCCATCTTTGGATACCTAAAGAGACTGTGGAATTATATTGAACTGCTTTTTTCTCTCCATAGTGGTCTCCGGTTAAACATGGCATAGATATGAGCTCATCAGACATTGATATTTTCTTAATTCTGCAAAGAATTGTAATTTTTCCTTCATCGGTAAAACTGCAGTGATATTCATAGGTGGCTGCTAGAGAGTCCACGTTATTGTTCCTTTGTTGGTAGAGATTTTATACTGTTTATAAATTGTAACATTCATTGTATAGATTGTTGGAAATGTACTAAGTGGCATCTCGGGAATTTACTAAACACAAATCTCGACAGTGTTGGGGCTATTCGTATTGAGATAAACTGCCGACCACACAAATATGAATCAATAGACCATTGGTGAAACGCAGCTGTTATTTTATACAACACGGGAATTTACTAAGAATTCGTATTCTCAATCACTGCTGACAATAGCCAAACACTGCCATGAAAGCATGGAATTCGTACAGAAATAGAACTTTCAAATAGAACTTTTTGACTGGTGTGTTTGGATAGTCAAGCACGGATCAGTGAGATCCATGCATGCTTCTCTATGTAAATGTGTGTGAAATAGTTAAAAATAAAAAATAAAATGCGTGGGATCCCCCTCCTAAGCATAATCAGCCACAGGCACTTTGAGCCGGTCCTGGTTGTTAAAATACCTGGGGGAAATGTGTAGGGGTTCCCTGTATTTATACAACCAGCACCAGGCTCTTGGTCCGGTCCTCGTTCCAAAAATACGGGGGACAAAATAAGTAGGGATCCCCCATATTTTTTAAACCACCACCGGGCTCCACTAGCCAGGGACATAATGCCACAGCTGGGGGGACATTTTTATTGGTCCCTGTGGCCGTGAAATGAACCCCCTCAACTAGTCACCCTTTGCCAGGGTTCCCTGGGCGAGTTAGGAACCCTTAAATCAAGGGGCCTCCCTTGTCCAGGCACTCAAGGGCCAGGGGTGAAGCTCGAGGCTATCCCCAGCACCCCTGGGAAGTGGGTTTCAGTCTGATAGCCAAAAATGTATCAAAAAAGAATATTGTCTTTTGTGTGGAACTACAAGTCCCAGCAAGCCTCTCCGCATGCTGGTACTTGGAGAACCACAAGTACCAGCAAGAATGACCTCAATTAACCTTGCAGTTAGCCGCAGACCACAATTTTCCCATAATTGACTATAATGGAGGACTGTGATCCTCCATTATAGCCAGTGCGCTCTGCCTGATTGACAGGCCAGGAGCGCACAGCCAATCGGGAGAGCACTCTGATGTGGTGCTCCCTGATTGGCTGCTGGGTCCTCTAGTGACAACAGTCATGGGGGGTCCCGGCATTTGGGGAAAGGGGATCCATGTGTAAACATGGATCTCCTTTAGTGGCATGGACTGTTTTTTTTGCAGTTTATTTTTAACCCTGTGGATGCCTACATGGACAGAAGAGGACCGATCTTCACTGGATTATAGGTGAGTATATTGGTTTTTTTTACAGGTACCACATGGATACTACATTGACAAGGGGAACGATGGGCTCCATGGGACACTAGGTAAGTATGTGTGAGTGTGTGTGTTCTATTAACTCTTTACTTTCACAATGTCTGTGTTTTTATTGTAATATTTATTTTATTGTGGAACTACAGGTACCAGTGTGCCCGTTAATTCCCCGCATGCTGGTACTTGTGGTTCTCCAAGTTCTACATCAAAAGACAATATATTTTATTTTTACAAACTTTTAGCTATCAGCCCAGCACCCACTGCCAAGGGGTGCTGGGGACAGCCTTAGGCTTTACCTCTGGCCTTTGGGTGCCTGGAGGTGGACCCCTTGATTTAAGGGGTCCCCACTCCCCCAGTGAACCCTGGCCAGGGGTGACAAGTTGGGGGGGTTAATGCCATATCAGCAGGTACCAATATAAATGTGTCTCCAGCTGTGGCATTATGTCCCTGGCTAGTGGAGCCCTGTGCCGGTTTCAAAAATATGGGGGATTTTTTTACTTTTACCTATTTCTATACTGTACACAATGTAGCCCTGCACAGAACTCACTGATCCGGCCGGGTTTCATTGTGTATGCCCGGCAGTGTTTTACTATTCTCTCCTGTAAAATACTGCCGGCAATACGAATTACTTTGACATCAGTGAACTCGAATGTAAAAAAAAAAATGGTAGTTTAGGAAATTACAATGTTTTTTTTTTTTTAAGTTGCAATATCAAATACCTGATGTCAGCCAACATTGATCTCGGCTGAAATCAGCACATTCACGATTATTAGTAAATCCCCCCACTTGAGTGTAATCCTCCATAGAGAATACCAAATGTGAGCAATACAATATTTAGGTTTATACTGGTCTAATGTTTCTGACTAACTAGACTTCACTAGTGTAGTTTCTTTTTATGTTATAAAACATTAGCAAAAGACTCAGTAACGGCCGCCTCTGTGTCGGAATCTCTACCTTATACCACTTTTACACCAAAGTTCCAGGACTGATGCAGGATTTGTAAAATAAGTAATCGGGCACTAGTATTTCTTATTTATTTAAAAATACAAATAAAACCTCTATTATCTTTTTAAACCTATATGTGCTGCTCCCATCAGACACCCTGGGGTGTAAATTTGAAAAACCTTGTTCTATACAGAATTGAATTTGCAATCTGAAGAGAGCGCATCAGATTAAATTCACATTTTTAATAAACCGTTAAAATATACCTTTACATAAAATGTCAGTAGCACAAAATGTAGATATCCATAGAAACAGGCTTGAAATATTAAAATGGGTACTCAAAATACATAGTAAATTTATAGGCAGTTCTCACCAATAGGGCATCCACTGTGCTTTTACGAGTATAGCACTCATGTTTCAGTGTTCCAAAGGGATACTTTGTTAACAATTGTTGCTATGTTATGCTCCCCCCCCCCCCCCTCTGGGCTTTACATTGTATATAGCCTCCTATCATACAGTAGGAGGAAGAATGGGCAGTTTACAGCTCTTTTAACATTGTTTTCCCAGCAGGAGAACTGATAGCATCTCTGGCCCTCATTCTGAGTTTATCGCACGCTAGCTACTTTTAGCAGCCGTGCAAACGTATAGTCGTGTGTGAACGCCTGTGCAGCCGAGCGCAGCAAAAACATTTTGTGCAGTTTCTGAGTAGGTCTGGACTTACTCAGCCCTTGTGATCACTTCAGTCTTTCTGGTGCCGGAATTGACGTCAGACACCCGCCCTGCAAATGTCTGAATACGCCTGCGTTTTCCCTACCACTCCCAGAAAACGGACAGTTGCCACGCACAAACGCCCTCTTCCTGTCAATCTCCTTGCGATCGCCCGTGCGAATGGAATCTTCGTTAAATCCATAGCTCAGCAACGATCCACTGTGTACCCGTACGACGTGCATGCGCATTGCAGTGCATACGCATGCGCAGTAGAGACCTGATCACTGCGCTGTAAAAATCGGCAGCGAGCGATCAACTCGTAATGACCTCCTCTGTCTTTGAATCACTCACCGCAATGTTTTATGCGGGAGTCCTACGCTCAGCTGATACAGGGGCACAGATGTCAGCGTACACTTGTCCCAGTGTAGAGTGCAGGATCAGCGGGGAGACAGTCTCCTAGGCAGATGCCGCGGTTTTTAAAGCTGGAGCTTGACATTTGCTGCAGGGAGGGAGAGCGTGGCTGCCGACTTTGCCCAGAATAGACGGTGGTATCTATGTTGGTGCCTTTCAATTGAGGATGCCTGTATAAGTGGAATAGCATCTAGTCTTAGTGAGTCCTGGTACCTTGACGCATTTTTCCACCACTGGTATACGGCGGTTTCTTCAGAAGGTTGTGTGTAGCTGTTCTCAGAAGCATCAGCCAATCACGCTTCTTTCCACCCTTACCACACCTGTATTCATTTACATTATCTGTTCAATAAGAACATGGTAAAAACATGGTTCCCAACCGGGTCCGATCCCTTTCACACTGCAACACCAACGCAGGTTTTTACGTTTTGGCGCCATTCACACTGTACTCGTGTGCAGGCACTTGGAGATCATCTGAAATGGGGAAATATGATCTACAGTACCATGCTGTAAATAGGAACCTGGTGGGTGACCCAGGTTTCTTGTTTACACTGCCCATTACACGGGTCCAAACCTGCTAGTGCCCTGGGTCAGATTGCTGGGTCAGTCAACCCGGGTTTTTTTTTTTACATCTATCCGGGTCAACCCAGTAATAACCGGTCAGTGTAAAAGGGGAATTAGTGAGGAAAATGATAGCAAAGGAACATTTTGACATAATTCTGCATAAAAGAAAACAAACATAATCAAACCATCTGTGTAAAAATTAGAGATGTGCGCCGGACATTTTTCGGGTTTTGTGTTTTGGTTTTGGATTCCGTTCCGCAGCCGTGTTTTGGATCCGGACGCGTTTTGGCAAAACCTCCCCGAAATTTTTTTTCCGGATTCGGGTGTGTTTTGGATTTGGGTGTTTTTTTTTCAAAACCCCCTCAAAAACAGCTTAAATCCTAGAATTTGGGGGTAATTTTGACCTATAGTATTATTAACCTCAATAACTACAATTTCCGCTCATTTCCAGTCTATTCTGAACACCTCACACCTCACAATACTATTTTTAGTCCTAAAATTTGCACCGAGGTCGCTGGATGACTAAGCAAAGTGACCCAAGAGGGCAGCACAAACACCTGGCCCATCTAGGAGTGGCACTGCAGTGTCAGACAGGATGGCACTTAAAAAAATTGGCCCCAAACAGCACATGATGCAAAGAAAAGAGAAAAAGAGGTGCACTGTGGTCGCTGGTTGGTTAAGCTAAGCGAAACAAACACCTCAATATCACAGGAATTATTTGTTCTAATCATTGGTATTATTGGTCCAAATCACTGGAAGAAAATAACAAAATCACTGGAATTATTCATTCTAATCAATGGTATTATTGGTCCAAATCACTGGAAGAAAATGACAAAATCACTGGAATTAAATGGCAGTAATGTTGGGAATTATATCAAATGGCAGTACCACTGGACATATACGGAAGTGTCAGACAGGATGGCACTTAAAAAAATTGGCCCCAAACAGCACATGATGCAAAGAAAAGAGAAAAAGAGGTGCACTGTGGTCACTGGACGGCTAAGCTAAGTGACACAAACACCTCAATATTACAGGAATTATTCGTTCTAATCAATGGTATTATTGTTCCAAATCACTGGAAGAAAATGACAAAATCACTGGAATTATTCGTTCTAATCAATGGTATTATTGGTCCAAATCACTGGAAGAAAATGGAATGGATGGATACTTGCAGTGACACAGATACAGCAATGGCCTACTGTACAACTATATACTGTTAGTCACCAAAATGCTGCACTGTAATACTAGAAGCTATAGAAAAGTATATATATTATTGTATAGATCAGTACAGACAGAGTGGTGTAACTGTGACCCATGTGTCCTGACAAGCAGTATAGAAGCTATAGAAAAGTATATATATTACTGTATATCAGTAGTAGTACAGAGCGGTGTAACTGTGACACATGTGTGTCCTGACAATCAGTATAGAAGCTATAGAAAAGTATATATATTACTGTATATATCAGTACAGAGCGGTGTAACTATGACACATGTGTGTCCACTCCTCACAAGCAGTATAGAAGCTATAGAAAATGATTTAAAATTATTGTATATAATTCAGTACAGAGCGGTGTAACTGTGACACATGTGTGTCCTGACAAGCAGTATAGAAGCTATAGAAAATGATTTAAAATGATTGTATATAATTCAGAACAGAGCGGTGTAACTGTGACACATGTGTGTCCTGACAATCAGTATAGAAGCTATAGAAAATGATTTAAATTTATTGTATATAATTCTGTACAGAGCGGTGTAACTGTGACACATGTGTGTCCTGACAAGCAGTATAGAAGCTATAGAAAATGATTTCAAATTATTGTATATAATTCAGTACAGAGGGGAGTAACTGTGACACGTGTGTCCTGACAAGCAGTATAGAAGCTATAGAAAATGATTTAAAATGATTGTATATATCAGTACAGAGCGGTGTAACTGTGACACATGTGTGTCCACTCCTCACAAGCAGTATAGAAGCTATAGAAAATTATTTAAAATTATTGTATATAATTCTGTACAGAGCGGTGTAACTGTGACACATGTGTGTCCTGACAAGCAGTATAGAAGCTATAGAAAATGATTTAAAATGATTGTATATAATTCAGTACAGAGCGGTGTAACTGTGACACATGTGTGTCCTGACAAGCAGTATAGAAGCTATAGAAAATGATTTAAAATTATTGTATATATCAGTACAGTGGGGTGTAACTGTGACACATGTGTGTCCTGACAAGCAGTATAGAAGCTATAGAAAAGTATAAATATTATTGTTTATCAGTACAGAGCGGTGTAACTGTGACCATGTGTTCTGGCAAGCAGTATAGAAGCTATATAAAAGTATATATATTATATACTGGTGGTCCCCAGTCCCCACAATGCAGCACACTGATCAGATATTATAAAGACTAAATACTCTAATCCAATTATAGTTATTAGTTAGTTATTTATTTATTTATTACCAGTTATTTATATAGTGCAGTAAGCGCACACATATTCCGCAGCGCTTTACAGAGAGTATTTGGCCATTCACATCAGTCCCTGCGCCAGTGGAGCTTACAATCTATATTCCCTACCACACATACACGCACACACATTTACGCTAAGGTTAATTTGTAGGGACCAATTAACCTACCAATATATTTTTGGATTGTGGGAGGAAACAGGGCCATTGTGGGAATCGAACCCATGCCATCAGTGCTGTGAGGCAGTAATGCTAACCATTACACCGTCTGTGCTGCGCAAGTTACAGTTATAGTTACAGTAGATGTTCATGAGGGTGAGGAAAATCATTGCACAAGAAATACAAATCCCTAAATACTAATTAGGCAAATAGCCACCTTCTAATATAAACAATATAAACTGAAAACTAGTGATGAGCGCCTGAAATTTTTCGGGTTTTGTGTTTTGGTTTTGGGTTCGGTTCCGCGGCCGTGTTTTGGGTTCGACCGCGTTTTGGCAAAACCTCACCGAATTTTTTTTGTCGGATTCGGGTGTGTTTTGGATTCGGGTGTTTTTTTCAAAAAACCCTAAAAAACAGCTTAAATCATAGAATGTGGGGGTCATTTTGATCCCATATTATTATTAACCTCAAAAACCATAATTTCCACTCATTTTCAGTCTATTCTGAATACCTCACACCTCACAATATTATTTTTAGTCCTAAAATTTGCACCGAGGTCGCTGGATGACTAAGCTAAGCGACCCTAGTGGCCGACACAAACACCTGGCCCATCTAGGAGTGGCACTGCAGTGTCACGCAGGATGTCCCTTCCAAAAAACCCTCCCCAAACAGCACATGACGCAAAGAAAAAAAGAGGCGCAATGAGGTAGCTGTGTGAGTAAGATTAGCGACCCTAGTGGCCGACACAAACACCGGGCCCATCTAGGAGTGGCACTGCAGTGTCACGCAGGATGGCCCTTCCAAAAAACACTCCCCAAACAGCACATGACGCAAAGAAAAAAAGAGGCGCAATGAGGTAGCTGACTGTGTGAGTAAGATAAGCGACCCTAGTGGCCGACACAAACACCGGGCCCATTTAGGAGTGGCACTGCAGTGTCACGCAGGATGTCCCTTCCAAAAAACCCTCCCCAAACAGCACATGACGCAAAGAAAAAAAGAGGCGCAATGAGGTAGCTGTGTGAGTAAGATTAGCGACCGTAGTGGCCGACACACACACCGGGCCCATTTAGGAGTGGCACTGCAGTGTCACGCAGGATGTCCCTTCCAAAAAACCCTCCCCAAACAGCACATGACGCAAAGAAAAAAAGAGGCGCAATGAGGTAGCTGTGTGAGTAAGATTAGCGACCCTAGTGGCCGACACAAACACCGGGCCCATCTAGGAGTGGCACTGCAGTGTCACGCAGGATGGCCCTTCCAAAAAACCCTCCCCAAACAGCACATGACGCAAAGAAAAAAAGAGGCGCAATGAGGTAGCTGACTGTGTGAGTAAGATAAGCGACCCTAGTGGCCGACACAAACACCGGGCCCATTTAGGAGTGGCACTGCAGTGTCACGCAGGATGTCCCTTCCAAAAAACCCTCCCCAAACAGCACATGACGCAAAGAAAAAAAGAGGCGCAATGAGGTAGCTGACTGTGTGAGTAAGATAAGCGACCCTAGTGGCCGACACAAACACCGGGCCCATTTAGGAGTGGCACTGCAGTGTCACGCAGGATGTCCCTTCCAAAAAACCCTCCCCAAACAGCACATGACGCAAAGAAAAATAAAAGAAAAAAGAGGTGCAAGATGGAATTGTCCTTGGGCCCTCCCACCCACCCTTATGTTGTATAAACAAAAGAGGACATGCACACTTTAACCAACCCATCATTTCAGTGACAGGGTCTGCCACACGACTGTGACTGATATGACGGGTTGGTTTGTACCCCCCCAAAAAAAGAAGCAATTAATCTCTCCTTGCACAAACTGGCTCTACAGAGGCAAGATGTCCACCTCATCATCATCCTCCGATATATCACCGTGTACATCCCCCTCCTCACAGATTATCAATTCGTCCCCACTGGAATCCACCATCTCAGCTCCCTGTGTACTCTGTGGAGGCAATTGCTGCTGGTCAATGTCTCCGCGGAGGAATTGATTATAATTCATTTTAATGAACATCATCTTCTCCACATTTTCTGGATGTAACCTCGTACGCCGATTGCTGACAAGGTGAGCGGCGGCACTAAACACTCTTTCGGAGTACACACTTGTGGGAGGGCAACTTAGGTAGAATAAAGCCAGTTTGTGCAATGGCCTCCAAATTGCCTCTTTTTCCTGCCAGTATAAGTATGGACTGTGTGACGTGCCTACTTGGATGCGGTCACTCATATAATCCTCCACCATTCTTTCAATGGTGAGAGAATCATATGCAGTGACAGTAGACGACATGTCCGTAATCGTTGTCAGGTCCTTCAGTCCGGACCAGATGTCAGCATCAGCAGTCGCTCCAGACTGCCCTGCATCACCGCCAGCGGGTGGGCTCGGAATTCTGAGCCTTTTCCTCGCACCCCCAGTTGCGGGAGAATGTGAAGGAGGAGATGTTGACAGGTCGCGTTCCGCTTGACTTGACAATTTTCTCACCAGCAGGTCTTTCAACCCCAGCAGACTTGTGTCTGCCGGAAAGAGAGATCCAAGGTAGGCTTTAAATCTAGGATCGAGCATGGTGGCCAAAATGTAGTGCTCTGATTTCAACAGATTGACCACCCGTGAATCCTTGTTAAGCGAATTAAGGGCTCCATCCACAAGTCCCACATGCCTAGCGGAATCGCTCCGTGTTAGCTCCTCCTTCAATGTCTCCAGCTTCTTCTGCAAAAGCCTGATGAGGGGAATGACCTGACTCAGGCTGGCAGTGTCTGAACTGACTTCACGTGTGGCAAGTTCAAAGGGCAGCAGAACCTTGCACAACGTTGAAATCATTCTCCACTGCGCTTGAGACAGGTGCATTCCACCTCCTATATCGTGCTCAATTGTATAGGCTTGAATGGCCTTTTGCTGCTCCTCCAACCTCTGAAGCATATAGAGGGTTGAATTCCACCTCGTTACCACTTCTTGCTTCAGATGATGGCAGGGCAGGTTCAGTAGTTTTTGGTGGTGCTCCAGTCTTCTGTACGTGGTGCCTGTACGCCGAAAGTGTCCCGCAATTCTTCTGGCCACCGACAGCATCTCTTGCACGCCCCTGTCGTTTTTTAAATAATTCTGCACCACCAAATTCAAGGTATGTGCAAAACATGGGACGTGCTGGAATTTGCCCATATTTAATGCACACACAATATTGCTGGCGTTGTCCGATGCCACAAATCCACAGGAGAGTCCAATTGGGGTAAGCCATTCCGCGATGATCTTCCTCAGTTGCCGTAAGAGGTTTTCAGCTGTGTGCGTATTCTGGAAGGCGGTGATACAAAGCGTAGCCTGCCTAGGAAAGAGTTGGCGTTTGCGAGATGCTGCTACTGGTGCCGCCGCTGCTGTTCTTGCGGCGGGAGTCCATACATCTACCCAGTGGGCTGTCACAGTCATATAGTCCTGACCCTGCCCTGCTCCACTTGTCCACATGTCCGTGGTTAAGTGGACATTGGGTACAGCTGCATTTTTTAGGACACTGGTGACTCTTTTTCTGAGGTCTGTGTAAATTTTCGGTATCGCCTGCCTAGAGAAATGGAACCTAGATGGTATTTGGTACCGGGGACACAGTACCTCCAACAAGTCTCTAGTTGGCTCTGCAGTAATGATGGATACCGGAACCACGTTTCTCACCACCCAGGATGCCAAGGCCTCAGTTATCCGCTTTGCAGTAGGATGACTGCTGTGATATTTCATCTTCCTCGCAAAGGACTGTTGGACAGTCAATTGCTTGGTGGAAGTAGTAAAAGTGGTCTTACGAC
Source organism: Pseudophryne corroboree (assembly GCF_028390025.1). NCBI lineage: Eukaryota > Metazoa > Chordata > Amphibia > Anura > Myobatrachidae > Pseudophryne > Pseudophryne corroboree. Next base: position 57,602,969 of record NC_086455.1, read on the forward strand.
TTCCCCTCTGGGATGACCATCGACTCCCAGCAGCAACAACAGCAGCGCCAGCAGCAGTAGGCGTTACACGCAAGGATGCATCGGAGGAATCCCAGGCAGGAGAGGACTCGTCAGAATTGCCAGTGACATGGCCTGCAGGACTATTGGCATTCCTGGGGAAGGAGGAAATTGACACTGAGGGAGTTGGTGGGGTGGTTTGCGTGAGCTTGGTTACAAGAGGAAGGGATTTACTGGTCAGTGGACTGCTTCCGCTGTCACCCAAAGTTTTTGAACTTGTCACTGACTTATTATGAATGCGCTGCAGGTGACGTATAAGGGAGGATGTTCCGAGGTGGTTAACGTCCTTACCCCTACTTATTACAGCTTGACAAAGGGAACACACGGCTTGACACCTGTTGTCCGCATTTCTGTTGAAATACCTCCACACCGAAGAGCTGATTTTTTTGGTATTTTCACCAGGCATGTCAACGGCCATATTCCTCCCACGGACAACAGGTGTCTCCCCGGGTGCCTGACTTAAACAAACCACCTCACCATCAGAATCCTCCTGGTCAATTTCCTCCCCAGCGCCAGCAACACCCATATCCTCCTCATCCTGGTGTACTTCAACACTGACATCTTCAATCTGACTATCAGGAACTGGACTGCGGGTGCTCCTTCCAGCACTTGCAGGGGGCGTGCAAATGGTGGAAGTCGCATGCTCTTCACGTCCAGTGTTGGGAAGGTCAGGCATCGCAACCGACACAATTGGACTCTCCTTGTGGATTTGGGATTTCGAAGAACGCACAGTTCTTTGCGGTGCTACTGCTTTTGCCAGCTTGAGTCTTTTCATTTTTCTAGCGAGAGGCTAAGTGCCTCCATCCTCATGTGAAGCTGAACCACTAGCCATGAACATAGGCCAGGGCCTCAGCCGTTCCTTGCCACTCCGTGTGGTAAATGGCATATTGGCAAGTTTACGCTTCTCCTCCGACAATTTTATTTTAGGTTTTGGAGTCCTTTTTTTACTGATATTTGGTGTTTTGGATTTGACATGCTCTGTACTATGACATTGGGCATCGGCCTTGGCAGACGACGTTGCTGGCATTTCATCGTCTCGGCCATGACTAGTGGCAGCAGCTTCAGCACGAGGTGGAAGTGGATCTTGATCTTTCCCTAATTTTGGAACCTCAACATTTTTGTTCTCCATATTTTAATAGGCACAACTAAAAGGCACCTCAGGTAAACAATGGAGATGGATGGATACTAGTATACAATTATGGACGGACTGCCGAGTGCCGACGCAGAGGTAGCTACAGCCGTGAACTACCGTACTGTACTGTGTCTGCTGCTAATATAGACTGGTTGATAAAGAGATGTAGTAGTATGTATAAGTATAAAGAAGAAAGAAAAAAAAACCACGGGTAGGTGGTATACAATTATGGACGGACTGCCGAGTGCCGACACAGAGGTAGCTACAGCTGTGGACTACCGTACTGTACTGTGTCTGCTGCTAATATAGACTGGTTGATAAAGAGATGTAGTAGTATGTATAAGTATTAAGAAGAAAGAAAAAAAAACCACGGGTAGGTGGTATACAATTATGGACGGACTGCCGAGTGCCGACACAGAGGTAGCTACAGCCGTGGACTACCGTACTGTACTGTGTCTGCTGCTAATATAGACTGGTTGATAAAGAGATGTAGTAGTATGTATAAGTATAAAGAAGAAAGAAAAAAAAACACGGGTAGGTGGTATACAATTATGGACGGACTGCCGAGTGCCGACACAGAGGTAGCTACAGCCGTGGACTACCGTACTGTACTGTGTCTGCTGCTAATATAGACTGGTTGATAAAGAGATGTAGTAGTATGTATAAGTATAAAGAAGAAAGGGAAAAAAACCACGGGTAGGTGGTATACAATTATGGACGGACTGCCGAGTGCCGACACAGAGGTAGCTACAGCCGTGAACTACCGTACTGTACTGTGTCTGCTGCTAATATAGACTGGTTGATAAAGAGATGTAGTAGTATGTATGTATAAAGAAGAAAGAAAAAAAAACCTCGGGTAGGTGGTATACAATTATGGTCGGACTGCCGAGTGCCGACACAGAGGTAGCTACAGCCGTGAACTACCGTACTGTACTGTGTCTGCTGCTAATATAGACTGGTTGATAAAGAGATGTAGTAGTATGTATGTATAAAGAAGAAAGAAAAAAAAACCTCGGGTAGGTGGTATACAATTATGGACGGACTGCTGAGTGCCGACACAGAGGTAGCTACAGCCGTGAACTACCGTACTGTACTGTGTCTGCTGCTAATATAGACTGGTTGATAAAGAGATGTAGTAGTATGTATGTATAAAGAAGAAAGAAAAAAAAACCTCGGGTAGGTGGTATACAATTATGGACGGACTGCCGAGTGCCGACACAGAGGTAGCTACAGCCGTGAACTACCGTACTGTACTGTGTCTGCTGCTAATATAGACTGGTTGATAAAGAGATGTAGTAGTATGTATGTATAAAGAAGAAAGAAAAAAAAACCACGGGTAGGTGGTATACAATTATGGACGGACTGCCGAGTGCCGACACAGAGGTAGCTACAGCCGTGGACTACCGTACTGTACTGTGTCTGCTGCTAATATAGACTGGTTGATAAAGAGATGTAGTAGTATGTATGTATAAAGAAGAAAGAAAAAAAAACCACGGGTAGGTGGTATACAATTATGGATGGACTGCCGAGTGCCGACACAGAGGTAGCTACAGCCGTGAACTACCGTACTGTGTCTGCTGCGACTGGATGATAAAATAAGAATTTACTTACCGATAATTCTATTTCTCGGAGTCCGTAGTGGATGCTGGGGTTCCTGAAAGGACCATGGGGAATAGCGGCTCCGCAGGAGACAGGGCACAAAAAGTAAAGCTTTAGGATCAGGTGGTGTGCACTGGCTCCTCCCCCTATGACCCTCCTCCAAGCCTCAGTTAGGATACTGTGCCCGGACGAGCGTACACAATAAGGAAGGATTTATGAATCCCGGGTAAGACTCATACCAGCCACACCAATCACACTGTACAACCTGTGATCTGAACCCAGTTAACAGTATGATAACAGCGGAGCCTCTGAAAGATGGCTCACAACAATAATAACCCGATTTTTGTAACTATGTACAAGTATTGCAGATAATCCGCACTTGGGATGGGCGCCCAGCATCCACTACGGACTCCGAGAAATAGAATTATCGGTAAGTAAATTCTTATTTTCTCTATCGTCCTAGTGGATGCTGGGGTTCCTGAAAGGACCATGGGGATTATACCAAAGCTCCCAAACGGGCGGGAGAGTGCGGATGACTCTGCAGCACCGAATGAGAGAACTCCAGGTCCTCCTTAGCCAGGTTATCAAATTTGTAGGATTTTACAAACGTGTTTGCCCCTGACTAAATAGCCGCTCGGCAAAGTTGTAAAGCCGAGACCCCTCGGGCAGCCGCCCAAGATGAGCCCACCTTCCTTGTGGAATGGGCATTTACATATTTTGGCTGTGGCAGGCCTGCCACAGAATGTGCAAGCTGAATTGTATTACACATCCAACTAGCAAGAGTCTGCTTAGAAGCAAGAGCACCCAGTTTGTTGGGTGCATACAGGATAACAGCAAGTCAGTTTTCCTGACTCCAGCCGTCCTGGAACCTATATTTTCAGGGCCCTGACCACATCTAGCAACTTGGAGTCCTCCAAGTCCCTAGTAGGCGCAAGACACCACAATAAGCTGGTTCAGGTGAAACACTGACACCACCTTAGGGAGAGAACTGGGGACGAGTCCGCAGCTCTGCCCTGTCCGAATGGACAAACAGATATGGGCTTTTTTGAGAAAAAAACCACCAATTTTACACTCGCCTGGTCCCGGCCAGGTCCAAGAGCATGTTCACTTTTCATGTGAGATGCTTCAAATCCACAGATTTGACTGGTTTTAAACCAATGTGTTTTGAGGAATCCCAGAACTACGTTGAGATCCCACAGTGCCACTGGAGGCACAAAAGGGGGTTGTATATGCAATACTCCCTTGACAAACTTCTGGACTTCAGGAACTGAAGCCAATTCTTTCTGGAAGAAAAATCGACAGGGCCGAAATTTGAACCTTAATGGACCCCAATTTGAGGCCCATAGACACCCCTGTTTGCAGGAAATGCAGGAATCGACCGAGTTGAAATTTCTTCGTGGGGCCTTCCTGGCCTCACACCACGCAACATATTTTCGCCACATGTGGTGATAATGTTGTGCGGTCACCTCCTTTCTGGCTTTGACCAGGGTAGGAATGACCTCTTCCTGAATGCCTTTTCCCTTAGGATCCGGCGTTCCACCGCCATGCCGTCAAACGCAGCTGCGGTAAGTCTTGGAACAGACATGGTACTTGCTGAAAAAAGTCCCTTCTTAGCGGCAGAGGCCATAAGTCCTCTGTGAGCATCTCTTGAAGTTCCGGGTACCAAGTCCTTCTTGGCCAATCCGGAGCCATGAGTATAGTTCTTACTCCTCTACGTCTTATAATTCTCAGTACCTTAGGTATGAAAAGCAGAGGATGGAACACATACACCGACTGGTACACCCACGGTGTTACCAGAACGTCCACAGCTATTGCCTGAGGGTCTCTTAACCTGGCGCAATACCTGTCCCGTTTTTTGTTCAGACGGGACGCCATCATGTCCACCTTTGGTAATTCCCAACGGTTTACAATCATGTGGAAAACTTCCCCATGAAGTTCCCACTCTGCCGGGTGGAGGTCGTGCCTACTGAGGAAGTCTGCTTCCCAGTTTCCATTCCCGGAATGAAACACTGCTGACGGTGCTATCACATGATTTTCCGCCCAGCGAAAAGTCCTTGCAGTTTTTGCCACTGCCCTCCTGCTTCTTGTGCCGCCCTGTCTATTTACGTGGGCGACTGCCGTGATGTTTTATCCCACTGGATCAATACCGGCTGACCTTGAAGCAGAGGTCTTGCTAAGCGTAGAGCATTATAAATTTACCCTTAGCTATATTTATGTGGAGAAAAGTCTCCAGACTTGATCACACTCCCTGGAAATTTTTTCCTTGTGTGACTGCTCCCCAGCCTCTCGGGCTGGCCTCCGTGGTCACCAACATCCAAAACTGAATGCCGAATCTGCGGCCCTCTAGAAGATGAGCACTCTGTAACCACCACAGGAGAGACACCCTTGTCCTTGGATATAGGGTTATCCGCTGATGCATCTGAAGATGCGATCCGGACCATTTGTCCAGCAGATCCCACTGAAAAGTTCTTGCATGAAATCTGCCGACTGGAATTGCTTCGAAGGAAGTCACCATTTTTTTACCATGGCCCTTGTGCAATGATGCACTGATTTTAGGAGGTTCCTGACTAGCTCGGATAACTCCCTGGCTTTCTCTTCCGGGAGAAACACCTTTTTCTGGACTGTGTCCAGAATCATCCCTAAGCACAGGAGACTTGCTGTCGGGATCAGCTGCGAATTTGGAATATTTAGAATCCACCCCTGCTGTTGTAACAGTATCCGAGATAGTGCTACTCCGACCTCCAACTGTTCCCTGGACTTTGCCCTTATCAGGAGATCGTCCAAGTAAGGGATAATTAAGACGCCTTTTCTTCGAATAAGAACCATCATTTCGGCCATTACCTTGGTAAAGACCCGGGGTGCCGTGGACAATCCAAACGGCAGCGTCTGAAACTGATAGTGACAGTTCTGTACCACGAACCTGAGGTACCCTTAGTGATAAGGGCAAATTTGGGACATGGAGGTAAGCATCCCTGATGTCTCGGGACACCATATAGTCCCCTTCTTCCCGGTTCGTTATCACTGCTCTGAGTGACTCCATCTTGATTTGAACCTTTGTAAGTGTTCAAATTTTTTTAGATTTAGAATAGGTCTCACCTAGCCTTCTGGCTTCAGTACCACAATATAGTGTGGAATAATACCCCTTTTCTTGTTGTAGGAGGGGTAATTTAATTATCACCTGCTGGGAATACAGCTCGTGAATTGTTTCCCATACTGCCTCCTTGTCGGAGGGAGACCTTGGTAAAGCAGACTTCAGGAGCCTGCGCAGGGGAAACGTCTCGACATTCCAATCTGTACCCCTGGGATACTACTTGTAGGATCCAGGGGTCCTGTACGGTCTCAGCGTCCTGCTGAGAGCTTGTCAGAAGCGGTGGAACGCTTCTGTTCCTGGGAATGGGCTGCCTGCTGCAGTCTTCTTCCCTTTCCTCTATCCCTGGGCAGATATGACTCTTATAGGGACGAAAGGACTGAAGCTGAAAAGACGGTGTCTTTTTCTGCAGAGATGTGACTTAGGGTAAAAACGGTGGATTTTCCAGCAGTTGCCGTGGCCACCAGGTCCGATGGACCGACCCCAAATAACTCCTCTTCCTTTATACGGCAATACACCTTTGTGCCGTTTGGAATCTGCATCACCTGACCACTGTCGTGTCCATAAACATCTTCTGGCAGATATGGACATCGCACTTACTCTTGATGCCAGAGTGCAAATATCCCTCTGTGCATCTCGCATATATAGAAATGCATCCTTTAAATGCTCTATAGTCAATAAAATACTGTCCCTGTCAAGGGTATCAATATTTTTAGTCAGGGAATCCGACCAAGCCACCCCAGCTCTGCACATCCAGGCTGAGGCGATCGCTGGTCGCAGTATAACACCAGTATGTGTGTATATACTTTTTATGATATTTTCCAGCCACCTGTCAGCTGGCTCCTTGAGGACGGCCCTATCTATAGACGGTACCGCCACTTGTTCTGATAAGCGTGTGAGCGCCTTATCCACCCTAAGGGGTGTTTCCCAACGCGCCCTAACTTCTGGCGGGAAAGGGTATACCGCCCATATTTTCTATCGGGGGGAACCCACGCATCATCACACACTTCATTTAATTTATCTGATTCAGGAAAAACTACGGTAGTTTTTTCACATCCCACATAATACCCTCTTTTGTGGTACTTGTAGTATCAGAAATATGTAACACCTCCTTCATTGCCCTTAACGTGTGGCCCTAATAAGGAATACGTTTGTTTATTCACCGTCGACACTGGATTCAGTGTCCCTGTCTGTGTCTGTGTCGACCGACTAAAGTAAACGGGCGTTTTAAAACCCCTGACGGTGTTTTTGAGACGTCTGGACCGGTACTAATTGTTTGTCGGCCGTCTCATGTCGTCAACCGACCTTTCCGCGTGTTGACATTATCACGTAATTCCCTAAATAAGCCATCCATTCCGGTGTCGACTCCCTAGAGAGTGACATCACCATTACAGGCAATTTCTCCGCCTCCTCACCAACATCGTCCTCATACATGTCGACACACACGTACCGACACACAGCACACACACAGGGAATGCTCTGATAGAGGACAGGACCTACTAGCCCTTTGGAGAGACAGAGGGAGAGTTTGCCAGCACACACCAAAAACGCTATAATTATATAGGGACAACCTTATATAAGTGTTTTCCCTTATAGCATCTTTTTTATATATTTCTAACGCCAAATTAGTGCCCCCCCTCTCTGTTTTAACCCTGTTTCTGTAGTGCAGTGCAGGGGAGAGCCTGGGAGCCTTCCCTCCAGCCTTTCTGTGAGGGAAAATGGCGCTGTGTGCTGAGGAGATAGGCCCCGCCCCTTTTTCGGCGGCCTCGTCTCCCGCTCTTAACGGATTCTGGCAGGGGTTAAATATCTCCATATAGCCCCCGGAGGCTATATGTGAGGTATTTTTAGCCAAACATAGGTTTTCATTGCCTCCCAGGGCGCCCCCCTCCCAGCGCCCTGCACCCTCAGTGACTGCCGTGTGAAGTGTGCTGAGAGGAAATGGCGCACAGCTGCAGTGCTGTGCGCTACCTTAAGAAGACTGAGGAGTCTTCATGCCGCCGATTCTGGACCTTCTTCTTGTTTCAGCATCTGCAAGGGGGCCGGCGGCGAGGCTCCGGTGACCATCCAGGCTGTACCTGTGATCGTCCCTCTGGAGCTAATGTCCAGTAGCCAAAGAAGCCAATCCATCCTGCACGCAGGTGAGTTCACTTCTTCTCCCCTAAGTCCCTCGTTGCAGTGATCCTGTTGCCAGCAGGACTCACTGTAAAATAAAAAAACTAAGCTAAACTTTTCTAAGCAGCTCTTTAGGAGAGCCACCTAGATTGCACCCTTCTCGGCCGGGCACAAAAATCTAACTGAGGCTTGGAGGAGGGTCATAGGGGGAGGAGCCAGTGCACACCACCTGATCCTAAAGCTTTACTTTTTGTGCCCTGTCTCCTGCGGAGCCGCTATTCCCCATGGTCCTTTCAGGAACCCCAGCATCCACTAGGACGATAGAGAAATAATGATATAAAAAATATATATATATCACTACTGCAGCCGGACAGGTATATATTATATAATGACGGACCTGCTGGACACTGTCTGTCAGCAGAATGAGTTTTTTATAGAATAAAAAAAAAAACACCACACAAGTGAAGTCACACGACGAGTGTTTAACTTTTTCAGGCAATCACAATATAGTATACTACTAACTATACTGGTGGTCAGTGTGGTCAGGTCACTGGTCAGTCACACTGGCAGTGGCACTCCTGCAGCAAAAGTGTGCACTGTTTAATTTTAATATAATATGTACTCCTGGCTCCTGCTATAACCTATAACTGGCACTGCAGTGCTCCCCAGTCTCCCCCACAATTATAAGCTGTGTGAGCTGAGCACAGTCAGATATATATACATAGATGATGCAGCACACTGGGCTGAGCAGTGCACACAGATATGGTATGTGACTGAGTCACTGTGTGTATCGTTTTTTTTCAGGCAGAGAACGGATATATTAAATAAAACTGCACTGTCTGGTGGTCACTGTGGTCAGTCACTAGTAAACTCTGCACTCTCTACACTTCTACAGTACTCCTAAGCTCCAGTAAATCAGGTCAATCTCTCTCTCTCTCTCTTCTAATCTAAATGGAGAGGACGCCAGCCACGTCCTCTCCCTATCAATCTCAATGCACGTGTGAAAATGGCGGCGACGCGCGGCTCCTTATATAGAATCCGAGTCTCGCGAGAATCCGACAGCGTCATGATGACGTTCGGGCGCGCTCGGGTTAACCGAGCAAGGCGGGAGGATCCGAGTCTGCTCGGACCCGTGAAAAAAACCATGAAGTTCGGGCGGGTTCGGATTCAGAGAAACCGAACCCGCTCATCTCTACTGAAAACATAGTCAACAGTTAATTAAAAATACAGATGCACGCACACACGCACGCATGCACACACACATATATAAACTAGTATATATGCGCAGAACGATGAGGTCCTCTGGCTAAGTTCTGTCCTATCGCTCTGCAGTGAGAGCCATTGGAAGGGTGGAGATGGGACAGACCTTACTATTATGCCAACCTGCTGTGACTAGACACCTCTATATCAGGTTTCCATAAAAGGATCTAATCTGTATGTGGCATTTTAAAGAGATAAGTGTATGGATTTTTCAAATCTCACCCCACCACGCCCGCAGCTTATCTCTCTGACGTCCCGGCAGTCACTCGATCGGTATCCAAGCTGTCTGATGAGTTTTGGAATTCCGGCATCTCTCTTTTGACAGCCAGGATCCTGACCAGGGTGGTCATTCCGAGTTGTTTGCTCGTTGCCGATTTTCGCTATGCTGGGATTTGGTGCTAAATGCGCATGCGCATAGTACGCAGCGTGCATGCGCTTAGTTATTTTACTAAAAACGTAGCAGTTTTGCTGTGGCTTCAGCTGCGCTTTTCAGTCGCACAGCTGATCGGTGTGTGATTGACAAGAAAGGGGCATTTCTGGGTGGTAACTGAGCATCTTCCGGGAGTGTGCTAAAAAACGCAGGCGTGTCAGGGAAAAATGCGGGAGTGTCTGGAGAAACGGGGGAGTGGCTGGCCGAACGCAGAGCGTGTTTGTGACGTCAAACCAGGAACTAAACGGACTGAGCTGATCGCAATCTGTGAGTAGGTCTGGAGCTACTCAGAAACTGCAAATAATTATTTAGTAGCAGTTTTGCTAATCTTTCGTTCGCAATTCTGCTATGCTAAGATACACTCCCAGAGGGCGCCGGCCTAGCGTGTGCAATGCTGCTAAAAGCAGCTAGCGAGCGAACAACTCAGAATGAGGGCCCATATACCATTTCCCCAATGCCGTAGGTAAGATAATATTTTGAGGTGTAAAAAAAACAATAAATCTGTGACAACTTTTCATTGTTGATAAATTTTATGAAAATACCTGGTTAATATAAAACCTTTGATACTGTAGAGCTGAATTAAACACAGAGTAATTAAAATATAATTATGCCAAAAAGTAAATTATTGTGCTCTTTCATGCTGTGTCACTGTTTTAATTCCAGTTTGTAATAAATGTAATTTTTTTAAACTTACTGTATTTACCTCAGTTTGACAACTTACATTTTTTCCCTTATATGCAATAATTAGGCCTGTACCTTAACTATCAATTTCATAATCTCTAATAGATAAAGAAATCGATGTATCAATGCTGATTAGAATGAAGAAAAAAAATTAAGGATGGGAATATGAAAAATAATGAATAAAATAGTGCATTCTTCTTTGTAGTTAAATACTATAGCCCGTGGCAAATTTTACCTATGGGCTGCAGGATTGGAGTACCCCTGTCAGTGCAGTCTGTGACTGCACTGACTTCACTGTGACTGGCAGTGAAGTCCTAGTTCTCAGTCACTGACACACAAGGCAGAGCCATTGGGAGGTGTTTCCTGCTTCTGGGACTGCCAGACCAGACTGCGATAAGTAGAGACCTGACTTCCTGTAGGAAGCCACTCCCTGCCTCTGGCGCAGCACAGTCTGTCTTCTATGGGCTGCAGCTGATGCAGTCCATAGAAGTTGGAGGTTTGTGCATGCGCAGTCGCACCACGGCTTCTGGGCATGCACTGCCAGATCCATTGCACGGTACCAGGACCCGGCTCTCCTCCTGTCCTGTCAGTGGCAGTACCCCTACTAATCTAAGTAGGAGCCGCCGCTGACTGTAGCATTGACATTTGTTGTGTAAAATTTCATAAGCCCAGGATACAAATCCTGCTATATATCTAAGGAATCTGTCCGCTTTTTCTAGACCTGTAATACAGTCACAAATGAATATTCCCTACACATAAAAGTCAATGTGATAGGAGGACAGCACAATTTAATTTGGGGAACACATTAGGTTCTTGCTCTAAAAAAATAACTACAGCCGTGAATTTGTAATATGAAAGATGTTATTGTCTTACATATCAAAACAGATTTTTAATGATCTTTTACATATTTTTAATAACGATTTTGCTTATCATATTTTAATTAACTGGAATTAGGTTATCAACCTTCAAGACCACGCTTAAAATCAAGGAGAATATATTTAAAATGTACCAAGTGTCAGTCTATAAAGATATCACTGAAACCACTATAAGGGGTAATTTTACCAAATGTTGATTTTGATCGATTTATGTTGTGTTTCAGGGTTTAAATTACACATTTACTAACAGATGATTTTATTACATTGTTTTTAAAAACCAATGTCACAGATCGCCTGTTAGCAAATGTGTGATTTATACCCTGAAATGGGTGTGATAGGTAATCCAGGCGTTTGGTATGCCAGCGGTCACATGACCAACCGCTGCTTCCTGATTTTTAAAATGCTGATATGGTATGGGGTAAATAATTTGCCCCTTGTCTGCGCCCTGCCCTAACCTGCCTGGGGTGGTGCTAAAGGTAATCACAGGTGGTGGCGGCTAGGGCTAAGACTCGGGGAGGGTGGTGGTGGCTACAGCTAACCCTCCCTCGTAGTGCATATCCCTAACCCCCCACCGGACCCTTAATCTAATCCTTACCCCAATACTTTGGCATGCCAGTGGTCGGGCTCCTGGCATCAGGATTCAAGGTGGTGTCGGTATACCAGCGTTGGTCACCTGCTCGGCAGCATCTTCACCGCTCGGATGCTGGCCACATCCACCATGAAACACAACATTGATGTTGATCAATTTAAATAGATTTAAACTCTCTCAAACTCTCTCAATTTTTAGTAGATTTAGCCTTCACCGAGATCAAAATTGCTTTCCCCTCCCCCTCCCTTTATCATGACTAGCATAGTTGTTTGTTTGACTATGTTTCCCACCCTCTCATTTACAATACCATGTTCAGCTCAGCTCTGGACTCTCTTTCATTGGAACTGACAATATTTTTTTCTGGACAAAAATAACCTTGAGGTCTGTGTCTATTGGTGGTCATTCTGAGTTGTTCGCTCGCTGCTATTTTTAGGAGAATTGCTAATAGGCTAAAATCCGGCAGTTCTGTGCATGCGTAAGCAATTTTACACAAAACTATGCTATTTTACTCACAGGCGAACTAAGCTTTTCAGTCGCTCTGTTGATCGGAGAATGATTGACAGGAAGTGGGTGTTTCTGGGTGGTAACTGAGCGTTTTCCGGGAGTGTGCTAAAAAAACGTAGGCGTGCCAGCAGAAAACGCAGGAGTGGCTGGAGAAACGGGGGAGTGGCTGGCCGGATGCTGGGCGTGTTTGTGACGTCAAACCAGGAACTAAACGGACTGAGGTGATCGCAATCTCGGAGTAGGTCTGGAGCTACTCAGAAACTGCAAGGGAATACTTAATAGCAGAATTGCTAATCTTTCGTTAGCAATTCTGCTATGCTAAGATACACTCCCAGAGGGCGGCGGCTTTGTGTTTGCATTTCTGCTAAAAGTAGCTAGCGAGCGAACAACTCGGAATGACCACCCTTGCCCATTGCTGATTCATTTGCACACTTCTCCTATGCACATACAGTACAGATTGGATAAGAAATACATTAGATTCAAATAAACAAACAAACAAACAAACAGGGTCTATATCTCATAAAATGATATTAATATGCCATACTGTACACCTAATATTGTATGTATCAGATCTGTGTATAGGAGATCTACAGTGTAAATCTGCCTACAACATTGTTAAATAGTTTAAATGTGTATTACAGAACAGAAGTGTTCTGTCATTATTTTTGGATACTAAGGTCTGTGAGAATTGAATATGCTTCTGACTTGTCTTCCAAATACCATTGTAAATCATTTTAATAGCCTGCAATGACATGCAACAGACATATTGATTCTGCAAGTACTGGCTGAATGTCAGTAATGCATAAAAAAAATAAAAAATAAATTAAAAAGCCAAGCATCAAATCGTTATGTCTAAACTGTTGTATGGCTTATAAAGGAAGTGGTTAAAATATGAGTAAAGTCTATTGCACCAAAGCTGCTGCAATACTTAAAGTTTGGATGAAGGCTATTTCCAGTCAATCCGTGATGTCACCTGGGCCAGTCATGAGGCGACGTAAGTTATTTGCCCCAGGCGGAATTTTTGAATTGAGTAGGAGTGGTGGCAGAAGTGATCCTATCACTTCTATCTCCAGAGTGATTCCTCATGTGGTCATTGTGGTAATATACATTTCATACTGTACTGACAGTTCAGTAGTCGATAATAGGGTTGGCTTTCCATGGTTGATGTTTGTTGACTATTGATGTTTAGGAGCCGATGTCATTGAAGTGATGAGGATGATGAATTACTATTTATGCATGTCAAAACCATATGTCTCCTTTGCATATGCGAACATACATACCATCGATAGTTTGAACCATCAATGGTTTTATGCCAATGGTAGTCAGATGGCAAGAACTGGTGGCCACACCTTGATGGACATCCTTACTGAATACTAATGATTTGTATCAAACCTTCTAAACAATTAAAGGTGTTTCCTAAAGGGGGGTACACACGGGGAGAGATGTGTGCTTAGCGATCTGTCACAAACCACTCAGCACACATCTCTCCCCCCTCTCAGCACAGCGCAATGTGTGCTTAACGAGGGGGAGTCGCTCATTTCACCCAGCGGGTGAAATTAACAATGTTCTAGATTGTGCCTGCATGCAGGCCAATCTAGCACCGGTGATAGCATCGCTATCGCTGTGGGGCATACACAGGGCCGGATTAACAATGGGGCGGATGAAGCTGCAGCTCCAGGCCCCCCATTAAAATAGGCCCACAGGATCTGCAGAGCAGCTGCTATACACAAGAAAAAGTTTTTTTTCTTGCAACAGCAGCGTGGCACAAGCCATCCGAGTCCCCGCTCCGCCCTCTCCATCACCCCCAGGCCGCGACCCCTCTTCAACCCCTCCCGCGGGACTGGTGGATCCAACGCTGCCACCAGCATGTACATTTGTGGCGCTGTGGCGGCACAGTGAAAGGCTTCTCTAGCCTGGCCTCCCTGCAAACGCAGCAACGTCAGAAGTTGTGATGCCGCGGAGAGGCTGCCCCACCACCACAGCGCCATGGAGAAACCGGCAGGTACATTCAGTGTCAGATAGCAGGCAGCTCACTGAAGGTGGCCTGCGTACGCCTGGGTTACCGATCGTCCACCCAAGGTGAGCTTTTAGTCTTTCTAGCTGCAAGCCTGGCTGCTGCATTGCTAATATCAACAATACATATAAAAGTATTGCCCTTTAATATATATATATATTTATATATATATATATATATACACATACACACACACACAAATGTGTATGTGTGTGTATGTGTATATATATATATATATATGGGATATAGTGTGTATATATATATATATATATATATATATGGGATATAGTGTATGTATATATATATATATATATATATATATGGGATATAGTATATATATATATATATGGGATGGAGTCAGCATACTTGCATTCGGGACACCGTCACTCAAAATACCGGCGCCGGGATTCTAACGTCAATCACAATGCCGGCACCGGAATTCGAACGTATGTATTCTGTGGCTTTATAGTGTAACTACAGAAGGTGCGCTTGTTATGGGGCCTCGGCCGTTTCGGGTGCCCACAGGCCAAGCAACCCCTCTGCACCATGCTAAAAAATGTTTTACTTTTTTTATATTGTATCCACATCACTACGGGTTCCAAGGAGAGAGAGTAGCCGTTGCCCCCCCACCAGCACTGCTAAGTCGGCCAGTGTGCCGGCAGCAGTAATGAGGAGCATGGAGTTGGCTGCATGAAAGTGAAATGGTTCCCCCCCAGCAGCAGCGTTGCCTTCAAATTTCAACTCGGCCAGTGGCCCCCTTGATCAGGGAGACAGCAGCAGCATGGGAGAGCAGTGCCCCCCACTCCAACAGCAGTGTCAGCTGGAAAACAGAGGCAGCAACCCGCCCTCAGCAGCAGCGACAAACCTGGCCATTGTTAAGAGTCATTTTGTTTTCACATGGTGGTGCCCGGAGTAGTGGCTGCCTGGGGTCACTCCCTAGTGAAAAGTGGTAGTGATTTTAGTGTGCACCGGCGTGCGAACGGGATGTATATATTTATGGAGGCAATGGATGGATGGCAGCGACAGTGTATGGATGTATACATGTATGTATGTATGTATGAGAGCGGCTATGTATGTATGTATGTATGAGAGAGGCTATGTATGTATGTATGTATGTATGAGAGCGGTTATGTATGTATGTATGAGAGCGGTTATGTATGTATGTATGTATGAGAGCGGCTATGTATATATGTATGTATGAGAGCGGCTATGTATGTATGTATGAGAGCGGCTATGTATGTATGTATGAGAGCGGCTATGTATGTATGCATGAGAGCGGTTATGTATGTATGCATGAGAGTGGCTATGTATGTATGTATGTATGAGAGCGGCTATGTATGTATGTATGTATGAGAGCGGTTATGTATGTATGTATGTATGAGAGCGGCTCTGTATGTATGTATGTATGAGAGCGGCTATGTATGTATGTATGAGAGCAGTTATGTATGTATGTATGAGAGCGGCTATGTATGTATGTATGAGAGTGGCTATGTATGTATGAGAGCGGCTATGTATGTATGTATGAGAGTGGCTATGTATGTATGAGAGCGGCTATGTATGTATGTATGAGAGTGACTATGCATGTATGTATGAGAGCGGCTGTGTATGTATGTATGTATGAGAGTGGCTTCTGTATGTTTGTATGAGAGCGGCAGTGTATGGATGTATCTATGTATGTTTGTATGTATGTATGTATGAGAGCTGCAGTGTATGTATGTATGAATGAGAGTGGCAGTGTATGTATGTATGTATGTATGTATGTATGTATGAGAGTGGCAGTGTATGTATGTATGTATATATGTATGTATGTATGAGAGTAGCAGTGTATGTATGTATGTATGTATGTATGTATGAGAGTGGCAGTGTAAGGGTGCATCTATGTATGTATGTATGTATGTATGTATGTATGAGAGTGGCAGTGTAAGGGTGTATCTATGTATGTATGTATGTATGTATGAGAGTGGCAGTGTATGGATGTATATATTTAAGAGAGCGGCAGTGTATGGATGTATGTATGCATCTATGTATTAGAGCAGCTATGTATGTATGTATGTATGAGAGCGGCTATGTATGTATGTATGCATGCATGAGAGTAGCAGTGTATGTATGTATGTATGTATGTATGTATGAGAGTGACAGTGTATGTACGTATCTATGTATGTATGAGAGTGGCTATGTATGAATGTATGTATGCATGTATGAGAGTAGCAGTGTATGTATGAGAGTTACAGTGTATGTATGTATGTATGTATCAGAGTAGCAGTGTATGGATGTATCTATGTATGTATGTATGTATGTATGAGAGCGGCTATGTATGTATTTATGAGAGTGGTAGTGTATGTATGTATGGATGTATGTATGTATGAGAGTGGCAGTGTATGGCTGTATGTATGTATGTATGTATATATGAGAGTGGCAGTGCTGGTAACACCTTGTGCAGAGGAACACAATAGGCCCATCAGAAATGTTAGCTCCACGCCCATGAGGACCTTAATATGGCACTGACCCTAGGAAGTGTATGTATGGATGTATGCAGTAGCGGATCTTGCCATGGGCAAGCAGGACTTTTGCCCGGGGCGCCGCCTTCCGGAGGGCGCGGCACCATGGCAAGATCCGCCACTGCTGTGCCATCCGCTGCCGGCTGTGCGGCTGTGTCTCCTGTGAGGTGAACTAGACGCGTGGCGTTTAGTTTCCCTTCGTGGAGAGGACCTTTGCTGAGCGGTGCGCGATGACGTCATCACGCACCGCTCAGCATTTAAGTGGCGCTACTACTGTACAAGGGGCATAACTGACCATGCCCCCTGTATTCAGCCACACCCCCGTTTCCTGCCCAGGGCGCAGGGAGGGCTCAAACCGGCCCTGGATGTATGTATGTATGAGAGTGGCAGTGTATGGACGTAGGTATGTATGTATGTATGTATGTATGAGAGTGGCAGTGTATGGATGTATGTATGTATGTATGTATGTATGAGAGTGGCAGTGTATGTATGTATGTATGTATGTATGTATGAGAGTGGCAGTGTATGTATGTATGTATGTATGTATGAGAGTGGTAGTGTATGGATGTATGTATGTATGTATGCATGTATGTATGAGAGTGGCAGTGTATGTATGTATGTATGTATGAGAGTGGCAGTGTATGGATGTATGTATGTATGTATGTATGAGAGTGGCAGTGTATGTATGTATGTATGTATGTATGTATGTATGTATGTATGTATGAGAGTAGCAGTGTATGTATGTATGAGAGTGGCAGTGTATGGATGTATGGTTGTATGAGAGTGGTAGTGTATGGATGTATGTATGTATGTATGTATGAGAGTGGCTGTGTATGGATGTATGGATGTATGAGAGTGGCAGTGTATGTATGTATGTATGTAGGTATGAGAGTGGCAGTGTATGTATGTATGTATGTAGGTATGAGAGTGGCAGTGTATGTATGTATGTATGTATGTATGTATGTAGGTATGAGAGTGGCAGTGTATGTATGTATGTATGTATGTATGAGAGTGGCAGTGTATGTATGTATGTATGTATGTATGTATGAGAGTGGTAGTGTATGGATGTATGTATGTATGTATGTATGTATGAGAGTGGCAGTGTGTGTGTGTGTGTTGTGTGTGTGTGTGTGTGTGTGTGTGTGTGTGTGTGTGTGTATGTATGTATGTATGTATGAGAGTGGCAGTGTATGTATGTATGTATGTATGAGAGTGGCAGTGTATGGATGTATGTATGAGAGTGGCAGTGTATGTATGTATGTATGTATGTATGTATGTATGTATGTATGTATGAGAGTAGCAGTGTATGGATGTATGTATGAGAGTGGCAGTGTATGTATGTATGTATGTATGTATGTATGAGAGTGGTAGTGTATGTATGTATGTATGTATGTATGTATGTATGTATGTATGTATGAGAGTGGTAGTGTATGTATGTATGTATGTATGTATGTATGTATGTATGTATGTATGTATGTATGAGAGTGGCAGTGTATGGATGTATGGATGTATGTATGTATGAGAGTGGCAGTGTATGGATGTATGTATGTATGAGAGTGGCAGTGTATGTATGTATGTATGTATGTATGTATGAGAGTGGCAGTGTATGGATGTATGCATGTATGTATGAGAGTGGCAGTGTATGTATGTATGTATGTATGTATGTATGAGAGTGGTAGTGTATGGATGTATGTATGTATGTATGAGAGTGGCAGTGCTGGTAACACCTTGTGCAGAGGCAAACAATAGGCCCATCAGAAATTTTAGCTCCAGGCCCATGAGGACCTTAATATGGCACTGGGCATACACACGAGAGATCCGTGCTTAAAATCTAAGCAATCTAGTCAGATTGCTTAGATTTTAAGAACGGATCTCTCCGTGTGTACCCCCCTTAACACAACCATTCAGATTTTGTCTAGCACATACTATAAGATGATACCTAGAATCTGATTGGTTGCTATGAGCAACATATCCACTTGTCCTCTTTAGAAGGTTTGATATTCCCCATAGTACTGTCAGATTGCCTCCTGGGGACATCCGTGACAGCTTGACTCAGTGATGGGGACTGGATGCCAGTGAAGCAGTGGGATAGAGGCTGGCAGCATTCACTTAACAGCCTGCCTCCTGAAGCTTCCCTTTCAATGACGCTCTTGTAGACAATCTAGAGAGCTTGAGATGTCAGACAACAATAACAATACTCTTATTTGTGTTCTACTAATTAGCCCCAAATGCCCTTAGAAGCTCCATTTGCTGCAGCGTGTTTTTTTTACAATCATTTCATTGTATGATCTGTTTATTGGATGATACATATGTTCATGAATTTATCTTTGCAGTGTTTTTTGCAATTGTTCTTTTTGTTTCTTTAATTTACATTGGCTTCATTAAATACAGTGTTTTTACTTTTGAGCCATAACATCTTTTTTTAAACTGTGCACAGTAATGTATATACTTTTGTCTGTATTTATTGTTAGCTACAAAGAGGAACATGCATTCTTCTTTACTTTTGGATGTAGAACAACTTGTACTTTTTTTACATTGTCTTGTTGGCGTACTCAACTTATGTTCCTCTGAGAGCCAACAAACCATTTTCCTTTTTCATTTTAGGAAAGTGCTCTTGAAACCACACACCCCCCTCCCCCCCCAAAAAAAACAACCCAACACTTCATATTCCAATTCATATCACCCGTTGATATGCTGAGAAAAGCAGATTTATCATATAGGGACAGAAAAGAATTGTATGGGGTACTCTTACTTTTAGTTCAGTTGAAGTGATGTTTTATAATTAAAACCAGGAGCGTAACCAGAACTTTGTGGATCCCACAGCAACATTTTGAAGGGGCCCCTCCACATTGCCACTAGAGAGACCTCTCTCCGTAGTAATTGTTCAATTTATTTCCATAATATTGCCTTAGTTCATTTTATGCAATATGCAGTAATAGTGCCCAATTTCATTTTAAGCCACTTAGTAGTGACCTAGTTCATTTTACGCCCCATAAAAATGCCACTGATGAGTTTTTCATGGCCAGGCAGTTGGCCAGACCCAGTGTCTTAGCAGGCAATTTTAGGAGTATGGTAGACAACTATATGACCTGGATTCAGGGCCCCCTACATCGCTGGGTCCCATTGGATGACATCCTTTACACCCACTATAATTACACCCATGACTCAAATTTAACATTTATTGTTGTCAATTAAAAAAAACTTGGGAAGAAAAATATCCCAAATAGATTGTGCTCTGGAAATTGTCAGCCAAGATTCTGGTTATTTATCATGAAAATATTTCACTATATTGTGGACTATTTACACAAATATGGAAAAATATGATAATATCAGGTTCCTACAATATGATAGCTCCTATCCAGTCTCAAACAGAATTCTGTTTTTAATACATACGTCTTAAAGCAAGGTTTATATTTCCCTTAGTAATCATCTGATTCTGAGATATCATTAAGTGTATCTTATTTATCCCAGTAATTAATTTTCCAGTGTAGCATAATTTAGAAAAACAATCTTCAAACCATCTTTGTTGGTGTATAAATCACCTTTATGACAGATACTTCCAGGCTTGGACTGGCCCATAGGGGTACAGGGGAAACCACCGGTGGGCCCCACTGCTTGGGGGCCCACCCTCTCAATTATACATTATGAATATGTTACATTATACTGCACAGGACTATGGTGTATTTTTTACAGTGCATTGCTGTTATTAATCTGGTACATTATCATGCATGCACTAGCAATATTTACTATATATATTATTTATTAAGGGGCCCAGACCATGCACTAATGGTTACCCAAGCCTCTAAGAATGGGCCCCTATCACTGCATCTCCCCGGTGGGCCCTTCATGCCCCAGTCCGACACTGGATACTTCAATTTGGATTTTCCATCTAAAGGGGTGTACACATGGAGAGATCCGTGCTTAAAATCTAAGCAATGTGACTAGATTGCTTAGAAATTAAGCACGGATCTCTTGTGTGTATGACCCCCAGTGATAGCGATGCGCGGCCCCATGATTCGCTATCCCCGGTGCTAGATTGAGCCTCAATCTAGCAGGTCATTCACTTCAGCGCTGTGTGAAATGAGCGGCCCCCCGTCACCTCCCCCACCTCGCTCAGCACACATCTCTACCCCCCGGCTCTGCACTCAGAGCGATGTGTGCTGAGCAGTCTGTGATCAGGGCCGGATTAACAATGGGGCGGATGGAGCTGCAGCTCCAGGCCGCCCCATCAAAATAGGCCCAAGGCGTTTGGTGTGCGGCTGCTGTAGACAGGAAAACATTATTCCTTGCTACAGCTACCTGCTACAAGCCGTCCGAGCCCCCTCCCCACGGCCGCGACCCCCCCTTCACCTGCTCCCGCAGCGCCACAGTCATAAACTATATTTATGCCGGCGCAATAAAAAGCCCTTGCCTGGCCCTCCCCCTGCGCCGCACACATGATGATGTCAGCTGTCAGGACAAGCGACATCAGAGAGACGCTGCTCCGCCGTCACCACCGCGCCCGGCCTGAAGGAAGCAGCAGTACAGTCAGTGACTGCAACCAGATACTTAAACTACAGTATGTATACCTGGACTGATTATCCTCCTGAGGTGAGGTGTCAGTTCTGGTGAATTTTGTGTGCTGTTACTATGATACATTTCATGTACACCTAACTTGGCATTGATTTTTCATGCATGGCATGTACAGTATATGTATATATACATATATATATATATATATATATATACACACACACAAACTTGTTTTTATATACTTAAATATGTGTGTGTGTGTGTGTGTGTGTGTGTGTGTGTGTGTTATATATATATCTATCTATGTGTATATATATATATATATATATATATTTATATATCCATTCAGAGGCTTGGCACTCGCTGTATAATGGAGAATACATTACGGATCACTTTAACTTTCATCAGGTGCTCCTGACGAAAGTTGGGGAAAAAAAATAATAATAATAATAAATATATTATATATATATATATATATATATATATATATATATATATATATATATATATATATATAGGATATTCGGCGCTCTTAGATACAAATATGTCAGCTCGCCGGGCGCCCTCCACAGCGCTGTGGCAATATAGATTACAAAGATAGGTGGCACTCTCGGACTTTTGTATCAACAAGAACAGAGGGGGTCATTCCGAGTTGATCGCTAGCTGCCGTTGTTCGCAGCGCAGCGATCAGGCAAAAAATCGTCACTTCTGCGCATGTGTATGGTGCGCACTGTGCATGCGTTTGGTGCGCGCTGCGCACGCGCGACGTACTTTAACAAAAGCCGATGCAGTTTTACACAAGCTCGAGCGACGCTTTTCAGTCGCACTGCTGATCGTTCAGTGATTGACGGGAAGTGGCTGTTTCTGGGCGGTAACTGAGCGTTTTTGGGGAGTGCGTGAAAAAACGCAGGCGTGTCGGATAAAAACGCAGGAGTGTCTGGGGAAACGGGAGTGGCTGGCCGAACGCAGGGCGTGTTTGTGTCGTCAAAACAGGAACTAAACAGACTGAAGTGATCGCAAGGTAGGAGTAAGTCTCGAGCTACTCTGCACAATCTTTTTTTGTAGCAGCGCTGCGAACATTTCGTTCGCACTTTTGCTAAGATACACTCCCAGAGGGCGGCGGCTTAGCGTTTGCACGGCTGCTAAAAGCAGCTAGCGAACGATCAACTCGAAATGAGGGCCTGAGATCACTCCATCCTGTGTAGTCTTAACGTTTCGGTTTTAATTAACCGTCATCAGAATTAACTTCTGATGACGGTTAATTAAAACCGAAACGTTAAGACTACACAGGATGGAGTGATCTCTGTTCTTGTTGATACAAAAGTCAGAGTGCCACCTATCTTTGTAATATATATATATATATATATATATATATAGATAGAAGACAAAAACTGCGGCACTCAGGGTCTTTTGCTTGAAAAAACTTGTATTTAAGAATTCAATTACATGGCGCACCCGCGCCCCACCAACGTTTCGGGGATTCCAACCCCTTTGTCAAGGTGTTGGAATCCCCAAAAGACCCTGAGTGCCGCAGTTTTTGTCTTCTGTATCAGCATCCACTCTGGGGGCACCGGGGCAGCTATTTAAACGGAGGGAGTGCCGGTCTTTGGACTATTGTGTGTGTATATATATGTATATATATATATATATATATGTGTGTGTATTAGAGATGAGCGGGTTCGGTTCCTCGGAATCCGAACCCGCCCGAACTTCAGGTTTTTTTACACGGGGCTGAGCGACTCGGATCTTCCCGCCTTGCTCGGTTAACCCGAGCGCGCCCGAACGTCATCATCCCGCTGTCGGATTCTCGCGAGGCTCGTATTCTATCGCGAGACTCGGATTCTATATAAGGAGCCGCCATTTTCACACGTGCATTGAGATTGATAGGGAGAGGACGTGGCTGGCGTCCTCTCCGTTTAGACTAGAGTACTAGAGAGAGACACAAATTTTGGGGAGCATATTATTAGGAGGAGTACTGCTTGCTGCTGATAGTGTGACCAGTGACCACCAATTTAATTAATCCGTTCTCTGCCTGAAAAAAAACGATACACAGTGTGACACAGTCACATACCATATCTGTGCTCAGCCCAGTGTGCTGCATCATATGTAATACTGTATATCATTATCTGACTGTGCTGAGTGCTCACTGCTCACACAGCTTAATTGTGGGGGAGACTGGGGAGCAGTTATAGCAGGAGTACATATTTTAAGTACAGTGCACACTTTTGCTGCCAGAGTGCCACTGCCAGTGTGACTGACCAGTGACCACTGACCACCAGTATTGTGATTGTCTGCTGACCACCAGTATATTGTGATTGTCTGCCTGAAAAAGTTAAACACTCGTCGTGTGGTGTTTTTATAAACGCATTCTGCAGACAGTGTCCAGCAGGTCCGTCATTACATAATATATACCTGTCCGGCTGCAGTACTAGTGTGATATATATATATATATATATATATATTTTTATTTTATCTCATTATCATCCAGTCTATATTAGCAGCAGACACAGTACGGTAGTCCACGGCTGTAGCTACCTCTGTGTCGGCAGTCGCTCGTCCATCCATAATTGTATACCACCTACCCGTGGTTTTTTTTTTTTCTATCTTCTTGATACTAGTAGCTTACTTTAGGAGTCTGCAGTGCTGAGTCTGACAGACAGTGTCCAGCAGGTCCGTCATTACATAATATATACCTGTCCGGCTGCAGTACTAGTGTGATATATATATATATTTTAATTTTATCTCATTATCATCCAGTCTATATTAGCAGCAGACACAGTACGGTAGTCCACGGCTGTAGCTACCTCTGTGTCGGCAGTCGCTCGTCCATCCATAATTGTATACCACCTACCCGTGGTTTTTTTTTTTTTGCTATCTTCTTGATACTAGTAGCTTACTTTAGGAGTCTGCAGTGCTGACAGACAGTGTCCAGCAGGTCTGTCATTACATAATATATACCTGTCCGGCTGCAGTACTAGTGTGATATATATATATATTTTAATTTTATCTCATTATCATCCAGTCTATATTAGCAGCAGACACAGTACGGTAGTCCACGGCTGTAGCTACCTCTGTGTCGGCAGTCGCTCGTCCATCCATAATTGTATACCACCTACCCGTGTTTTCTTTTCTTTTCTATCTTCTTGATACTAGTAGCCACTCCTAGATGGGCCAGGTGTTTGTGTCGGCCACTAGGGTCGCTTATCTTACTCACACAGCTACCTCATTGCGCCTCTTTTTTTCTTTGCGTCATGTGCTGTTTGGGGAGTGTTTTTTGGAAGGGCCATCCTGCGTGACACTGCAGTGCCACTCCTAGATGGGCCAGGTGTTTGTGTCGGCCACTAGGGTCGCTTAGCTTAGTCATCCAGCGACCTCGGTGCACATTTTAGGACTAAAAATAATATTGTGAGGAGTGAGGTGTTCAGAATAGACTGAAAATGAGTGGAAATTATGGATTTTGAGGTTAATAATACTTTGGGATCAAAATGACCCCCAAATTCTATGATTTAAGCTGTTTTTTAGTGTTTTTTGAAAAAAACACCCGAATCCAAAACACACCCGAATCCGACAAAAAAAAATTCGGTGAGGTTTTGCCAAAATGCGGTCGAACCCAAAACCCGAAAAATTTCAAGTGCACATCTCTAGTGTGTGTGTGTGTGTGTATGTATATATATATATATATATATATATATATATATATATATATATATATATATATCCTATATATTTGCCTTGTGTGTGCCTGGCCCTCTAACGCTGGGTGGAGTTAGAGGCCTGGGCGGAGTTAGCAGCTCCTGCCCTGCATAGCAGAACTCAGCAGCAGCAGCCGCCACGTAATCCCACCACCATCTTTAACCAGGTACGCAGCACTGCACAAAACAGTCCCACCAGCAACACCCATATCCTGCCTTGCCACAGGTACGCACCATGCCCGCCCAGCCAGCACCTTCCCCACCACGGCAGCCAAAAGTCCTCTCTCTCCCCCACAACCCCTACACCATCTGGCACTTTGCTGCCGGACCGCGGGAGCATAGTCCCGCAGCACGCCGACCACACCATCTATGCACACAGCCTACTGGCAAACTCTCTGCCGTCCCTGCACCCATCGCTCACACTCCTGCCGCGCAAAACCCACATAATCCTGCAGCACGCCCGCCCAGATTCCCCAGCATGGACGACCACAGCCCACCCTCCCCACAAGACCAAGGCACACTCTCTTCCCCCCCCCCCTGCAGTGTGTACAGCCGCCGGTCTCCCTCTCCACGCCGCGGCTACATTCACCCCCGCTAATCTGTCACACACTGCTGCCGTGTCGCGGACACACAGTCCCGCAGCACGGCCGCACAGCGGACTTCCCTCCCTGCACAGTCTGGACAGACGCAGCACGCCGACCACACACAGCCTACTGGCAAACTCTCTGCCGTCCCTGCACCCATCGCTCACACTCCTGCCGCGCAAAGCCCACATAATCCTGCAGCACGCCCGCACAGATTCCCCAGCATGGACGACCACAGCCCACCCTTCCCACAAGACCAAGGCACACTCTCTTCCCCCCCCCAGGGTCGGATCTAGACTTTTCTTTTAGGGGGGGCGGTTTACGGTTTAATCTTGACCCCTCCCCTCTCCAGTCCCGACTCCTCCCCTCTCTCGTCTTGACTCCACCCCTCTCATCTTGACCCCTCCCATCTTGACTCCTCCCCTCTCCCGTCCAAATTCATCCATCACACAAATAGGTATAATTGCAGGTAAAGGATTTGTTAGTGGATGTTAGGTATAATAATCACTTCTACAACACATCAAAGCAAAGTTGCCCAATATGACATCTATCCAAATCCCTCCTTATGTTCATCATAATGTATGACACGTCATGTACAATTGTGATACCTACAGTATAAAAAGTTATAATCCCCTAATATTGGGGTATAGCAAAAGAAAATTAAATATAAACAAAATGTCTGGAGTAATTATTTGCAGCTATTTCTCATCTTAATATGAGGTACTGATATAGAGACAGTCAATCATCAAGGTTTATATGTCAACGTCGTTATGAAATACAGTATTATCATAAACCTTGATGATTGACTGAATCTATATAAGCGCATTATATTAAAATGAGAAACAGTAACAATGTGATAATACCTATAATTCCTTTCTTTGGGATACTAGCAACTTTTATGGATACAAATGGTAACAACTGGCATTTTATGTGTTACTGAACCAGGAAGGGAAGACACATTATAATACCCTGTTATATTATTATAATAAGGGGAACTGCTGAATAGTACCAAGGGGATTTTAGGCACAGAGTCTTGGGGGGTTAGACCAATTATTTGATAATCCCACACAGTACTCAACACTTGCCAACCCTAATAGATGAATTCCACATTTGTAATTGTCCAATAATGGAGTTTGAGACTAACCAGGATTAAGTGAGAGTACGTAATACTCGCAGGAGTTCACCTGTAGATTAAAATCCCTTTTGCATCTATGTGCCACATAGGTTTGGGAAATCCCCCCACCACCCTTTTTTTTCCAGAAAAATGTTGCAAGTATACCATAATTATCTGATTGATACAATTAATTTAAGGAATTATAGGTATTATCACATTGTTGTATAGAATTTAGCCAGTGCTACTGCATATGTAGGTTGTTCATAAATATACCACTTCAGATACAGCAGATGTCATACTTCTTATTAGGCTCATTCAGCTATCTCCAATGAAAGGGATAAGCAAATATAGTGAAGTACTGTTTAATAATTGTAAATTTCAGCCAAACCTGAGCCTGCACCAGTGGGAGAACCCAGGACTTGCACTGTTTCAAGTGCATTCTGAACTGCTTAAATAACAGTTCATGTCTAGCTGGAATTGTCAAAATTTGGCCACTTGGAAATACATGTGATCTGTGTGGAGTTTATATGTTTTCGTTTTTCTCATATTAAATCTTACAATTATTAAACAGTGTTTCACTATAATTGCTTATCTCTTACATTTTGGGTATATCTGAATGAGCCTAATAAGAAGTATACTGTGAGATATGACATCTGCTGTATCTGAAGTGGTATATTTATGAATGACCTACATACTGTATGCAGTAGCGCTGGATAACTTCTATTCAACCTTTTTTGGCACATATTTGGTGAAGATGTGAGGATACCTTTAAGTAAAATATTGAGCTCACCGAGCTGCTTTTTTTCTGCTTGTGCGCACTGCTAGGATTGTCTATTTTATAAATCTATTATCAGATTGTTAATGTTTCTCATGTTAATATGAGGTGCTGATATAGAATAAGTCAATCATAATTAATCCAGACATTCTGCTTTAATTTAATATTTTTTTGTTATACCCCAATATTAGGGAATTACAACTTTGTATACTGTAGGTATCACAACTGTACAGGACGTGTCATAAATTATGATGAACATATGGATGGCATAATAGAGGGCCATCAAAATACGGCATTTGTGGCAACAGTAGTGACAAGACATTGGGCATAATTCAAACTTGATCGTAGCCGTGCAGCTACGATCAGTTACTCAGACATGCGGGGGGGGGACCCAGCACAAGGCTAGTCCGCCCCGCATGTCTGACTCCCCACCGTACAAGTTCAAAACCATCGCACAGCGGCAATGCTTTTGTACTTGATGAGTAGCTCCCTACCAGCGCAGCTCCTGCGCACAGGCAGGGAGCTACTAGTCACTGACCGGGTCACAGCGGCTGCGTGTGACGTCACGCAGCAGCCTGCCCCCCGCACGGTCCGGGCACACCTGCGTTGCCTGGACCGCACCCCTAAAAAGGCAGCAAAACGCCACCGGCCCGCACCCTCCTGCCCAGCGTCCGCCTCTGCCTGGCAGGGCTGAGATGGCCGTCGGCTGTCTGGCATGCACCAGCGTATATGTGCAGTTCAAACCTGAACGGCTGCTGTGAGAAAATGCACAGCAGTGATCAGGTGTGAATTAGGCCCCTTGTCTGTAATGACATCAGTTATAAGAGAGTGAGGCTCCCGAGGACGCACCATATCAAGCAATTGAAATATTTCTAGGGATTTGGATAGATGTTATATTGGGGGACTTTGATTTGATGTGTTGTAGAAGTGATTATTATACCAAACACCCACTAACAAATCCTTTACCTGCTTATCTTGCAATATATCCCTACCAGCTATTAGGGTGCCATTTATAATCAAGGGATCTCTCCCACTGATATATAAACTGATGCACATTATAGGACCAATGCTATACAGGAACTTGAAGACGTTAAACTTAATACTCATTTGTGAGGCTATAGTGAGGGCACCTTGTAGGGGAATTACACGGTGAGGACAATTCCGAGTTGATACCTTGTAGAAGGAGTATGGTGTTATGAGAAAGTAACCAAATAGAGGACAGATTAGCATACACCATATTTCTTGTATAGCATTTTTATACACATTTTCTGTACTTTTACACGCATCTCTCTATTATTTTAGTATTTCACTGACAGGACATGATATGTAATGTTTAATATTATGAAATACAAGGAATATTTTAAAACCTATAAGTGCATCTACTACAGACATCCTCTGTTCTACTGTATCGCACATATGTGAGACTCAACCTGTAATACCCTGCCTAGGGAATATGGCAAGAAGATCTCTTACTGGCTGGTTCCTCTGCAACAGGCTGGTAAGATGGTCCCTTTTCCACAGGCTGGTCAATGGCACAGATTGGCAGGAAAGTCCCTCTGGCTGGTCTCTGGGTGCAGGAATGCAGCATGCTCTCAGTGTGGAAAAAAGTAAACACACTATAGTATACTGTTTGTATTAGCCCACTAGCCTGTCTTATAAGTGAAGCCACGCCCCCAACACACAGCCACACTTCCTGGATCTGTTATCAGCAAGGAGACGCTGGGGAGATGAAAGCAGTCTCAATCAACAAACTATGTTGATTGATTAACTGCCGTGCAGGCCAAAAGGGTGAGTGAGGAGGAAGGGGCACCCGCTGTGAGCTGCTGCGACTCACACCACTGACTATAGCTGACTGACTATAGCTGACGGCCAGCTGAGATAGGAAGGGGTTAAGGAGCAGGACTTCACAGACAGATTGTCTGTAGGCAGAAGTGTGCTAGGGGGGGCGATCGCCCCCACCGCCCCCCTCTGTATCCGTGCCTGCCCCCCCCTGCAGTGTACAGCCGCTTATCCCCCTCCCCACACCGCTGACACATTCACCCCCCCCCCCCAACATCTTACACTGCTGCCAGCCCGCGCCCACACAGTCCCACAGCACTACGCACACACCACACTTGCATACAGACCCCAGCACGCACAGCGGACACCCTCCCCACAAGCCCCACACACGCTATCTTCCATCCCTACACACTGTGTGCCACCGGCCCCCTTCCCCACACCGCTAATACACCGCTAATGCATGCACCCCCGCCAACATCTGACACACTACAGCCATGGCGCACCCACAGAGTCCCGCAGCATACCCGCACACAGTCCCCAACACCGCCACACACAGCCTACTTTCCCCACAAGCCCAACACAAACTGTCTGCCGACCCTGCACACTGTGTTCCGCCGTGCCCCGTCCACACACCTAGCCTAAAAACCACCCTCGCTAACATCGCTCACACTACATCCACATAGTCCCGCAGCACGGCGCACACACACATTCTCCAGCACCGCCACAAGGCCAACATACACTGTCTTCCATGTGCCACATGACACCCTCCCCACACCGCTAATAAATCCCCCCCCCCCCCAACATCTAACATACTGCAGCCGCACCACAGACTCCAGCAGCACGCCGCACACAGCAACTCCGCATACAGACCACAGCACAACCGCACACAGCCCATCCTCCACACAAGCACAAAACACACTGTCTACCCTCCAGCCACACACAGTCCCACCGGACCCCCTCACCACACCCAAGCTAACTCTTCCCTCCCACATGCCCACATAGTCCCCCACCACAACTGCCCACATCCCACCCTCCCCACAAGCCCACCACAAACTGCCTCACCTTCACCCACACAGCCTCCCACCTACCCCCCTCACCACACCGCTGAAAATTAACCCCCACAACCCCTACACCATCTGACACACATCCTCCACCACCACACTGTCCACAGCACAACCGCAATGACCCAACCTTCCCTAACCATAACCCCACCTCAAACTGTATCCCCACCCCGCCATACCGCCAATACTTCTCCACCCCAACCACTACCCCTGCACCATATCACACATTGTAGCCCTCACGCAGGCACATAGTGCCGCAGCACACCCTCCACACTACGCTCGCACACATCCCACATGCCTTCCCCACAACCCCAGCTCAGACTGTCTCCCAAACACCCCACACACTCTTCCACAACTCCACCTTACCACACAGCCAAAATATCACCCCCCCTCCACCATCTGACACATTGCCCCCGCCCCCACATAGTCCAGCAGCACAACATCCACCGCACGCCCACAAAAAGCGCACTACCCCTCCCCACAACCCTAGCTCAACCTGTCTCCCTACCTTGACACACAGTTTTCCCCAAGCCCCCCTTACCACACCACCAAGAACAACACCCCCCCCCCCCTTCCCACAACACCACCAAAAACACTCTCCCAACCACGGCACACAGTGTTCCACAATACCCCCCTCACCACACCACCCATAACTCACCCCCACCAACAACCCTCCACCATCTGACACATTGGAGCCATTCTGCAAGCACATACCTCACACTGTCTCCCAACCCACCCACACAATGTCCCAACAGCCCCCCTCACCACACCGCCAATAACTCTCCACCCCCAACCAATACCCCTGCACCATCTGACACATTGCAGCCATCACGCAGCCACATAGTCCCGCAGCACACACTCCACACTACGGCCACACAGAGCACACCCACCCTCCCCACAACCACACCTCACTCCCAACTACTGTTCCTCAACTGCACCTCACCACACACCTAATAACTCAAACCCCCCTCCACCATCTAACACATTGCAGACACACCGCCGCAACATACTCCCGCAGCACACCATCCTCCCCATGCCCATACACACGGCACTTCTCCCCACAACCACACCTTAAACTCCCTCCCTACCGCGGAACACAGTCTTCCCTCAGCACCCCTCACCACACCTCCCATAACAACCCCCCTCACCACAACCCAAACACAGTCTCCCTACCCCCCCAACACAGTGTTCCGCCAGCACCCCTCAACACCCCCCCCCCACACAAACACTACCACAGCCCACTCCCTCGCCCCCGCCTGTCTGTCTGCCGGCCCCAGCCCTCTCCCCACTCCCATCCCCCACCCTCCCATACACACACACACACAACCCATCCCCACCCACCACCATACACCCGCACCTCCCACCCCCACGCATATTATCTAAAATGTGCCTCTTCACTCCAAATACAACTTGGGAGGTATGCCACATTTCCATACACAAATCACACACACAGCCAAAACACTTTCTTAAACACACACACACACACACTCACACCCAAACACACCCCTCTCCTAAACACCCCACACACCGTAAGAACATCCTACACCCACCATAACCCCATACCTGCCAAACACACACCACCAAAAATAAACAAAAAACCAGCTTCTATCCACCCCAGAAACTTATACATAAAACCTTCACATATTGCCCACACCTTCCATGCACACGACCCTAACCCTAAACTAAAAAAAAACCCCAGCACCCTCCACCAAACCATCACACATATCAACACACCACACCCATCCACACCTCCAACTCCATCCCCTTAACACCCACATGCACAACTCCCTCACACACTACACGCCCTGTCACCACCCCCAACCATCACCCATACATACACAGGCACCCACACCCCACCCCACCCTATTCCGCAAGCACCATACATGACTACCCAACACCTTTTCAACACCCATACACACAACCACTTACCCCTCCAAAATAACACTCCAGCACCCACATTCCCTTACACACCCTCCACAATCCTGAACAACACTACCCCTTTTGCACACCCACCACCCTCTCTAAACACCCCATGCAATCTGTCATACCATAACCACAACAATTTGGCCACAACTGTATCAGTCTCACTAACAACCACCGACATGCCAACTCCTACTCCACCCCCCCCCCCCCCAAACTCTCATCCACACACCACAATACCCTACACAACCCACCCTGTGCAGAAAAACCACACCCATGACACCTTTCAACAAACACACCCAACACACATATACAACTCCACCAACTACTACACCTCCTAACCCCTCAACCACCCTTCACCCCTAGACCAACTCATACACTGCCCAGACCACATCCACCGTCCAACCTCACTCTGTCCAGCACCACACACACACACTTTTCTACACAACCACCACTATCTATGTACCCCTTCCACAATATACTATACAACAAACATTATTCCATCACCGTCCACCACAATACACCATGCTATAACTACAACACCTACTACCTACAAACTCTAACCCTCAACACGGATTATGGCTAACCATTGCAACCAATAATACATATCAAAACAAACACACACACACACACACACACACACACACACACACACACACTACCTCACTAAAGATATCACACATTCACATCCTCTACACAAGACAACCCCCACCACTCACCATCACTTCATACACCTACTTCCACTGCACCTCTACAATCACTTACCCATCCACAAGTCCCCTTCTATAACCACACAACCACCCGCACACCCTTCACATCCATCCCTCACCACAAGCACTCACAATCTACATCTCATTCACACACCCACACGTTAACACAACTCCACCTCACTTTTAACCACACACACACAACAAAAATGCCCCTACCTCTAAAACACCCACACCTCCACCCAAACACAACACCCAAACACACTACCCCCATACCTAACACACACCTTTCTACAATAGCCCACACCTCCACCACGCCTTTCTCAGAAACGCAACTTTCACATTTCCCTAAACCATTCACACACAAACACAACAAAAATATAACCCTCCACCAAAAAAAAAACAAAAAACACATGTAGCCTTCAACCCCCCCATGATCACTCACCCCTAGGGCACAATAAATACACACACATGCCAACATACACACCCCTACCCACACCAGCACATCCACGGCCCACCACATCTTAGCCTCACCTAGCAACAACCCGCTACCCCTGCCAAACACCACTCCAGCATCAACACCACATTCACCAACTAAGCCAATCCATCACATCCACAACCACACAATAATACATACACCAATAACGGCTATCATCCACCCACATATCCCATGCTAAAACACACCCCTATTTCCCCATAAAACACACTCACCCCTCCCCCACACATGCACACCTCCAACAACTTTACCCAATGCCGGTTACTCACCCATCCTTCCCCCTACCCCACAACAACTATACTTTCCCCATCCACGTTCCTAACCACTCCCCACTACACACAATTACACACCCACTCCAAACAATAGCCTTCACCCTCCCTCCCACCAGTACCAAATCACCAACACTTTTCACACCGTCCACAATCCCTATCAGAACACATCACTCAACTAATCACATAACAACTATGTCCCTACCCCTAATCCTATTATCTTTACCCAACTACCCCACCTATGCACCCCCTCTACCATACCAAACACCCCAATCTAAATCCCACCATACACAAAACATTTCACATACACCCACCGCCACACACAGACACACATATACTCCCTCAGTCACTCCCTGTACCTACATTCATTCTCAAAAATTCTCATCATCCACACAGGACACCCACCACCACTGACACCACATACATAGACCATTCTACACTGCACCTCTACAATACCACTACCATCCACATATACCCTTCTCTAACCAGACACCACCCACAACCTTCACCACCATCTATCCACTCCAAACAGTCACACCCTACATTGCACTTCCACAACCACAGCCACACCTTAACACAACTCCACCTCACAAAACCACACCCGAACAATACTGCACCTGCCTCTCCAACAACAACAGAAGCACATCACAAGGCCACCCCTCAAACACACTACCACCACATTGCCAACCACCTTTCACAAATACACCACCCCTCCTGCAACCCCTTTTCAACAACACTACTTTCTACATCTCCACACCCCACTCACCCACAAACACCACCACTCCCCACTGCACACCGCACAATACCCTCCCCAACAATCACACACAACACATGTACAACTCACCCAGCCATGACCACTCACCACCAATGAAACAACATCTACACACACACCAAAACACATCCAAACCCCTCCCCACAACCCCATCTCCACACCCCACACCATTTTTCACTCCCCTAACACTACACTCCTACCCCTGCAACCCAGCAGTACACCAGCCACACCAACTTCAACCATCTCAATAAGCCATCACATCAAGCAAACATCACATACAACCCATGCCCCTGCCTATAAATCACCAACCCATCCCCCACCTACCTCCACCTATCTACCACCTCTACCATACACTGCACCCTCTGTAAACCTAACTTCCACTAACCATTTCACAATCAACACACACCATTTCCCTTAGCAAGGCCCATTTACAAAGGCTTCTCTTTCAACCCTCCTACAATACACACCATGTTCACCACACTTTCTACACCACACCTGAAAACAACCAAACCACAACTACACACTACTTTGTCCACAAAACTTCCACCACACACAACATCTTATACACCATCCCACACCTAACACATTCATTCTCTTCTCCATAACCCAACTACTGCTTCAGTACACACCTGCACCATACTCTACCCCGCACCCATCAACGCTGGCACCTTACCAACCCTCATCACAACGCAAAATAAATACCCACCACCAATCTACCCTATACCTAACACCCATGTAACACACATACACCAATCCCCAAACCCTCCACACACCTCTACACAGGTTTCCCCATCCACAAAGACCCTCCCCTACACACACCTCACCCCCAATACCCTCCCACATCCACCCATAGTGGCCATGACACCTTACAACATCCTCAACCCTTCTCCTGGACCACACACCAACAATTTCTACCATTCCTATGTCTCCTACTCCCTACACCATCCTGCACTGCTAACCCCAAACATACACACCCTACGACACACATCCACAATCCTGCCTCATCATCCACCACACACAACATCTTGCCCACCCCATTTACACCTCACAAACAACACTCTCCCTTCTACATCCTCAACAGTCCACATATAAACCCTATACCAATTATCACATACATCATGATCCCCTCACCATAACCAACAATAACCTCCACACAACCACACCTATCAACCCCCTCTGACATACACTTCACCCCCTTTTTAACACACCTCTACAACACTAATTTATACTACACACACTGAGCATCCCTTACTCCTAACCTAATTTCATTCTACACACAACCAACCCTCACCCACTTACACCATGTACAGCCAACATTAACAACATATCCTCCCCAACAACACTCCCATCCACAAGGTCTTTCTCCCACATGTCGTTTTCAAACAAATTTTTCACATTTAAAACATATCTTCACATACTTTACTTACCCAACCATGTTCACTATACATGTCATTTCCTTCCACATTCTGTACACCCTCCCCTGCAGACACTGTTCACCCACTCACAAGACCCTGAACCCCATTCACCATGACATTCCCTTTTGTCATACTACATCTATCCACGACCAAACCTCCTATTCCACCAATACAAACTATACTACTACTATTCTACACCTCAACTTTTCTGGAGAGATTACGGGGGCGTAGCCCCTTACGACGGTGTGAAGAGCGCCCGTAGGGCGCGATGAATCACCTAGTGTATATATATGTATGTATGTATATATATATATATATATATATATATATATATATATACACACACACACACACACCATATTAACAATAAAAACCACATCTATATTAAAATTCAGTGCCTTATGGGGGGGGTGTAGACATACACATATATTTATATATAGATGTGTGTGTGTGTGTGTGTGTGTGTGTGTGTGTGTGTGTGTGTGTGTGTGTGTATAAAAATATGGGTGGCCGACTGAACTCGGACAAATTTTTTAAAGGGGCACTCACTTACAAGTCAAAACCATGCCTTGTAAGTGATTGCCCCTTTAAAAAAACATCTGAGTTCAGCCGACATCCCACACAGCCGCAGAACTCAGGCGTCATAACATCCGGCTCCTGTTTGGGGTATTTAAAATGTAATGGATTATCCCTGTAATTTAGCTGGTCCTTCAAAACTTGGGATTAGTGCTGTTACATGTCCCTACTGGTACGCACATATGCACTGATGTTGATTGGTAGCTGCATTACAGTTAGTGCATTTCACAGGAGGAACATCTGTAGCTGTGGACATCTGGCTTTGTTGGACAACATGAGCAGGGTCGGTTCTAGAACTTGTGGTGCCCAGGGCGGAAGGCCCCCCCCCCTCCCCATTCAAAACAGGGTTAGTGCACTCTAAAGGCGCTTGTAAAAAAAATAGGGGTGTGGCTTCATGGGTAGGGGCATGGTTACAGAATAGTACCAATTCTGTAAGACCTCTAGCATCTGTCTGTTTCCCTCCTTGGTGTTGCCGTTTTTAGTGTGTGGGCTGCAGATGTGCGGCGGGCGAGCCTGCACCTAAAACCGCTCCTAAATATGAGATGCATACTTCTGGTGCACCAGTACCACATGTTGTTTACATGGTACCCTGAGATTACTGCCAGATCAGTACATGATTGATTACATTACTTACTGTAAGTGTTTAACATTGCAGTGGTAGTGGGTTTTATTTTTTTTGTATGCCGGCTGTACTCCCGACAGATGTTGGGTATTCTCACTCGTTTGATGGCTCCACACCACCAACCAAGTGGGAATATAACCTGTGGCGTGCGAAGTGTGCCACCGGGCCCGAAGCGTGGCAAGCACAGCGAGCCCACAAGGGGACTCGCTGCCAGGATTCCGACAGACAAGATGCCGCTGTTGGTATAGTGACAGCTGGCATCACGGTTTGCTATACAGCTGGCATCCCGTCTGCCGGTAAATCATATGTATTCCATTTCAATAGCATGACCGATGGTGGTGTCTAAGGACTGTGTATACAGATGCTGAAAGTTGGCATCTCAGTCCTTGCACATCTGGACACACATGGAAAGGGCTTTGTAGCAGTATTCGCATAAAACTGCAGATGTGGGACTGCCAAAAGACACGGCCGCGGCTACTTCTGAATCAGCTCCTGTGTGTGCTCTCTTGTTCTTCTTATTGAACTGTGGATAACAAAAAAAGGACTGGTATAGATGTAGTCACGCTCATTGTGGCAAGATTTTGCCAGGACGGGCACGAGTGCACCTTGCAACTTCTTTTTCTGCCCCATTCAAAGTGAATGGTGCACATGCGCATCTAAGATGCACACGCATCTTGGAAGTGCAAGCAATTGCGGCAAATGAAGCATATTCACGCCTAGATATAGCCATAATGAGCGTGGCTACATCTGTATGCAAGGATTTACGCTCATTTTCAGTTACATACTGCACTATTTGGCATACTTTCCTCATTAGTTGTTTCTAGATTTAGATCTGGAACACTGAGGATGATGGTCACCCTTTTTGAAGAAGAGAGCGTGTTCACATTTGTTTTATCTGATTTTCATATTTAGAATTTTTCTATTTTCTATGTATGTATTTGGGCATTTAAATTCTGAGATTCTTCTATTTTTCAAACACACGTCTACATACACACATATAAATATATATAAATCACTGGTCATACCCGCATATCAGTATCCACACCCCCACCGTGGTGGTGCACAGTAGGCCCTTCAGAAATTTCAGCTCCAGGCCCATGGGGACCTTAATCTGGCACTGTCTTTGATATATCGCTCAGCACACATCTCTAGGTGTGTACCCCCCTTAACAGTCACAAAAATTCAATAGGTGTGCATTTACCAAGTTTAGCTACAGGAAAGCTCAAACTACGCATGCAAATAAATTCAGGGCCAGCGACAGAGGGGGGGGGGGGTCAAAGGGGACATCTGTACCCCAAGGATCAGAGGGGCCCCAAGGATATGCCTACTTATTGCCCGGCAGAGATGTGAGCCGCCTTGTATAAATAGGGCTGCGAGCTGTAGGCGGTGTTGGCGCAGCCTCAGAGTGACAGGAGCCTCTCCCACACAGTGACTGTGCGAGTGAGTATGCGCCGCTCTGCCGGGATATGGCAGCAGCTCCGCTGGCCAGGATTTCCGTGCCCTGCGCTGGCCTCTTCTGGTGGGGTGTGAGGGCCACATGGTACCTGCTGTGCGGTGTAAGGGTCTGGATACTTGGGAATGCATCTCTCCCTGGGGTAATTGTCGATGGGTGAAGGGACACAGGGCTTTAGGATGGGGTGGGGGAGCTGGGAATGCAGCATAGAGTCATTAGGGAGAGACAGACTGCGGGGTGTGTGGGGGAAAGGACAGAGGGAGACACAGACTGTGGTGTGTGTGGGGAGGAAGGAGAAATATGCATATTTCTCTATCGTCCTAAGTGGATGCTGGGGTTCCTGAAAGGACCATGGGGAATAGCGGCTCCGCAGGAGACAGGGCACAAAAGTAAAGCTTTTACAGGTCAGGTGGTGTGTACTGGCTCCTCCCCCTATGACCCTCCTCCAGACTCCAGTTAGATTTTTGTGCCCGGCCGAGAAGGGTGCAATTCTAGGTGGCTCTCATAAAGAGCTGCTTAGAGAGTTTAGCTTAGGTTTTTTATTTTACAGTGATTCCTGCTGGCAACAGGATCACTGCAACGAGGGACAGAGGGGAGAAGAAGTGAACTCACCTGCGTGCAGGATGGATTGGCTTCTTGGCTACTGGACATGAAGCTCCAGAGGGACGATCACAGGTACAGCCTGGATGGTCACCGGAGCCACGCCGCCGGCCCCCTCACAGATGCTGAAGCAAGAAGAGGTCCAGAATCGGCGGCTGAAGACTCCTGCAGTCTTCTTAAGGTAGCGCACAGCACTGCAGCTGTGCGCCATTTTCCTCTCAGCACACTTCACACGGCAGTCACTGAGGGTGCAGGGCGCTGGGAGGGGGGCGCCCTGGGAGGCAAATGAAAACCTTTAAAAAGGCTAAAAATACCTCACATATAGCCCCAGAGGCTATATGGAGATATTTACCCCTGCCTAAATGTACTAAATAGCGGGAGACGAGCCCGCCGAAAAAGGGGCGGGGCCTATCTCCTCAGCACACGGCGCCATTTTCTGTCACAGCTCCGCTGGTCAGGAAGGCTCCCAGGTCTCTCCCCTGCACTGCACTACAGAAACAGGGTATAACAGAGAGGGGGGGCAAAATAAATGGCAATATATATTAATATAAAAGCAGCTATAAGGGAGCACTTAATCATAAGGCTATCCCTGTCATATATAGCGCTTTTTGGTGTGTGCTGGCAGACTCTCCCTCTGTCTCCCCAAAGGGCTAGTGGGTCCTGTCTTCGTATAGAGCATTCCCTGTGTGTCTGCTGTGTGTCGGTACGTGTGTGTCGACATGTATGAGGACGTTATTGGTGTGGAGGCGGAGCAATTGCCAAATATGAGGATGTCACCTCCTAGGGGGTCGACACCAGAATGGATGCCTTTATTTGTGGAATTACGGGATAGCGTCAACTCGCTTAAGCAGTCGTTTGCCGACATGAGGCGGCCGGACACTCAATTAGTGCCTGTCCAGGCGCCTCAAACACCGTCAGGGGCTGTAAAACGCCCCTTGCCTCAGTCGGTCGACACAGACCCAGACACAGGCACTGATTCCGGTGGTGAAGGTGACGAATCAACCGTATTTTCCAGTAGGGCCACACGTTATATGATTTTGGCAATAAAGGAGATGTTACATTTAGCTGATACTACAGGTACCACTAAACAGGGTATTATGTGGGGTGTAAAAAAACTACCAGTAGTTTTTACCGAATCAGAAGAATTAAATGACGTGTGTGATGAAGCGTGGGGTGCCCCGATAAAAAACTGCTAATTTCAAAGAAGTTATTGGCTTTATACCCTTTCCCGCCAGAGGTTAGGGAGCGCTGGGAAACACCTCCTAGGGTGGACAAAGCGCTAACACGCTTATCAAAACAAGTGGCGTTACCCTCTCCTGAGACGGCCGCACTTAAAGATCCATCAGATAGGAGGATGGAAAATATCCAAAAAGGTATATACACACATGCAGGTGTTATACTACGACCAGCTATTGCGACTGCCTGGATGTGCAGTGCTGGGGTAGTTTGGTCAGAGTCCCTGATCGAAAATATTGATACCCTGGACAGGGACAATATTTTACTGTCGTTAGAACAAATAAAGGATGCATTTCTTTATATGCGTGATGCACAGGGAGATATCTGCACACTGGCATCACGGGTAAGTGCTATGTCCATTTCGGCCAGAAGAGCTTTATGGACACGACAGTGGACAGGCGATGCGTAGAGGAGTTATTTGGGGTCGGTCTATCGGATTTGGTGGCCACGGCTACGGCCGGGAAATCCACCTTTCTACCTCAAGTCACTCCCCAACAGAAAAAGGCACCGACCTTTC
Source organism: Pseudophryne corroboree (assembly GCF_028390025.1). Lineage (NCBI taxonomy): Eukaryota > Metazoa > Chordata > Amphibia > Anura > Myobatrachidae > Pseudophryne > Pseudophryne corroboree. The sequence continues at coordinate 57,643,908 of NC_086455.1, forward strand.
AACCGCAGCCCTTTCGTTCCTTTAAAAATAAGAGAGCAAAGGGCTATTCATATCTGCCACGAGGCAGAGGACGAGGGAAGAGACAGCAACAGGCAGCTCCTTCCCAGGAACAGAAGCCCTCCCCGGCTTCTACAAAAGCCTCAGCATGACGCTGGGGCTTCGCAAGCGGACTCGGGGGCGGTAGGCGGTCGTCTCAAGAATTACAGCGCGCAGTGGGCTCACTCGCAGGTAAATCCCTGGATCCTGCAGATAATATCTCAGGGGTACAGGTTGAAATTAGAGACAGAGCCACCTCGCCGTTTCCTGAAGTCTGCTTTACCAACGTACCCCTCAGAAAGGGAGACGGTTTTGGAAGCCATTCACAAGCTGTATTCTCAGCAGGTGATAGTCAAGGTACCTCTTCTACAACAAGGGAAGGGGTATTATTCCACTCTTTTTGTGGTACCGAAGCCGGATGGCTCGGTAAGGCCTATTCTAAATCTGAAGTCCTTGAACCTGTACATAAAGAAGTTCAAGTTCAAGATGGAGTCACTCAGAGCAGTGATAGCGAACCTGGAAGAAGGGGACTTTATGGTATCCTTGGACATCAAGGATGCGTATCTCCACGTTCCAATTACCCCTCACACCAGGGGTACCTCAGGTTCGTTGTACAAAACTGTCACTATCAGTTTCAGACGCTGCCGTTTGGTTTGTCCACGGCACCTCGGGTCTTTACAAAGGTAATGGCCGAGATAATATTTCTTCTTCGAAGAAAAGGCGTATTAATTATCCCATACTTGGACGATCTCCTAATAAGGGCAAGGTCCAGAGAACAGCTAGAGATGGGTTTAGCACTATCTCAAGAGGTGCTAAAGCAGCACGGATGGATTCTGAATATTCCAAAATCCCAATTAATGCCGACAACTCGTCTGCTGTTCCTGGGGATGATTCTGGACACAGTTCAGAAAAAGGTTTTTCTTCCCGAAGAAAAAGCCAAGGAGTTATCGGACCTGGTCAGGAACCTCCTAAAACCAGGAAAGGTGTCTGTACATCAATGCACAAGAGTCCTGGGAAAAAAAAAAAATAAAAAATAAAAAAATGGTAGCTTCTTACGAAGAAATCCCTTTCGGCAGATTCCATGCAAAGGGATCTGTTGGACAAATGGTCAGGGTCGCATCTTCAGATGCACCTGCGGATAACCCTGTCGCCGAGGACAAGGGTATCCCTTCTGTGGTGGTTGCAGGAGGCTCATCTATTGGAGGGCCGCAGATTCGGCATGCAGGATTGGATCCTGGTGACCACGGATGCCAGCCTGAGAGGCTGGGGAGCAGTCACACAGGGAAGAAATTTCCAGGGAGTGTGGTCGAGCCTGAAAAAGTCTCTTCACATAAGCATTCTGGAACTAAGAGCAATCTACAATGCTCTAAGCCAGGCGGAACCTCTGCTTCAAGGAAGACCGGTGTTGATCCAGTCGGACAACATCACGGCAGTCGCCCATGTAAACAGACAGGGCGGCACAAGAAGCAGGAGGGCAATGGCAGAAGCTGCCAGGATCCTTCGCTGGGCGGAGAATCACGTGATAGCACTGTCAGCAGTATTCATCCCGGGCGTGGACAACTGGGAAGCAGACTTCCTCAGCAGACACGACCTTCACCCGGGAGAGTGGGGACTTCATCCAGAAGTTTTCCACATGCTATTAAACCGTTGGGTAAAACCAATGGTGGACATGATGGCGTCTCGCCTCAACAAAACACTGGACAGATATTGCGCCAGGTCAAGAGATCCGCAGGCAATAGCTGTGGACGCGCTGGTAACACCTTGGGTGTACCAGTCGGTATATGTGTTTCCTCCTCTGCCTCTCATACCAAAGGTATTGAGGATTATACGGCAAAGAGGAGTAAGACTAGTGGCTCCGGATTGGCCAAGAAGGACTTGGTACCCGGAACTTCAAGAGATGGTCACGGACGATCCGTGGCCTCTACTTCTGAGAAGGGACCTGCTTCAGCAGGGTCCTTGTCTTTTTCAAGACTTACCGCGGCTGCGTTTGACGGCATGGCGTTTGAATGCCAGATCCTAAAAGGAAAAGGCATTCCGGAAGAAGTCATTCCTACCTTGATAAAGGCAAGGAAGGAAGTCACCGCGAAGCATTATCGCCGTATTTGGCGAAAATATGTTGCGTGGTGCGAGCAGCGGAGTGCTCCGATGGAGGAATTTCAACTGGGTCGTTTTCCTACATTTCCTGCAATCAGGATTGTCTATGGGTCTCAAATTGGGATCTATTAAGGTTCAAATTTCGGCCATATCAATATTCTTCCAAAAAGAATTGGCCTCAGTCCCTGAGGTCCAGATTTTTATCAAAGGAGTACTGCATATACAGCCTCCTGTGGTGCCTAAGGTGGCACCGTGGGATCTAAATGTAGTTTTAGATTTCCTCAAATCCAATTGGTTTGAACCACTAAAGAATGTGGATTTGAAATATCTCACATGGAAAGTGACTATGTTACTGGCCCTGGCTTCGGCCGGGAGAGTATCTGAACTGGCGGCTTTGTTTTATAAAAGCCCTTATTTAATTTTCCATTCGACATAGGGCAGAGCGGCGGACGCGTCCGCATTTTCTCCCTAAGGTGGTATCAGCGTTTCACCTGAACCAGCCTATTGTAGTGCCTGCGGCTACAGACGACTTGAAGGACTCCAAGTTGTTGGACGTTGTCAGAGCCTTAAAAATATACATTTAAAGGACGGCTGGAGTCAGAAAATCTGACTCGCTGTTTATACTGTATGCACCCAACAAGTTGGGTGCACCTGCTTCTAAGCAGTCGATTGCTCGTTGGATTTGTAACAAAATTCAACTTGTACATTCTGTGGCAGGCCTGCCACAGCCTAAATCTGTTAAGGCCCATTCCGCAAGGAAGGTGGGCTCATCTTGGGCGCCTGCCCGAGGGGTCTCGGCATTACAACTCTGCCGAGCAGCTACGTGGTCAGGGGAGAACACGTTTGTAAATTTTTACAAATTTGATACCCTGGCAAAGGAGGACCTGGAGTTCTCTCATTCGGTGCTGCAGAGTCATCCGCACTCTCCCGCCCGTTTGGGAGCTTTGGTATAATCCCCATGGTCCTTTCAGGAACCCCAGCATCCACTTAGGACGATAGAGAAAATAAGAATTTACTTACCGATAATTCTATTTCTCGGAGTCCGTAGTGGATGCTGGGCGCCCATCCCAAGTGCGGATTATCTGCAATACTTGTACATAGTTATTGTTAACTAATTCGGGTTATTGTTTAGGAAGCCATCTTTCAGAGGCTCCTCTGTTATCATACTGTTAACTGGGTTTAGATCACAAGTTGTACGGTGTGATTGGTGTGGCTGGTATGAGTCTTACCCGGGATTCAAAATCCTCCCTTATTGTGTACGCTCGTCCGGGCACAGTACCTAACTGGAGTCTGGAGGAGGGTCATAGGGGGAGGAGCCAGTACACACCACCTGACCTGTAAAAGCTTTACTTTTGTGCCCTGTCTCCTGCGGAGCCGCTATTCCCCATGGTCCTTTCAGGAACCCCAGCATCCACTACGGACTCCGAGAAATAGAATTATCGGTAAGTAAATTCTTATTTTATGTATGTGTAAAAAAAAATGTATTTCTCTATCGTCCTAGTGGATGCTGGGGTTCCTGAAAGGACCATGGGGGAATAGCGGCTCCGCAGGAGACAGGGCACAAAAAGTAAAGCTTTTCCAGATCAGGTGGTGTGCACTGGCTCCTCCCCCTATGACCCTCCTCCAGACTCCTGTTAGATTTTTGTGCCCGGCCGAGAAGGGTGCAATTCTAGGTGGCTCTCATAAAGAGCTGCTTAGAGAAAGTTTAGCTTAGGTTTTTTTATTTTACAGTGATTCCTGCTGGCAACAGGATCACTGCAACGAGGGACAGAGGGGAGAAGAAGTGAACTCACCTGCGTGCAGGATGGATTGGCTTCTTGGCTACTGGACATCAGCTCCAGAGGGACGATCACAGGTACAGCCTGGATGGTCACCGGAGCCGCGCCGCCGGCCCCCTTGCAGATGCTGAAGTAAGAAGAGGTCCAGAATCGGCGGCTGAAGACTCCTGCAGTCTTCTAAAGGTAGCGCACAGCACTGCAGCTGTGCGCCATTTTCCTCTCAGCACACTTCACACGCAGTCACTGAGGGTGCAGGGCGCTGGGGGGGGGCGCCCTGGGAGGCAAATGTAAACCTATATAAAGGCTAAAAATACCTCACATATAGCCCCCAGAGGCTATATGGAGATATTTAACCCCTGCCTGTATTCACAAAATAGCGGGAGACGAGCCCGCCGAAAAAGGGGCGGGGCCTATCTCCTCAGCACACGGCGCCATTTCCTCTCACAGCTCCGCTGGTCAGGACGGCTCCCAGGTCTCTCCCCTGCACTGCACTACAGAAACAGGGTAAAACAGAGAGGGGGGGCAAATTTAATGGCAATATCTTGATATATATAAAGCAGCTATAAGGGAGCACTTATTATAAGGCTATCCCTGTCATATATATATAGATATACTGTATGTGGTCGTGAAGACTTCGGCACGTAGGTACAGTTCGTGATACTGAACAATGGTATGTGTATCAACACCTGGAATCAGTTTAGACACTCCTCGTATATGTTGTATGAGTGGCAGCTTATAAAACAGAAAAATGTGTTTGGTGTACACATATGGTTAAATGCAAGAAATAGTGAATATAAGCGACCAAGAGTGTAAAAAGTATAAAGTGCGCTTTTACCTGTTTTTATTATACTTTTTACACTCATGGGCGCTTGTATTCACTATTTCCTGCATATATATATATATATATATATATATGTATTTAATGATGAACAGCTTCTAATATAGCGCAGCAAATTCCATTGCGCTTTTATATATATATATATATATATATATATATAAAAACTGAGGAGGCCACAGAGATATTACTGTACCAGGCCACAAGATTTCTGTTGCCGGCCCTGAATAAATTAACACCATCCTGGAACTCTAGAGTTTACACACATTAATATTAGTGATGCGCACCGGACATTTTTCGGGGTTTGGATTCGGTTTTGCGGACGTGTTTTGGATTCGGACGCGTTTTGGCAAAACCTCCCTGAAAATTTTTTGTCGGATTCGGGTGTGTTTTGGATTCGGGTGTTTTTTTAAAAAAAAACCCTCAAAAACAGCTTAAATCATAGAATTTGGGGGTCATTTTGATCCCATAGTATTATTAACCTCAATAACCATAATTTCCACTCATTTCCAGTCTATTCTGAACACCTCACACATCACAATATTATTTTTAGTCCTAAAATTTGCACCGAGGTAGCTGGATGACTAAGCTAAGCGACCCAAGTGGCCGGCACAAACACCAGGCCCATCTAGGAGTGGCACTGCAGTGTCAGACAGGATGGCAGATTTAAAGAAATAGTCCCCAATCAGCACATGATGCAAAGAAAAAAAGAGGTGCACCAAGGTCGCTGGATGGCTAATCTAAGCGACCCAAGTGGCCGACACAAACACCTGGCCCATCTAGGAGTGGCACTGCAGTGTCAGACAGGATGGCACTTAAAAAAATAGTCCCCAAACAGCACATGATGCATAGATAAATATATATATATATATATATATACTAGTGGTCAGCAAAATTCTGCGCTGTCCTCCTACTATATACTGCGCACAACTACAATGCAGCACAGATATAGATGGATAGTATACTTGACGACACAGAGGTAGAGCAATGGACTACTGTACCGTACTGCTATATATATGTACTGGTGGTCAGCAAAATTCTGCACTGTCCTACTATATACTGCGCACAACTACAATGCAGCACAGATATGGATGGATAGTATACTTGACGACACAGAGGTAGAGCAATGGACTACTGTACCGTACTGCTATATATATACTGGTGGTCAGCAAAATTCTGCACTGTCCTCCTACTATATACTGCGCACAACTACAATGCAGCACAGATATGGATGGATAGTATACTTGACGTCACAGAGGTAGAGCAATGGACTACTGTACCGTACTGCTATATATATATACTGGTGGTCAGCAAAATTCTCCACTGTCCTCCTACTATATACTGTGCATAACTACAATGCAGCACAGATATGGATGGATAGTATATTTGATGACACAGAGGTAGAGCAATGGACTACTGTACCGTACTGCTATATATATATACTGTTGGTCAGCAAAATTCTGCACTGTCCTCCTACTATATACTGTGCACAACTACAATGCAACACAGATATGGATGGATAGTATACTTGACGACACAGAGGTAGAGCAATGGACTACTGTACTGCTATATATATATATACTGGTGGTCCGCAAAATTATGCACTGTCCTCCTACTTTATACTGCGCACAACTACAATGCAGCACAGATATGGATTGATAGTATACTTGACGACACAGAGGTAGAGCAATGGACTACTGTACCGTACTGCTATATATATATACTGTTGGTCAGCAAAATTCTGCACTGTCCTCCTACTATATACTGTGCACAACTACAATGCAACACAGATATGGATGGATAGTATACTTGACGACACAGAGGTAGAGCAATGGACTACTGTACTGTACTGCTTTATATATATACTGGTGGTCAGCAAAATTATGCACTGTCCTCCTACTATATACTGCGCACAACTACAATGCAGCACAGATATGGATTGATAGTATACTTGACGGCACAGAGGTAGAGCAATGGACTACTGTACCGTACTGCTATATATATATATATATACTGTTGGCCAGCAAAATTCTGCACTGTCCTCCTACTATATACTGTGCACAACTACAATGCAACACAGATATGGATGGATAGTATACTTGACGACACAGAGGTAGAGCAATGGACTACTGTACTGTACTGCTATATATATATACTGGTGGTCAGCAAAATTATGCACTGTCCTCCTACTATATACTGCGCACAACTACAATGCAGCACAGATATGGATTGATAGTATACTTGACGACACAGAGGTAGAGCAATGGACTACTGTACCGTACTGCTATATATATATATATACTGGTGGTCAGCAAAATAATGCACTGTCCTCCTACTATATACTGCGCACAACTACAATGCAGCACAGATATGGATTGATAGTATACTTGACGACACAGAGGTAGAGCAATGGACTACTGTACCGTACTGCTATATATATATATACTGGTGGTCAGCAAAATTCTGCACAGTCCAGCTGCTGCAATGCAGGACCAGTCTCTGTGTGAAAATCTCTTGTGTCCAAATTGCCAGGGGCCTCGACTCTGGTCACTACCAGTGTTATCGACCATTTACTCCCAAACACTGGAAAATGGATAAGACCAGGTTAAATCACGGATTTAACCAATTTGTTGGGAGCAAATGGTCGATTGTCATTTGCTCTCATCCATTACCAGATTTTCATTACAACCAGCCAGATCTGGCAGATAATCCGCCAGATAATTGTATAGTGTGTACCTAGCTTTAAAGTTTGAGAAAGTTCCTTGAAAAATGTTGCCTGTATAATGCTGAGAAATTAGGAGAACACAGACAGAAATGGTCCTATAACTGTGAAGTGCAAAGCACAGAATTATTTGTGCAGGCTAGAAATGTTCCTCTTCCTTGTGCACAGCCCCAACTCCCCCTACAATGTAGCCTAAAGGGCCCTACACAGTAGGCGATGGTGACAGGCAATATGAACGATATCGCTCAGAAAGTAACACTACAGTATATCCGTCATATTATTTAGTGGGTAGGCACCAACGATGCGCATCCCCGCGGTCGTTCATCGTTGGTTTCCCGTCATTTTGCAATGCAAACCAATTTGGAGGATAACAATCATCATTCAGATCGTTCATCGTCCAAATTGCTGACGTCGCCCGGTGGGTAGGGCGCTTTACGCTAAGGTCACATGTTGGAATTTCACAAGCCGCATTTCAGATGATGACATTGTGAACGTGTGGATATTTATTTATTTATTACCAGTTATTTATATAGCGCACACATATTCCACAGCGCTTTACAGAGAATATTTGACCATTCACATCAGTCCCTGCCCTAGTGGAGCTTACAATCTATATTCCATATTACATGTACATGCATTCATACTAGGGCTAATTTTTTTATTGTGATCCAATTAACTAACAGTATGTGTTGTGGGAGGAAACCGGAGTGCCCAGAGGAAACCCACGCAAGTACGGGGAGAAGATACAAACTCCACACAGTTAGAGCCAGGGTGGGAATCGAACCCATGACCTCAGTGCTGTGAGGCAGTAATCCTAACCATTACATCAGCCGTACTGATATTCTGAGGATGCGACATGTTGCCTGTCAACATTTTACCAAAGACGACATCATAACTGCTGACATTGTGGTGTCAACATTGCAACTGACATCCGTATGACTGCATCCTGTTTCTGTAAGTGTTTCTTGGCAATGTGTAAGCCTTGACTTTCTTTTTCATTTTTCTAAATATTATCCATTTTCTGTTTGTGGCAGACAATACAAAGCTATTGGATTGCTACACCTAGATAGGGAAACAAGCTAATTGCAAGTACACAAAAAATAGTGTTTTAACAGATACATTTCTTGGTAGCGCAATATCTTTTGTATTTTTACCTATATAGCTAATGGAGTTGATGAACAGTGCAGGACAGCATGTTGTTTTGTGCTAGTCAGAGCATTCTAACAAATACGCTGCTAGAGGTTACAGTGTCGGCTTGTTTCCCCACCTAGGTAGCTAATGGATCTAGACACACGAGTACAGAAAGCAATTGACAGTGAGCACATAAAAAAGGAAAAGATATATCAGACAAGCAATGCCACAGTAATGTTTACACAGGGACTGCATGGGTCTGGGACCCCAAGTCGACATTAAAAATGTCGACACACCTTAGGTCGGCACCAATTGGTCCACACACCTTAAGTCAACATGGTCAAAAGGTTGACATGGACAAAAGGTCAACATGCGTTTTTTATGGGGGGTTTGGTGTCGTTTTCTTTGTAGAGTGACCAGGAACCCCAATTAGTGCACCGCATCCCCTCACATTACTGTTCCCAATTGTAGTCCACGTGGATCGTAAAGTATGAAAAAGTTAAAAAAAAATGTGGGGGAAAAATGTCGACCTTGCTCATGTCGACTTTTTGTCCACGTCTACCTAAGGTATGTTGACCAATTGGTGTTGACCTAAGGTTTGTCGACCTTTTTGGTGTCGACCAGGAGTCCGGATACCGACTGCATATAGCAAATGCAGCATCCTATCAACTACTACTCACATTCTGTCCTACATTCTTGGAAAAATGCTTTTCTGAGGTTACTCTAATCTCTGGGGGGATTTTTAAATATGGCTATAGACATGTGACATTTCATGATGCTTGCTGATTGGCTCCTATGCATTCAATACACTGCAATTTGTCAATTCTCCTTTAGGCATTCATTATTCATTATTAGTTAGTTATTTATGTATTTACTGTATAGTGCTCACATATTCCACAGGGGAGGAAACCAAAGTGCCCATAGGAAACCCACGCAAACCCAAGCAAACCCATGGAGAACATACAAACTCCACACATTGCCTTGGTGGGAGTCGAACCTCAGACATCACTGCTGTGAGGCAAAAATGCTCAAAATATCATTATGTTAAGCTGGAAACTGATGTGGGATAAAAAAAACTATAGGAAATAAAGAAAACAAATGACCTTTACACTGTAAGCCTGTGAGCTGGTCCCTGTCACCTCTTTGTCTAACTTTACCCAGTTTCAGCAATGATCATTGAGACATTTACTAGGCCTGATGTACTGGGGGTGATGTGGCACAATCCAGGAGGTGTTGCCATGCCCTCTTTGTAAAAAAGAAAAAGAAAGATAAAAAAGGTAAAATGTAAAATACTGTGTGCAGTGAGCTGTAAATTAGGACATTTGTCCCCCCCTAAGCAGCTGACCCAGACACGCCCCCAACCCCAACAATTAGGACCTATTACACCCTTACCCCCCCTCTCAACACCCATGGTCTCTCATCTTATTGCTGTGCTCCGGTTTATAAATGCAACTAAATATGCTGGCTCTTTTACTGAATGTTAATAATAAAAATATTTAATTCAGAAATAAATGGCACCAATATTCAAGTACAAAGGGGGTTATTCAGGTTTGTTAGCAAACCAAAAAAGCACACTAATGGACCAAAAACCATGCTGCACTGCAGGTGGGGCAGATGCAACACATGCAACAAGAGTTAGATTGGAGTGGGTAATATTGTTTTTGTGCAGGGTAAATACTGGCTGCTTTATTTTTACACTGCAATTTAGATTTCAGTTTAAACACACCCCACCCAAATCTAACTCTCTCTGCACGTTACATCTGCCCCACCTGCAGTGCAGTATGGTTTTGCCCATTAGTGTGCTTTTTTGGTTTGCTAACAAACTCGAATAAGACCCAAATACTGTACAAAGGGCCTAATTCAGACCTGATCGCTGTGCTGCAAATCACTGTCCTGCGTTAAGAAAGTCGCCGCCCAGGGTGGGTGAAGATTTGCCCCGTGCAAGTGTACAAATGCATGTGTACTCTGTGTGAAAACGCAAAGCAGCAATCAGGTCTGAATCGGGCCTGAAAAAATTATTCCCTGAGAACTAAACCCAACTGAACTTCTGGGATTCTGCCTTCCCCTGATACCAAAACAAGGCAAAACGTCACTTCCTGCTGTTTGTATCTAGCGGGTTTTGAGTCGGGCTCCAATTTCAAAGTCCCTTTGAAATCAATGGGCTGACTGCTGATTGGCTGAGAGAGCCGTCTCTCATGGCTCTCAGCCAATAAGCACTTCCCCATAGACTTCAATGTGCAGAGGATGGCAGAGTGCACTGAGGACACTGCCAGCACTCCCACACTGAGGACACGGCCGGCATTCCTGCACTGCTCACTACTGCACTGAGGACACCTCCGGCACCCCCACACTGCCAACAGCTGATACTGCTGGTTCATTAAGGGCACTATTGCTGTATCCAACCCACACTATATCCAACCTGCACTGTATCTGACCTGCACTGTATCCAACCTGCACTGTACCCCACGCTGTATCCAACCTGCACTGTAACAGGCACTGTATCTGACCTGCACTGTCTCTGAGCAAAAATTAAATTACCTCCTCGTTGCCAGGGGTTTCATGCTCTTGGTTCCATGCTTCTTGCCAGTGTTTTTCATGCTCTGGGTGTCATGCTCGTTACCAGGGTGTCATGCTCGTTGCCAGGGATTTCCTGTGCTGGGTGTCATGCTCGTTGCCAAGGGGTAATGCTTGTTGCAAGGGGTTTCATGCACTTGGTGTCATGCTCGTTACCAGACATTTTATGAGGTGGGTGTCAAGCTCATTGCCAAGGGGTAATGTTTGTTGCCAGGGGTTTCTTGGGCTGGGTGTGTAATGCCCATTGCCAAGGGGTTTTCATGCTCGTTGCCAAGGGGTGTTTGCCAGTGGTATTATGCACTGGGTGTGTAATGCTCATTTCCAAGGGGTAATGCTTGTTGCCAGGGGTTTCTTAGGCTGGGTGTGTAATGCCCGTTGTCAAGGGGTTTTCATGCTCGTTGCCAAGGGGTAATGGTGTTTGCCAGGGGTTTCATGCACTGGGTGTGTAATTCATGTTGCCATGGGGTAATGCTTGTTGATAGGAGTTTCATGTGCTGGGTGTGTAATGCTCATTGCCAAGAGGTTGCCAAGGGTGTAAAGCTGTCACAGACGCCAGTGCTACCTGGCTATGTGCTTCCCGGCACTTCCCGGGTCTATCAGACGCTAGAGGTGAAGTATGACCTCGAGCATTTGTCTCCTTCATGGCGGTGGCCATTTTGGGAGGGGCATTTAGCAGACTGACATGCGGACGGCTAGGCCGCATGTCAATCTGCCGGAATAAGCGGCGGCTCCCCTGCAGCTCTGTGCCTCCAAGCCTCTGCAGTGGATGAAGGGGTGGTCATTACGTCACTGGTTTAGGGTTTTTCTTTGCTGTTTGTTAACTACTACTACTTTTGAGCAATTATATTCCACACATGATTCTTAGTACATTTATGTGCATTATTTTCTATTGAAAGTACTTTCGAGTTGGTTTCATCATTTCTATTGCTTATACCTTACTCATTTGTAAAACATTTCTAAACAGAAATAACTACCCAGTGTTTGTGCTGCTGCTATGCTGCTAAGTTTAGCCAGCCAGCTAGCCTTTGCCCTATGGGGGTCATTCCGAGTTGATCGTAGCTGTGCATTGGCCGTACCACGCCCCCTAAACGACTTCTTAACACCGCCGTCCAGCTCCCTCCCACCCAGCGACCGCCTCTGCCTGTCAATCAGAGACAACAATGGCCATCGGCCGTCTGACATGCGCCGGCGAACTGCGGCACCGGCGCATGTGCAGTTCCGACCCGATCGTTGCGCTGCGATAAACTGCAGCGATTGATCGGGTCGGAATGACCCCCTATGTTGGTGAACAATATTGTGAGCTGTGAGGTGGTCAAAATTGTCTGGAAATAACTGGAAAATAGTGTTATTGAGGTTGATAATACAATAGGAACAAAAAAGTCCAAATTATGTGATTTCAGCAATTTTTATCAATTTTTGAAAAGAATACAGATCCAAAACCAAACATGTGAGGGCAGTTTTGGAAAAACGAAGACCAATACACAAAGCTAATACAGATCCAAAACCAATTCACAGGGGTCGGCACACATCTCTTACAAAAACAGTCTAATTTTTTCATATATTACATTTTTTTAATTAGCTTTTCTGGTGGTTTGTACTGTTACTCCTTAGTGGTATCCGTTCACATGGTCGACCATGTTATGGTCGACAGTCATTGGGTCGACCACTATTGGTCGACATTGACATGGTCGACATGGACACATGGTCGACACATGAAAATGGTCGACACATGAAAGGTCGACACATGAAAAGGTCGCCATGAATTTTATAACTTTTTTTTCTTTTGGGGAACTTTTCCATACTTTACGATCCAAGTGGACTACGATTGGAACGGTAATCTGTGCCGAGCGAAGCGGTAGCGGAGCAAAAGCACCATGCCCGAAGCTCGCGAGCCATGCGAGGGGACGCGGTGCACTAATTGGGGTTCCCAGTCACTTTACGCAAAAAATAACACCAAAAAAAGTTAAAAAACTCATGTCGACCTTTTCATGTGTCGACCTTTCATGTGTCGACCATTTTCATGTGTCGACCATGTGGCCATGTCGACCATGGCAATGTCGACCAATAGTGGTCGACCTAATGACTGTCGACCATAACATGGTCGACCATTCATACCGGAACCCTCCTTAGTATGATGCTGGTGAATTTATAGAACCCTTTCTCCACTGGCTCACTTCTCCACTGTTATCACTGCTTAGTAAATGTACCTCTTAGTCACAGAGTAAGCATCTTCATGGTCAGAAATGGAAATGTTTGCACAAAACTTGCAATCCACATTGCAGTTTCATGTCACAACCACACAATTTAACACTGAAAGATGTGACAGCTATAGCTCAAGTTTGATGATTTTTACAGTTTGACCATATCCAAATGACTCATTTTCATGTAGATGTTTCGTCACATCAAATGATCTGCAACTAGGAGCAACCTATGAGTGGTGCCAAGCTGAACAGTGGGAGTGGGTCTACCTAAAGATTTATGTACCTTACTTTACTATGTGTTGCTAAATGTTCACATAGATTAGGGGTGGGCAAAATACGGCCCGCGGGCCGGATGCGGCCCGCGAACCGATCCTGCCCGGCCCGCTGCCTCCCACCTGCATGCAATGACAAGCGGCCCGACAGGGCCGCTTGTCATTGTCCCGGCCAGCTTCCAGCCCAGGTCACCAGCAGCAGCTGAGAGCTGATGCCTGCGGCAGCGCGGCTCTGTTGCCGCAGCCGGCACTATGTGATCTCTCCCCCTTCTCCCTGTCAGCGCAGCTCCTCCTCCCCCTGCTATTCTCACTCACCCAGCCAGCCAGGCGAAGCTCCGCCTCTGAGACAGGGGGAAGGACTGCTTTGCCGTGCGGAGAATGGTGGGCTCTCAGTAGCAGGGGTCTCTCGGGGCATGTGTCCTTCTTTAATGGGAAATCCCTGATTATCAGAAAGAAGAAAGGAGGAAGTAGTGTCCCTGCAGGGGGCGGGGCTATCCAGCACGGAGCACAGCCCTGATGCTCCTGCACTTTATTATGAATGGCAGGTAGGATGATGGGCTTCCAAAGAAGTCAAAGTTTTCATGCAGTGACAGTCTTTCATTTAAGGTATGAGGGACCATAAATTATATTATGTCTGTGTAACTGTAAATGATAATGTGCCTGTAACTCTGTGTATGTGTCTGTATATGTATATGTCTCTGTGTAACTCTATATGTGTCTATAGCTCTGTATATGTGTCTGTAGCTCTGTATATGTGTCTGTAGCTCTATATGTGTCTGTGTAACTCTATGTATACTGTATGTCTGTAACTCTGTATATGTGTCTGTGTAACTCTGTATATGTCTGTGTAACTATGTATATGTAACTCTGTATATGTGTCTGTGTAACTCTGTATATGTAGCTCTGTGTATGTGTTGGATCAGTATGATTCACCGCCACTTGGGATCCCGTCGTTCAAAATACCGACGCTGGGATCCCGATATCTCGAAACTGACAGGGGTGAGTAAGGGGTGTTCTCCCTTCTTCCCAACGCCCTAACCCTCCCTCCCCGCAACCTAACCTTAACCTCCTCCCTTGGTGCCTAACCCTAACCACCCCCCATGGCTGCCTAAACCTAGGGCCCTTCCCCCAGTAGCCTAACCCTAACCCTCCGAGGGCGGTGCCCAACCCTAACCTCCACTCCCCGAAACTCCTCTCAGCCTAACCCAAACCCTCCCCCACCCACAGTGTGTAAAAGAGAGCTCTACCTGCTGTAATGTAAAAGGGGCTCTACCTGGTGTAATGTGTGTAAGTGACGCTACTGTGTGGCATCATTTAAATAATGGAGACTATTGTGCAGCCTAATATGAATCTGTATGATTTTTTGGCCACGCCCCTTCCACACAAGCCACGTCCCTATATTTTTGGCGCATGGGGGGGGGGGGGGCTGCTATTTTGTGTGCGGCCCTCGAATACTGACAGGAAAGTGTCAAGTGACCCCTCAGCTGAAATAATTGCCCACCCCTGACATAGATTGTATACATTAAACCTATCTGATCTGGAGTCTGATTTAGGTCCAGATGGAAGTGCAGCTCATTTTGGATGCACATTACTACATTTGGATGCACATTACTAGTAAAAATGTGAGTGGCGTTCCTGACTAGGACGTAATAGGGATGTGGCTCAAAAAGAGCCACGGAGATTGCGTCTTATGGGTGTGTCGCTAAAAGCAGTTGCATACAAACCACTCACATAAGAGGCCATAATTGAATGGACAAACTACACCTGCCATGGGGTTGATGCAAGTTGTGATGTTGCAACCACTGGCATGTCTGAAGACGTTCCAATTTGTATTTCTACAACTACGGATGCTGATAGTGAGTGTTTCACTCCTTGCTCATTCAGACACCTGGATCTCCAGGGAAAGACTTTATTGCGGCATTAGCCTAAAGGTGCAAATGCTATTGTGGCAAAACAGCCCCGATATGAGCCTCACCTTATAAATATAGTAAGTCAGTTAAAAGCCATAAAATGTTGTTCAAGATTATTGATGTCCTTGTACGGAAACAAACTATAATATTAAGAATTTCCACAGGCGAGGACAGGAGAGGTCAAACAAACTCAGAGCGTTGTCAGGCAGCAGTATAGCGGAGAATGTCAGGTGTAAGTATTTTATGCAGAAAGCGCAATTGCCTATACTGTGACATTTCCACCACAGGCACTTTTATCTAAAAGTCATTTTTATCAAGTTATTTATTATTGTTAAATGGCCTTTCCAATGAGTCGGAATAACGATTTAGTTACAATTCATCATTTTCAGGAAGATTCCTGCAGAATGATTAAGTATGCAAGAAATGGAGACAGAAAATGAGCTGTCAGAGTTCAGATGGATCCCAGCTTCCCGATGAGTGACATAAACTGTCCTGTGACTTCCAGTCCTCTTAGTGGTCACTAATATAGGAGGAGATATTGTAGTGTGTGTCATGTTACATAGAGTGCATACAGTGTAACAATAGTTCATCAATAATTTTAATAAACTATGGGCATTTTTCATGTTTGTAAGTAAAGTAAAAAAGCAAGTAACTTTGCCAAACCATGTTGCACTGTATGTGGGGCAGATGTAACATGTGTAGAGTGCTTTAGATGTGGGTGGGTAATAGTTTTTCTGTGCAGTGCAAAGCTGATATTTAGTTTTAGTGTACAAGATTGCAATGAGATAACGGGGTGGAGACAGTATATTTATAGGATGATGTTCCTATTTTTCCACTTTACAACAAACTTTACAAAACAAACTGTCAGTGTAAATGTGGACATGCAGTATGAAGACTGTTCCGTCCTCACTATAATCTCCTCTGATTAAATTTAGACAGACAGCATAACCACTTTTACTTTTCAATAATCCAATCTAGATGTGGATGATCTGAAGAATGGTGTTTATTAAATAGTAGAATAAATTGGTAAAACTGCAACACAAATAGTGGAATGTAATTACAATGTGAAACTGACATAATGCATTCAAACATAAGACATAATAAGATCAGAACTGACAGCAGATCTAATGGGAACATATTTAGGTGAAAATCCTTACCATTGATGCTGTGCTGAGGGGAGGACTATATATCCATCACCAGCGGAGACCCTGTGGGAACTAAAATGGAGACTTGCCTTATGACTACCCAAGATGCACTGGGAAGCTTACTAAGGAAGCATGAGAAGTTCAGAATTATACTACTTCTGGGCTGATCACTGGATGGAGCTAATTGACATGAATGCATGAGATCATAGAAATAAGATGGCTATAATAAATGCATTTGCTGAATAAACAGTGCTAGAAAGCATTCCAAATATCATATCTAGATCATTCTTTAGGTTACCTATGGAGTTTTTTTATGGCTTTCACAAATAGGGGTGGCAAGGAGGTCCAAACCAGTGTGTTATTTAAGGCTTTGTAGGGCCTTAATCTGGCCTTGAAGCCAGTGCTGTAAAAGGGTAGCACTGTGTCCTGTGCTGGCCCCACCCCTTGAGTGAATAACATCACACTCAGTGGGAGGGGAGTGGACAAAAGCATTGAGAAGTACTGCACTGCAGCAGTGATACTGGCTGCAGGTAGCCTGTTCAGGAAGCCTGCTAACCAGATGCAGAGGCCGCGGGGCAGTGATGGAGCTGCCCTGGGTCCCAGTGCCAGTTTAACAATGGGGCAGATGGAGCTACAGCTCCAGGCCTCCACATAAAAATAGGGCCATCATAATCATAACAGTAGGATGATAACAAACTGTTCATCTGGCCTACACGGTCGTCCATAAATCATAAGTATAAACATTGCATTTCTAGTTTTCTCATAACATTTTTCATTTTTTCTATTTTTAGGCATTTTGTGAGACAGCAGGGGGGATGCAGGAAGCTTAAAAATGTGGCCAAACCTCTGTTGCGTAGAGCATATGCACCAAGTCCTGGAATGTCATAGATTGCCTTGGATACTGTAGGAAACACCATCTTTAGATGGTGTTGCCCAGTAGAAGCCTGTGGGCTTCTATTTCACTACCCCTCTGTGAGGATCCAATCTGTTCCCTCCCAGCCACCCCCCACCCCCCCTGCAGTGCGTGCATCACTCGACGCATGCGCAGATAGGACACTGGGTTCTTATTCCGGAAGTCCTATCCTCACAAAGGACAGCTCTTACCCAGGGTCAGATGTAGGGCCACATTGGCCTGGAGCTGAAAATGTTTTACAGGCCTATACTGAGAAGGG
This sequence comes from Pseudophryne corroboree, assembly GCF_028390025.1. Classification (NCBI taxonomy): domain Eukaryota; kingdom Metazoa; phylum Chordata; class Amphibia; order Anura; family Myobatrachidae; genus Pseudophryne; species Pseudophryne corroboree. Next base: position 57,661,778 of record NC_086455.1, read on the forward strand.
GAGGAGCTGTTACCAGTGCTGTGTGGGTGTGGTCATTGCCATGTGAGTGTCTACATCCCTACACTATCAGACCCAGGGTGGGATGCATCCTGCCACTCACCGCATTCATATTGGCATTTATTATTGCTGTATGCATGAAGAAAATCACAAAGGACAGCTCTTACGGTAAGAGAAGGGCCAGATTAACAAAGGGGCGGATGGAGCTACAGTTTCTGGCCTCCATATAAAAATAAGCCCATCATCATGACAGTATGATGAAAACAAGCCGCCCAGCTGGCCACATGAGCGCCCATAAATCATAAGTATTAAAACTGTATTCTAGTTTTCTCACAAAATTCTGCATAATCTGATGTGTAGGGGGTATACACATGCACAGAGGTGGCCACACCCAAACTGCTCTGGTCACAGCTCCTCCCCTTCTCAGTATAGGCACACAAAACATTTTAATCCCCAGGCCCAGGTAGCCCTTCATTCGCCACTGTCAGGGCCCTGTGCACTGGGAGCACTGCTTGCACACCCTAGTTACAACCCTTTCTGAAATAAACCTCTCTAGATATTTAAGATAATACATTTGTTACGCTCAGAAAATATTGAGTGAGATTTCTTTACTCACAAAGAGGACTATTTATCAAAAAGTGATAAAAGCCCTAAAACCTATAATTTATGACTCCAGAACAGGTTTTGATAGATATTTAGCATTGCCCCCTAGCTGGGACAGCTGTACTTATAAGTAGCTGCCTTAGCAAAATTTTATACTGACAGATTCTGTCCCGGCAGTGTTACTAAGCATGTATGACCTTGGATCACACATGTGCACCATTGGAACCTGAGGAGAAATCTATAGGGATCATTATTCACACTCAGGAAGCTCTTTCTATAGGAACCAGCAAGCTAATCTGAATAATGGCACTAAAAGTCAAAGTTATGCTCTGAAAAATGTTAGTTGTCAGAGCATGATAAATGGCCCAACATACAACTATACATTGTATGGGAATTACTATGTGTTCCAACTTTGACAGCTATACACTTACAGGAGAAATGCATTACAGGCTGAATATATAGCCTTTTTACTTAATCTTGTGGCAATCATCTGAAAATTGCTGTTACGCATGCCTCCCAACTGTCCCAATTCCAGCAGGATAGTCCTGCTATTCGGAGACTGTCCCGCTCTCCCTCACGGGGGGTGCAGTGTCCCGCGGGCGGAGGAGGCAGTTGTGAGATCCTGAGATCACCGCTGCTCTGCCCTGCAAAGCAGCCGGTGATCACTGAATTAGCAGGGAGTGAGGCGGGGGCTGGAGAGCTGCTCAGGGAGCGCTGGGCACGCCCCCAAAATGACTGAAAACAGGGGACCATGTGATGAGGCCCCACCCCTTCTGACTAAGCCACACCCCATTTTAATGAAACTCTGCTCCCTTTCCGAGCACGGCCTTGCCCGAGCTGCAGCAGATCCCGCCTCAGCCGTTTACAAAGTTGGGAGGTACGTGTTACGGGAGCCAAAGGGCTTAATAAATAGGCCACAAATCCTTAGAGAATGAGCTTCATTTTAGCTGCATGCTATATTTGCGCAGTTACAATCGTGTAATGGCAGCAGTGGCACAGAGAGGGGTGGGAGCGGGTACTCTTTTCCCAGGCTCAGGCCTGTTGTGGGGGTCCTGCTACTCCCCCCCCCCCCCCCCCTTCCTGTTGCAGAGATACTTTGGGCAGGGAGATAGAGGACTGCTGTATGATATGCTGGGGAGGAAGGCAGAAGCAGTCAGTCCTCTCTCCCCTTGCGTGCGGGGGAGCAATTGTACACACCCGCTGCCGCTTCCTCCTCCACTGCCACCCGCCATCCACTACCCACCACATCGGGGACTGGGCCCCCTGTGTATATATTACCTAGAAGGGGGGGTCTCACCACACCGCCCCCCATTGGCCATGTACTCTCCCATTACTGGGGCCCAGTAGGGCTGTTGGCGCCCCTGGATGGTAGCTGGAGTTTTCTGAGTTACTTTTACTCTTTTGACTGAGGGTGATAGGTTTAATTCCACTAAGGGCATTTAATAGAGAATTGTGTACCAGTATAGTTTTATGTGAGGATGGTAAGGTCCCTTTAAATTTAATACACACTTTGAATTTAGCCTTGTAAACTTTATTTTGTTTTTCACTCCATAAAATAACACAACACATGTGGCAATATCCACATAAACTTACCAAATAACAGAAAAGGAAATTACACACTGAACAAATTTAATATCAATATGTCAATCTGCAGACATTTAAATATTTAAGCATTGTTTGCCCCCACGTTTGCTTTCAGATATTGAATGAATCATCTGAAGTGACTGTATCGCTGAGCAGGGAATTATTCTCATCTGCTAGAAAACTCACACGATCCACTAAGCCATTCATAACGGCAAATATTAAATAAAAGATAGGTTAGCTTCTGGGTGTTATGAATAACAATCATCCTGGTTATTGCAACTATGACAATAATAGTTCCAGTTTAATAGTTTAATTCATTTATATTATTCACTTTACTGTATACATTTTTCTCTTAACTGAAAACTAATTTTGGCACTTTTAATAAAATAATAAAAGGCAATGTCGACACTACAGAGTCATCAAGATGTCATTGTCAGATCTGGAAGACCCCGCTGGAGCTGGGGTATAGTATGTTATGCCGGCGGTTGGGCTCCCGGCGACCAGCATACCGGCACCGGAATCCCGACCGCTGGCATACCGACAGCTGGGCGAGCGCAAATAAGCCCCTTGCGGGCTCGCTGCACTCGCCACGCTGCGGGCACGGTGGTGTGCGACGCTATCTATTCTCTCTCCAGGGGGGTTGTGGACCCCCAAGAGGGAGAAGAACTGTCGGTATGCCGCTGGTTGGGATTCCGGCGCCGGTATGCTGGTCATCGGCAGCCCGGCTGCTGGCAAAGTGAAGACCACCCCTTGAGGGGTGTAGTATGTTATGCCGGCGGTCGGGCTCCCGGCGACCAGCATACCGGCGCCAGAATCCCGACCGCCAGCATACCGACAGCTGGGTGAGCGCAAATGAGCCCCTTGCGGGCTCGCTTGGAGCTGCCGGACCTACTGTACCAAGTAAGTCACAACTAGACCCCTGGGAATATTTTGCCGACATCCCAATCTTATCAGCATTTCAGCAGTGTCGATATGATGAATGTTGAGATGTCCAATGTTGACATGCCAGGCATGACAATATTACGCTTATGTCGACACAGATTACCTTACACAATTTGTATTTTTGTTTTCCATGACAAATGGAGGGGGACTGGAACCCACATCAGTATGGTGCCTGGGGCCCCATGCTTTTATCTGCCTCTTCCTCAAGGAATGTTTTCTTGTAAGCTAGATGCCACAACTCTTGCTGGGATGGTGTGGAAACTGACTGTACATTTTAGACTGCTATGGATCCAGAACAGAGGCGTAGAGTTTAATGTATCGGTGGCCTTCACCAAGAACCCCTGCAAGGATCGCTGCTCCTGATATGCAGGTCACGGCCCTCTGATTGGGTTCCTATTTACAGGTTGGTGGGAATGAAGGCAGGCAGTAAGATTGGTTTCCGTGAGGCATACTTTAGCATAGATGACAGAAAGGGTCAAAACCAGGCAGGCAATGTGGTAACAGGGAAGAATCAGGTTAGGAGAATAGCCAATGTAGGAACCAGGAAGTCAGCAGGAGCAGTTTCAAGGTAGCAGGCGATGAGGTCTGTCAAAACACAAGCGATGACGCTGGAAGCTCTAACAGAACAAATGCCGGAGTACGGGATGTGAGCCTAATACGTACTGCAGAGACTTCCTTTTATAGGGAGGAGGTTTGAATTTGGCATGTGCTTGCCCCTTTAAAATTTAGAGTGGTGTGTCCATTCTTATGGGAGCTGCCCATAATCAGAACTGTCTACAGTTGCCGGGAAGGAGAGGTGATGCCAGCGGTCCCTGCAGTGGTATGATAAGGGACCACTGGCAGTGAAGGAAACCACTGCAGCTCCATGGAACCAGAGCCTCCGGACCCGATAAGTAGGAACCAGTTGCCAGGATACTGTAATGCTTGCCCTGATGATGTGGTCTAGCACCATAAAACACTTTTTATTCTCTTAATAAAATACAATAGTTACAATACAACCACACAATATTGTGCAGTGTAGGTCATTATAGATAAGAGCCGCTCTGCCCTATCAACCACATGTGCTTACACCAGCTACTTCAGCGGTAATTCTCTTTATTATCATTGGCATCAATGTTGGCACTCTCTGTCTTCCTCCTACTTATAAATAAGCAAAGCTGGTATAATGAGTAATTAGTGTGGGGAACACACTCCAGTATAGTCACTGTGGAGCTTGATAAATAAGGTCCTGTATAACTGGTAACTCACTGGAAAATCACATGCATAAATATATACTGCAATGAATCTGTGAGAAAATTATTTTCTCATCCTCGGTTGTTCTGTAGGCTCGGGAAATGAGACTTTTCAAAATACTTAAGGCTTACATGTATCATTTTCAGAAACAATGAATAAATACCACTTCAACATAAATGGAGAAATATAACATGAATAAATTTAAAGTACTGATGTAGATTAAGTTCAGAAGAGAAAACAAGTAGGTTCTGTGAGCGATAGAAACATTTCACAAGCCGTATTCTCTGCTCTTATTTGGAGTCAAGTCACTGTATTAACGCATACGCGCATAGAGTGTTCAGTATGAGGTTTTTATTTTTGCATTAAATATTGGCGGTACATCCCTTTGGCACCACTGATAGATGGAGTGCTCCGGGTTAAAGCCTTTTGCTTACAGAAGAAATCAATTGTGGGCACATATTCTCATGCACCCCATTTCCATGTTGTGTAAGCAAATTTGTGGTAGCCAATTCCCCTGGAGTCCACTGATTGCCACACTTGGGGGAGTCTCTGTCTATTTAAGTCTACGGACTTATAGACCTCAACCCACAAGAAAAGGCCTAGCTTATTTTTAAACTTGGATATCAGCCACCAAAGCCTGATTTACTACCTTAAATGCAAGTAACCAACAGACTCAAAACAGGGTGGACATACGCAACGGCTTGGGTACGGGATCCTGACAATGAGGATGCCAGTGGTCATAATACCAATACTGTTTAGTAAGTACTCCAACTCTACTCTTCCCTCTCCCCCTAAACCTAACACTCCCTACCCTCAGTCTTACCCTAACCCACCCCTCTGGCAGTCTAACCCTAACCCAACCCTCCCATCCCACCGCAGCCTAATGCTAAACCTCCCCTCCTTCAGCCTTACCCTAAATAGTGAAGCGGACAGTATTTTAGATAGTGGCAGGATTGGTGGGGTGGCGTTTAATGACATGACTTGCATCATTTAGCTCTGCCCCCTCCCATGGACCTGTGTTTTATCAGCTCTTTGACATGGTGGGGGCGGGATGTAATGATGCACAAGTCTGGCCCCACCCCTGAAGAGCCATCCCCTCCCCCAAAGTATATTGAAAAGCTTCTCTCAGAGAGGAGACAAATACTCTCAGTAAATATGAACTTTATTATAAGCCAGTCTTTATTTTACATTTTATACCAGCTGGGGAGAGTATAGATTGTTTCTATTATTCACCAGATTAAATTATGAGCCCTATCATCTGCTTTATGCAGTTGCACATCCTCCCACAAAGACAATATTGGATAAAAGGGGCAGAACAAAGGTGGAATGTGTGTTGATGCTTTGAGGTAGGACCGTCTTGTCTGGCAAGTGCCATGAGAGATTTGTATCTGATCTATGGTTTAGCAGCCTCCAGTACAGATAATGTAGATTTCAGGAGATGGTTGTCTTTTCTGCCAATCATAAATCATCAATGATGGTGACCAACAGTGGCCCTCCCTGCTAGTAATTACCAGTACCCTACTGCATTCTGCAAACTACAGGTATCTCACTACAGGGCATAGTTATCAACAAATATTTGTGGGATATCCTATCTTTTTGAGGTATCCACAAATATTACAGTAAGTACCACATGGATGAATATTTGGGGTACTGCAGCAGATATACACAAAACCAACTGCCCATAAGTATTTTTGGTGGCTATTTCATTGAGGGAATTACCAAGCTCTGGAATACTTTAGTTCTCATAACTTACAGTCTACACTCCGCAATAGTTACCAGGAGGCGAGCAGCTACAGTATGTGTGGTCAGTTGACCGTGTGTACGCTGCAGCATGGTGGGTTCCCAAAGGAGAAATAAAGTGATTGCATTAGCGATCACTTTGCTTCTAACACTTCACATGGATGGGCTCCTATCAAATACCCTATGCCTGCATGTGATTTATGATACATTTGGGTTATACTTACTTTCTTATTGCTGCTATAGGCGGCAATAAGAAATGATACAGTAATTATCATGCTTAAAACCCGATAACTAATAAATGTATTATATTCTGTGCAAAGGTAAGAAAGTTGACACTACTGAAGATGAAAGTTGGAGAACCCATTTAAGTGAATTATTAAGCTTGAAATCACATTTTGCTAAAATAAAATCTCTGATTACAGACAAGAACAAACAGGTACTTCTATTTTCATGTGTTTTCTTCTTAATTTCAGAAAATAATTACATCTTCTAAAAGTAATTACTTTCCGTGATATAGTATAATCACACTCAAAACTTGAGACAAAAATATACTAAGCAAACATTTATGGGCTATACATATTTTTCAGCATTTATGATAAGATTTTATGGAGGATTTTTAATACAGTGTACTATTTTTTGTAGTCAACTAAAAAGAGAAATCTCATGTTAATTTTATGTACAGTAGCAACTGCTGCGCTGAATATCATCTCAGTATTTAAAGGTACACACTAGAAGTCAGCATGCATTGAAAATTTCTACTGGTGGTGGAGACAGTGCTCATGTGTAAAGAAATACACGGAAGTATCATCTGCGGTTATTTGTGCAGTATCCCTAAGTCTTAGTAAAACTTTTACTGGGTTTTGTCACCCTGTGATATTTGAAAGCACATGGGGGTATATTCAATTAAAGTCGGATCCATTCCGACATGCATTTATTGGAATGGATCCGACAAGCCCTATTCAAATGAGCGGCCAAATCCGACAGTCGGATTTGTCTGCTCATGGTGTCCCGTCCTGCTGCTGCTAGCGGCTGCTGGGTGTAGCTGTCAGCGGCGGCAGGGGGGAGCTATCACGAGGGATCTGTCATGCAGCCGGGGGCGACCCGTCAGCGGCGGCCAGGGAGAGGTATCTGCAGCGACCGGGGATACCTATCAGGCGGCTGGGGGGACCCATCAGCGGCGCCGGGGGAAACATCTGCGGTAGCTGGAGGACTTGTCAGGCGGCCAGGGGGACCCGTCAAAGGTAGTGCCCTGCAGCCCGCCACCCCGCTCCCCCGTCTCATGTCCTCAATCCGACTTTTTTTAAAGTCGGATTGAGATGGTCGAAAAGGGGGCCGTTTTCGACAGAAGCACGTAGATCGGCAGCTATTCCGCCGATCCACGTGCTTTTCGATAAGTCGAATTCCTCAACTTGTTGAATCATTTGGAGTTATATTGAATAGGTCGGTACCCCTTCCGACTTAAAAAAAAGTCGAAAACTGACGTCTTGTCCCCTTAGTGGAGACAAAAAAAAAAATCACAATGGGTGAGAATGCAAACCTTTTTGCATTTTGACCCATTGTGAACAAAAACCAAGGTAGGATCATTTCATATAGCAGAAGACAGGAAATACTACTTAATCTTGCTTAAGTGTATGTCAGCCCCTCTCAGTATTCTGTTTACTCTTAATCAGGGATTAAAGTGGTCCTGGAGAGGTGGTGGAACTCATTTCCTCGTCCACCTCCACCTCCCATTAGGCATAGCCAGGGCCAGTGCTAGGGTTTTCAGCACCCCCCTGCAAACTATATATTTGTGCTCTACCTCCCATACTTTATAAAAAGACAGTGGTCTCACAAGCAAGGGCTGTGTTAGTACCCCAATTCAAATTGTACCACACAGTAGCACTATCTTATTCATAGTGCCCCTGATTCATATTACACCACATAGTAATGCGCCTTATTCACGTTACGTCACTCAGTAGTGCCCCAATTCATGTTACATCACTCAGTAGTGTCTTTAATTCACGATATGCTACACAGTGGTTCCTCTTATACATATTATGCCACACAGTAGTGGCTCTCATACACAATGCCCACAGTAGTACTCCTTACACATAATGCCCACAGTAGTGCCTATTATACACATAATACCCACAGTAGTGCCACTTATACAGAAAATGCCCATAGTAGTAGTGTATTGATTACACCTCCAGGGTGCCTTGATATAGGGGCATATCCAAAACACCATCCACACAAGGCAGGTTGCCAGATATCGCTCAGGGTAAAGAAAAAACAGTTGTTCTGACCCCTGGTATGGCGTACAAAAAAAACCCCCATTTATATAACATAATTTCAATCTATTACTATAAAGTGCCACATTTATTTGACAAAAACAGCAACATATTAAAACCAAGTAAACACAAAACAATGTGTAAGAAACTGAATGAAAGGAAAGCTGTACTTTTAAAAGTATCCCACTGTGTGTTTCTTTCTAAAGAAACATTAATGGAATAAGATGTGTGTATTGTTTGTTGTACCCAAAACCCCTTAATCACATGAAGATACATATTACTTAAAGAATTATATTTAAAGTATCAAATATAGAGGAAATATAGAGGAAACTTATCAAAGCTTGGAGACCGGTAAAAGCACCAAACATTAAGCTTCTAACTGTTATTTAACAAGTCGTGAGGCAGATGTATTAAGCCTGGAGAAGTGATAAAGCAGTGAAAAGTGATAAATGGAAGGTGTTAATGCACCAGCCAATTATTACAGGTTTGAAAAATGACAGGAGCCGGTAATTTACCTCTTCACTTTATCTCTCTCCTAGCTTTGATAAATCTCCCCCATAGTTTGTTAAAATACTGCACGGATTTGTAGCATTTGGGTGGGTGGGGGTGTAGAGAATGTGGAGATCTTTTGCCTATTTGTGCTTGGCCTCGTAATTTCTAATTACAGACTTGCTGTGGAGATGGAGTGGTGGTGCAAGGCCTGAGAAGAGCAGGGTTTGCACGGCCACTTCAGCTACAGTACGTAGAGTTACTATGTTTTTTGCAGGGTAAATACCATGTTTGCCTTTTTTGGGGATATATTCAGGATATAATGGAAAAGGAGTTGCAAGTGCTGTGGGTGTGAGGACGTGATAATCTGGTCATTATACATGGAGGTACAGCCATAATATTGTGGCAATTTTGATCATCAAGCCATCTCTATCTTCCACAAGAGTCCTGGAGAACTCATTGAGAGGACATGGGGGTCTATTTACTGAGCCTTGGATGGATATAAATTGGATGGAGATAAAGTACCAGTTTATCAGCTCCTAACAGGTTACAGATGTGTGTTTGAAAAATGACAGGAGCTGGTTGGCTGGTACTTTATCTCCATACACTGTATCTCCATCAAGGGCTTAGTAAATAGACCCCATGGTCTTCTGAACATTCAGATAGTGCAAAGGGCACTAGATCAGACCACAAATGCAACAAAAATGCAATCCATGGAGTAAAACGGGTACTGGCAGGTTTTCCAGTGAAAAAACAGTGTCTTTAATGGTATCAGACACTGTGTATAGCATACACAGGCTTGGGTCTGGTCACACAGGTGAATACAGAAAATAAATAAACTAACATAAAAGGTATTTGCAATTCCCGTGCTCAATAATCTTTCTGCTGCAACGGCCTGCAGCCACCATCTACCATGCTTTCCTGGCACTGACAATGTCCACAGTCCCTGGCACTACAAACTGCATCCTACTCACTGACCCCTAATAGGCATCAGTGTAATGCACAGTCGGTGTTTGGGAGTTTTAAACCGCTCTCCTGCTTCTGACTTCCTGCTGGCTCTGGGTGAGCTGGAAAACCCGAACTTCTTTTTTTCCACTTGGAGCTGTGCAATCCAGAAAGTCTGGAGTTCCACACTTCTGCTGCAGGTGCAGAATGTGCAGGTCTTATTTTCTTGGAGGAAGCTGATCCAACAGAAATGTGGGCAATTGTGGTGAGACATAAGCCCTCTCACCACAATGGGTATACACAAATAGTCAAACAGCATGCACACACACATACACAGAATCTTAAATCACACCTACATACAGTATATACAATCATCAAGATATATGTGTTCAACATTTTGCCTCTTGAAGATTCCACTTTATATTTAGGGAGCTTAAAATTGTTTTTTTTTTTTTTTCTCAAATTGAAAAATGAAATCAGCTTTGAGAAGCATTGAAGCTTAGCTTTTAGAGGGAGAATAAATATATATATATATATATATATATAATACAGCTTAGCTTGTAGAGGGAGAAAGTTACTTTTACATAAAAGCACAGACAACAAATGGGACATTTAAAAAAATATTTAAAATAAATACTGTTCCAAGTACATACTTTATGGAAATACAATCTCAAGGAATAGAAACTAATGAATGTGGAGATACTGGATGCAATAAAGGATTCCAATTGTTAAAACTAGAAAGGACTGAAAACTCATCATAAAAATACAGGAAATGTAGCAAAATACGTAAAAGAAAAGAAATCAGGTTAACAGAGGCTATAGCTGTATACAGGGGCGGATTGAAATGGAAAACCAGCCTGGGAAATTTATTGAAGCAGCTCTAATGGGGGTGGGGTCTGCTGTGGGGTGGAATCTGTTGAGGGGGCGGGATTCCTCCTTATAGGGTCTGATTCTGAGTTGGATGCAGTTCCGGCCTTCCTTGCATCTTTTGCTACTGTTGCGCCTGTGACTTTATGCTAATGATGCTACAATGCCCTTCCCTAGTGTACATCCATGCATTCAAATATGCAAGGACTGAGATGCCCTCTGTCATTATATACAGATGCTGCAATCATGCTTTGTACGTCTTTAGACACCTCCGTCATCCGCACCATTGTAACTTTCCCCAGCCCTATGCTAGGTGCAGATAATCTGTCTGACTATGGCCTCCAATGCGAGCAATTCAATGTCTATATATGCAACCACTTTCAGCAATAGGCCCATATTACATTATATCTGTAACCAGTACCACACAGGAATGCCCAACACATTTCTAATAAACGTCTTGGTGCATGAGTCTGACTCTGTACTGCAACTCTGTATGAACACCATCGCAGTGCAGGCATGCTCAGTGCAATGCCGACACAAGCGCCGATGAAAAACATTGCACAAAAAAAAAAAACACATTGACCCCCACAGGAAAAACACTCATTGTTCCCTACAAAAAACAATAAAACAAATTGGCCACCATAGGGAAAAATAAATAAATGTATAATTTAGTTTTTGGTATTACAATTTGTTTACATTTTCCACTGCTGTTTGAAAGGCCCAGTGGCACCAAGAAGTTTTATCATTCTTGTCTGTAAAATCTTTATATGTATTCATTTATTTATTAGCAGTTATGTAGCACTAGCATATTCCACTGCACTTTCTTTCAAAGTCAGGCAGGGGCAGATTGGTTACTGAAAATGGCCTTGAAAAAATTTGTAGAAGTGGCCTCACATGGGTAGCAGCAGAGGTATACTGTGTAACTGGTGGCAGCACCACCCCACACATGTCTATAAACAAAACAAGCCCCCCACATTCACATCAGCCCACCAGGAATCTTCCCTGTGCGCCCTTTGGCCAATCCGACCCAGGCTGTATAGACTTATTAGAAACTCATGGACTAACTACACATTTCTTATAATTGCCATAATGTATACACACGGGCATACGCAAAACAGCAAGTTTTATTATACGCCATTCTGTGACTAGTCACAGTTGGCATTCGCCCATAGAAAAGAATTGGCACATGCGTGCATTTGATGCACCATCCATCTTTTAATTGGTGGTTCCCAGCATATCTTCTTTCTTGTGAAGATTTTTAATTATATTTACAAAAAACATTTTGCTAATTATGTGGATGATAATTTGGAACACTTGGGCAATATTAATTTATTTTGGTTTGCATCCAAAGCTGTGATCAGGGGTCATGTTATTGCCTGTATTAGGAGTAAAAATAAGCAGTTACAATTCCGGTTCTGGGCCCTAAGTGATGCCCTTGCCATGACGTATTCGGCTCTATTGGCTGATGATACTGAGATTATCCATCAGGCCTTTGAGGAGGCCATCTGATGCCATTTGAAATGAATTGCGACTCAAAATATGGCACCGGTGCGGCTGCATTCTAATTATTCTGAGTAGACCAGGGTCAACCGTAATTGTCGATGGTACTCAATTTCTGCGCATGCATCGCAATTCTGCAATTGCATACACAATTTTGCGATTGCCACATTGGGCGTCTTTTACCTTTCTGTGCAGCTCTTCACATGCGATTTTTAGCAGAAGCGGGATTGAGAAAATTGCAATTTCTGTCATAATAGCGATTCAAGGTAAGGGCCTAATTCAGACCAGGCAGCTGCAGCGGCAGCAGTCACATTGCACGTGCGCACACAGTGAGATGCGAAGGGATTGACAGGCCGAGGTGGTCGTGGGGTTGGAGTGGGAGTGCTGGCGGCATTCGGACGCCTTTGGGGTGCGTGGTCCTGACAACGCATGTGTTTCCGGACCGTTTGCGGGGCAGGCCGTGGCAGCTGCTTTATGTCACATGCAGCCGCTGCGACCATAAGCATGGCAGGCAGCCACCTGCCTTTGCAGCTAGGCAGGAAGACACTCATCAGGTGCAAAAGCATTGCCGCTGTGCAATGCTTTCACACCTCTGCGGGGGGAGGGGGGAATAGGGCCTGGCATGGGGGGTGGACAGGCTCTGTGCTGGGCGTTCCCCCCGCATGTCAGGGATTGTGATCGTAGTTGTGCGTTTTTTTTCGCACATCTGCAATCAGCTCTGAATTAGGCCCTGAATTAGGCCCTATAGTATGTGCAGACAGGGCTCAACTTACGCTCAACTACAAAAGAAATAGGTGTTTTTTCAATGTGGAAACAGGTCCAGAAAACTTTTGGTAAATGTTCTTAAAACCCAATGAAAACTGACCCATATAGCTCACATTTGCTTGGCCAATAGTTCCAAATTGGTAGATTCAGGAGACATCTCTAATGCATTTTCTGGAATATTACAAAACCCTTTACGTGGCACCGTTAGATAAACCAAAATGAGATATGGAGTTTCTTAGGACCAATGGACTTCCACAGCTAGCTGACCCTTATAGGGATTCCTTGATGGCTACAGTGACTGAAGAGGAAATATCTATGGTTATTAGGAGCCTACATAATGAAAAAGTGCCAGGCCCAGATGGACTTTGTGCTAAATATGATAAAATGCTGTCTCCTCAATTATTACCCCACTTGCTTATTTTATACAAATCCATATTGGGAGGTAATGGGGCCCCTGTTGGTTTTAATGACCCAGAAAAATCAAACTTCCTAGTTCATGACCCGTCCCTAGTTCAGCCCTATCTCACTATTGAATCAGAACTTTCAAATCCTTACTAGATTTATAGCCCTCAGATTTCAGAGTAAACTTCTCAAATTACTATATCCTTCTCAGACAGGTTTTGTGAGGGGCTGCTCCTCTGTACACAATGTTTGTCATCTGATTGCAGCTATGACTCACACTCATATGACTGGTGCACATGGTAATGTAGTAGTAAGCTGTGACACAGACTGTGTACCGTGGTTCCACTTGCTACAGGTATTTAAGAATTAGGATTGATTTGCTGGCAGTCGGAATGCTGGTGGTCAGAATACCAACTGCTGCATCCTAATAGTTATAATCCTGACAAGGGAAGGTAAGTTTACTCCCCCCCCCCCCCCCCCCCCGGGCCACCTAACCCTAACCACCATCCCTTTTGTAGCCTAGACCTAACCCTACTCCCACAGACAAAACCTAACCCCCCCCCCCTTTCCCATGGCTTTCCTCTCCAACATGGCGGTGGATGAGCATCTGGGATCCTGGCCGTCGAGATCCCGGTGCCGGGCTGGAGACCCTGTTCAGGATGCAAGTGTTGGTATTCCAAATAGGGTCTGTATTCCGGCATCAGTATTCTGACTGCCAGGATACTAACTAGATCCCATATTTAAAATACAGGGATTTGGGGACTATTTTATTCAGGTCTGCTGGACCCTGTACCGTGACCCCTTAACAATTTCTTACAATAAATGGACTCAACACCCAGCATTTTCTCCTTTGCCATGGGACCAGATAGGTCTGCCCCCTATCCCCCCTTTCTCTTTACCTTCGCATTAGATCCCTTAATCAGGCATTTTATAAAAACCTCCAGTTGGCAGGGCATCACTATAGGCATCACTATAGGTGCTCTGAAAATAAAGATTTCTGTATTTACGGATGACTTATTGTTATATTTTCACAATCCTAGGGAAGCAATCCCAGAAGTTTTACGTATCCTAGATGGCTTTCATTCTATTTCTGGTTTTCAGAAAACATTTTGCTATCCCTAATGTACACTGAGTGAAAAATAACAGTACATATTATCAGATAATACAGAGATCTTGGTTGCAAACATCTGCAGATATAGGGCTAAGCCTCCAGGCTGAACAGCAAGGCGTCTCTGTGTCACTGGGGGTCCCTAGCAACTTGCCAATAAATATGTATTTCTGGTTTTCTTAATAATAAGTCTAAACCAGTAGCATTAGCAGTTATTGGAAAGGAACATGTGGGATGGGTGGATCGTTTTCCCTTTTAATGGACCAGATCCTCTCTAAAATACCTCAGTCTCTATTTCTCTCCTCATCCCCCCCAACTTTTTGATGCTAATATCCCTACTCTAATTAAGAAGCTAAGGCAAGATTTTCTTACATGGCAACACCTACTCCATAATTGTCTCCCAACAAAATGAACCCTAGTGTGAATGTGTGTGCATGTTCATGTGATAGGGAATATTGGGGCAGATGTATTAACCTGGAGAAGGCATAAGGAAGTGATAAACTAGTGATATGTGCAAGGTGATAAACACACCAGCCAATTAGCTCCTAACCGTTAATTTACATATTGGAACTGATTGGCTGGTGCATTTATCAACTTGCATATATCAGTGGTTTAACACTTCCTTATGCCTTCTCCAGGTTAATACATCTACCCCAAAGGGTCTGTTTACTAAGCCTTGGATGGAGATAAAATTGCTGAAGATAAAGTACCAGCCAATCGGCTCCTAACTGTCCTTTTTCAAACACAGCCTGTGGCATGGCAGTTAGGAGCTGATTGGCTGGTACTTTATTTCCAGTGACTTTACCTCCATCCACGGCTTAGTAAATAGACCCCATAAGCTTCACTGGGGCAGGTTCTGATGTGAATGGCCAAATATTCTCTGTAAAGCGCTGCGGAATATGTGTGCGCTATATAAATAACTGGTAATAAATAAATAAATAATAATAATAATAGTCCCCATACCAGCTCTGTGATAATTTATTGGTTTGACTCACTTTGGATGTCTGGCGACCACTTTGATCACAACAGAGGCTAACACAATCCAAGTCTCTTTTCCTTCCATCTTTTCCTTACAGCTTACACTTGAACGCATTTTGAACTGTTACATCATTCTGACCTAACTCCTAAATTATGTTATATTATTGGGGTTTCCTCTCATACTGTTGTAAGTGTATGACACCCGAAGCCAATCTTAAACACTATGGGGGTTATTCAGAGTTGTCACCAAACCAAAAAAGTTAGCAATATGGCAAAACCATCTTGCACTGCAGGTGGGGCAGATGTAAAATGTGCAGAGATTTAGATTTGGGTGGTGTGAGTTTAAACAGAAATCCAAATTGCAGTGTAAACATAAAGCTGTCTAACATTCATGAACTACATGCAAAGCAGCCAGTATTTACCCTGCACACAGGGGCATATCTAGAGAGGAGAGGACCCGTGTGCAGTCTCTGGGGTGTGGGCTCCCTCCACTCCTGTCCCGTAGCCGGCAGCAGTGCTGTTAGCGCTCTGTCTGAGCACTAGAGACCCTGGCACAGTGCCAGAGTTTACAGCACATGCGCAAGTCTCCGAAAAAATGGCGCGGTGGCTGAGGAGGGGGCCCACGCCCTGGAGACTGCACATGGGTCCCCTCCTCTCTAGATACGCCCCTGTGTGCAGGGTAAATACTGGCTGCTTTGCATGTAGCTTTGCATGTAGCTCATGAGGTCACATATATAAAATGCATTCTATAAAATTAGAAGTAGCAGCTGATTGGTTGCCATGGGCAACTTCTCCACAGGCGCACTTCTCCACACTTTTCACTGCTTCATGAATAGACTTTTCAAATAATATTAAGGCAACATAAAGAAAACCCTAATTAGAGAACATCAATAGTGGACTGTTGCTAATATGGGAGAAATAAGTTCAGCAGAGTTAATTGATACAAAAAAATACTCTTCTTTATTAAACAACATATCTATGTCATGTACCGGTCCCCAGATATTGTAGGAACGTGACACTAATTGCCACATTTATTAAACTGCTATAGATCCTGGCAAACATAGAGGGATTGCTCACACATATTCAGAGAAAACACACATACCCACTTAAGACACTTTTAGTAATACATTTTTGTTTTAGTTTTCTACTATTAGTTTCTGGTATCATGCATTAACCCATGAGACATACTGTAGGGCTGCTACCTTTTGCCATTTTTAAAGCACAGACCCATTGTCCTATTTTAAGTGTTTGTTGAGTTTATTCATGTAGGTAAGTGTGAATGAGCTCTCAATGGCATTTCTGTGAAAAACTGTGGGTGACATGGGGTCTTCGTTCTGTAAATAAACCATTTTGCTTAAAGCATGAGTGTGTACAGTTTCAGATGTTTTTCCAATAAATGTTAAAGTCAATAATTCACAAGTGTAAAATGATGGAGCCTGTCCTTTCAGATTGCAAATAAGGTCTTGAATGGGGTGTACTGTAGTCTATACATATAGTGGGGATGCGTTTGGCATCCTGGCAGTCGGAATGATGGTGGTCAAGTGACTGATGCCGGAATCCCGACACTGATCAGGACACCGGTGCTGGAACACCGACCACTGGGATCCTGAAGGAAAGTATCTAGGTGGGTATTAGGGTTAGGGCCCGGGGTGGTAGGCTTAAGGTTAGGCATTAGAGCAGTGATTTTCAACCTTTTTTTACTCGCGGCACACCGAGCAATATTTTAAAATTGCCAAGGCACACCATCAGTTCACCCACAGGAAAAAAATAAAAAAATAAAAACACACATTGGCCCTCACAGTAAAAAAAATAAAAAAAATCCACACATACATTGGCCTACACAGAAAATACAATCGCATTGCTCCCGACATAAATCATGTTGCTCCCTACATACATCCTATTGCTTCCCACATTAATTATTCACATTGTTCCCCCCCATAAATACTAATGCTCCCCACAGAAGAAATAACATAACAAATATTAGCCCCTACCGGTCAGCTGTCCTCCTCCCTTTCCCTCAGTGGCGGGGGTTATTCATAGTGGAGTGCTGCAAATACTGAGCAGCGAGCGGTCGGGCAGGTGTGGATGTGGGCTGGCAAGGAAACTTGTGGATGCAGGAGGGAACTGAAAGTTGTGTATGCAGGCGGGTGGGCTGGCTGAGTGATGAGACGCGGTGGCCGTGACCTGTGATATCACACCGCCGCGTCACCAAGGCATAGGTCATGGCCGGAGCATGACTGAACCGCTAAGAAGAGCCTGGGCCAACAGTTCATTCTGAAGGTGCAGGAAGCTGCTCTGGCTCCGCGGCACACCTTGCAACTGGTCGCGGCACACTAGTGTGCCACGGCACACTGGTTGAAAAAGACTGCATTAGAGGGTTAGAGTTAGGTACTAGTGGGTGGTTAGCCATAGCTGCCAAGCCCTGAAATTTAGCAGTAGCCGCCTCTAACCTAGATTTAACCAAACGCGCTACCATAGGAGGATTAGGGATTAGGGTCGGTCGGTGGAGGTGAGTTATGTGTTAGCTTACTTAACCCCCAAAACTCAAGAGATTCACATGACTGACCCCGAAAAGCTGGTATAATGTATCACACCCATACAGTGAGCTGGCGCAGAGTTGGTAGCAAAACAAGCGTAAATGACTCAAATTAACAAGTAATGGAAATTGACTATATCTCTAAATACTATATGCAGAAATGTATACACCCACATCACCACCACATCAACAGCCATTAAGATGAATGTGTAGCTGGACCTGACCAGTAGCTTGTTGGCATGGACCCGCAGTTGCGTGAATTTGGCCATGTTAGCCCATCGCTTCCTCCCCACTTCTCCTCACAACTTGTGTCAGGTGCGCAAACACAGTATGCATCAGTGGTTACTGTGTATTTATATCTATTGGGTGTGCCTATAACATTATATAGTATATGGACAACAAATAGACAATTCATTTCTTCACAGTATACTTGTGTAGCAATAGTCACCAGCCAAAGCTCACCTAAAATGACTCATGAAAGCAACAATTTCCCTCATGGCTGTTTTAAATTGACAAAAATATAATGCAGTAAATACAATGCTATGACCATGTGTTATATAAATCTTATGACAGTACCAGAGCAGAGCAGTGCCAGAGCCCTCTGCTGGTTCTGCACCTGAACATTTGACATCACATGAGGGGGCAGGGCCGCTAGCAGGAAAATGTTGAGTGGTGCCTAGACTCTCCAAGCAACTCTACACACTGCAGGGTGCGTACCTGGAGCTTCAGGCCATAGGGTTGCATTTCTATTGGCCAAATGTGGGACCATTAGGCAGCCCTCCATCTTGGCTGACAACACTGTTTGCACACCCCTCCCTACCCTTCCCTACGACCCTGGCTGCCAAGATCTAAACAATTAAATGCTGATATTGTCAGTATAATTAATGTATTATGCACTATAGTGCCTCATGTGTCAGTGATGTCACTTGTTCCTAGTAACTTGGTAGGATTTATTTCAGTGGTTCCCAAACTCGGTCCTCAAGGACCCCCAACAGCTCAAGTTCCCAGGTCACCTAGCAGGTGCACAGGTATACTCATTACCAGAGGCGTCACCAGGTCTGGTGACACCCGATGCGCACTCTGCACCCTCTTGCATGAAAGCGCACTCGTGGCCAAAAAAGGGGCATGACCTAAGTCGGATGGGCGTGGCCTCATGGGGGAACCCGGTAACATCACTCCAGGGGCAACCTAGCATCATCCGAAGAAGCTGGGTTGCCCCCTTTGCACAGTAAGTGGGCAGTGTCAGTGCCTGTATCACAAGAGCCGAGTGCTGCAGCTTTGTGAAAGCAGAAGGCATTTTGTTGTCACTCCTTCCTTGGTTGACACCCGGGTGCGTGCCGCACCCACCTTCTGACGCCATTGCTCATTACTCACGGATACATTTTGAAATATTCCACAGGTGGAGATAATTATTTCACTTCTGATTCTGTGAGGAGACCTAGAAAACATAAATTGTTGGGGGTCCTGAGGACGGAGTTTGGGAACCACTGATCTATACTGTGTGTAGATGATTACACTTTAACAACAGAGAGTCACAGCCAGGGGCAGATTGGGATGGAAATTAATGGAAGCAGCCCTAATGGGGGTGTGGTCTGATGAGGGGGTGGGGTCTGTTGAGGGGGCAGGATCCCTTTTTAAAGTTCCTGATTGTATGCAGTTGCAACCTTCCTTGCTTCTTTTGCTGCAGTTGTGTCTGAGACCAGAAGCGGATTGGCCATGTAAAATTTAGTAGAAATGGCCTGACATGGGCAGCACAAGAGGTATAACATACAGTGTAGCCATGGCAGCATCACTGGATGACAGAGCTGCTGTACTGCAGAGATTAAATAACAGAATGAGTGGGGACAATATAGATTAATGAGTGCGTTGGGCTGCCTGTCATGTGGGGGGTGGGGCCACATGACAACACATAAAGCAGGCCCCACAGACATGTTGGCCTATCAGGAATCTTCCTGTTGAGCCCTATGGCCAATCCGCCCCTGTTCACAGCGATATTAATGGAGAGTTACACAGAACAAAAGATTACAATCAGCCAACTAACATAAACATAATTTCAGATGCTTTAAAAGATACAGCATATGTTATATGCTAGTTCAATTTATATGCTAGTTCAACATTTTATTTAAATGCAGATACTGTTGTCCATGTTAGCATACTACTATCCGCGCAGTTTTGTGTTGGCTAAATTATGCTCTTCATTCAGTAACAGCTAGAATGTTAATTGTTACTCTGCATGTCTGCTTCATTTAACTTACCAAGCTTGCAGTATCCCCAGCATGAAATTCACATTTCTCCTTTAGCCTAGGTTGTTACATAAAAGTAATTCTTGACCTTTCATTTTAACCCTGTCCTGAAATGTAGCAACTATTATGGATTTTGCAATTACTCTAGAACACAGTCAACTAGAAGGAAGGTGATTGCATTAGATGTTTTAAGAGCTCTCGGAGTGGTGGTGTTGTAAAAATACTGCAACTAAGAACAAGGCAAACTAAATAAATCCCCAATGAAAAGAGTTTGGAATAGAAACGACAATTAAATGTTGGATGTCGGTGAATGAGGAAGTTTAAAGTTGCCCACAATTTGGAACCAATTTCCCCATCTTGTATGCCAGTGGATTTCAGTAATTTCCCAACCTGGGAACCCTGTGGTAACACATCTGCGTTATCTGTGCAGATGTGTCCTCATACATCATTGCTGCAGTTGCGCCAAACAGTCCCTCTCAGCGCGCCAGGTCCCATGTGACTGGTAGGCACCTGGAGACTGTGCTGATTAATTTGATATGCAACAATTATTTATCTGTGTGCGACTGATTCTCTGAATCTGTATAGGTGGCTTTTTACCATGGCAAGTTCCATTGTGCTTTGTGTACAGACTCAGTGGAACACAGCTATACAAGTGTACCATGGTAAGTTCCATTGTGCTTTGTGTACAGACTCAGTGGCACACAGCTATACAAGTGTACCATGGAAAGTTCCATTGTGCTTTGTGTACAGACTCAGTGGCACACAGCTATACAAGTGTACCATAGAAAGTTCCATTGTGCTTTGTGTAAAGACTCAGTGGCACACAGCTATACAAGTGTACCATGGTAAGTTCCATTGTGCTTTGTGTACAGACTCAGTGGCACACAGCTATACAAGTGTACCATGGAAAGTTCCATTGTGCTTTGTGTACAGACTCAGTGGCACACAGCTATACAAGTGTACCATAGAAAGTTCCATTGGGCTTTGTGTAAAGACTCAGTGGTACACAGCTATACAAGTGTACCATAGAAAGTTCCTTTGGGCTTTGTGTACAGACTCAGTGGCACACAGCTATACAAGTGTACCATAGAAAGTTCCATTGGGCTTTGTGTACAGACTCAGTGGCACACAGCTATACAAGTGTACCATAGAAAGTTCCATTGGGCTTTGTGTACAGACTCAGTGGCACACAGCTATACAAGTGTACCATAGAAAGTTCCATTGTGCTTTGTGTACAGACTCAGTGGCACACTATTCAAGTGTTGCATGTCAAATTAATCAGCAGTTTAAATCAGCTGGTTCACCCAATGCTAGCAGAGTTGCACGGGACACGGTGGCTCATTCACGCTAAACATCTCGTGCTGCGTAGCATATTGAGGCTAGATGTATAAGAACACATCTGTACCACAACATCTGCAAAGCAATACATTTGCAATAACTATAGATGCTATAAGATAAAATGTTTAGGCATATAAAAATATAAAGAAAAAGAATAGAAAGAATAGTACATGCATTTTGCTTATATATTACAATTTAGTAGGAATGTTTGCGTTTGGATTTACTTAGTTCTTAACGCCACAATTAATGCGATTTCGGATTTATCCAGATTTTTCTTATTGGCTATCCAAAATATGTGACATCCGAGAGCCAATAAGCCGCCGTTTTCAGATCTCTACAATTTAGGAGAAATGTAATTGACAAAAATACTATACAGTTGCATCTGTTTTCTATGTTACAGTAAAGTATTTTCCAAGCATTACATGGATACAGGAAATATCATAAGCTGGTGTCATAGTCACATACAGTAGGTGGTTATTCCGAGTTAATCGCACGTAGCAACTTTTTGCTGCTCGTGCGATCAACTTGACGCCACCTATGGGGGAGTGTATTTTAGCATAGCAGGGCTGCGATCGCTTGTGCAGCCCTGCTATGCTAAAAAGTTTCATGCAAAATAAGACCAGGGTCAGACTTACTTACCCTGTGCGACAGATCCAGCGACGAAGGTCCCGGCATTGACATCAGACACCCGCCCTCCAAACGCCTGGATCCGCCTGCGTTTGCCTCACCACACCTGGAACACGGTGAGTATCCACCCCGGAACACCTCCCGTCTGTCCGTCTTCTTGCGATCGCCACTGCGTTCACTTTTGCTGCTGGCGCGTTGCTGCCTGGCGATGACGCGCATGCGCAATGCGTCCGCCACGCATGCGCATTTCCGACCCGTTCGCACCACAGCGAATAACCGATGCGCGCGAATATGTCGGAATGACCCCCGTAGTTCCGACTTTAGGGGACGCTGTATCACAAAGTATCTAGATTTCATGAAATCTATATAATCTCTTTTATGCAGGAAGCACCACTACTTATGTCACTGAATTTTCCTCTTTTTATTTTTAATTTTTATTTCAGGGTTCTATTGTAAAGGATGGAGGTAGAGATCCCTACAACACTGCTTTCACTGTATGTCTAATTATCTCCTGGATGTTCCAGTCCACCACATAAGGTTTTTGTGTACTCCTGAATGTCACGGTGAATGGTTCCGGTATGAATGGTCGACCATGTTATGGTCGACAGTCATTAGGTCGACCACTATTGGTCGACATTGACATGGTCGACATGGATAGATGGTCGACACATGAAAATGGTCGATACATGAAATGTCGACATATGAAAAGGTCGACATGAGTTTTTTTACTTTTTTTGTGTCGTTTTTTGCGTAAAGTGACTGGGAACCCCAATTAGTGCACCGCGTCCCCTCGCATGGCTCGCTTCGCTCGCCATGCTTCGGCCATGGTGCCTTTGCTTCGCTCGGCACACTTTACCGTTCCAATCGTAGTCCATGTGGATCGTAAAGTATGGAAAAGTTCCCCAAAAGAAAAAAAAGTAAAAAAACTCATGTCGACCTTTTCATGTGGCGACCGTTCATGTGTCGACCATTTTCATGTGTCGACCATGTGTCCATGTCGACCATGTCAATGTCGACCAATAGTGGTCGACCTAATGACTGTCGACCATAACATGGTCGACCATGTGAACGGATACCACGGTGAATACCCCTGGGGCCCTGGGGGCATTCGTACACCAGCTTGAGAACTACTGATGTATACGATAAGATTCCTATTATAGATGAGTATTGTGATTTGATATGGAATACATGTATAGGGTATAATAAGAATCATACGTAGTTACTGTCACTCCAGCGTTAGCTGAGAGTGCAATTGCAGCTTGCTTGCATGCTCCGAACTGACCTCTGTATCATGATGATTTTCACCGCACTTACTAAATGGCAAATGTGAAAGTGTTAAAGTATAGTGTAGCCATGCAATCCTCAATTCCTCCAAAACAAAAAGTTCAAGGAAATGTGACTCCTAATGAGATTAACATAATTTCCAGATAAATCAGCATTAATTGTTATGTTCTCTTTCAGTGCTCTCACAAATTGTATTGAGCTACTGTAAGTGTTGTACAGTAAGTCCCTAATTATTATAGATTGAGGTAATAGGTCTAAGTCCATTTTAATTTATTTTCCAATTTTCTAATTGTCTTGTAAGGATATTTATGGGTATGTTAGTTATGGAATTCTGCTCCTGGCACCTATTGTAAGTTCTGTGATGGGTGACATTTTACATTAAAAGTAATTAATTTCTGTCTTTCTGCAGTTCCACAAATGACTAAACCTGTGGTTTATTTTCCAAGCTGTGCAGAAGATAAAGTGAGCTTCTAGAGAATTCAATTATTAATTATTACATATATCATATTTTAATATGTAACAGGAATCTTTGAACATTTACAATAAACATGCATTTACCTGTGAATGAGCACATCTGCAACCACGTAAAGAGTCATGGGTGGTCATTCCGAGTTGTTTGCTCGCTAGCAGTTTTTAGCAGCCGTGCAAACGCTATGCCGCCTCCCACTGGGAGTGTATTTTAGCTTAGCAGAAGTGCGAACGAAAGGATCGCAGAGCGGCTACAAAGTTTTTTTGTGCAGTTTCTGAGTAGCTCTAAACCTACTCAGCGCTTGCGATCACTTCAGACTGTTTAGTTCCTGTTTTGACATCACGAACACGCCCTGCGTTCGCCCAGCCACGCCTGCATTTTTACGAACACTCCATGAAAACGGTGAGTTTACACCCAGTAACGCCCACTTCATGTCAATCACTCTGCAGCCAGCAGACCCTGTGTGAAACTACTATGGCCGTTGTAATAGTACGTCGCGCGTGCGCATTGCGCCGCATACGCAGGCGCAGAAATGCCATTTTTTTGTCTCATCGCTGCACAGCGAACTAATGCAGCTAGCGATCAACTCGGAATGACCACCATTATACCCAAAATTCCACTGCAGTTGCCAAAACTGTACCTTTGTGCATATATGGTGGACATGGGATGCGGTTAGCATCCCAGCAGTCGAGATGCCGACGGTCATGTGACTGACCCCAGAATCCTGACACTACTCAGAATCCAGGCTCCGGAACACCAACCTCCAGCATCCCGAAGGTTAATACTGGGATGACTGTTAGGGTTAGGCCCGGGGGAGGGGGAGGGGGAGGGTTAGGCACTTGAAGGGGGGGGGGTTAGCCATCACCGCCAACCATCAAGTCTTAGCCCTAGCCGCCACCCCCCGAATTTTAGTCCTAGTCGCCAACCCAGGTGAGTAATGACTAGGGTAGGGGACAGGGAAGGGGTAAAATAATTACCCCATCCCCTGTCTGTATTTTCGTTGTCGGTATGCTGGAGTCGGTCATTTGACAGCTGGCATCCAAAGCACCGGTATGGAGTATCACACCTGTGGACACAATGCTGCATTGATGATGGACTGTCTAGAATCACCGGCGGTGCTACTGCAAGTAGCGGCTCTTGCCACGGGCAAGCAGGCTTTTTGCCCGGGGTGCCGCTACCCTGAGGGCGCCGCCGTGGCAAGAGCCGCTACTAATTATCCTCCCCCACTCCCGGCTGCAGCGAGTGCCGTGTGCGCCCGCTGCAGCCGGCGTCACTGACTCACGCTAGAGGTCAAAATTGACCCCTAGTGTCAGTGCGGTGCTGCTATGGGAGAGACATCATGACGTCTCTCCCATAGGAGTCGGCACCCGGAGGCAGCGGCAGCAGCGGTCCGGAAGCAGGAGCGAGGCAGGTAAGTATTGTGATTTTTCTTATAGGGTTTCAAAGCAGCACTACTACTGGGGGCACTAACTGGGGGCACTACTACTGGGGGCACTTACAGGGGGCACAGCTACAAGGGGCACTACTACTGGGGGCACTTACAGGGGACACAGCTACAAGGGGCACTACTACTGGGGGCACATACAGGGGGCACAGCTACAAGGGGCACTACTATTGGGGGCACAGCTACAAGGGGCACATCTACAGGGGGCACAACTACAGGGGGCACATACTAATGCACTGCTACTGGGGGCACAGCTACAGGGGGCACTACTACAGGGGACACTGCTACAAGGGGCACAGTTACAGGGGGCACAACTACTAGGGGCACTGTAACAGGGGGCACTGGTACAGGGGGCAAATTAACTGGGGGCACAGCTGCTGTGGGCACAGCTACTGGGGCACAGCTACTGGGGGCAAATCTACAGGGGGGCACAACTACAGGGGGCACCACTACAGGGGGCACATACTGAGGGCACTGCTACAGGGTTAACAGCTACAGGGGGCAAATCTACTGGGGCAAATCAACTGGGGGGCACAACTACTTGGGGCAAATCTGGGGGCACAGCTACTGGGGGCATAATTGTGGCCACGACCCTCCCCTATGAAGCCACGCCCCTGTTTTGCCACGTGGGGGGGACGCCAGTGGAAACTTTTGCACTGGGCGCCACAATGTGTAGAACCGGCCCTGGCTACTGCATACAGGGGCGCAGAAGATTGGCATCTCAGAGCATGCACATTCCAGCGCCCACTAGTACTGAAATCAAATTAGCATTTGCAACTCTGTCAAAGGGCTCTATAGCAAACACAGTATCATCCATCTCTGATTAAGGCCCAACACCCTCTCTCTCACTCCCCCCTGTATTTCTGTTGCTCTACAGTACCTTTTTTTATATTTACGTCAGTTCAAAGCAAACTGAGATCCAGCATTTTTTTTAATACAAAGCAATTTTTTTATATTACAAGACCAACATATGTCTCAAACTTTTTCATGATCATCTCAAATAATGTAATGAAACAAACACTCTCTCATTTGTGCACAGAAGTTTTGATTTATTGGCTATATCACATAAACAGCAATGTGGGGTACTGTAAGAAAGTAGTATATTTGTTTCATTTATTCAGATGTATGCTAAATATACACAGTAACGTAACTCATACATCAGGAGTAGATCAGAAAAATCTAATATGCTGGAAATCCTCGATTTGCCAATTATGGGGGTATTCAATTAGTGCAGTTTTTTTGACCAGTCGAAAAAACTGTACTTTTCGCCCATTTTTAGGTCGAATTTACATTTGACCTAATTAATGGCCATGCCATTTTTTCGATTCGTTGAAAAATTTGGTACTTGCGAAAACCACGTGTATCAGTGAATTTGCCGCGATACACATGTTTTGCCAAATTCACGGGCATATTTCCCCCCTTTTTTTGCACAATTTTCGTCCATGCTGATTCGACAAAAAAAAAAATGAAATGGCATGGGCGAAAATGGATTAAAAAATGTGTGAAAACGCCCGCAAATGAATACCCTGTGTCAAATTAGTGCCGTTTTTTTGACCAGTCAAAAAAAGTAACTTAATTGAATGACCCAAAAATTATGCGAATCGGTGAGTCTATGATTCTTAACATGTAGGACTTTGCCGATCCCCTGATAAATCTCCAGTCATTGGAGTCCTTTGATCGGCGGATTTGATCGCTGGATCAGAATGGACAGAAAAGGAAATCAGACCATCCAGTAGTACAGATTTTAGACAGTTATATTAGTTAGGACAGGCGGCCTCAACCACTGTTTTCAAGTACCACTAAATTGTCATGTGTTGAGGACATCTGTCTGTGAAAGCAGGTGGGATAATAAATGACCCAGGGAATAGATGAGCTCACTTGTGAATGATTAGAGACATCCATAAAACATGACCTGTTGGTGGGACTTGAGGATCACGGTGAAAACCCTGAGTTAGGATGTGATAAAATGTTACTGAACAGACCTCCTAGATAGACGTCAAAATAGGTCTAGAATGGATTAAAAATTAAATTAAACATTGAACAGAAAAATTAAAAGGTTGAAACCATATACTTTGTATTTGCCATGTTAATTAAATTAACTCTAATACTACATTAGGCCTACACTAATTATATATTACTGTAGTGGAATTTTCTAATAATAATTTTCATGATTACACTACTGTATGTTAAATTCCTTAATGAAAAAGAAGTTTGTCAAGCAGTTTTGGATTTAAATATAATTTTATTCAATTTATTGTATAAAGCTTCACATGCATGAGTCAGCATTCAGAGTCTTGCCTCCAGTTCTGGTCCCTGTGGCCTTGCTGTTAGCCAGCTGGTGTGGCTGCGGCGGATATGAGCTGTGGCAGCGAGATCCTCTGGTGCGGCTGCTGGGCATCTGGAAGCTGGGGTACGGGTCCTGGGGAGCAGAGCATGACAGCCAGAGGTGTCTGTTTCCAAGTGTTCTGTTGCTGGAGTGTGGGGTCTGGGAGGCTGAGGACAGTGGTAGTGGCTGTGTGCTGGTTCCACATGTGTCCTCTGTGCATGGAGCTGCCATGTTGGAGACCAAGCTAAGCCAATAGGTATACCAGTTCGCATCCAGCCAATCCGGTGGTGTTTCCCCTTATAAAAAGGGGTGGATGCTTAACTATGGTGTCAGTGCTTCAAGT
This sequence comes from Pseudophryne corroboree, assembly GCF_028390025.1. Classification (NCBI taxonomy): domain Eukaryota; kingdom Metazoa; phylum Chordata; class Amphibia; order Anura; family Myobatrachidae; genus Pseudophryne; species Pseudophryne corroboree. The sequence continues at coordinate 57,689,808 of NC_086455.1, forward strand.
TACTTGCTGTTGTAAGGTGCTCAAGCTTTGTGCTCCCAGGTTAACCCCTGGTATCACGGTTCTGTGGAGGCCACCTGGTGGTCAGTTCTGTTATTGCAGTCCTTTGCTTCCAGTCCACCTGCCCTAGTGGTTTAACTGCTGGGTCCTCTATCTGGTAGAAGGTCTCCGTTTGCTGTCAGTGCTCACAGTGATCCTCTCTTCAACATCGTTCTTCAAGTCATCTCGTCATTCAGTGTTCTTCAGCATCATTTACAAATCACAAGTCACTTCTCCATTCAGTATTCTTCAGCACTGTCTACAAGTCACGAACATTTTGTTCTTCAGAACTCACTCGGACTTACCTCCTAGTTGTGGTGTATTATTGAAGTCTCATTAAAACTGAATTAATCTTTCTTCAGTTTATCGTTCTCGTTCATTACCCTCATTGCTTACCCCTCTTCATCTTCGGGCCAACTCTTCAATTCATGAGTAAGAACTATATTCAGCCACCTCGTTTCCTTCCTTTGCCGAAAGCTTCTCCCTCAGTCAATTGTCAGTCGTCAGATCCTCAACTCAAGCCGAGCATGACAGCATGTTGGCATCATCAAGCATTATTGCGTTCCACTGGCATCACTCGCTCGCACAAACATATCCAAGTTCTTGAAGTTTTAGTAGACGTCACAAACTTCACAGAGTGCCCCAAGATTTTCGGGGTTCTATAAGCAGAAGTACCTTCCTATAGAATTTTTGGTTTCCAACAGCAGTTCCACAAAAATGAGACTTTCATTATTAATATAGAATCTGTTAACCAACAAGATATTAACTGATCTTTAATCACTTAATTTATGCTAGTTAAACAAATCAATTATGAGAACAAGTAGAAGTGGCTAGCCCATCTGTTTTAATCAGTGGATTAATTATGTAGCAAATAATTGAATTTAACTTACTGGCAGCCAATTCCTGAACAGAAGACTTTACAGTGTAAAGGTTAAATGAAAAGTGGATTTTACAGCTTATTTGCTGTAACAAAACTGCCACTGAAAGCAATTTACATGTTGTATGAAGACTAGGTAGGAAAAGGAACTTCGATTCATTGCTCCATAATTGGGACTATTTATCAAAACACTCTTGACTGTTAATTTACAGCAAAATTACTGCAAAACACAGGAATGGTCTTATTAGGCACAAATTAATTACTGATATAAGATGTGTTCTGTAAGGATAAGGAACTTAATAACCGCACATTTATTGATACAATGGGTTCCGCATGATAGGTCGTTAGTCAGTAGGTCAGCATTCAAAATTTTGACACCGTATGGTCGACATGAGTTAGTTCGACAAGTACAAATGGTCAACATGGTCAGAAGGTTGACATATAAACAGTGCTTAAGGTTGACAATTACAAGAGTTCGACAGTTTCAAATGGTCAACACATATGTGGTCGACACAAACTTTATCCCAACTTTTTCATAATTTTTCATCCTTTACTTGCCATGCGAGGAAACGCTGTATACTACTTGTGTTCACATTTGCTTTAACGTAGAAAATGACACCCATAAAAAACAATGTTTTGACATTTTCTGTGTCGACCATTCCATTTCGACTTTTGACAGTGCTGACCTTTTGTACCTTTTCAAGTGTTTATCTTTTACATGTTGACCAACTGACCCTATCGACCTATTGCATGTTGACCATCTGATCCACACCTGATACAATATTGATGCACAGACAATTAATGGATTGTGGGAGACTTTGGGGGTCATTCCGAGTTGATCGCTCGCTAGTAGTTTTTAGCAGCCATGCAAACGCATTGTCGCCGCCCACTGGGGAGTGTATTTTTGCTTTGCAGAAGTGCGAACGCCTGTGCAGTAGTGCACCTGCAAAATCATTTTGTGCAAAACAAGACCAGCCCTGGACTTACTCTTCGTGTGCGTAGATTCTAACATTGGAGGGATGGCTTTTGACATCACACACCCGCCCAGCGTTTGCCCAGCCACGCTTGCGTTTTCCCCGTCACGCCTGCGTTTTTCCAAATGGTCAGTTGACACCCAGAAACGGTCAGTTGACACCCAGAAACGCCCCCCTTCCTGTCAATCTTCTTGCGTTCTGCCGTGCGACTGAAAGCTTCGCTAGAACCTGTGCAAAACCACAAAGGACTGTGTACCCGTACATCGCGCGTGCGCATTGCGGTGCATACGCATGTGCAGAAATGCTGATTTTCAGCCTGATCGCTGTGCTGCGAACAACAGCAGCTAGCGATCAACTCGGAATGACACCCTTTGTACATTTGCGTGAATGATGTATTGTTAAAGGAGTAGACATCACCCAGTACAGTCCCCTTCACAGATTTATGTGGTACAAGTTACCTGCATCTCTCTAGTAAATTTGGCTGCTGAGGTCGTCCACATTTGTTGCCTCAGACTCAAGCTCATAGTCTATAATAACAATGATTAAAATTATTTATCAAAGTAGGAGTTATAGTAAAAGCTCTTGGGGGAGATAATTCATGCCTTAGAGAGAGATAAAGTGGTAAAGTTCCCCAAAGCAACCAACCAGCTTCTTACTGTCATAGTCTTTGAAATGACTAGAAATGTTTGGTTGGGTTTTCCTGAAATACTGTACAAAACAACCATACTTTGGAGTTTCAAGTGGAACCGAGTCCTGGTTTGTGTATGTTGTCAGTTCGGAACTCAGATTTAAAAACCGTATATAGTTTTGGATTGCATGTAAAGAGGTCCAAATTACATGATTTTATGTTTTTTTTGTTTTTTGTAATCAATCTTTAGCAATTTTTAGCCATTTTAAATGAATCCAAAACCGAAACAAAACCAAATCTGAACCAAAACACTTGAGAGTGGTTTTGACAAATCCAAAACATGATGATGAATTAGAAACATAACCAAGACCAAAGCATGATGGTCCGTGCACATCTCTAGAAATGAAAGAAGTTGATTGTAAGCTTTGGGTAACTACTTTCTCTCTCTCTAAGGTGGAAATTCAATTGAGGGCGAAGGGTGCAAATTGCCATTGCCGCTGCATTTAAATGCTGGCAACGGCAGCCTTTTTTTGCACCCTGCCTGCCTGATTCACACTCCGGTTTGCACAGAAGCACTCACTAGTTTATAGGATAGCGAACACTTTTGAGTGAGATCTTGCTTCTGTAAAGCAATTCGGCCTGGTGAACGGGTTTGCCCTCAACTGAATTCCCCACTAAGGCTTAATACATCTCTCCTCTAAGTAGCTTAGGAATTAATAACAGGATAGGAAAAAGAAGAAAAGTGGATTGTCAAAGGAAATTCGATAGCATGAGGAAGCCTATCTGGTTGGTTAATGAATATAGGGAGAGATTTATCAAAACCTGGAGAGACATATCTCACCTATGGGCCTGATTCAGAGGTGAACTGATATGCTAGTAGTGACTGTGACTTTTGTTGCAGCCAATACTGTGTATTTATGTTAATAACGCAGCTGATGGGCATTCTACTGAGACACAAATTTGCACCATTGGTTGGACATCGGCTATATCATTGGACTTCTACACAACCTAATGGTTGCTCGGCCTGCCCATTGGTAGATAACCATCAGTGTCAATGGAACTGCATCCCTGGCACGCCTGCAGATGACAGCCAACCCCCTGTCACTGCTAGAAGTAAAACATTGGTCGCAAGTGCCCGGTGTTTTACTAGCGACCTCTGAATCATACCCAATGTCACTAGTTCTGTGTGCATTTCCAGGCTATACATTATATTGGCTCAGGCCATAGAACAGTGGCATGTGGAATAACAACCATACTTTACTGTGCATTCTAGAATGCGAGGTGCTAACATTAGGCAAACCTAGGTGGTCATCTATGATTCCAGTTGTTAGGGAGCGCCTCAAACACTGAATGAGTGACATAATGTGAGGTGAATTTTCATATCTGAAATAATTGACAGTGGAGACTAGAGTATTATTCCCAATACTCACTGTCTTGAGTACAACAGAATTCAATGACCATGGGGGTAATTTCAAGTTGATCGCAGCAGGATTTTTTTTAGCAGTTGGGCAAAACCATGTGCACTGCAGGGGAGGCAGATATAACATGTGCAGAGAGAGTTATATTTGGGTGTGGTGTGTTCAATCTGCAATCTAATTTGCAGTGTAAAAATAAAGCAGCCAGTATTTACCCTGCACAGAAATAAAATAACCCACCCAAATCTAACTCTATCTGCACATGCTATATCTGCCTCCCCTGCAGTGCACATGGTTTTGCCCAACTGCTAAAAAAAATCCTGCTGCGATCAACTTGGAATTACCCTCCATAAGTGACAATATAGGAAAACGTACTTTATACAAATATTATAAGCTAAACTGTGTTGACTGTATGTGAACTCAAACACTAATTGCTCAGATGCTAATTGCTCTAAAAGCATGGGGCTGTTGCAAGTTTCTATTGGCTGATGGTTGGATCTAAAGATGCACGAAGTAGTATTGCAGCATCTAAAGATGCTCAAAGTTGACATCTCAGTTCTTGCACATTCAGAAGCATGCATGTCCATGGTCGGATTTATGGGGAGTGACAGAGGTGGCCGCCCCACACTCTAGGGGACCCCACACATTGCATACCTCCCAGCTGTCCCGATTTCCCACCCATGGGCTGCAGTGACCCGCAGGTAGGGGGAGGTTTGGGATGATGCTCTAAAACCACTACTTTGTATTCCAAAGCAGCGGAGAATATATGGCAGCTGCATGCGCCCGTCATCCACAGACTCTGTACTAGCTCCAGGAGAGGCTAGGGGCTGTCAAACAACTCCAGGAGTGCTGGACATGTCCCCAACATGACATAAAGGGGGATGTCGATCTCTTGCTCTGCATTGTGCTAGAGGCCACACACCCTTTTCGTAAAGCCACACCCCCATGCTCTGGCTCGCTGGCTGTCTCTCTCTGCTGCTGCTTTGCTCCGGACATTGATGCAGGGTGGTGGTGTGTGTGGGTCTGTAGGGGGCTTTGCAAGCAATACTGGGGGGCCCCACAACCTCGGATGCCCTGGGCACCCACCTGGCCTAATCCGGCCCTGACAATGGATGATACTACCAATTGCATTAAGGGGTCTATTTACTAAGCCTTGGATGGAGATAAAGGTGATGAGATAAAGTTCCAGTCAATCAGTATCTAACTGCCATGTCACAGGCTGGGTTTGATAAATGACAAGTAGGAGCTGATTGGCTGGTATATTATCACTGTCCATTTTATCGCCATTCAAGGCTTAGTACATAGACCCTTAACTATGGCAAAATACACTAAAGCGACTCATAATCAGGCCCTATTTGTTTAAATGACTATCACATTAATCTGTGTACAACTGTATAACACTAAATGCTGCAGCCTAGTGTGCCTGTAGTGTGTGAGTAAGCAAATAAATCCCATGATGCCTGCATGTTTAGCAACATTTAGGGCAGTGGTTCCCAAACTGTGTGCCGTGGCACTCTGGGGTGCCTCAGGATACTTGCAGGGGTGCCTTGGATTGGTGGTCCAGGACCAATCAAAATTATTTCTGTTCAATGCAATATGCAAAACCAGTGCTGGTGGCTGCCAATCATAAAATATGTGGACAAACAGAAGCAGATCTTGTTCCTCACCACATAATGGAACCTAAAGATGACATATAAACACAATTTTTGATTTAATATTTATTTCAAAATTTACTCGCTAAGACATTTTTGGCCTAGGGGTGCCGTGGATAAAATTCTGATACTCTAGGTTGACATGATTCCAAAAAGTTTGGGAACCACTGATTTAGGGAAAGAATGATTGCAAGGACACACTGACACTTTGTGAACACAACTCTGAAATATGTAGTGCACTGTTTTCTATATTTTGTTTTGAACAGCAGAGACATTATGTACTGTGATAAAAGACAGATTCCCAAAGTGTTTGGCTCTAGTAAGACTTGGATTAAAGGTTCCCTGGAGTGAATGAAAAGAGTTTGCAGGTTCCATTCCTAAGGCTGGGGTTGTGTCTTGATGTCTTCTGTCCTCCAAGTCAGAAATCTTCCTTTTGTGGTGGTGTTTGGACAAAGTGACCTACAGTATTCTGCAAACTAAATTTCCCTAGTTTAATCTGAACATATCTGCTGTAATCAATGCACACCACACTTCAAATCCTTTTGATATTTTTAAAACAATTTTATCTCCTGGGTATGAGTTGGCTCACAGTAGATGTATCACTCCTTTAGTTTAATTCTGATCATGAACTAGTACATGCAATAAATCTTGCATTGACAACAAATCCCTTCATTCCCCCTTTGCTAAAAACTTTCCATTTGAGAGCCTTTAAATAAATGTTGATCCTAGATGCATTTGATTTTCAAAACAAACCTCTTTTTAACGAAGAAATTACATTAGAGACCAGTTTCACACCAAGGTATGCAGTTTTGTTCAGGAGTTCTTTGGAACATCGTTTCATTTATGATAAATTACATACTGTTTAGTTCAAAAGTGAATCAATTACAGAATAATCATTTTAACATTTATTTGAACAACAATATACAGATGTGTCATCACTTGCTTGTTGTCCTAATTCCATATAGCCAAGGATACCTGGAATAACTTAGACACCCCAAAATTAATAATGTACTGTATTTCTCTTTACATTTTGCACCTTAGTTGCATTGTAGACACAGCACACATCTGCCCACAGTGTTCTAAAGACGCTGGGCTGCGATTTTTAACCTCACAGGAGTTGATTTTACACATGTACAAAGTCTTACAAATGCTCAGTTCAAAAGTAGAGCAATATGTTAACTTTTAGTTAAACTGAAGAAAACATCCACTGGATCTTTCTGTATACTGAGGCTTATGGGGCAGATTGTACGTCACGTGCACGTGTGTCTGAGGCACAAAAGATTTAGTGATTATTGTGAGACGGTGTTAAACTAAGCTGGAACAGCTCTTCCATAGTGCAGAGGAGCGGACGCCCAGAGGACTGCAGTGGCCGGACACGGTGCGGGGCTTGGTGAGTATGGTGTTTTTTGTTTTTTTTCCCTGTTGTATAGCGGCATCTACTGGGAGCAAACTACTGGGGGGCATTACTACACAGGGGCACTTACTGGGGACAAACTTCTGGGGGGCATTACTACTGAGGGGCATCTACTGGGGGCAAACTACTGGGAGGCATCTACTGGGGGCATACTACTGGGGGGCATTACTACAGAGGGGCACCTACTGGGGGGCATTACTACAGAGGGGCACCTACTGGGGGCAAACTACTGGGAGGCATCTACTGGGGGACATTACTACTGGGGGCATCTACTGGGGGCAAACTACAGAAGGACATTACTACTGGGGGCATCTACTGGGGGCAAACTACTGGAAGACATTACTACTGGGGGATCTACTGGGGGGCAATCTACTGGGGGCAAGCTACAAGGGGGCAAGCTACTGGGGCAAACTACAATGGGGCAAACTACAGGAGGGCATTACTACTGGGGGCATAACTAAAGGGGCATTACTACTGGGGGTGTAACTACAGGGGCAATACTACTTGGGGGCATTACTACTTGGAGGCACTACTACTAGGGGCATTACTACAGGGGGTTAAACTACAAGGGGGCATAACTACAGGGGCTAAACTACTGGGGGCATAACTACAGGGCCTAAACTACTGGGGGCATAACTACAGGGACTAAACTACAAGGGGGAAAACTACAGGGGGGGCATTACTACTGGGGGAATTACTACTGGGAGGCTAAACTAAAGGGGGGATAAACTACTGGGGTCATAACTGCAGGGGCATTACCACTGGGGGCATAACATCTGGGGCTAAATGACAGGGGGCATTACTAGAGGCAACATTACTACTGGGGGCAATACTACACAGAGGCATTACTAATGGGTGCTCTACTAATGAGGGCATTGTAAAGGGGGCACTTCATAAGGGGCATCACTCCTGGAGACATAAGGGGCACTACTACTGGGGGCATTGCATAAGGGGCACCACTACTATGGGCTCTATATAAGGGGCACTACCACTGTGGGCACTACCAGTACAGTGGACATTGCATAAGGAGCACTACTACTGTGGGCATTGTATAAGGGGCGCTACTGCTGTGGGCATTATGTGTATTATGGGGTGCTACTACTGTGGGCATTATTACTATTGTGTGACCACGCCCCTTTCTTTTTGAAACCATGCCTCTTTTTTTGCTGTGCGCACCTACCTTTATTACATGGGCGCCGTGGGGAGGGGGGTGAGTTCCACAACCTCTCTAGGACCACTTTAAGCACTGGTTGTGAGGATGACAAAGATGATGAACGTCGCCGGAAGGACTTGCACATCGAAAACAAATGAGAATGTGGAAAGATTTGTGAAAATTGTTCTAAATGATCATCGACTCAGCATCTGAATGACAGCAGAAATGGTAAACATCGACAAAGAAACTGTTAGGCAAGTTTTGCATCAAGATCTTAAGATGACAAAAGTTTGTGCTAATATGGTTCCAAAGCTTCTTACTGCCAAGCAGAAAGAAAATAGAAAACAAATAACATTTTGGAGCAAATTTAAGCAGATACACATTTTGTTAGATAAAGTTATTACCTGTAATGAAACGTGTACCTGCCAGTATGAGCCTGAGACAAAATGCTAGTCCATGCACTGGAAAACACCATCATCACCAAGAATGAAGAAAGCATGTCAAAGCAAATCCAAATTCAAAGCTATGTTAATTGTTTTCATTGATATCAAGGGTGTTATTTTGGCAGACTGGGTACAAGAATGCGCAACAGTGAATCAACATTACTACAAAAATGTTCTAGAAACTTTGCAAGACAGAATTAGATCAAAAAGGCCAGAGTTGTGAAAAATTGTTTCATCCTCCAATAGAACAACGCTCCAGCCCACACAGCTCTCTTTGTGAAGCAGTGTTTGGCCGAGCAATAGATTGCAGTGCTAGAATCCCCTACATACTCACCAGACCTAGCACCGTGTGACTTCATTCTTTTCCCAAAGTCAAATCTGTACTCCAGGGAGCCCATTTTGATTAAGTTACTGAGGTAAAGAAGAAAATGATGGAACTGTTGAGACATCTGACAGATAATGAGCTACAGCATGGCTTTGGCCAATGGAACATAGAAGGGGAATGGAGTTAAAATGTACTTAATATAATTAAATATAAATGATAGCATCAGTCTTGTCATTTAAAAGCCACATCTTGTAGATTGCCAATACACTTAAAAACTCATTAATAAAAAAAAAAAAAATGGAGATATACAATGTGGCTTGGTAGAAATAAAAAAAATATTTACTAATTATTATTAATGTATAGTTTAAATGTCCAGGAAATAGCAGAGAAAATATAATTCATGCCTTCATGGTGTTTCAAATGTAACCAATTACAGTCATCAATACGGTCCATGTGGACCAGTTATGGAACAGTAGGTAAAATCCAGATAATTATCTGGCGAGCTGGACAAGGTTGTCCATTAATACATAACTCAGTTAATAGACACCAATGCAGATGATGATAAGGTGTAGTTAGAAGGGGATAGTTCCAGTATGATGTACAGCCAGTGGATACACATATTTTTACCCAATTGATGGTAAGGTAGATTCAAGAACACATTAATAAGCAGGACATCATCACACTAGTAGTCATCAATGGTAGGAGTCAGCTATGGTAACATCCAACCGGTATTGCTGGTCTAGATTCAAACAGGGAAATTCCCAAAGGCCCAATAAAAATCTCAATGCGTTTCAGTGTGGAAGGAGCCAAAGTCTTCCTCAAGAGCATGAAAATAAGTCTCATGATGGCTGCCATATATACCTGTCTCATTATGAAAACAGAAATCAGATGCAAATTCATAATTACCCAAGCCATATAAATCACCCAAATGCAATAGAATGCAATGATATAAAATAAGTAAATGTATTCATCACAATGATAAACTCATATTGAAAATGTACATTACTAGCAGTGGAAAGTCCCAGGTCCATATCACGTGATGTTAGTGTAATCACGTGTCCTGGTAGCCAATCCCAAGTAAAGAAATTGGTAGGTTGTGATTCACAGTTGAAGTCACATGTCCAGTTAAGGACATATGGCATACACAGAAAATCTGTCTGCCACAATCCACACTGTGTCTCAGGATCGGATCATGTGATGTAAACCATCATCACTTGACCGATCCCGGTGGCTCTGTCACAATTCAATTAGGGATGAGCATCGGAAGCCTAGCATTAAATGATGGCTGGGCTTCTGCCATCAAAACTTTCAGTGCAATGGTAACTAATCATCGCATCAAAAGTATAAGATGAAAAAAGCATTCATATTAATTTTTTTAATATCGGATGGCCATCACATCTACACCATTCGATGGTGGCTACCATCAGTAAGCAGCCATCAAATGGTGAAAACACTGACATCGGAAACAAAACATCAATGGTTCAAACCATTGCGTTTAGATGTCCATTCCTAAGTTGAATCAATCAGCTGACTCAATAATACCATAGTAGCATCAGATTTGTTCTCACTTTTTACAGGGGCAACAATTCAACTTAACCGTGCATACACAATACAAACTGCTCTAAAATAAACTTGATTCATAGTACAAATGGTATAAATTAGAAATAAAGGAATCTGTATCGGATCAAAAAATCTTAATATCATATAACTGCAAACAGATCTTTGTTTCATCCTGTAACAGCATAACACACAGTAAGGGGTAAATTTACTAAAGTGTGGGTGTTAGAATTGGAGATGTTGCCCATAGAAACCAATCAGGTTCTATTATCTTCTTAAAGGTAATCAGATAAGTAAAATCTGATCATTTGCTATGGGAAACATTTGTATTTGTAACTATACCCATAAGCGTGTATACTGTGCAGGTTACAGTAATATATATATATATACACACACACACACACACACACACACACACACATACCAGAGGGAGCTATGCAGATGAAATATTTAAATATACAGTAAGAGCAATAAAATCCTATGATAAGATCAGTGGGGTCGCCTTTGCTGTGTGTCCAAGTCCTTTCCATTAGGATCCCCCAAGGTGTAGAATTGTAAAGAATGATATACAGTATATTTGGGATGTTCCTAAAAAATACCATCTCACTAAAGATCACCTGACAAGAAAAGGCCCAATGGCCAATCAATAAATAATTGGCAATTTTTTTTATTTTGATAATACATAATTTGTAAAAAATTGCTTACAGAATAAAGAAGGTGACAAAGTATCCCCAATCACTATACAGTTGAGGTGATGGTATATCCCTGCCACCACTCTTATGGGTGTGAGCTCAATTGGCAGGATCCTTCTGCTTAGTGTATGCACACGGCACTAGAAATCATACGCGTTTCCTTTACTACTGTGAAGGTTACAGTATTTTTTATATAGATCATTGCATTCACACAGACTGAAATTCTGGAGCTCTATCTATTTGAGTAAGTGGATAGTGGATTGCTGTCATCACTTAGATGCATCTATAGAATTGTGTACTCACAATTGTTCTTAAAATTAAGGAGTCCAAGTAGTTTATATGGGCTCCGATTTTCCTAGAGGACCAACTATTTGATACATCTTGATTCTGCTTGGTTGACTACATTGTTCGATACAACTTTTTGATACATCATACTGTAACTGTTCCAAGCTTGTGCTACTACAGAAATTAATCCCCTGATGAAGTCTCATGAGGAGACAAAATGTGTAGGGTAAAGAGACTGTAAGATCCACAGTGAGAACCTGTACCCGCGGAGTGGTGATGAAAAAAATCTGACCTCAGTAGGGAGAACCTTACAACTATTGACAAATACAGAAATTCTCACAAAAATGGGAATTCACATCTAGTGGATATGTGGATCCCAAAAAATGGACTGGATTCAAGGAGTAATTTTGAACAGTGTGAAAGTGCCCTACAAACATACAGGTATGTCTGCTCCCCAAGTGCAACCGCACAGAGGCCCTCTCATTCCGCGTTGATCGCTTGCTAGCTGCTTTTAGCAGCAGTGCACACGCTAGGCCGCCACCCTCTGGAAGTGTATCTTAGCTTAGCAGATGTGCTGCAAACGAAAGGTTAGCAGAACTGTTCATAGAAATTTTCATGCAGTTTCTGAGCAGCTCAAAATCTACTCCTACCTTGCGATCACTTCAGTCAGTTTAGTTCCTGCTCTGACATCACAAACACGCCCTGCTTTCGGCCAGCCACTCCCCCGTTTCCCCAGGCACGCCTGCATTTTTACCTGTCATGCCTGCGTTTTTTAGCACACTCCCTGAAAACGGCCAGTTACCACCCGGAAACACCCACTTCCTGTCAATCACTCACCGATCAACACAGCGTCAGAAAAGCGTAGCTCGCCCTTGTGTAAAACTGCATAGTTTTGTGTGAAAATACTTCGTGCATGCATACTGCGGCCTGTACGCATGTGCAGAAATGCCGCTTTTTCAAATAATCACCGCGCTGCGACCGAAAGCAGCTAGCGATCAACTCGGAATTAGAGCCAGTGAACACACTTAATGGACAAAATGCATAGGGTTTCTGGTGCCGTGTCCATACACTAAGCAGAAGGATCCTGCCAATTGAATTATGTATTGTTTCTCTGGCTGGGTCCACAGGTTATCCACAGGATAAAATTGGGATATGCCGGAGCGACAGCGGAAATGGCACCAAACGGTCACGAGCTTTCTGGCCTCCGAGGATGCATCGGGGCTTCACCATATAATCCCGCCCATTAGCTCAGTCAGATCAGTTTTTTGTTTGGTGCGGCAGGAGCCGGACCATGGTCACAGGGCTGCTGTTAATAAAGCAGCCTGAAGCTTTTATTATGTTATTTTTATAGTCTTACTATGTTTTTGAGTGACTTTTCTTAACAGCGTCTTAAACGCATATTAGAAAGAGTCGCTCCTACAACTCCCCACTGGGTCGCAACAACGCTTACCTTCGCGATACAGTGCTGTCTCGACGGGCGTCTGTGTTGAATGTTCTAGCAGGTCCAGCAGACGTAACCAGTCTGTGGCCGGAGCATGGGGGGAAGGTAAGTCTATGGATTTCCTCTTACTAGGGGGGCCCAGACACAGCTAGACTGCTTTTGGTGGAGACTACAAACAGTGTGTTGATGCGCCGAACACTCTCTGGTGCGACAGCGCTACGCTCTAGGGATCATAGGCGCCAGGACTAGGTTGAGGCCGCGATCCTTAAAGTTTAAGTCAACAGGGGGGAATCAGACGCTCTCCTGGCCGCCCCTCCCCCAAGTTCATGACAAGTTTCCACGCTTCTCCCGTCCATGAACTGAATGACCTCACTTCCGTCTCAGACGCTACCACGAGGGTACTCGGTCGCAGCTTAGACGCTGCGGTTGTGTACACTAGAGATTGCCGGACCGAGTCACAGGCCTTAGCGTCTGCATACACGCGGCATTCACTGAGCGTCCGTGTCCGTTAGTGAGCGTCCGTGTCTTGCATCAGTTATCAGAACGGCAGTGTACACCAGTAGCATCTGAATCCACTCAGCGTCTTGCGAGCGTATTTGTTTGGATATGGAAGTGTGATGAGTCTCCCTGTATCCCGCTCTATGGACGAAGGGTATACAGTATTAAAAATTCTCTCTACTTGTTAGTATGAATTGTTAATTTTAGTACATATTGCATATGAGATCTGTATATTACTGTTGTTTCTGCATGTTATGTTTGAAAAAAACCAGTTAAAAACAGAAGTACAATTTTCCTACTTACTTGTAAGTTGTTATAGGGTTGTATTCTCATATGACAATGTTTAATGCTTTAACATGTGACTGACTGCTAGTATGTGTGCTGACTTTTTTATGTCATCAGTCCTGTTCTGACCCTCAAATCAGGTGCAAGGTTGTGGTCAGATTGATCTAACTTCTATATATCCATATATAGGTGATTTTCAGTCACAAAATAGTGTAGTCATAAACAGAATATTACCATGTCTGTGAGCGGCAAAAGTGACAAGGAGAATTTATCAGGCACTCCTACATCCCTAACATATTTATCTTGTAAAACAGGGTTAATTGGTATGAACCAGTTGGTCACTTATGAGGGGTTGTGTGCAAACTGTTTTGCTTTTCAGCAAAGTAAAAAACAGGATTTGGTTCAACCACCAACAGAGCCACCATGGAGTATGTTCTCAAAGACTTTGTCTTCAATAGCGGATAGGTTAACTCCGGCAGCACCACCCCAGGGGTTAGGTTACACTATTAACCCATACATGCAGCTCCCTTCCTATGGGTTGGTTCCAGTAGCCTCTACATGTAACCAAGGGACAGGTAAGACTAAGACGTCTATGTGGCAGACTACACAAGATGATACAACAGATGATTATACGGTATTCAAATACTCCGTATGATGATCAGTCGCAGAGTTTTAGTTCAGAGGATGTAGCTGAACTTATTGATGCTGTGAAGGCTGTTCTCTCTTTGGAAGAGTCAGTCAAGACAGTGTCAAAGTCTAAAGCACCTGTGTTTAAACAAACAAAGACAGTTAAAATTGAATTCCCAGCGTCAGATGAACTGACTGAAATGATGGAAGAGTCTTGGGCGACGCCCAGTAAAAAGTATAAGATTCCGAAAAGATGGGATTCTTATTATCCATTTCCAGCTGCGGATTGTTCGAAAAGAGAAGTTCCTCCAAACGTAGTTGCACATGTACTGCGACTTGTGCATAAATCTGCTTTACCACTGTCATCTACCTCACTAAATGATGTCACAGACAGAAGGGTAGATAGCTTCTTGAAAATATATTTTCTCTCTCAGGAGCAGTGGTAAGACCGGCTATGGCTTCGGCCTAGATAGCAAAGGCAATGGTCTAATGGTTAGAGGAACTAGAGAATGGCCTCTCTCCTCCTAATAGGGAGCAAGAGTATAATTTAAGCCATTTAAGGCAATCTGCCCAATTCTTGGAAGAAGCAGCAATTGATATGGGTACAATTGCTTCTAAAGCTTCCGCCTTGACAGTAGCCGCTCGTAGAGCAGTCTGGCTACGTACCTGGAAAGCAGATGCGGAATCCAAGAAAGAATTGGAAGCATTGCCTTTCATGGGTAATATATTGTTTGGAAAACATTTGTCTGATGTTCTAGAATCGGAAGCTGAATCAAAGAAGGTCAGATTTACGGCTAGTTATAACCCTAAGACCAAGGGTTCAAAGTTTTGGCCATTTTGATGGCAATGCAAAGCGAAAGCTAAAGAGGAGTCTAAGCAACCCCAGTCCAATAGATCGGCCAGGGGTAGGAAGCAGTGGGCTAGTAGAAAGCCAGCTTCCAAGCCTGAACAGAAACCATCAGCCTGAAGAGACGGGCCTCCGCCTGGAGGATTCCAGGGTTGGGGGCTGACTCCTTCATTTTGCACACATATGGCAACAGTCGACAACAGATGCTTGGGTGCAGAAGGTGGTATCTCAGGGGTATGGGTTCCCATTCAGGAGGCAGCCTCCTCTAAGATTTTTTTGCACCAGCCCATCTCGTATAGAGTCAAAGGCCAATGCCCTGCAAGAAGCAGTCCAAAAATTACTGCAGCCAGGTGTGATTGTCCCAGTACCACCATCATAAAGGGGACAGGGGTTTTACTCCAATCTATTTCTGATTCAGAAGCCAAATGGGTCATTTCGACCAATTCTCAATCTGAAAATGTTAAACAAATACATTTGGATTCCAAGGTTCCACATGGAGACATTACGCTCCATAATGTTGGCTATGGAACCGGGAGATTACATGGTATCTCTGGATGTACAGGATGCTTACCTACATGTGCCTATAGCACGGTCGCATCAGTGTTACCTCAGGTTTGCCATCCTCCAGGAACATTTTCAGTTCCAAGCCTTGCCCTTCGTGCTAGCAACGGCACCCAGGGTGTTTACCAAAATTATGGTGGTTATGGCAGCTTATCTCCGCAAGCAGGGGATAAGGATATTCCCATACCTAGATGACCTGTTAATCCTAGCACATTCACAGGAGTTACTTTTGAGCCATCTTCAACAGACAGTAGTTTGTTTACAGAGACACCGGTGGCTTATAAATTGGGAAAAGTCGTCTCTGAATCTGTCACAGCGGATGGTTCATTTGAGGGCCATATTGGATTCAGGTCTACAGAAAGTTCTCTCCAGAGAAAAAGATAGTCAAGGTGCAGGTCATGACTCAGGAAGCGTTGCACACCCAGACAATGTCAATCCATGCAGCAATGCGGTTGTTGGGTCTGATGGTATCAACCTTCAACATGGTGGAATATGCGCAATTCCACTCCAGACCATTACAGCACCTTATTCTGACCAAATGGAATGGAAATCATCAGATGATAAAAAAGCAGATGATAAAGTTTCCAGTAAACGTAAAGAGGTCTCTAGCGTGGTGGCTACAGAGGGACCATTTAAACAAGGGGAGACCCTTTTGGATAAAAGAATGGCAGGTTCTGACAACAGATGCCAGTCTGCAAGGCTGGGGTGCGGTACTCGGAAGCCTTTGGTTCCAGGGAAAATGGGCCATAAGGGAAAGTCGCCTGCCAATAAATCTGTTGGAAATAAGGGCCATTTAGATGGCTCTAGTTCAGGCAAAGGACAGTCTGCAAGGAAGACCGGTCAAGATTCGCTCAGACAATGCGACAACAGTAGCGTACCTCAATCATCAAGGAGGAACTCACAGCAAGAGATTGATGGAGGAAGTAACTCCCATTCAAAGATGGGCAGAACTCCATCTCCCAGCATTGTCAGTAGTGTTTGTCCCAGGTGTACTGAACTGGGAAGCGGATTTTCTCAGTCGACACACCATTCAGGAAACCGAATGGGCATTACACCCAGAAGTGTTTTAGATGAGAGTGAACAGATGGGGTCTACCGAAGATAGATCTCATGGCGTCTCGTCTAAACAACAAAGTTCCGAGGTATGGATCAAGAACAAAGGATCCCGGAGCAGTCCTTGTAGACGCACTGTCAGTAGAATAAAAATTGAATCTGACGTATCTGTTCCCTCCAATATATCTGTTACCCAGAGTAGTGAGAAAAATAAAGCAAGCAAAGGGAGCCATAATTCTAATAGCTCCAGCTTGGCCAAGAAGGCATTGGTACACAGATTTACTGAGAATGTGCGTGGAAGCACCGATACTGCTACCTCAACTTCCAGATCTGTTAATGCAGGGTCCTTGTTGTCACAGCCATCTGGATTGTCTGTCTTTGACGGCGTGGTTGTTGAAACCTGTATCTTAGAAGCTAGAGGATTTTCAAAAGAAGTAATCCAAACTATGCTTAGAGCAAGAAAGTCTTGTTCAGCTCGTGTTTATCACCGAATATGGCAAGTCTATGGCCCTCATTCCGAGTTGGTCGCTAAGTTTTTCGTTCGCACAACATATTCGCAAAGTTGCGTTAGTGTAGTAAATTTGCGAACATCCGCCCCCAACGTATTTTTGCACATTCGTACGCAGTATTACACAAAGTGGGCGTACGCCAAATGACATCGCAGCAATGCGAAACCATCGCAGCATTGCGAAACTATCGCATTAACACATACTTCATCGTAAAATTACTAAGTTTTAGTATATTTACCCATCCATGTTAAAAGTGCACACTTTTGTGGACAAACGCACCACAATGCTTTTTTTTCCCCTATTCAGTGGAATTACACCTTTATGTTAAAAGTCCACAAGCCCTCCTCAATTACGAACCCAATTAGTGTAATTAATGTCAATGGTCCTGACCAATTAAGTCTCCAAAGTAAACCAGAAGAACACTTTGTAGCTCTAATTGGCCAGAAACATTGTTGTTTAAATTTGTAAAATATAGATATTGTAATTTTTATTGTTATAATGCAAATGTTTGAAGTATTGTGTATATGTGTAGTGTGTGAATAAATGTCTTTTCATGTATTTAAAAACCATAACCTCCTAACGAGTTTTGTGTGTGTAGAATTTTGTGTTTTATATTTTTATTTTTAAGCTTAAGTAAGATGTGTGAACTGTTTAAGGTCACCAATTTCTGCAAGGCAATGTGCTGTTCCTTTATAGCATAAATAAGCACAACACCCACTTAACTTCAACAATTTTTTTATTTTTTTTTATTTGTTTTTTTTGTTTTTTTAAGAAACTTTTAACAAAATTAAAATAAAAATATCACAGATTTTTTTCTATTGCCTCGATATCTGCTAACACTTCCCTTAAATGGGCTTTCAGCCGCCCTAAAAGTTCAGGCAAAGTGCTGGGATCTCCAACTGCAGAATCTGAAAAGAAGAGTCAAAGAAAACATTAATAACTTACTCACATTACCTATTATACAAGCAGGGCACAAAGCACACTTTAATGCAGGCCTGGCCAAACTGATGCCCTCCAGCTGTTGTGAAACTACATAGACCAGCATGCCTTGACACAGTTTTGGGGACAGAGAATGCAAAACGGTGTCAGGGCATGCTGGAATGTGTAGTTTCTCAGCAGCTGTATGTCCGCAGTTTGGAGAGGCCTGCTTTAATTCCTAAGTGACGACATCATGGCTGTTTTCAAGATAAATCAGTAGCAGAACAACACACAAGCCTGCTCAGCAATCTTTTTTTGTTTATTACAAGAAAGTGGACCACACCATGGGGTACATTTATTACTACTGGAGTTCTATTTAAGAAGGGACGTTGCCCATAGCAACCAATAAAAATAAAAATATCTTGTAAAAGTGGACTTACAAATTTAAACTATAATCTTATTGGTTGCTATGGGCAACGTCCCATGTTAAAGAGAACTCCACTTAAGTAGAAATGTTACCATCAAAACTGAGCACAGATAAACCATGTTTTCCTGGCAACCCTGTTGAACTAATGAGTGTCGACCTAGAGTGGACACACAAAACATTGCACACATAACACTACATATAATGACACTCTTTAAAAATTCAATGCAACATGTACACCATGAATAATAACTCTTTTTTTTCCCCTTGGTAGCGTATTCCCAACAGTACAACAGGGCATGTTTTGAGATTGTAAGTCTAAGTAGGTAATCATTATTGTAAAAATGTAAAAACACTTACTTTCCTCCACAACATTGTCACTTAGCCCATCTGGGGCTTCTTCTGCCCATTCGCTGGGTGGTGATGCCAGCTGGATGGGGGAAGGCGGCTGGATGGGGGAAGGAGGAGGGATTGGGGAAGGAGGAGGGATGGGGGAAGGAGGCTGGATGGGGGAAGGAGGAGGGATTGGGGATGTTATTTCAGAGGGTGGGTCTGATTGAGAGGGCGAGGGGGGCGGAGAGAATGTTAGGCCAATAGAGGGTGAGGGGGGCTGAGAAGGTGATTTGGAAGTTGAAGGAGAAGGGGTATGGGAAGGAGGAGAAGGGGTCACAGAAAGAGAAGGAGAGGTGGGGTGAGAAGGGGAGTGGAAAGTGGAGTGGGCCTGGGAAGCTTAGGGTGACTGGGAAGCTGAGGGGGATTGGGAAGCTGAGGGGGACTGGGAAGCTGAGGGGGACTGGGAAGCAGAGGGGGATTGGGAAGCTGAGGGGGACTGGGAAGCTGAGGGGGATTGGGAAGGGGAGGGGGAGTGAGAAGGGGAGGGGGACTGGGAAGTGGAGGGGGAGTGAGAAGGGGAAGGGGGCTGAGATGGTGCCTCATGTGTTGCTTGCCGTTGTGGTCGTCCTATAATGATATTTGTGTTAAAATTTAATTTGCATGTTAAATTACATACTAAACAATTGTAAATTTCACTGTTCTGTTCCATGTAAAAGACACAGTGGGTTTTTTTAAACAAAAAAAAAAAAAAATCCTCTTCATGTTGCCCACAGCAAACTAAATGAGTCCAAACAATTATTTGGACGCTCATTCCTTAATCTATTCCATTGAGTCATATTGATTGGTCTAGGCAACATCACCAGATCACTATTCAAGCCACCTTATTATATAGACAGCACTGATCAAGTTTTTTGGTACAGTTTCCTGCCTGGTTTTTTTTTCAGGAAAACATGCACTTGTTTGGTGACATTTTGCTACAGTCAGTACTGTTTGCCCTAACCACACACACTGTCCTATTGTAAAAAAATGTTCACTCAGTGTTGCAATTAGCCTACCACTTAGTGTAAATTTGCACAATTTATGCTATTAATCTTATGTAATGTAACTTACTGCGTGCATGCATTGCGCGGATTTGCTGCCGGATCTCCGCCAACAGCTCTGGAGTCCTCCTGCGGAGATCACTCCATCTCCTCTCCAACTGTATTATTGTCCGCCTGCTGCGGACGCGAGAACGCAGCAGGCGGCGGACCTCCACGTAGGCCTCGCGCTTAACCCGATTTGGGATGAAGCGCCCAACGCGGCCTACGCGGCGGTCCATCACCGCAACCAGGACGCGGAGCTCCCGCCTGGTGAAAGGTGCCGCACGCATCATGGCAATGGCGTTTTCCTTATTTGGGCATATATTTATAGTGTCTGCTAGCATGTGATTGGTCCAAAATCTATGCTGTAATTTCTAATAACTTTATTGATCTTTGCAATGCTGGGAAGAGCAGAGTGTTAATTAGCACGAGCGGAAATACGCATTCGCAGAAGGAATTTTTTAAAAATTAAAACATAAAACAAAACAAACAGACACAGACACACACACAGTTTTGGGTAAATTCAGATACATATCTGTGTACTCACCACAGTTTGTGTGATCATTCAGCTGGACAGTCACAAAGTGGACAACATTAAGTTTCATTTGTTTGTGTGTTTGTTGAAATAAACAGGATTTTAGGATAGAAAACAAATAAGGACACTATTTAGCAACATCACAGTATTGTTTTTGCAAATAACACATTGTAAGCTTAACGTGTTAACAGATTTAGTGGCAAATAAATATTACATATTCCAACGCCAAAAAATAATTACCCAATGGCCTTACAATAGCAAACAAAATGACAAAATTAATCAAAATACAAAAGCATACTGTGGTTTTATTTTGATTAAAAAAGAGAAACTTAAAACACTATACCTGAAATATTCCGCAACAATGCTTGCCCTGACTTGGCTCCCCCTCCGTGTAACACTCCCCCCACCGAAGTGTCGGACAACCCCTGGCTCCTCATCAGGCAATTCCTCTGTCTGAGGAAGCTCTACGCTACTCCTTACCGCGATGTTGTGTAGTATAGCGCACAGGACCACTAGTTTACTTGCCATCTCCGGCGAATACATGATGTCGCCACCAGTGCGGTGGAGCACACGAAACCGCCCTTTAAGGACCCCAATTGTGCGCTCCACCAGCTGCCTAGTGGCAGTAAGCGCGGAGTTAAATGCCGTCTGTGGTCCTGGCCTGGGATTACGGTAAGGAGTCATGAGCCAGGGGGTGCAAGGATATCCACGGTCTCCTGTTTGATGATAAACCAAAATTAGAAATAGTCTATTTTTAAAAAAATTAAAATATTTTACACAAAATTGTGCAACAACTCACCCAATAACCACATGTCTGCTCGTTGACTTGATCTTAATCTGTGCCATATCCCTGATTGTCTAATGACATACGCATCATGGGAACTTCCAGTAAACTTTGCATTCAGGGAAAGGATCTGGAGGGATGGCCCACAAACAACCATTACATTCAGAGAATGAAACAGTTTCCTGTTTCTATAAATTTCTTCATTATGTTTTGGTGGCTGAATAGCTACATGTGTGCCATCCACAACCCCAATAACATGTGGGAAGCGACTACCACCTTCCTCAAATTGCCGCTTCACCACATCTAGGGCACCAACATCCAAAGGCATAGCAATAAATTGCTTCACACGCTTTAGGAAAGCCTGGCAGACACGCCGCAGGACCTTACTGAACTGGCCCTGCGACATGCCAACCAGGTCTCCTACCACATGCTGATAAGAGCCTGTAGCCAAAAAATGTAACACAGCAAGGAATTGTGTCAATGGTGGTATTGCTGTAGGATACCGAATTTCAGACTCCAGATCACTCTCTATTATGGAGAGAGTGTCTAGGATTAGATGTGGTGGCAGCCTGTATCTACGTACAACCACATCATCTGGCATCCCAAAAAGTAGGACACGGGGTCGGAAAATTGGTGGCCTAGCACGCCTCCGTTGCCTTGGTTGATGAGGAGCCGGTTGTGGTTGTGGGGCTGGCGGTTGGGGTGGGAGTGCTGGCGTGGGTTGGGGAGGTAGGGCTTCGGCAGCAATAAATATTGACATCACACACTTTAAAAAATAAAACAAAAAAAGGTTGAATAAGACAAAAACAAAGTCCAAAAAATATACAACCAAAATTTTTTTTAAAAAAGGGGGTGTCAACTTACTGCAGGAGCGTAAGACATTTTTTCTGAGTTCAATTCAGGAACAAAAGGAATATTATCACAAAAAAGATAAACAAAATTATTTTTTTGATGAAAGCTACATATGTTAAATTGTAAATGTTAAAAATAGTATTAAAAAAAAAATCACAGCATCAAACACATCACAAACACCTACTAAAAAATAATGACTAATTGGTTTAAAAAATTACAATAAAGCAAACAAAAAGTTAGCCCTTTAGTAGCTAGTCCAGCCAAGAACAACACTACTTTGCTGATCAATCCTGGTAAAAAACATAGCATTTATTAACAAGATGGAAAACAAACATTATCAAAACACTTTGAACAAACACAAACAGGCACCAACACAGGCCCAGGGAACTTACCAGATCCAAAATAACTAAAGGACCAATTTGTGTTATATAGCACACAAATTAGAAATAATAGACTAGGGTTACGTCACCCAAAACAATTCTCCTACAAGAGACCAAAAATGACAGTCAAAAACAACATACAGACCATTAACACAAACAGGCACCAACACAGGCCAAGGGAACTTACCTGATCCAAAATAAAGAAAGGACCAATTTGTGTTATATAGCACACAAATTTGAAATAATAGACTAGGGTTACGTCACCCAAAACAATTCTCCTACAAGAGACCAAAAATGACAGTCAAAAACAACATACAGACCATTAACACAAACAGGCACCAACACAGGCCAAGGGAACTTACCTGATCCAAAATAAAGAAAGGACCAATTTGTGTTATATAGCACACAAATTTGAAATAATAGACTAGGGTTACGTCACCCAAAACAATTCTCCTACAAGAGACCAAAAATGACAGTCAAAAACAACATACAGACCATTAACACAAACAGGCACCAACACAGGCCAAGGGAACTTACCTGATCCAAAATAAAGAAAGGACCAATTTGTGTTATATAGCACACAAATTTGAAATAATAGACTAGGGTTACGTCACCCAAAACAATTCTCCTACAAGAGACCAAAAATGACAGTCAAAAACAACATACAGACCATTAACACAAACAGGCACCAACACAGGCCAAGGGAACTTACCTGATCCAAAATAAAGAAAGGACCAATTTGTGTTATATAGCACACAAATTTGAAATAATAGACTAGGGTTACGTCACCCAAAACAATTCTCCTACAAGAGACCAAAAATGACAGTCAAAAACAACATACAGACCATTAACACAAACAGGCACCAACACAGGCCAAGGGAACTTACCTGATCCAAAATAAAGAAAGGACCAATTTGTGTTATATAGCACACAAATTTGAAATAATAGACTAGGGTTACGTCACCCAAAACAATTCTCCTACAAGAGACCAAAAATGACAGTAAAAGCAATGAAGCACAGGTTTATTTGCACAAATGGACTAGCAAAATATATATGTGTAAAAAAGACTAACAAACAATCAACATAAAATAAAAACTTTAAAAAAAAAAAAAAAACAACAAGACGAATTCCAGAATACTCACAAACGTAAATTCGCAGACAAAATGCTACACTGTCTATATTCTAAACGCAAACGAAAGGACAAATGTATGCTTGACAATTACTCACTTGGAAAAATCCTATAGCACCTTCACGCACAAGCCAACAAACTCAACAGTGAAAGAAACTCCAAACTACCTACACTCACAGCGTGCAAAGTAGGCCCTTAAATAAGCAGTGCAATCAGTAACCAGATTAACATTGTACACCTGTGTGAATTAACGCGACGCACGTAGGTATAAATAAGCACACACCTCGGCGTACACACGTCATCGCAAACATGGCTTCTCGTGAGCAAATCGCAGCAGAGATGGACCGCATTGCAGAGCAGCAGATGGCATTGCGGAAAAGACGCCTAGATTGCCAAAGGCGCATGTTGTAATACGCCTCTGCGGATGTTGAAGAGGCAGGACCTAGTACTCTGCAAATGTCTGCTTCTGAACCCCAACAATTGACTGGGGATACCCTGCCACACACACATAGTGACCAAACTGAGGGAGAATTGGCTTTAGCCACACAAACACAACAGACAGAAGCTGCTAGTGAGGAGGAAGATGGTGATGACCAACAAGAAGAAACCTCACAGGCTACCTCCAGACGGAAGAAAAGACAGCCTGCATTCACTAAGAGGGAGTTGCGTGTTTTGGTCACGCAGGCCATGTCCAAAATACATAGAGGCCCAAAAAACATGGGGGCTGCTTCAAAAGATCGCATCTGGAGAGACATCACAAAATCTGTGAATGAAGTTGGCTCTGTCGTCAGAACATCACAGGAAGTGAGACGACGGTAAGTGCATCTTGACAGTCATTTTTCTGTGATAAGTTGACTAAAAAATGTAGTTACATGTGATGTTATGTCTAGCAAACACAAGCAGAACACGTGTCCTATATATTAGCTTAGACAAATAATAAGACTCTACTTTGTCCCTCTTTCACAATACATATGTAGGTGGGCCGACTTCAAATCCCGCCTGAAGGCAAAGAGGGCTGCGGAGTGGAATGCCTCAAGGGCTACAGGTGGAGGAGCACCTGTCGCTGTGGAGTATACTGACTTGGAGGAGATGGCGATGCCCTGTGTCAGTTATGAGGAGGGCCAAGGGGTGTCTCATATGGACACGGACCTGCCTGAGATCCTGACGGGACATGACTTGGAAGGTAAGTTTACACATTTAGTTGTCTGTAATTTTGACTGTATTTATAATAATAAACTAATTTTGTATCCAACTTTTTCCCCACACATTCTTCTATTTGCTTGCCACAAAACACAGCACAGGGGGGTGATCCGTTTGAGTCACAGGACGGTTATGTGGTTGAGGCTGAGGTGGAGGGACCTAGTGAGTCTGGCAGTGTGGGCCAACAAATCCCACCTCTGCAGGTTCCTACTGGCCCCCCCACCCAACCCTCTGCTATCCCGGAGATCCTGCTTGAAATCGCTAGGTATGGTGAGAGCCTAAATCGGTTTCAAGACGGGGTCATCCGGGAGGTAAGCCAGATAGCTGTCCAGCTCACTGAGCACCGAACCTGTGTTGAGCAAGGTGTTGCTCAACTCTGCCAACGTCTGGCAGAGATCAGGCAGGGCCAAGAACAACTTGCCTCCTCATTCCAAAGCCTTGCAAATAACATCTTGCAAGGGCTCCAGGCCATCGCTGTCTCCCTTGCCCACAGTGGCAGAGAGCCACCCACATCGGCTCCCTCCCCTGCCCCTGCCCAGGAAGAACAGCCCACTGGGCAGGCCCAACGAAGGTCGCTCCGCAGACCTTCCAAAGAAGAACAGCCTCAGGCGGGGAGAAAAAGAAGAAAATGATGTCTCTCCAGATGGGCAGCACCCATGTTTTTGATGTTGCCTCTATGTATTTTTGGAGTTGGCTTGTGTGGCCAGAATGGATAACTCCCTCTTAGTGAAATGTATTCTTTCTGTTTGGATGTATTGTAGCCTGTGAGTTTATGTGTATAAACACCAGAGCCATCTTCCTCTTACTAGTGTGCTATGTATTGTTGTGTTTGTGTGGTGGATCCTAATTCTTTCTCATTTGGTTTAAAATTTGTGTGTGGCAGGGTGTGTCATGTTTTATTTATGCTTAAAAAATATACTTTTGTCAGAAGCAGAATTTTGCAGAGTACTGAGTTCTGCTATCTAATGATTGTCAGTGCCATCTGCTTGCTGCTTGGTCCATCTCTGCCTGTGCGACTCACGTGGAGCCATGTTGTTTAAATGTTGTGAAATATTATTATAGTAATAAAAAACATATTTTAAAAATTTGTGCAGTTTCTTCAAGGTAATGCAGTTCCAGAAAGATTAGGTCAGCATATAGACACTTGTAGACCAATCTGCAAATTCTCCTTAAAAATTGCAAAAAACAAAAAAAAAAGGTATGCTTTGCACCACACTTTAATGTCCATATTAAGTAAACAGACACGACGCTTTTTATAAATATCTATGGTCAACAGGACATCATTTCAAACATTGTCAGATATTATAATCAAATATTATTGTGACTTTTAAGACTAAATTAAAGTGTATGCTGCATTATGTGGGTGTTGGATTATTTGTAAAAAATGTTGCAGATTTCAAACACTTTCACAAATATTTTCACTTGTTTGTATTTGGGAGTCTTACACACATTAAAACAAGTTTAAAAAATGCTTACACAACAACTTCAACAAAAATCACACCCTTATTTGGCAGTGTGTGAGATTTATATGTGAGTAGAATAAACATGTAATGTGTGTTCAGACAATTGCTGGTTGGTAACTTTCATCTGCTCATTAATTAACAAGTAATTGGACATAAGATGAATGTGCTATCCAATTAACTGCTAATTACTGCATACACACTTGTACCAGTACTTCGCAAATGTAGAGTAACTGCAGACCTACTCGGCTGCTGCGTGAATGTTGCTACGGTTTCCTATGTTAGTTTTAACAGCGACAATGTTTATTTGCGAAAAACACGCCCATTGCGAGTTGCATACTCCCACACTGTACGCCCACTTTCACGCCCATGTCGGAGCATTGCGAAGTCTCGCCTCTGCCACGCCCACGCCACTCCTCGTTTTCGTTTGCCAGTTACGGCTTTTTTTTTTCTGAGTAATTTTGCACAGTTGTCATACGTATGTACTCGCGCATGCGTAATCACGCATTTGCACATGCGCAGATACTTACATTTCGTACATTTGCGTTGCGAAGACTCTTAG
The DNA here is from genome assembly GCF_028390025.1 of Pseudophryne corroboree. Taxonomy (NCBI): domain Eukaryota; kingdom Metazoa; phylum Chordata; class Amphibia; order Anura; family Myobatrachidae; genus Pseudophryne; species Pseudophryne corroboree. Next base: position 57,716,735 of record NC_086455.1, read on the forward strand.
CGACCAACTCGGAATGAGGGCCTATATTCATTGGTGTACTGAAAAAAGTTTGAATCCAAGATCTTTTAAAGTATCCAGGATTTTGGATTTCCTTCAAGCAGGATTGGATAAAGTTTTGAAAGTAGCTTCCTTGAGAGTTCAAGTATCAGCGTTAACTGTATGGTTTACTATGTTACTATGCCTATTACTATGTTACTATGCCTATATTCAAAAAGGGAAGTAAAGCTGAACCAGGTAATTATAGACCAGTTAGTCTTACATCTATAGTGGGGAAAGTATTGGAAGGTATTCTAAGAGATAGTATTCAGAAGTTCCTTGAAGTCAATAAGGTCATTAAAAGGAATCAACATGGGTTTATGAAGGACAGATCCTGTCAAACCAACTTACTTGGCTTTTATGAAACAGTAAGCGCAAACCTAGATCAGGGTAAAGACGTGGATGTAATCTTTTTAGACTTTGCCAAAGCGTTCGATACTGTACCACACATGAGACTTATCTACAAGCTACAAGAATCAGGGCTAGGAAGCACAATATGCACTTGTGTCAAAAACTGGTTAGATAATAGGGAGCAGCGCGTTGTGGTTAATGGATCTTTTTCAACTTGGACTGAAGTGCTAAGTGGTGTGCCGCAAGGCTCAGTATTAGGACCGCTATTGTTCAATATTTTCATTAACGACCTAACAGAAGGTCTAGAGAGCATGGTGTCAATTTTTGCAGATGATACCAAATTGTGTAAGGCTATAAATACAGAGGAGGACGCCGAGTCTCTTCAGAACGACTTAGTTAAATTAGAAGCATGGGCAGCCAAATGGAGAATGCGCTTCAACACAGACAAGTGTAAGGTAATGAACTGTGGTAACAAGAACAAAAATTACACCTACCTACTAAATGGGGTAAAATTAGAGGATTCTGTACTGGAAAAGGACTTAGGTGTCCTCATAGATAGCAAGCTAAGCAGTAGTACCCAAAGTAGGACAGCAGCAAAGAAGGCTAATAAGATATTAGCATGCATAAAACGGGGTATTGATGCTAGGGACAAGAGTATTATACTCCCGTTATATAAATCACTAGTGAGGCCACACCTTGAATACTGTGTACAATTCTGGGCACCGTACTACAAAAAGGATATCCTGGAGCTTGAAAAGGTACAGAGGAGGGCGACCAAACTAATTAAGGGCATGGAGACGATGGAATACAAGGAAAGGCTTGAAAGACTAGGCATGTTTACATTGGAAAAGCGGAGACTAAGAGGGGATATGATCAACATCTACAAATATATAAGGGGACAATACACAGAGCTTGCGCGGGACCTGTTTTTGGTTAGATCAACACAGAGGACTCGTGGACACTCGCTCAGGTTAGAGGAGAGGAGATTCCGCACAATACGGCGTAAAGGCTTTTTCACGGTAAGGACAATAAGTGTTTGGAATTCCCTGCCCGAGGGAGTTGTAATGGCGGAATCTGTCAACACCTTTAAGAATGGGTTAGATAAATTCCTAATGGATAAGGATATCCAGGGGTATGGTGCATAGTCATGCATTATAGTTACTATAAATAGGGATAAAATGCAACGGCTGACAGCAGCATCAGTCAGCAATTTTAGTCAAATCATCATGCATAGGAGACCACAAATAGGTTGAACTCGATGGACAATTGTCTTTTTTCAACCTCAGATACTATGTTTCAGCGTAAGATTGCTGATTTACAGGATGTACGTACTTTCTTTCAGGGAGTTGTACATATTCAACCTCCATTTGTTCCTCCTGCAGCTCCCTGGGATTTGAATCTAATTCTTAGATTCCTTCAGGGACCTCCGTTCGAACCACTTAAGAGAGCAGATCTTAAATGGTTAACGGCTAAAGTACTTTTTCTATTGGCAATGGCGTCAGCCAGAAGAGTGTCAGATTTAGGAGCGTTATCGTGTAAGTCTCCTTTCCTGCGTTTTTTTCCAGATAGAGCAGTTCTCAGAACTAGATCTGGTTATCTTCCGAACGTGGTTTCAAAGTTTCACCTTAATGAAGAGATTGTAGTCCCAGCTTTTCAGGTATCGGGACTTTCTGCGGGAGAAGCGTCGCTGGACGTAGTCCGAGCATTAAGAATCTACATAGATCGTACTAGTGCCATCAGGAAAACAGATTCTCTCTTCATCCTCTACGGATTTCATAGAAGAGGATGGCCTGCTAGTAAACAGACGCTCGCAAGATGGCTCTGAATGGTTATATCAGAAGCTTATTCTCATGCAGATCTCCCTACTCCGGCTAATGTCTCTGCTCACTCTACACGTAAGGTAGGTCCTTCTTGGGCAGCACAACAGGGTGCTTCAGCAGAACAGATTTTTAAGGCAGCCACATGGTCTTCCATAAACACATTCATCAGACATTATGCCTTGGATACTTTTGCCTCTCATGACGCAGACTTCGGGCAAAAGGTCCTCCTGTGCAATCAGGAGCGTCCCCACCACTAAAACTGGCTTTGGGAATCCCAATGTTATCCTGTGGATAACCTGTGGACCCAGCCAGAGAAATAGACGTTATGATAAGAACTTACCGTTGATAACGTAATTTCTCTAATGTCCACAGGTATCCACAGGGGTCCCACCCTGACGCACCTGATTTGAGGATCTTGACAATCACAAAACCTCTTCCTTCTTGTATGGAAAGGTGTGCATGTGTGTTCTTATTGCCTAAATAGGTTTCTACCTGATGCTCCTGCCTAATCGCTGTGGAAAGAACTGATTTGACTGAGTCAGTGGGCGGGATTATATGGTGAAGCCCCGATGCATCCTGGGAGGCCAGAAAGCTCGTGACCGTTTGGTGCCATTTCCGCTGTCACTCCGGCATATCCCAATGTTATCCTGTGGATACCTGTGGACATAAGAGAAATTACGTTATCAACTGTAAGTTCTTACTATAACGTCTATTTTTTATTTATAATAAAAAAATTGGCAATCATTTATTGATCTGCAATTGGGCCTTTTTATTGTCAGGTGATCCTTGGTGGGAGGGTATTTTCAGTAACATCCCAGATATACAGTATCAGCATCTACATTCTACACCTTGGGGAACCCTAGTAGAAAGGATCCGTAGACACAGTAAAGATTACCCACTGATCTTATCATAGGATTTTATTGCTCTTATATCTATTTATTTAATCTGAATAGCGCACTCTGTTTATATATATATATATATATATATATATATATAGACCAAATATTCTGCTGCACTCGCAGCTTCAAAGAATGACAAGACACAACACTTATGGCCGATGTTTCAATGTTATTGATTCAACATTTTCATGAGGGACGAATATTTGGACCATGTTGAGGAGCTGATGCTTCTTAAGTAGGACACCGACTATAACAGGTTGCTTTTTTTTATGCTGGGAAGGAGTGCCGCTGGACTGCATTTGGCATTTGTATATACACCGTCATTTTCTGGGCATTATTAGGCGCTGATTACTTCTATTTTTTTACACATTCTAATCGCCATAATTTGTTATCAGCTGCCACCCACGTTTGTGAGGAATGCATGTGAAAATATTTTAAACTATAAGAAAATATTTTAATATTTTACTACAGATTATATTTGATCCACATGAGCGCACACTTATACATTTTGACGATATATATATATAGATAGATAGATAGATAGATAGATAGATAGATGTATATATACTGTATATACATCTATCTATCTATCTATCTATCTATCTATCTATCTATCTATCTATCTATCTATCTATCTATCTATAAAATATTTGCAATTCACATCAGTCCCTGCCCCAGTGGAGCTTACTGTTTCTAGACAATTTGGTTCGCAGCGTGATCAGTAGACAAATATGTCCCCCAACCCCACATAGAGATTTTAAAATGTGCTGCACCCATAGACATAAAAAATATAATTTTACTCCCGACGACTGTTGCTCCCGACTGGGCGGTGTTGGGGGCTGATCCAAAAGAAGTACTGTGCATGGATGCAGGAAGTTTAAATTCACTTGCACTGAAATGGTCACAGAGATTGAAGCAGACAGTGGCCACGGTATTTCCATGCTGTATGCCTGGCAGGTGGCAGCAGGACCTCACAACAGGACGCGGTTAGCACGTAGTGGCTCTCCAGCTGCCTGACAGTAATGTCACCCCCTTGAGGTGAGCCTCGAGATAAACAGCTATTAACAGTTTTAACCTAACCTGGGCTCAGTGCTGCAAGTATGGTGGTACGGGGCGGTATGGCGTACCTGTAAGAAAATCCCAGCAGGTACGCTGTACCGCCGGGCCGCCACCTTGCAGGCACCGGGTCTTGGAGAGAGAGGAGAGCGCAGCATGTGCCTCTCCTCTCCTGCCTGCGAATCCCGAGTGTGGCATTGGCGGGCAGCAGTGGCGGCGTGCACTGAGCCGGTCTGCGAGCAAATCAGAGCTCGCGGACTTGCAGCCAATCAGGAACCGCTGCTGCCAGACCGCGAGCCAATCCGGCGCTAGTTAAGCAGACCGAACTGAGGGCAGGATAGGGACAGGAGGAGCATGTGCTGTGCACTCCTCTCTCCAGCAGAAGACAGGCCAGCCCCAGGCAGCAGCAACAACAGTAAGTTGCACTGCTGGGGCATATCTGGCACTGTGGGGGCATGTGTATCTGGCACTGTGGGTCATTGGCATGTGTATCTGGCACTGTGGGGGCATATCTGGCACTGTGGGTGCATGTGTATCTGGCACTGTGGGTCATTGGCATGTGTATCTGGCACTGTGGGGGCATATCTGGCACTGTGGGGACATATCTGGCACTCTGGGGGCATGTGTATCTGGCACTATGGGGACATATCTGGCACTGTGGGGGCATGTGTATCTGGCACTGTGGTGGCATATCTGGCAGTGTGGGGGCATATGTATCTGGCACTGTGGGGGCATATGTATCTGGCACTGTGGGGACATATGTATCTGGCACTGTGGGGGCATGTGTATCTGGCACTGTGGGGGCATATCTGGCACTGTTGGGCATATCTGGCACTGTGGGGGCATATCTGGCACTATAGGGGCATATCTGGCACTGAAGGGGCATATCTGGCACTGTGGGGGCATGTGTATCCGGAACTGCGGGTTCATGTGTATCTGGCACTGTGGGGAAATATCTGGCACTGTCGGGGCATGTGTATCTGGCACTGTGGGGGCATCTGTATCTGGCACTGTGGGGGCATCTGTATCTGGCACTGTGGGGGCATATGTATCTGGCACTGTGGGGGCATATGTATCTGGCACTGTGGGGGCATATCTGGCACTGAAGGGGTATATCTGGCTCTGAAGGGGCATATCTGGCACTCTGGGGGCATATGTGTATCCAGCACTGTGGGGGGATGTGTTTCTGGCACTGTTGGGGCATATGTGTATCTGGTGCAGTGGGGGGATATCTGGCACCATGGGGGCATATGTGTATCTGACACTCTGGGGCAATGTATATCTGACACTCTGGGGCAATGTGTAACTGGCACAAATCTACCTTGCTAACATATACTCATCAATTTGTAATGTGACATTTGTACATCTGTGTGCCACTCATACACCTTACACATAAGACTCTGACCTGGGATATTTCCGGAGCAATCCGGGTCCTGGTTTGGTGTGAAAGAGTCCATATATGGCACTATCGGGGCATGTGTATCTGGCACTGTGGGGGCATCTGTATCTGGCACTGTGGGGGCATATGTATCTGGCACTGTGGAGGCATTTGTGTATCCGGCACTGTGGGGGCATGTGTTTCTGGCACTGTTGGTGCATATGTGTATCTGGTGCAGTGGGGGCATATCTGGCACCATGGGGGCATATGTGTATCTGACACTCTGGGGCAATGTATATCTGACACTCTGGGGCAATGTGTATCTGGCACTGTGTGGGCATATATGGCACTACTGGGGGCATTGTGGGGGCATATGTATCTGGCACTGTGGGGGCATGTGTATCTGGCACTGTGGGGGCATATCTGGCACTGTGGGGGCATATCTGACACTGTGGGGGCATATCTGGCACTATAGGGGCATATCTGGCACTGAAGGGGCATATCTGGCACTGTGGGGGCATGTGTATCCGGAACTGCGGGTTCATGTGTATCTGGCACTGTGGGGAAATATCTGGCACTGTCGGGGCATGTGTATCTGGCACTGTGGGGGCATCTGTATCTGGCACTGTGGGGGCATCTGTATCTGGCACTGTGGGGGCATATGTATCTGGCACTGTGGGGGCATATGTATCTGGCACTGTGGGGGCATATCTGGCACTGAAGGGGTATATCTGGCTCTGAAGGGGCATATCTGGCACTCTGAGGGCATATGTGTATCCAGCACTGTGGGGGCATGTGTTTGTGGCACTGTTGGGGCATATGTGCATCTGGTGCAGTGGGGGGATATCTGGCACCATGGGGGCATATGTGTATCTGACACTCTGGGGCAATGTATATCTGACACTCTGGGGCAATGTGTAACTGGCACAAATCTACCTTGCTAACATATACTCATCAATTTGTAATGTGACATTTGTACATCTGTGTGCCACTCATACACCTTACACATAAGACTCTGACCTGGGATATTTCCGGAGCAATCCGGGTCCTGGTTTGGTGTGAAAGAGTCCATATATGGCACTATCGGGGCATGTGTATCTGGCACTGTGGGGGCATCTGTATCTGGCACTGTGGGGGCATATGTATCTGTCACTGTGGAGGCATATGTGTATCCGGCACGGTGGGGGCATGTGTTTCTGGCACTGTTGGTGCATATGTGTATCTGGTGCAGTGGGGGCATATCTGGCACCATGGGGGCATATGTGTATCTGACACTCTGGGGCAATGTATATCTGACACTCTGGGGCAATGTGTATCTGGCACTGTGGGGGCATATATGGCACTACTGGGGGCATTTGTGTATCTAGCACTGTGGGGCATTTGTGCATCTGGCACTGTAGGAGCATATCTGGTACAGTGGGGGCATATCTGGCACTGTGGGGGCATATGTGTATCTGGCACTATTGGTGTCATAAGTGTATCTGGCCCCCCCATATGTGTATCATGCACCCATTGTCATTGGCCACGCCCCACGTGGCCTTTGGCCACACCCATTTTTCCTGATGCACACCGTACCTATAAGACATTTTTTCTACTTGTACCACTGCCTGGGTTGAATAACCCAGATTGCGCCTTTCACACTGCAGCTTATCCGGGTCTGTCCCAAGTTCAACCCTGGCTGCGACCAGGTTTGAAGACCAGGGACACACAACCAGGATGGACTCTTTCACACCAAACCAGGACCCGGATTGCTCCGGCAATATCCCAGGTCAGAGTCTTATGTGTAAGGTGTATGAGTGGCACACAGATGTACAAATGTCACATTCCAAATTGATGAGTATATGTAAGCAAGGTAGATTTGTTGCTTCTATGAGTCAAGTGCGAGAGGGGCTATTTGGCATGACTGAAGCAACAATAAGAATTGACACATGCAGTTTCACCTTGTTTTGTAATTCTAAATACAGTGGTGCAAGTATGCGGGTCCGCTCAGGTCCGGAGTACCCATAAGAATTTGGCAGTGGGTACTCAGTACCACCTGCCGCACAGTTTGCAGCCGTAACAGCCATTACCACAATTATAATTGTCATAAAGCAACAAGACCATGGTGCTTGGGAGCATGACGGTGCCTCCCACTTTGTCAGGGTTACTAGGGCAGGACGGTGACGTTATGGCGTCACATCACGCTTCCTCCTCTGGTGGCTGTGGCTGGCGTGAAGAGAGAAACCTGATTGCACTTTTCCGCAGGGTCCCTTGCTGTGAGCAGCAGTGCAGCTGTTTCCATTCACTCGGCTCGTATGTTGCATCAGCACTGAGCGGCTTTTGATCTTCACAGGCTGAGCTGCTGGGCATGACTCAGGCATCACTGTGTGGGGTAATTCATTTCTAATATAATGTAAACACTGCTATATATTTCTATTATTATAGGGTATTACTATATATTTCTATTATTATGGGGGTATAACTATATATTTCTATTGTAATGTGGACATAACTATATATTTCCATTATACCAGGGGCACTACTACAGTATATTTCCTGTTATAATTGAGGCATTACTATATAATGTTATTAAATTGGGGGCATTACTACATATATTTATTATACTGGGGGTATCACTATATATTTCTATTATACTGGGGGCATTACTATATATTTCTAGCCTTGCCTCCAGAGTACGAAGAAAAGGGGCTGTGTCATGTGGCAACATCGCTAGTGTCATGTAGCCACTCCCATTAGTGGCATGTTGTCACGCCCCCTCACAACACATGACCACGCCCATTTTCCGGCACTCAGTACCACTAAAAAAATATTTCTACTTGCACCACCGCCTAAATGCTGTATATTGACTATCTAAATACAATACATTTTTGTCCAATATCCATAAAGGTACAGTACAATAGAGAGCCAAGAAAAATAATCCCAGTTAATAAAAATACTATACCACTGTTGGCTGTTACTGTACGTGCTTCATTACTGTGGATTAGTACAGCAGTTATATAAAGCATAACAGCCTTTGCAAACCTAATGTCATTTATTTTGCTTTTAAAAAAATTGAAGACAAGTAGATCCATCTTTCTACGGTATCCGGACTCCAGGTCGACAACAAAAAGGTCGACACACCTTAGGTCGCCGCCAATTGGTCGACACACCTTAGGTCGACATGGGCAAAAGGTCGACATGGACAAAAGGTCGACGGGAACAAGGTCGACATGGAAAAAGGTCGACATGAGTTTCTCACAGTTTTTTTCTTTTTTTGAACCTTTTCATACTTAACGATCCACGTGGACTACGATTGGAGCGGTAATCTGTGCCGAGCGAAGCGGAGTGGAGCAAAGGCACCATGCCCGAAGCATGGCGAGCGAAACGAGCTATGCGAGGGGATGAGGTGCACTAATTGGGGTTCCCCGTCACTCTACGAAGAAAACGACACCAAAAAAACATAAAAAACTCATGTCGACCTTTTTCCATGTCGACATTGTTCCTGTCGACCCTTTGTCCATGTCGACCTAAGGTGTGTCGACCAATTGGCATCGACCTAAGGTGTGTCGACCTTTTTGTTGTCGACCTGGAGTCCCAGACCCCTTTCTACTAAGGACTATTGCTAGCAGCACTGTCACCATCGTTAATGTCCCTTCAGAGAATAGAGTGAAGAAAGCGTCAGTACAAAAATAGATATCACACAACATTGAGTAGTGTAATCATACAAAGCAGAATTGAATCATAGAATCTCACACATTCACTGCAAGTTCTAAGACTAAACAAGCATACCCGGGTAGGTAAGGTCTGCGATAATTCACGCATTTCAGTCAGGGAAAGAAAAAGAACAAAGATACACATAATAAAGCAAAAGAAAAAATGAAAACCTGACCCTGTTTGTGGGTAAAGCAGAGAGATTGCATAAATAATTTTGCTTAAGTGCATTCCACTACTAACAGTGCTTTATAGTAAATGAAAAACATACCCAAATTCTAAATATCTTCTTGCAACTTTTTTGCTAACTGATATAGGGCCCTGTCAATCACCTTGCAAACAGCCGCATAATCTAAATTTTCGCACCATTCTGTCACTGTTTGGCGATGCGCGTGTGCATTGCGGAGCATATGCATATGCAGTAGTACAATAATCGATCCGCTGCGCGAAAACATATCGCAGCGATCAGGTCTGAATTGGGTCCATAGGTCAGAAGTACTATATTGTTAACCTGTTCAAGTAACGTTCCGAGTAGGAACTAACTCTCTCTGCACATGTTATATCTGCCTCCCCTGCAGTGCACATGCTTTTACCCAACTGCTAACAAAGTTCCTGCTGCGATCAACTCAGAATTACCCCCAGAGCCGGGTCAGGCAGTGTCTGCTGTCTTCATCACGCATCACTGAATCTGCAGCAGCCAGGTGCGTCTACTACATACTGTATGTCAGGGATTGAGGGAGGGGGCACTCTGAAAATAAATTGCTGCAGTGATTGGTGCAGCATGTACCTCCCCCAGCCAGCACTGTTTGTGCAAGTAGCATGTCATGTGTATAGGTGGTGGGGGCTGTGCTTCCTGTTAATGGGTGTGTGTATATGTACTGTGTGCATGTATATTGTGTATGTATGTATGTATGTATGTATGTATGTGTGCATGTACTGTATATTGTGTGTGTATATATATATGTGTGCTGTGTGCATGTATACTGTGTGTGTATGCTGTGTGCATGTATACTATGCTTATGTATGTATGTATGTATGCATGTAAGTTGTGTTTATGTATGTGTGCATGTATACTGTGCATGTATGCTGTGTGTCTATGCACTATGTATACTGTGTGTGCATGTATATTGTGTGTATATGCATGTATGCATACCTCCCAACATGACCCTCTCCAGGAGGGACACAATGCTCTGCTCCTGGACTTTTCTCTTAATTTATTATTGCCTGCACCTGTGTTGAACAGGTCAATGGATAAGAAAGGTGTTTCAGCACAGGTGATGGCAATGATCAATTAAGAGGGAAGTCCAGGAGCAGAGCATTCTGTCCCTCCTGGAGAGGGTCATGTTGGGAGGTATGATGTATGTGTGCTGTGTGCATGTATACTGTGTGTCTCTGCATGTAAGTATGCTGCTTGCATGTATGCTGTGCAAGAACGTATGTTGTGTGCATGTACAGTATGTATGTATGCTGTGTTTGTAAGTTTGCTACTGTGCAGTATGTGTGTGTATGTATTAGAGATGAGCACCGGAAATTTTTCGGGTTTTGTGTTTTGGTTTTGGATTCGGTTCCGCGGCCGTGTTTTGGATTCGGATGCATTTTGGCAAAACCTCCCTGAATTTTTTTTGTCGGATTCAGGTGTGTTTTGGATTCGGGTGTTTTTTTTTTTTTTTAAAAACCCTCAAAAACAGCTTAAATCATAGAATTTGGGGGTAATTTTGATCCTATAGTATTATTAACCTCAATAACCACAATTTGCACTCATTTCCAGTCTATTCTGAACACCTCACACCTCACAATACTATTTTTAGTCCTAAAATTTGCACCGAGGTCGCTGGATGACTAAGCAAAGTGACCCAAGAGGGCAGCACAAACACCTGGCCCATGTAGGAGTGGCACTGCAGTGTCAGACAGGATGGCACTCAAAACAATTGGCCCCAAACAGCACATGATGCAAAGAAAAGAGAAAAAGAGGTGCACTGTGGTCGCTGGACGGCTAAGCTAAGCGACACAAACACCTCAATATCACAGGAATTATTCGTTCTAATCAATGGTATTATTGGTCCAAATCACTGGAAGAAAATGACAAAATCACTGGAATTATTCGTTCTAATCAATGGTTTTATTGGTCCAAATCACTGGAAGAAAATGACAAAATCACTGGAATTATTCGTAAACATTTGTAGAAACTAAAGTCGCTGCTTTCTGATTACAGAAATGCTCAGATATTCCTGCGAATCCACAATCCTTTCCCAGAGAAAAAAAAAATTGAGAAACCGTTGTTTGAGAACGTTTGTTCTCTTTACCTTACAAAGGAACAAACCACTTTCCAAGAACACTGACGTTTTTGGGATTATGGAGACATAATGTTTTTGAATATAAATCCTAAAGCAGGTGGTGTATTAGAGCAAAAGAGTGCAAGAGACCAGCCATGCAGTTTCTGAAATATTATGACAAAATGTTACTGTATTTCATAAGCACTCATTCCTAACTCTGCTAAGTACTGTTTGGTATACTGTATCTGGCTTCCATGAGGTAGTTGTCCATTATTTCAGCTTCCATTAACCTTTTTGAAAGCGGTAGATCGATTCTTTTTTTTTTTTTTATTTCCCCCTATTTTTAATTTTCTCCTGCATAGCCCAGTAAAATGTTGCAATGTTAAGTACTGATTTGTGCCTTCTGGGGGTCCACTTCTTCACCAAACCCAGCCACATCTCATCCTAACCCTCTGTTCCACATTCTCTATGTACCCCATCTGTGTCACCCATGTCTGTCTACCCCTCCCCTTTAGATTGTAAACTCTCACGAGCAGGGCCCTCTTCCCTCATGTGCTTATCCTTTGTCTTACTTTAATAATCTTCAACTGTACCACATCCAGCAGTCTTCTGCCACCTGATACTTATTCCAGTGTCATCTGCTGATGTAACTATGTTTATTTTCCCTGTACTTGTCCTATACTGTCATCAACTGTAAGTTGCTGTTTTCCTGTTTGATTATGTATGTACTCTGTAATTGGGTCCTGCGGAACCCTTGTGGCGCTATATAAATAAAGGATAATAATAATAATAATAATATAGGGTGTATAATCCCCAGGTGTATCTCACACATCACATAGTACAGTATATAGGGTGTATAATCCCCAGGTGTATCTCACACATCGCTCAGTACAGTATATAGGGTGTATAATCCCCAGGTGTATCTCACACATCACACAGTACAGTATATAGGGTGTATAATCCCGAGGTGTATCTCACACATCGCTCAGTACAGATTACAGGATGTATAATCACCAGGTGTAAAACACACATCACACAGTACAGTATATAGGGTGTATAATCCCCAGGTGTATCTCACACATCGCTCAGTACAGATTACAGGATGTATAATCACCAGGTGTATAACACACATCGCACAGTACAGTATATAGGGTGTATAATCCCAAGGTGTATCTCACACATCGCTCAGTACAGTATACAGGGTGTATAATCACCAGGTGTATCATAAACGTTGCACAGTACAGTATAAAGGGTGTATAATCCCCAGGTGTATCTCACACATCGCTCAGTACAGATTACAGGATGTATAAAATCACCAGGTGTATAACACACGTCGCACAGTACAGTATACATACTGGTCACAACAATGCAGCAGATATTGAGCACTGATCAGGATACTAGAAGTGACACAGAGCTGCAAGATACAGCAATGGCCTACTGTACTATATATGTATACTGCTGGTCACCAAAATGCTGCACTGTCCTACTATATACTGCTCACAATAATGCAGCACAGAGATAGTATACTTGACACAGAGCTGCAAGATACAGCAATGGCCTACTGTACTGTACTATATATGTATACTGCTGGTCACCAAAATGCTGCACTGTCCTACTATATATTGCTCACAATAATGCAGTACAGAGATAGTATACTTGACACAGAGCTGCAAGATACAGCAATGGCCTACTGTACTGTACTATATATGTATACTGCTGGTCACCAAAATGCTGCACTGTCCTACTATATACTGCTCACAATAATGCAGCACAGAGATAGTATACTTGACACAGAGCTGAGCACAGATATTTGCAGCACACTGAGCACAGATATGGAGCGTTTTCAGGCAGAGAACGTAGATATTTTCAGCACACTGAGCACAGATATTTTCAGCACACTGAGCACAGATATTTGCAGCACACTGAGCACAGATTACGGAGCTTTTCAGGGAGAGAACACAGCCACGTCCTCTCCGTTCAATCTCCAATGCACGACTGAAAATGGCGGCAACGTGCGGCTCTTTATATAGTATACGAATCTCGCAAGAATCCGACAGCGGGATGATGACGTTCGGGCGCGTTCGGGTTAACCGAGCAAGGTGGAAAGATCCGAGGCTACCTCGGACCCGTGTAAAATAGGTGAAGTTTGGGGGGGTTCGGATCTCGGAGAACCGAACCCGCACATCTCTAGTATGTGTTATTACATATATATATATATATATATATATATATTTAAACAATAATGCAAATAGCGCTGCTACCTGGATATCAAGACTTAGACTTATATTAATACTAAATTTTATATAGAGAGTCAAGTTCAAAAACACTTCCCCATTTTCAGGGGGGCTGCTAAAAGGGTCCTCTGGTGTAGACTCTATTTCAAAAGTCCTGGTAAATTAAAAATATATGCAATGGTAGAACCCAGCGCCTTCTGTGTTCAGTGATTTCCCAGTGAAAATTAAATCATAATATTCATGTGTATTCAGGCCTGTAGTATAAGGCTGTTTCTCCCTTAGTCAGGTCTTCTAGTTTTCCCAATAACTCCATAAACCGACCATAAGGAGATTAAAAGAGCAATAATAGTGTAATATTGCAAGGTGAAAATGGTGTGCTCAAAGGGGGTCATTCCGAGTTGATCGCTAGTAGCGATCAGGCTACAAATCGGCTGTTCTGTGCATGCGTATGGGCCGCAGTGCGCACGCGCGAAGTACTTTCACACAAAACTATGCAGTTTTACACAAGGTCGAGCGACTCTTTTCAGTCGCTCGGCTGATCGGTGAGTGACTGACAGGAAAGGGGCATTTCTGGGAGGTAACTGGCCGTTTTCGGGAGTGTGCAAAAAAACGCAGACGTGTCAGAAGATAACGCAGGCGTGCCTGGGGAAACGGGAGAGTGGCTGGCCGAACGCAGGGCGTGAATGTGACGTCAAAACAGGAACTAAACAGTCTGCAGTGATCGCAAGGTAGGAGTAGGTTTGCAGCTACTCAGAAACTGCATGAAATTTTTTTCGAGCAGTTCTGCTAACCTTTCGGTCGCACTTCTGCTAAGCTAAGATACACTCCCAGATGGCGGCGGCCTAGCGTTTGCACTGCTGCTAAAAGCAGCTAGCAAGTGTTCAACTTGGAATGAGGGCCAAAAAGAAATTTCTTAGATGTGGTACATTGTAGGACAGTAGATTACGTGATGTACCCAGTGTCAATATTTAAAGACAAAATGGTGTGCCCGCACCCTTAGGTAGTTTAAAAATAAGTACCCTCATAACTTGTATTTCTTGCATGTAATGGGTTCTTTTCTGTGGTTCTTCTCCCACATAAAAAAGTGGTATAACTTTAGTAATGGAATAAAGACTCCCAATAGTGGGAAGAAAAGCCCATAGTGTAGTAGTTTTTCAAGTTTAATACACACACGTATAAAAACAAACTATCTAAAATGGACTTGTACAATTTAAAATTGATAAAAGAGCTTATCTGAAATCCTTCTGGAGAAGTGGATATATATATATATATATATATATATGGTCAGAACCCCCCCATGAAAATCCTGCGTTTGCCACTGTAGCCTGCATATGAAGGTGCTTTTACCACTTAGCTACACCCATTCAACTGCAGTTGTGGATGTGACTAATATGCGTGCACTGGGCTATGGATAATGCACAGTGTGAAAATACACTTGGAATAAAATACTGGTGAGTAAGTGGGAACCACACAATGGAGGTAGACATGGGTGCTGAACTAGTATTCAGAATGTTCCATATTCATTAGAAGCTACTGCACCAGTAACAGAGGTACTGTTTCTGAACCAGCTGAATACATTATCATTGCTTGAACCCATTGGCATTTCTATAAGAGGTGCAATGTGTCCGGAGCGATGGGCCCCTGGTTTCAGGGGGGCCCACACCGCACTCACTGCACCCATGTTGTATTACTTACCTTACTGGAGTCCCACGTCAGAGCTGCAGCCATCGTAAAAAAATTCACTGGCAAAATGCCCACCGCGCATGCGCAGAAGGAATTTAGTCTCTGGAACATGTTTCCGGAGACCTATGCAGGCGCAGTAGACTGGCACAATGCCAGAGTCCACTGCACCATAAAGTGGGGGGGGCCCATCCAGAGTCTGCAGACGAGCCCGCTCCTCTGTCAAATGCATTTGAGCCATACAGTATTTTATTAATTTGTGTGTTTTGTTTAATATTTTGTAAAATTTATCCAAAAACACTAATTTTAATGATAGTAGTTAATGTGAACCTCAGACATTAACTGCAACTGTGAATGGCAAAGTGAGAGCCACACATTTTGCTAAAAATATATAAATCTGAATTGACAATTGCAACCTCTAACATGTTCATGGCCATTTTATCAAATTTAAAGCAGGTTTTTACATTGTTTAGTATGTCTACTTATGAAAATTGCTGAATAAAGGCTTCAATGATGGCACCAGTTTATAGTTAATAGATTGTATTCATATCAATAGTGTCTAAATTCACAAGATGGCCGCCTCCTCCCTGTGTAAGTGGAAATGGATGGATAGTATTCACATCAAAGGCATCTCAGTCCACAATATGGCTGCCTCCTCCCAGTGTAAGTGGAAAGGGATAGATTCTAATCACATCAATAGTATCTCAGTCCACAAGATGGCCGCCTCCTCCCTTTTTAAGTGGATTGGGATAGATTCACATCAATAGCATCTCAGTCCACAAGATGGCTGCCTCCTCCCTGTGTAAGTGGGAAGGGATAGATTCTATTCACATCAATAGCATCTCAGTCCACAAGATGGCTGCCTCCTCCCAGTGTAAGTGGAAAGGGATAGATTCTATTCACATCAATAGCATCTTAGTCCACAAGATGGCCACCTCCTCCCTGTGTAAGTGGGAAGGGATAGATTCTATTCACATCAATAGCATCTCAGTCCACAAGATGGCTGCCTCCTCCCTGTGTAAGTGGGAAGGGATAGATTCTATTCACATCAATAGCATCTCAGTCCACAAGATGGCTGCCTCCTCCCTGTGTAAGTGGGAAGGGATAGATTCTATTCACATCAATAGCATCTCAGTCCACAAGATGGCTGCCTCCTCCCTGTGTAAGTGGGAAGGGATAGATTCTATTCACATCAATAGCATCTCAGTCCACAAGATGGCTGCCTCCTCCCTGTGTAAGTGGGAAGGGATAGATTCTATTCACATCAATAGTATTTCAATCCACAAGATGGCCACCTCCTCCCTGTGTAAGTGGAAAGGGATAGATTGTGTTTACATCAATAGTATCTCAGTCCACAACATGGACGCCTCCTCCTGGTGTAAGTGGAAAGTATGCTTTAACAAGTCCACACCTCATCTAGTACAGCTGAACGCACTTTGTAGCCCCAGTATTATTATACTCAGATTCCTCTTTATAATGAGATAACATTCAGCTTTACATTTAGATAAATTAGGTATAATTAACAAATCCTGAATGAACATCGGCCCATTTAACCACATAACTGGATTCACAGTTGACGTGCAATTTGCCTGCAGTAATAGGCATGCCACTTATTGTTAATATATTAGGACAAAAGATATGTCAGATTGTTAAATGATACAATGGAAAATAAAGGGATATAGGCAGCCTGTCAGTAGTTCTGCCCATTTTGTAGCTCTTTAGATGAGATGCCAGGCCAACAGCTGCCAGCTTCTGCCAAGAAACACGGATGATATTACTGTAGAAATATAATATCAAGAGGAAGCTCAATTATTATTTAAGAAGACTGATTGATAACATTACTGAGTTAGGAATGGATATGATAAATGTTACCAAACTATAAAGTCAGATTATGTACAGTAGTGTCAACATCAGTCCACATATCTGTAAATATTTAAAGGATTGCACCCAAAGTCATTGCTTCATGTAATGACATCATGTCGACCAATAGTGGTTGACCTAATGACTGTTGACCTAATAAAGATCGACCTTGCAATCCATACCTGAATAACACTGGGGGATGGCAGTCAGTTCATATTTCTGTGTTTTAGTTTGTGTTACGTTTTATTGTTCTGATCTGTCTTTTTCCGATGTTTTTCTGTTTTGTGTACTGAAGTTTCTAGGCAGCTGCTTTTCAACATGGATTCTACCACTCAGCAGTTGTGAGCAGTTAATTAGGCAGCATCTGCCCTGATTAAACAGCTCTCAGGGCTCCTGCTTCACAGCTGACCAATCAAGCACTGTTTTCATGTGAATGCTCACATGACTCAATCCTAGCAGCTGATTGGGTAAAACCTACATAAATACACTGAATGCATTTCCTGTTTTGCTGGTGTTAGGTTTTCCTGTCAGTTAGGTGTGCTCCACTCCTTGCGAGATATTGTGTGCTCCACTCCTGAAAATCTTTCTCTAATGTAGGCTGACCATATTATCCCTTTAAACTAGTGATGAGCGGGTTCGGATCCTATATCTGTGCTCACACTGCTTTATTGTGGGGACTGGGGACCACTAGTATATTATATAGGAGGAGTACAGTGCAGAGTTTTGCTGACAAGTGACCACCAGTATTATACGTTGATCTATTACTGGCATATAATTCCACACATTAAAAAATGGAGAACAAAAATGTGGAGGGTAAAATAGGGAAAGATCAAGATCCACTTCCACCTCGTGCTGAAGCTGCTGCCACAAGTAATGGCCGAGACGATGAAATGCCATCAACGTCGTCTGCCAAGGCCGATGCACAATGTCATAGTAGAGAGCATGTAAAGTCCAAAAAAATAAAGCTCAGTAAAATGACCCAAAAATCTAAATCAAAATCGTCTGAGGAGAAGCGTAAACTTGCCAATGTGCCATTTACGACACGGAGTGGCAAGGAACGGCTGAGGCCCTGGCCTATGTTCAAGGCTAGTGGTTCAGCTTCACCTGAGGATGGAAGCAGTCATCCTCATGCTAGAAAACTTATAAGAGTTAAGATGGCAAAAGCACAGCAAATAACTGTGCATTCTTCTAAATCACAAATCCCCAAGGAGAGTCCAATTGTGTCGGTTGCGATGCCTGACCTTCCCAACACTGGATGGGAAGAGGTTGCGCCTTCCACCATTTGCACGTCCCCTGCAATTGCTGGAAGGAGCACCCGCAGTCCAGTTCCTGATAGTCAAATTGAAGATGTCACTGTTGAAGTACACCAGGATGAGGATATGGTGTTGCTGGCGCTGGGGAGGAAATTGACAAGGAGGATTCTGATGGTGAGGTGGTTTGTTTAAGTCAGGCACCCGGGGAGACACCTGTTGTCCGGGGGACGAATATGGCCATTGACATGCCAGGTCAAAATACAAAAAAAATCACCTCTTCGGTGTGGAATTATTTCAACAGAAATTCGGACAACTGGTGTCGCCTTTGTCAAGCTGTAATAAGTAGGGGTAAGGACGTTAAGCACCTATACGTCACCTGGAGCGCATTCATCAGAAGTCAGTGACAAGTTCAAAAACTTTGGATGACAGCGGAAGCAGTTCACTGACCACTAAATCCCTTCCTCTTGTACCCAAGCTCCTGCAAACCACACCACCAACTCCCTCAGTGTCAATTTCCTCCTTACACAGGAAAGCCAATAGTCCTGCAGGCCATGTCACTGTCAAGTCCGACGAGTCCTCTCCTGCATGGGATTCCTCCGATGCATCCTTGAGTGTAACGCCTACTGCTGCTGGCGCTGCTGTTGTTGCTGCTGGGAGTCGATCGTCATCCCAGAGGGGAAGTCGGAAGACCACTTGTACTACTTCCAGTAAGCAATTTACTGTCCAACAGTCCTTTGCGAGGAAGATGAAATATCACAGCAGTCATCCTGCTGCAAAGCGGATAACTCAGGCCTTGGCAGCATGGGCGGTGTTAAACGTGTGTCCGGTATCCACCGTTAATTCACAGGCAACTAGAGACTTGATTGAGGTACTGTGTCCCCGGTACCAAATACCATCTAGGTTCCATTTCTCTAGGCAGGCGATACCGAAAAATTTACACAGACGTCAGAAAAAGAGTCACCAGTGTCCTAAAAAATGCAGTTGTACCCAATGTCCACTTAGCCACGGACATGTGGACAAGTGGAGCAGGGCAGACTGAGGACTATATGACTGTGACAGCCCACTGGGTAAATGTATTGCCTCCCGCAGCAAGAACAGCAGCGGCGGCACCAGTAGCAGCATCTCGCAAATGCCAACTCGTTCCTAGGCAGGCTACGCTTTGTATCACCGCTTTCCAGAAGAGGCACACAGCTGACAACCTCTTACGGAAACTGAGGAACATCATCGCAGAATGGCTTACCACAATTGGACTCTCCTGGGGATTTGTGGCATCGGACAACGCCACCAATATTGTGCGTGCATTACATCTGGGCAAATTCCAGTACGTCCCATGTTTTGCACATACATTGAATTTGGTGGTGCAGAATTATTTAAAAAACGACAGGGGCGTGCAAGAGATGGTGTCGGTGGCCCGAAGAATTGCGGGCCACTTTCGGCATTCAGCCACCGCGTGCCAAGGACTGGAGCACCAGCAAACAGTCCTGAACCTGCCCTGCCATCATCTGAAGCAAGAGGTGGTAACGAGGTGGAATTCAACCCTCTATATGCTTCAGAGGATGGAGGAGCAGCAAAAGGCCATTCAAGCCTATACATCTGCCTACGATATAGGCAAAGGAGGGGGAATGCACCTGACTCAAGTGCAGTTGAGATTGATTTCAATGTTGTGCAAGGTTCTGCAACCCTTTGAACTTGCCATATGTGAAGTCAGTTCAGACACTGCCAGCCTGAGTCAGGTCATTCCCCTCATCAGGCTTTTGCAGAAGAAACTGGAGACATTGAAGGAGGAGCTAAAATAGAGCGATTCCGCTAGGCATGTGGGACTTGTGGATGGAGCCCTTAATTCGCTTAACCAGGATTCACGGGTGGTCAATCTGTTGAAATCAGAGCACTACAGTTTGGCCACCGTGCTCGATCCTAGATTTAAAACCTACGTTGTATCTCTCTTTCCGGCAGACACAAGTCTGCAGAGGTTCAAAGACCTGCTGGTGAGAAAATTGTCAAGTCAAGCGGAACGTGACCCGTCAACAGCTCCTCCTTCACATTCTCCCGCAACTGGGGGTGTGAGGAAAAGGCTAAGAATTCCGAGCCCACCCGCTGGTGGTGATGCAGGGCAGTCTGGAGCGAGTGCTGACATCTGGTCCGGACTGAAGGACCTGCCAACGATTACTGACATGTCGTCTACTGTCACTGCATATGATTCTGTCACCATTGAAAGAATGGTGGAGGATTATATGAGTGACTGCATCCAAGTAGGCACGTCAGACAGTCCGTACGTATACTGGCAGGAAAAAGAGGTAATTTGGAGGCCCTTGCACAAACTGGCTTTATTTTACCTAAGTTGCCCGCCCTCCAGTGTGTACTCCGAAAGAGTGTTTAGTGCAGCCGCTCACCTTGTCAGCAATCGGCGTACGAGGTTACTTCCAGAAAATGTGAAGATGATGTTCATCAAAATGAATTATAATCAATTTCTGCGTGGAGACATTCACCAGCAATTGCCTCCAGAAAGTACACAGGGACCTGAGATGGTGGATTCCAGTGGGGACGAATTAATAATCTGTGAGGAGGGGGATGTACACAGTGAAAGGGGCGAGGAATCGGACGATGAGGAGGAAGTGGACATCTTGCCTCTGTAGAGCCAGTTTGTGCAAGGAGAGATTGATTGCTTCTTTTTTGGTGGGGGCCCAAACCAACCAGTCATTTCAGTCACAGTCGTGTGGCAGACCCTGTGGCTGAAATGATGGGTTTGTTAAAGTGTGCATGTCCTGTTTATACAACATAAGGGTGGGTGGGAGGGCCCAAGGACAATTCCATCTTGCACCTCTTTTTTCTTTCATTTTTCTTTGCATCATGTGCTGTTTGGGGATTATTTTCTTGAAGTGCCATCCTGCCTGACCCTGCAATGCCACTCCTAGATGGGCCAGGTGTTTGTGTCGGCCACTTGTGTCGCTTAGCTTAGTCATCCAGCGACCTCGATGCAAATTTTAGGACTAAAAATAATATTGTGAGGTGTGAGGTGTTCAGAATAGACTGAAAATGAGTGGAAATTATGGTTATTGAGGTTAATAATACTATGGGATCAAAATGACCCCCAAATTCTATGATTTAAGCTGTTTTTGAAGGGTTTTTGTAAAAAAAAAAAATGAATCCAAAACACAACCGAATCCGACAAAAAATTTTCAGGGAGGTTTTGCCAAAACGCGTACGAATCCAAAACACGGCCGCGGAACCGAATCCAAAACCAAAACACAAAACCCGAAAAATGTCCGGTGCACATCACTACTTTAAACTGGGACAATCATGAATTACACAGGTTCTGTGGCTGGCTGACTACAAGCTTGCATTTCTCCTGGATTTAAGCAGCCACAGAACCTGTGTAATTCTTGAGTGTCCCAGGTTAAAGGGATGATATGGTCAGCCTATCTAATGGGCAAAACCATGCTGCACTGCAGGTGGGGCAGATATAACATGTGCAGAGACAGTTAGATTTGGGTGCGTTATATTGTTTCTGTGCAGGGTAAATACTGGCTGCTTTATTTTTACACTGCAATTTAGATTTCAGTTTGCACACACCCCACCCAAATCTAACTCTCTGCACATGTTATATTTGCTCCCCCCTGCAGTGCAGCATGGTTTTGCCCAGAAGAGAAACAATTTGCTGTTGAGATCAGGTCTGAATTAGGCCCTTTGTTAACTGCGGGAGGCTATGGCATGCTGCAATACGGCAGCACCAGGATAATTGACCTCCAGAGTGTAAGAGGACACATCTGTAAGAGTCTGCAAATGCATTTTTTTTTTAATGAAACAGACTTCCACATGAATGTGCATACCTGAAGGTGGCCTTACATCAGAAAGATGAATCGCATGCGATTTCCCTTGAACTCCCCAGAAGCTCCCCTGCAGTCCTGGACTCACAATATAGTACACAAGTACTCTAGAACTAGAACTAGTACAAAAACATTACTAAGGGTTCCGTGTGGTGTGATATGGAAGGAGGTCCATGGAGGTAACACCATGAGTTACCATACCGGGTGACACCAACCCTAGTGACGCCTCTGCATCATACTTACCGACTTCTGGGCTGCTCTCTCCGGAAAAGAGAGCAGCCCATCGGCTCAGCAGGGGGGGCTGGCAGTCAGGTGACGTGCAAGGGGGGCGGGCCGGAGGCGGAACGGGGACGGGCCGGAGGAGGAAGGCGGGCGGACCGGAGGCGGGCCGGGGTGTGGCTTATGGGTCGCGTCATTTAAGCCACGCCCCCGCTGTGTAATGCCGCGATTACCGGCATTATACAGCAGGGGGCGTGGTTACGATGACGCGATTCAACAAGAATCGCGTCATCGCCTGCCCAGACCGCCCACTTTACTCGTTAAGTGGGCGGCGGGCAGGGGGTGACCCTCGTAAATCGGGAGACTTGCCTGCTCTTCCGGGGGGCCGGGAGGGTCACCCATTTTTTGGGAGCCTCCCGGCCATTTCGGGAGGGTAGGCAAGTATGCTCTGCATGTCACCATCGTTGTTGGGGAGGGACGGGGCCAGATTTCTGTCCAAGGATGGATACAGTATTTCCTGGCCTCTTGCGGTGGCACAGCCGACTGATAGTGCTGCAGATGATCTGATGCTATAACCTAGGACACATCTTGGATCAGCAATGCAGCAGGAGGCGTGACGCCCCCTGCTGCATTTCCTTAGTAGTGCTATCACTGCTGCTTTCATATAAGCTGCTGCAATAGCTCCTCCAACCACATCTGAGTCAGGCCCATTGTTTCTTATTGGAAGATGTGCCCTTTAATGCAAAAGAAACACTGTAAACACTACAGTACATTTATTTTGTGACATCTGTCTCAGTGATCATAGTGAATGTATACTATTACTATACAGTGTGAAAGTGAAATGTTATACAAGAGATGTGTTGTGACTCACAGTATCCGCTTCCAGCAGCACTGGGTGCAAAACATTGAAATATTAAACTACTGTAGTCACGCATAAGGCAGAGATAATGCAAGCAGCAGTTTCATTATTTATAGAGAGAACAAATATTAATAATGCTTCAGTTTAATGATTGAATAACAACATTTAAGGTTATGCAGAAAGCATTTTTAACCAACTGAATGTGCTATGGTGCAATTTGTCATACAGGTTGAGTATCCCATATCCAAATATTCCGAAATACGGACTTTTTTGAGTGAGAGTGAGATAGTGAAACCTTTGTTTTCTGATGGCACAATGTACACAAACTTTGTTTAATACACAAAGTTATTAAAAATATTGTATTAAATGACCTTCAGGCTGTGTATAAGGTGTATAAGAAACATAAATGAATTGTGTGAATGTAGACACACTTTGTTTAATGCACAAAGTTATAAAAAATATTGGCTAAAATGACCTTCAGGCTGTGTGTATAAGGTGTATATGAAACATAAATGCATTCTCTGCTTAGATTTAGGTCCCATCACCATAATGGTATGCAATTATTCCAAAATACTGAAAAATCCCATATCCAAAATTCCTCTGGTCCCAAGCATTTTGGATAAGGGATACTCAACCTGTATTTTGGAAAAAAAATAAAATCTTAGAGATGTGCACTGGACACTTTTTGAGTTTTGTGTTTTGGTTTTGGATCTGGATCAAAGCCCGTGTTTTGGCTCTGGGTTGGTTTTTCCAAAACCACCCTTTTGGGTTTTGGTTTTGGATCTGGATTTTTTTGAAAAAAAAACAGTTAAAATTACAGAATTTTGTCTTTTTTTATTTTTGTTCCTGCAGTATTAATAACCTCAATAACATTAATTTCCACTCATTCCAGTCTATTCTGAACACCTCACACCTCACAATATTGTTTTTAAGCCAAAAGGTTGCACTGAGGTAACTGGAGGACTAAGCTAAGCGACACAAGTGGGCGGCATAAACACCTGGCCCATCTAGGAGTGGCACTGCGGTGTCAGACAGGATGGCACTTTTAAAACCCAGGCCCCAAACTGCACATAATGCAAAGAAAAAAAGAGGTTCAGGATGGAATTGTCTTGGGCCCTCCCACCCACTATTATGTTGTTTAACCAGGACATGTACAGTTTAATAAACCCATCGTTTCAGCGACAGGTGGTCCCCCTGGAAAAAGCTTTCCAAGTTCTCCGTATCATAGCTAGCTACAAACATACCATACCACTTCCATATTCTATGACTTTTCACATTATGAAAAGAGGCAAGAGGAAGAGGACAGTGTCAAGAAGGTGATTAAAAATTAGAGAGGCACATGCAATCAGGAACAAAACAGGCTTTCACCTCCACTCCTATCTTGGTGTGGAACAGAAAGGACTTTAACCAAGCAAATATATAATTACCACATTACTGGACAAACTGAAAAACTAGGGGCCAAAGCCTCTGAATTTGTACCCCCTTCTCCATTTTCAGGGATTACGATAATCTCGGATTTAATGCTGGGATGCAAATAAACTGGTGTATACCACAGGATCAAGATTGGATATTTTCCCCTTCATGGGGATATATTTACTAAGCTCCCGATTTTCACCGATTTGGTGTTTTTTCTTCAAAGTGTCATCTCGGGAATTTACTAAACACAAATCTCGGCAGTGATGAGGGCATTCGTATTTCTTTTGAAGTCAAAGAAAAAAAGTATGAATGAATACACCATCGGTCAAATACGCCTGTTATTTGATAGAACTTGGTAATTTACTAAAATTTGTATTTCACAAACACTGCCGGCAATAGCCAAACACTGCCGTGAAAAAATACAAATCGTAAAAAAAAAAAGCAGTTTTAAAACAGACCTGCTTTTTTTTACCGTGTTCTGATAGTCATGCATGGATCCATGATATCCGTGCATGGTTACCAGTGGGAATGGGTGGGAAATGATGTAAAATTAGAAAAAATAAATGCGTGGGGTCCCCGCTCCTAAGCAAAACCAGCCTCGGGCTCTTTGAGGCGGTCCTAGTTGACAAAATATGGGGGGGGAAATGACAGCGGTTCCCCCATATTTCATCAACCAGCACCGGGCTCTGCGCCTGGTCCTGGTTCAAAAAATACGGGGGACAAAAAGCGTAGGGGTCCCCCGTATTTTTTAAACCAGCACCGGGCTCCACTAGCCAGGTACATAATGCCACAGCCGGGGGACACTTTTATTGTGGTCCCGGTGACCCTGGCATTACATACCCAACTAGTCACCCCTGGCCGGGGTACCCTGGAGGAGTGAGAACCCCTTAAATCAAGGGGTCCCCCCCTCCAGCCACCCAAGGGCCAGGGGTGAAGCCCAAGGCTGTCCCCCCCATCCAAGGGCGGCGGATGGGGGGCTGATAGCCTTTTGGAAAAAATGTGAATATTGTTTTTAGTAGCAGTACTACAAGTCCCAGCAAGCCTCCCTCGCAAGCTGGTACTTGGAGAACCACAAGTACCAGCATGCGGTGGAAAACCGGGCCCGCTGGTACCTGTAGTACTACTACTAAAAAAATACCCAAAACAAAAAAGGACACACACACCGTGACAGTATAAGTTTATTACATACATGCACACCTCCAAACATACATACTTACCTATGTTCCCAAGAGGCTCGGTCCTCTTCTCCATGTAGAATCCTCAGGGTACCTGTGAATAAATTTATACTCACATAATCCAGGGTATCTTGTTTTCTTTGTATAATCCACGTACTTGGCAAAACAAAAAAACGGAAACCCGACCACGCACTGAAAGGGGTCCCATGTTTACACATGGGACCCCTTTCCCCGACTGCCAGGACCCCCCCCTGACTCCTATCAAAGAGGATCCCTTCAGCCAATCAGGGAGCGCCACGTCGTGGCACTCTCCTGATTGGCTGTGTGCTCCTGTAGTGTCTGTGAGGCAGCACACGGCAGAGATACAATGTAGCGCCTATGCGCTCCCTTGTATCCAATGGTTGTCAGCGGTGAGGTTACTTTTGGTCAACCGCTGACCGCAAAGTTTCCACCATTGGATACAATGGAGCGCATAGGCGCAACATTGTATCTCTGCCGTGTGCTGCCTCACAGACACTACAGGAGCACACAGCCAATCAGGAGAGTGCCACGACGTATAAATTTATTCACAGGTACCCTGAGGATTCTACATGGAGAAGAGGACCGAGCCTCGTGGGAACATAGGTAAGTATGTATGTTTGGAGGTGTGCATGTATGTAATAAACTTATACTGTCACGGTGTGTGTGTCCTGTTTTTGTGGGGTTATTTTTTTTAGTAGTAGTACTACAGGTCCCAGCGGGCCCGGTTTTCCACCGCATGCTGGTACTTGTGGTTCTCCAAGTACCAGCTTGTGGGGGAGGCTTGCTGGGACTTGTAGTACTGCTACTAAAAACAATATTCACATTTTTTTCAAAAGGCTATCAGCCCCCCATCCGCCGCCCTTGGATGGGGGGACAGCCTCGGGCTTCACCCCTGGCCCTTGGGTGACTGGAGGGGGGGACCCCTTGATTTAAGGGGTTCCCACTCCTCCAGGGTACCCCGGCCAGGGGTGACTAGTTGGGTATGTAATGCCAGGGCCGCCGGGACCACTATAAAAATGTTCACCGGCTGTGGCATTATGTACCTGACTAGTGGAGCCCGGTGCTGGTTTAAAAAATACGGGGGACCCCTACGCTTTTTGTCCCCCATATTTTTTGAACCAGGACCAGGCGCAGAGCCCGGTGCTGGTTGATTAAATATGGGGGAACCCCTGTCATTTGTTTCCCCATATTTTGGCAACCAGGACCGCCTCAAAGAGCCCGAGGCTGGTTTTGCTTAGGAGGGGGGACCCCACGCATTTTTTTTTTCGACTTTAAACTATTTTTTAATTTTTTAAAGATGCACAATGAAACCCTGCACGGATCTCACAGAGCCGGCCGAGTTTCATTGTTGTAATGACGGCAGTGTTTTACTATTCACTCCCGTAAAACACTGCCAAAATTAACGAATGACATTGACATCGGAAAACACGAAAATGTTAAATACGGCAGCTTAGTAAATGAGGCGTAAAAATTTCAAAAAGTTGCACAATTACACATTCGATGTCATTCGTGATGAATCTCCCTCCAAATCGGCACAAATACGAATTTTAGTAAATATACCCCATGGAGTCTGTAGACTTATTTTGTTAAAATCTCGTGGGTTTCTTTTTTCCATTTCTTTAATTGCATTTTTATTTACATATTTTGTGGCAGATGCCTTATTTTTGTTTTTCACAGCTCCCTGTTACACGCATGTGAGCATACCTGTGTGTCCCAGTTACACGCATGTGAGCATACCTATGGCCCTCATTCCGAGTTGTTCGCTCGTTCTTTTTCATCGCATCGCAGCGATTTTCCGCAAAACTGCGCGCTAAGAAGTTTGGTATTTTACTCACGGCATTACGAGGTTTTTTCATCGTTCTGGTGATCGTAGTGTGATTGACAGGAAGTGGGTGTTTCTGGGCGGAAACTGTCCGTTTTATGGGAGTGTGTGGAAAAATGCTGCCGTTTCTGGGAAAAACGCGGGAGTGGCTGAAGAAATGGGGGAGTGTCTGGGCGAACGCTGGGTGTGATCGCACTGGAAGAGTAAGTCTCGAGCTACTCAGAAACTGCACAGAAAAATCTTTTTGCAATATTGCGAATACTTCGTTCGCAATTCTGCTAAGCTAAGATACACTCCCAGAGGGCGGCGGCTTAGCGTGTGTACTGCTGCGAAAAGCGGCTAGCGATCGAACAACTCGGAATGAGGGCCTATGTGTCATGTTTATTTTATTCATATTTTATTTTTAAATAAAGCAGACCCTTAGATGTTTTAGCAGCCCCTCCTCAGCACACACAGCAGCCCCGGATCAGGCAAGTTGAATTCGGGTGGGTTCGGTACAATACTAAGCAGAACTGTGCAGTGAATTTTTTTTATTGAGCCTCTGCCCTAGTGGAGTTTACAACTCTAGTCCAAACTCATTTCATATTACAAGTAGGACTATGAGAGGATGCAATGCTAACCTCTGTGCCACCAGCATGCCTCAGCCTGGCAAGCCAGACATCTTCCTGGCTGTAAGCCACCATGAGACTCCTTACTGGGCCCTTATTCAGTAACTTTGTGCCTCACGGGAGCTCCTGGCCCATCTAGTACTGCAGTGCAATGGAAAGCTGATGCAATGCAAGATCACTGAAACTCTGTTCTTCTAACACCGCAAGGTCTTGCGATAACCCTATGCAGCCCTTATATTGTACAATTATTAAGGAGAAAACATTTACAAAATAAAGGAAAAAAACGTGTACAACAAATGCGCATCTTGTAAACAATCCCAAAATGTGTAACATTACTAAATCAAAATTAAGGTTGACTAATTGGAGCCATTCATTTGAGTCATCTTGTGCTGCAGTGCAATGGAAAGCTGATGCAATGCAAGATCCTTGAAACTTTGTTCTTCTAACACAGCAAGGTCTTGTGATAACCCTACGCAGCCCTTATATTGTACAATTATTAAGGAGAAAACATTTACAAAATAAAGGAAATGTGCATCTTGTAAATAATCCCAAAATGTGGAACATTACTAAAAAAAATTAAATTAAGGTTGACTAATTGGAGCCATTCATTGAGTCCCTAACAAGACATAATTGAGAAGAACCTCTCTCTAATGCTGGGTACACAGTGCACACTAGAAGATATATTTACTAGAGATGAGCAGGATCAGACAGGGCACCCTGGAATTATACGGCAGTGCCTCTGGAGTTATACAGCAGATAGACAGCACCCCTGGATTTATACAGCAGATAGGCAGCACCCCTGGATTTATACAGCAAATAGGCAACACTCCTGGACTTATACAGCATAGGCAGCACTCCTGGAGAATTACACAGCACAGCAGACATGCAGCAGAACCCCTTGACTTAAACAGCAGTGGGGCAGCACCCCTGGACTGATGGGGAGCATTCGGTGCATGCAAAAGTGCCACGGCAGGTGCTCTTTGTGATGGCATGGCTAGCCCGCCATAAGAAACGGCACTACTTGTTAATCTTGTTACTGGCTGTGGCACAGTTTCTAATGTTCATTAGTTTTCATACATCTCACATAACAAAAGCTTACTACTGTACCTAAATTCAAAAGTAAATATCAAACAATGAGCACATATTAAATTATCTTAATTATGTAGGTTTATTTTAAAGACTATGGGGCCTACAGTATTTATTAAACCATTTTTGTGGTAAATCCTCAAAAAAAATATGTTTTCAGAGGACTTCTGCATTGATTAAAAGTCTTCCCCAAATGTACCAAGAGAACACCACAGTAGATATTGGCTCCTATAATTTTGATGATAAATGCAGTCCCTATAGAAGTCTAAAAGGACAGCAATCTGGGCAAATGTATCAATCTCATCTCCTGATAGCAAACATCATCTTTTGATGGTATTAGTCATTGTAGCCTATAGGCAATTATTTTCATGTGGCAGATTTAATTTTTACTTGGGCAGATGGCTGGCCGTGATTACAAAGTAGCTGTGCCAAGTCCGAGCTGGGCATAAGCGTTCACTTTACTTTTTACACTTAGCTCTTTGCCCTGCATGATTTTCTAAATATGTTGCCCTGATAATTAATTTGTTATTGAAACAGTGTGTGGAATTTATGTTTATCATGAATTTTTTGTTGAGATTAGTAAATATGACCCTATAGCACTGAACATTGGGGGTCATTCAGATCCGATCGCTGCTGTGGGTGATCAGATCCGAACTGCGCATGCGTATGCACCGCAATGCACAGGCGCAACGGACGGCTGCAACGGGGATCGCCGGTCAGTGACGGGATTGTGTAAAGGATCCATTTGCACAGGCATTCGCAATGTAATTGACAGGAATGGGATGTTTGTGGGTGGCAACTGACCATTTACAGGGAGTGCAGGCAGGACCAAGCATTTGAAGGGAGGGTGTCTGACGTCAAATCCGGTGCCGAACAGCCTGATGTGATTGCAGTGGCTGAGTAAGTCCTGGGCTGCGCAGAAGCTGCACAAAATTAGTTTGTGCAGCTCTGCCACACATGCGTTCGCACACTCGCACAGCAAAAATACACTCCCCCTGTAGGCGGCGACTATCTGAATGCAGGACAGCAAAAATCGCTGCCCAGCAATCAGGTCTGAATGACCCCCCTTGTACTGTACATACTGTAGGCTTAATCTGTAGCATTGTTTTAATCATGATCACTATTATAGTTCTATTATAACTCTTCTGAAGCTGTTGGTTACGGGTGTGGTTCATCAAATCGACAGTATCTAGGTCGACAATGTTTAGGTCGACCACTATATGTCGACAGTCACTAGGTCGACATGGATGGAAGGTCAACAGGGTTTCTAGGTCGACACGTGCTAGGTCGACAGGTCTAAAGGTCGACATGAGGATTTTTTTTTTTTTGTGTCGTTTTCTTCGTAGAGTGACCAGGATCCCAAATTAGTGCACCATGTCCCCTCGCATGGCTCGCTTCGCTCGACATGCTTCGGGCATGGTGCCTTCGCTTCGCTCGGCACAGATTACCGTTCCAATCGTAGTCCACGTGGATCGTTAAGTATGAAAAAATAAAAAAAAGATAAAAAAAAAAAAAAACCTCATGTCGACCTTTAGACCTGTCGACCTAGCACATGTCGACCTAGAAACCATGTCGACCTTCAATCCATGTCGACCTAGTGACTGTCGACCTATAGTGGTCGACCTAAACATTGTCGACCTAGATACTGTCGATCTTCAGACCGGATCCCGTTGGTCACCTAGCAGACATTCACCTTCTGACATCAAGATATTAGCGTGGCAGTGGCTATGTTTATGAGTGACCCAGAATTTTTTGAGACCTTCAACCAAACTCTAATCGAAATGGACTTGTCAAGTGCAGTTATTATTTGTGTCAGGGCATCTTCTTGCCTGTTTGTGTAAATGGATTTTTGTTAGGTAAGACTCGGGTTGAGTAAAAAAAAGTAGAATAAAATGAATTCAAAGGGATATATGTCCAGGTCCTGTTTCTAATGCAAGGTACTTCAGACTGGAAAAAATCTATTACACTTTTAGAGTGCATCGACCGAAAACAGAAAGTCTGATCTCATAAGACACAGCCATAATGAGCAAATATATTTAGCAAAATGGAACATGTATAATGTTTTCTAGGGAAAACCCCAGGGAATCAGCATTCATGTTGTTCTTTGATAACATTACTATTTTATGACAATGATTACATATTTTTTCCTGAATTTGACTTTCCATATATAAAAAAGTAGGACATTATTCTTTCTGAAGAGAATAGGCAACTATTTAAAAAAAAAAAAGTAGTAAAAAAAAAAAACATTTTAGGACATAGAGAAAATAAATATAGGATTTTTTTTTTTTTTTTATAGAACATGGTGAAAACTGGTATAATTATCCCACTCAATGGGGAGGAATGTAATAGGGTGCGAGAATCAGGAAGTGAAAGATTTCGTGACAGTTCTCCTGATTTTTTAAAGTGGCAATCATTTAAATGTCAAAACCAGGTTGATATTGCCATGAAATCGATTGCCACTTCAAGAAAACAGATCTCTCACTTTCTTATTCTCACACCCTATTACATGCCTCACCCCCCCCCCCCCCCCCGTAATATATTTTTAGAATACTTTTACATTTCTCCACTATTTTTTAAATAGCATCTCCCTTTTAGAGTAAACTTTGAGTCCATGGGTTGACTGTAAAGTCCAAAGCCTATGTACCATCTGGAATAATAGTATTTTGTTTTATTATATTGTAATAAATTCTGTGTTTTTAAAGAAGGTTTTACGCTATGTTCCACCCATTTCTTTCTCTTCCCGGTATACATTGAGTTAAACTCTCATGGGAGAAAGGACTTGAGGAGAACATCAAAAAAACCTAACCCTACCTAAGCGCTGGTTGAGTGGTAATCTAAGGTTTTTTTCTTTGTATTTGCATTTGAGGTAGGAGGAGCCTCTTTCTCAGATTTACCCACACTAGCAGCTGACTGCGCACAGGGATATTCTTCTATCTTTCTATATTTGTGACTGTAAAGTCCAATGAATTTGGTGAAAGTTGACATTGCTGCTTACTTTTTTACATATAGTTTTCACTTTAGGTGAAAAGATTGCTGACTGTTCTAATGAAACATGACAGCAAAGTGTTTGCAGAAAATATGTAAGAATTATGGCCATTCAGTAAATAATCAGTAGAGATTAAAACTATTTTATTGAACTGGTTCATTTAATCACTATAAAAATATGCTGGAATTTCTCTAAATTTAGAATGAAAATAAATTTAGAGCAACATTTTATCAATTTCAACCAAGTTCAACATGGGTTAACCGTGTCTTATTGGTCATATGTGAACTATCTCAAATATGATAGAGCACTGACATATTTTAAAGTTTTTTATTTGAACGGTGAACCCCAAAAGGGAACCTGGGACATGAATGATGAACCTCAAAGTCAAATAACCTTGAACATGAAATGAAAATATGAGCTGCATATTTTAAACCAAAAAATCTAATTAAAGTCTATTGAAGATTGTACCTTGAATATATTCTTTGTCATCAAACTGGCTGCAACTTGAATGAATTTAGAAACTTTATGAAAAACTCTGATCATCATTAGTAATCAGCCATAAAAATAGTGGAGTGGGAGTCTATGGCTTGAGCACCTTCAGAATCATCTGTTGCTGGCAAATTGGAGGTTGCGATTATTACTTTCCAGTGTGTTGTGCCCGGGGCGGTGGAGTCAGTATCCAAACCTTTGACTCCTACACCTCTATTTTGCTACTGTCCAACTCCGACTCTTTCATAAATGATACAATATTTTACATGCATTCTTTCTAGACTACAATTTGAGCCTTATGGTAAATAAATCTTTGCAATACATGGTAAAATCAAAGTTCAAATAGTAGCTTGGTAATGAGATTGCCAAATAGGCCTTATTCAGAATTGATCGCA
The DNA here is from genome assembly GCF_028390025.1 of Pseudophryne corroboree. Taxonomy (NCBI): domain Eukaryota; kingdom Metazoa; phylum Chordata; class Amphibia; order Anura; family Myobatrachidae; genus Pseudophryne; species Pseudophryne corroboree. The sequence goes on from NC_086455.1 coordinate 57,750,165, forward strand.
GCCTCTGTGTTTGCACAAATGGCTGCTTTTCAGGTTCTGTGCATGCGCAGTGGCTGCAGTGCGTGTGCGTGAACAATCATGATGCAATTGCATCCCAGAAGGATGCATTCACATCATGAGTGAAAGGCCGTGGGCGTCCGGGTGTGGCAAAGCGGCATTGGGGGGAGTGCACCAGGAAATGCAGGGGTGTCTTGGCCATTTTCGGGGTTGGCTGATGATGTTGCCTGGGTTTCCTGCTATCGGAAACATGGCGACAGTGGCCGTGTCTACGCAGCCATGCTGTATAGACAGGGGTCAACCTCTATTTGAGGTTTTTGCAATTTGATGGCAATTGAATTGCAATCTTATCGCAGGGCGGTGCCACACATGCTGGGTGGCCTTGCCCTTTGCTGGGTGGCCCCCAGTATGAAATTTTAGTGGTCGCAGATTTTGCTATAATAGCTGGGTGGATTAATTATATCTCAGTTTAATGTGTAATGGCATTGTAGTGGGTAATGGCAGCAATTTAGTTGTGGGTGACTGTGGCAGCATGGCATAATTATAATAGCACAATATGAGGGTGGTTCAGTAAGTAAGTAAAAATGCAGATTGCAAAGGGTAATTCATCTAAAATGACCTAGGTTGCTGTAAACAGGCATCATATTGCTGCACAAAAATGCCAGTCCACACGCAGCCAGGCGCATGCATTAGTTGTTGAGGTACTGGATCATCCTTCCTACAGCCTTGACATCGCACCAAGTGATTTCCATCTCTTTGGACAATTGAAGAAGCACCTGGGTGGATGGCGATTCGCAACCACTGGTGAAGTTCAGCAAGCCGTCATGTCCTGGCTTCAGGCGCTTGACACTGATTTCTTCTATGATAATATAGATGTCTTTGTGTACCAATGAAACAAATGCTTAGATAAGTATGGGAACTATGTGGAAAATAAATCTGTACTGAGGCCATCTCATCGCAGCAAGTGGAATGACCTCGTGAGGAGGATCCCCAGACGCCTGCAGACCCTCAGGAACTGTAAGTAATGTACAGTACAGTAGATTACTGTACAGTACTTTAAGTTACTGTAATTACAGGTACTGTATAAAACAGGGTCTGCTGTAGCAGCAGGTATCCGGTCTGGTTGTGGTATGAAGGGTCGACCACACTTAGGTTGACAGTGTCTAGGTCGACCACTATTGGTCGACAGTAACTCGGTCGACAATGATTCTAGGTCGACAGTGTTTCTAGGTCAAGATGTTCTATGTCGACAGGCCAAAGTGTCGACATGAGTTTTTAAAAAAAATGTGTGTCGTTTTCTCCGTACAGTGACCGGGAGAAAACCCCAATTAGTATACCATGTCGCTCCGCTACTGCTGCACTCAGCATAGGTTACTATTCCCAATCGTAGTACACGTGCATCGTTAAGTATGAAAAAGTTCAAGAAAAGAAAAAAAATTGTGAAAAACTCATGTCGACCTTTTGGCCTGTCAACCTAGAACACGTCGACCTGGAAACCCTGTCGATCTAGTTACTGTCGACCAATAGTGGTTGACCTAGACATTGTTGACCTACATGTAAGTGTGGTCGACCTAGAGACCGGATACCATCTGGTCTATACAGTACCTGTAGATCTACACTAAAAATGTCTACAGTGATTCCGTCGTACACTAATGGTCGATATTCATTAGGTCGACAGCCAAATGGTAAACAGTGTGCAAAGGTAAACAGGGTCAAAAGGTCTACAGGGTCAAAAGGCCAACAATTATTTTTTTTACATTTTTCCAACTTTTACAGCATTTATTATCCATGTCAAAGACTATTATCATTAGTAACCTTGTTACTATTACCATTAGTAACCGAGCCCAAAGTGTGGCGAGAGAACACATGTCATCAAATTGACTATCCATGTCCCAAACTACTGTACAGAACTGTATCACCATTAGTAAAGTTTTGGCGTGTGAAACGACCCACCACGCCTGAATTGTAGCGAACGAAGCAAGCACGCGTGGGGACGCTTTTCAACAAATTGGGATTAGAAATGTTTTAGAACATTGAGTTTCGACATTTTGATCCTGTCGACCCTTTTTCTGTCGCCCTTATGACTGTTGACCTTTTACTGTCGACCAAATGACTGTCTATCTTTTTAATGTCTATCTTCTGTATTACAACCGTAGCAGCATTACTGTTTGCCTTAATGTACGGTAAATGACAGTCAGGTGTTGTATGGGAAGTTCACTGTGTTCTAAGGGGCATTCATGTTGCAGATTGTATTCTAAGGGACATTTGTTTTTCAGATAGTATTCTAAGGGCAATACTCTGGCAGATTGTATTCTAAGGGAGATTTGTGTTTCAGATAGTATTCTAAGAGCATTACTGTGGCAGATTGTTTTCTAAGGGATGTTACTGTGGCAGAATTTATTTTAAGGGACATTACTGTGGCAGAATTTATTCTAAGGGATGTTACTGTGGCAGAATTTATTTTAAGGGACATTACTGTGGCAGAATTTATTCTAAGGGATGTTACTGTGGCAGAATTTATTCTAAGGGACATTACTGTGGCCTAATGTGTTATAAGGTACATTACTCTTGCATTACAGTAATGTGTTATAGGGTCCATGACTGTGGCAGATCTCTACTTTGTAATGTAAGGAGAACAGAATGACAGGCATGGGAATGGAGAGAGTTAAACCTCCTGTGATGGGTGTGGCCCAAAATGACATGACAGGTTACAGCCAATTATAGTTAAGGGAGGGACCAGTATATATAGGGGATGCATAGGGCATTATGGGTCTCTTTTAGTTTGCCTTCCCGCCCTCCCGCCCCATGTTAGTTTGCTTAGGCACGGAGTGTTGTGGCTTTAGGTTGTTAGTACTGGTTTTCTCGTTGGCTATTTGGCGGAAAAGAACGGCAGGTTCTGGTTTGGTTTGTTAGTCACAGTTTTTACGGTGTTGGTGTGGTTTAGGTGCACTCACCTCCATTGACTTTTAAGGCCGCTAGATCACCCAACAGGGGGCAGCATCATCACCCATCAGGGTGGGTAGTCAGCGTGGAGGTCTGAGTTGGATACCTTTGTATGGTTTTTGTGGTAGATTAGGATTGTTTTAGTTTTAATGTCTTTGAAGTTATCTTCAGTGGGTTTTTAGCCATTCTTTATTCTGCCACCATATTTGGTTAATATTATATGCTAATTTAATATTTTCCTTTACAGGTTTTTCTAGTGGTTAGGGTTACAATAAATAGCTAACAATTTTCTGCCAAATTCAAGTCTCCATGTCTTTATTCTTAGTATAAGGGTATAGGATGTTTTACTGTTAGAATGGAGGCACACATCAGCCATTAGGAGGTTTATGTGAATATACTGCACTATTACTATGATGTACAGTACAGTAACATGACTATGGTGCTCTACTGTGTGACACAATGTGAATCAAGGGCAGTACTGTGATGTGACATGAATAAACTGCACTACTGTAATGTGACGTGAATACTGTAAGATGGATTCAGGTGAGTGCTGCATCATCTGTCATGAAATCAATTTACTGTATACTGTAATGTACTGTACAGTACTGAGATGGTTATGGGTGGGAGGGCCGCATGAGGGCCGCATGTTGATGTGTGTCATAATGTTTATAAGGGCAATGCTAATGTGTGTCATAATGTCTCTAAAGGTACAGTAGTGTTCTGTCTAATACCCTGGACCTAATGTACTACTGTTCTGTAGAGATACTGTCAGTGTACTGTATAGTGTAATGTCACATATAAATTTTCCCTTAAGTTTTTTAGACAGTAAAATACACTACTGTATGCCCACCTGAGTGATTAGGTGCAGGGTACTAGAATAAACAATTTTATTGATGTGTATACTGCATATATATTTTTTTATAGGGGTTGACGAACAGCGCCGTACAAGGCGGAAAAGGTGGAGCTGCCAAGCTTGTAAGTATTGTCAAGTACAGTACAGTACTGTACAATAGTGATTTATACAGTATTTTCAATGCGTCCCACCCCCTCTGCCCTGACCAGCCCAGATAACTTACCGCAATCTGGACGGGAGGGAGGGTGGGACACTTCCTGTGAGATCCGGTGGCCGGGAGGTGTAGGGCAGCGGTGAGGTCCGGCGGCTGGCTGCGCAGCATCACCTATGGCATCATGTCACGCTGCGCAGTGCACCCAGCCGGAGCCAGGGGAAAGTGAGCAGGGGGAGCTGGGCAGCGTCTCAGCCTCCTGAGGACGCTCAACGTTGGCCGACATATAAAAAGCAAGGTTGATGGCCAGTCCCAGGATTGAATCCCGGACAATTTTAGGTCAGAATCCCGCCGATACTGGTATTGGCCACCCTAGTTGGACCATTACGTTTATTAGAAACAGTACAGTACAGTATGTTACTACTGTATGAGTCTATTTCGTGGTCAGGTCCAACGACAGGGGTGTGTGCCCGTTCTTCTGGGTCCAGCTCTGGTACAGGCAGTTACGGGACGTGGCAGCAGCTGCGCTGGGCGGGATTCTTGTGGCCTGCGCAGGCCTCTCCTGCTGTGCCATCTTCAGGTCTGTATACTGGGGAGTGCAAGCAGATTCAGACTGGCCCACTGGGGTATAGGGGAACCCCCCCCCCAGTGGGCCCTACTGCCTGGTGGGGCTCCTCCTCCTCCTCTAAGGAAGAGGTTCCAGACTGTGCACTTGAATTATACATTATGCATACAGTGGGTGGGATTCAAATGATATATCACGCCCAATTTCCTTTATAAAATGATCTCCGTTATCACGCTTATTGCGCCCATAGTAATCAGGTTTAGCTGTGTAAAGGGTTGGGTGCCTCCCTACTTTGGGGGTAGCGAGCTGAAATAATGATACCACGCCCCTGAGGGCAAAAACAGAACGGGTGTGGAAAGGGGTAAAAATAATTGAATCCCGCCCAGTGTGTTCCATTATAATGCACAGTACTATGGTGCATTTTCTATCATGCATTGCTGTTATTAATCTGCTACATTATCATGCATGCACTGGCAATATTGACTATATATATATATATATATATATATATATATATACACACACTGCTCAAAAAAATAAAGGGAACACTTAAACAACACACTAACTCCAAGTCAATCACACTTCTGTGAAATCAAACTGTCCACTTAGGAAGCAACACTGAATCAATTTCACATGCTGTTGTGCAAATGGAATAGACAACAGGTGGAAATTATAGGCAATTAGCAAGACACCCCCAGTAAAGGAGTTGTTCTGCAGGTGGTGACCACAGACCACTTCTCAGCTCCTATGCTTTCTGGCTGATATTTTGGTCACTTTTGAAAGCTGGCGGTGCTTTTACTCTAGTGGTAGCATGAGACGGAGTTTACAACCCACACAAGTGGCTCAGGTAGTGCAGCTCATCCAGGATGGCACATCAATGCGAGCTGTGGCAAGAAGGTTTGCTGTGTCTGTCAGCGTAGTGTCCAGAGCATGGAGGCGCTACCAGGAGACAGGCCAGTACATCAGGAGACATGGAGGAGGCCATAGGAGGGCAACAACCCAGCAGCAGGACCGCTACCTCTGCATTTGTGCAAGAAGGAACAGGAGGAGCACTGCCAGAGCCCTGCAAAATGACCTCCAGCAAGCCACAAATGTGCATGTGTATACTCAAACGATCAGAAACAGACTCCATGAGGGTGGTATGAGGGCCCGACGTCCACAGGTGGGTGTTGTGCTTACAGCCCAATACCGTGCAGGAAGTTTGGCATTTGCCAGAGAACACCAAGATTGGCAAATTCGCCACTGGCGCCCTGTGCTCTTCACAGATGAAAGCAGGTTCTCACTGAGCACATGTGAAAGACGTGACAGAGTCTGGAGACGCCAAGGAGAACGTTCTGCTGCCTGCAACATCCTCCAGCATGACCGGTTTGGCAGTGGGTCAGTAATGGTGTGGGGTGGCATTTCTTTGGGGGGGCCACACAGCCCTCCATGTGCTCGCCAGAGGTAGCCTGACTGCCATTAGGTACTGAGATGAGATCCTCAGACCCCTTGTGAGACCATATGCTGGTGCGGTTGGCCCTGGGTTCCTCCTAATGCAAGACAGTGCTAGACCTCATGTGGCTGGAGTGTGTCAGCAGTTCCTGCAAGATGCAGGCATTGATGCTATGGACTGGCCCGCCCGTTCCCCAGACCTGAATCCAATTGAGCACATCTGGGACATCATGTCTCGGATGCTTTAGTCCAGGTCTGGGAGGAGATCTCTCAGGAGACTATCTGCCACCTCATCAGGAGCATGCCCAGGCATTGTAGGGAGGTCATACAGGCACGTGGAGGCCACACACACTACTGAGCCTCATTTTGACTTGTTTTAAGGACATTACATCAAAGTTGGATCAGCCTGTAGTGTGTTTTTCCACTTTAATTTTGAGTGTGACTCCAAATCCAGACCTCCATGGGTTAATAAATTTGATTTCCATTGATAATTTTTGTGTGATTTTGTTGTCAGCACATTCAACTATGTAAAGAACAAAGTATCTAATAAGAATATTTCGTTCATTCATTCAGATCTAGGATGTGTTATTTTAGTGTTCCCTTTATTTTTTTGAGCAGTGTATATATATTTATATATATTAGAGATGAGCGGGTTCGGTTCGTCGAGATCCGAATCCCCCCGAACTTCACCTATTTTACACAGGTCCGAGGCAGCCTCAGATCTTCCCACCTTGCTCGGTTAACCCGAACGCGGCCACACATCATCATCCCGCTGTTGGTTTCTCGCGAGATTTGTATTCTATATAAAGATCCGTGCGTTGCCACCATTTTCACTCGTGCGTTGGAGATTGAATGGAGAGGACGTGGCTACGTTCTCTGCCTGCAAATCTCCATATGTCTGCTCAGTGTGCTGCTAATATCTATGCTTATTGTGCTGCAGTGCAAATATCTGTGCTCAGTGTGCTGCAAATATCTACGTTTTCTGCCTAAAAAGCTCCAAATCTGTGCTCAGTGTGCTGCAAATATCTGTGCTCAGTGTGCTGCATTTTGCTGACCAACAGTATATAGTTGTACAGTAAAGCAGGCCATTGCTGTATCTTGCAGCTCCGTGTCACTGAGTTGCAAGTATCCATTCCATATCTGTGCTGCATTTTTGTGAGCAGTATTTATAGTAGTACAGTGCAGCATTTTGGTGACCAATAGTATATAGTCATACAGTACAGTATGCCATTGCTGTATCTTGCAGCTCTGTGTCACTGCAAGTATCCATTCCATATCTGTGCTGCATTTTTGTGAGCAGTATATATAGTAGTACAGTGCAGCTTTTTGGTGACCAACAGTATATAGTTGCACAGTACAGTAGGCCATTGCTGTATCTTGCAGCACCGTGTCACTGCAAGTATCCATTCCATATCTGTGCTGCATTTTTGTGAGCAGTATATATAGTAGTACAGTGCAGCATTTTGGTGACCAACAGTATATAATTGTACAGTACAGTAGGCCATTGCTGTATCTTGCAGCTCTGTGTCACTGCAAGTATACATTCCATATCTGTGCTGTATTTTTGTGAGCAGTATATATAGTAGTACAGTGCAGCATTTTGGTGACCAACAGTATATAGTTGTACAGTACAGTAGGCCATTGCTGTATCTTGCAGCTCCGGTCCACTGCAAGTATCCAATCCATATCTGTGCTGCATTTTTGTGAGCAGTATATATAGTAGTACAATGCAGCATTTTGGTGACCAACAGTATATAGGTGTACAGTACAGTAGGCCATTGCTGTATCTTGCAGCTCCGTGTCACTGCAAGTATCCATTCCATATCTGTGCTGCATTTTTGTGAGAAGTACATATAGTAGTACAGTGCAGCATTTTGGTGACCAACAGTATATAGTTGTACAGTGCAGTAGGCCATTGCTATTGATATAATAATATTACTGGCATATAATTCCACACATTAAAAAATGGAGAACAAAAATGTGAAGGGTGAAATAGCGAAAGATCAAGATCCACTTCCACCTCGTGCTGAAGCTGCTGCCACTAGTCATGGCAGAGACAATTCAATGCCATCAACGTCGTCTGTCAAGGCCGATGCCCAATGTCATAGTAGAGAGCATGTAAAATCCAAAAAACTAAAGTTCAGTAAAATGACCCAAAAATCTAAATTAAAAGCATCTGAGGAGAAGCATAAACTTGCCAATATGCCATTTACGACACGGAGTGGCAAGGAACGGCTGAGGCCCTGGCCTATGTTCATGGCTAGTGGTTCAACTTCACATGAGGATGGAAGCACTTATCCTCCCGCTAGAAAACTGAAAAGAGTTAAGATGGCAAAAGCACAGCAAAGAACTGTGCGTTCTTCTAAATCACAAATTCCCAAGGAGAGTCCAATTGTGTCGGTTGCAATGCCTGACCTTCCCAACAGTGGACGGGAAGAGGTGGCTCCTTCCACCATTTGCACGCCCCCTGCAAGTGCTGGAAGGAGCACCCACAGTCCAGTTCCTGATAGCCAAATTGAAGATGTCACTGTTGAAGTACACCAGGATGAGGATATGGGTGTTGCTGGCGCTGAGGAGGAAATTGACAAGGAGGATTCTGATGGTGAGGTGGTTTGTTTAAGTCAGGTACTCGGGGAGACACCTATTGTCCGTAGGATGAATAAGGCCATTAACATGCCTGGTCAAAATACCCCAAAAAATCACCTCTTCGGTGTGGAAATATTTCAACAGAAATGCGGACAACTGGTGTCAAGCAGTGTGTTGCCTTTGTCAAGCTGTAATAAGCAGGGGTAAGGACGTTAACCACCTAGGAACATCCTCCCTTATACGTCACCTGGAGCGCATTCATCAGAAGTCATTGACAAGTTCAAAACTTTGAGTGACAGTGGAAGCAGTCCACTGACAACTAAATCCCTTCTTTCTCTTGTACCCAAGCTCCCAGTGCAAACCACACCACCAACTCCCTCAGTGACAATTTCCTCCTTAGACAGGAATGCCAATAGTCCTGCAGGCCATGTCACTGGCAAGTCTGACGAGTCCTCTCCTGACTGGGATTCCTCCAATGGATCCTTGAGTGTAACGCCTACTGCTGCTGGCACTGCTGTTGTTTCTGCTGGGAGTCGTTCATCATCCCAGAGGGGAAGTCGGAAGACCACTTGTACTACTTCCAGTAAGCAATTGACTGTCCAACAGTCCTTTGCGAGGAAGATGAAATATCACAGCAGTCATCCTGTTGCAAAGCGGATAACTCAGGCCTTGGCAGCTGTGTTGGTGTTAGACGTGCATCCGGTATTCATCGTTAGTTCACAGTGACTTAGAGAATTTCTTGAGGTAGTGTGTCCCGGTACAAAATACCATCTAGGTTCCACTTCTCTAGGCAGGCGATACCGAGAATGAACACAGACGTCAGAAAAAGACTCACCAGTGTCCTAAAAAATGCAGTTGTACCAAATGTCCACTTAACCACGGACATGTGGACAAGTGGAGCAGGGCAGACTCAGGACTATATGACTGTGACAGCCCACTGTGTAGATGTATTGCCTCCCACAGCAAGAAACAGCAGCGGCGGCACCAGTAGCAGCATCTCGCAAATGCCAACTTGTTCCTAGGCAGGCTACGCTTTGTATCACCGCTTTCCATAAGAGGCACACAGCTGACAACCTCTTACAGAAACTGAGGAACATCATCGCAGATTGGCTTACCCCAATTGTACTCTCCTGGGGATTTGTGGCATCGGACAACGCCACCAATATTGTGCGCGCATTACATGTGGACAAATTCCAGCACGTCCCATGTTTTGCACATACATTGAATTTGGTGGTGAAGAATTTTTTAAAAAACGACAGGGGCATGCAAGAGATGCTGTCGGTGGCCCGAAGAATTGCGAGCCACTTTCGGCATTCAGCAACCGCGCGCCGAAGACTGGAGCACAAGCAAACACTCCTGAACCTGCTCCGCCATCATCTGAAGCAAGAGGTGGTAACGAGGTGGAATTCAACCCTCTATATGCTTCAGAGGATGGAGGAGCAGCAAAAGGCTATTCAAGCCTATACATCTGCCTACGATATAGGCAAAGGAGGGGGAATGCACCTGACTCAAGTGCAGTGGAGAATGATTTCAACGTTGTGCAAGGTTCTGCAACCCTTTGAACTTGCCACACGTGAAGTCAGTTCAGACACTGCCAGCCTGAGTCAGGTCATTCCCCTCATCAGGCTTTTGCAGAAACAGCTGGAGAGATTGAAGGAGGAGCTAAAATGGAGCGATTCCGCTAGGCATGTGGGACTTGTGGATGGAGTCCTTAATTCGCTTAACCAGGATTCACGGGTGGTCAATCTGTTGAAATCAGAGCACTACATTTTGGCCACCGTGCTCGATCCTAGGTTTAAAGCCTACGTTGTATCTCTCTTTCCGGCAGACACAAGTCTGCAGAGGTTCAAAGACCTGCTGGTGAGACACTTGTCAACTCAAGCGGAACGTGACCCGTCAACTGCTCCTCCTTCACATTCTCCCGCAACTGGGTTTGCGAGGAAAAGGCTAAGAATTACGAGCCCGCCCGCTGGCGTTGATGCAGGGCAGTCTGAAGTGAGTGCTGACATCTGGTCTGGACTGAAGGACCTGCCAACGATTACTGACATGTCGTCTACTGTCACTGCATATGATTCTGTCATCATTGAAAGAATGGTGGATGATTATATGAGTGACTGCATCCAAGTAGGCACGTCAGACAGTCCGTACGTATACTGGCAGGAAAAAGAGGCAATTTGAAGGCCCTTGCACAAACTGGCTTTATTTTACCTAAGTTGCCCCCCCCTCCAGTGTGTACTCCGAAAGAGTGTTTAGTGCAGTCGGTAACCTTGTCAGCGATTGGCGTACGAGGTTACTTCCACAAAATGTGGAGAAGATGATGTTCATCAAAATGAATTATAATCAATTCCTCCGTGGAGACATTCACCAGCAATTGCCTCCAGAAAGTACACAGGGACCTGAGATGGTGGATTCCAGTGGGGACAAATTAATACTCTGTGAGGAGGGGGATGTACACAGTGAAAGGGGTGAGTAATCGGAGGATGATGATGAGGTGGACATCTTGCCTCTGTAGAGCCAGTTTGAGCAAGGAGAGATTGATTGCTTCTTTCTTTGGTGGGGGCCCAAACCAACCAGTCATTTCAGCCACAGTTGTGTGGCAGACCCTTTGGCTGAAATGATGGGTTTGTTAAAGTGTGCATGTCCTGTTTATACAACATAAGGGTGGGTGGGAGGGCCCAAGGACAATTCCATCTTGCACCTCTTTTTTTTTTAATTATCTTTTCATCATGTGATGTTTGGGGCCAATTTTTTTAAGTGCCATCCTGTCTGACACTGCAGTGCCACTCCTAGATGGGCCAGGTGTTTGTGCCGCCCACTTGGGTCGCTTAGCTTAGTCATCCAGCGACCTCTGTGGAAATTTTAGGACTAAAATAATATTGTGAGGTGTTCAGAATAGACTGGATATGAGTGGAAATTGTGGTTATTGAGGTTAATAATACTATAGGATCAAAATTACCCCCAAATTCTATGATTTAAGCTATTTTTGAGGGTTTTTTGAAAAAAAAACACCCGAATCCAAAACACACCCGAATCCGACAAAAAATTTTCAGGGAGGTTTTGCCAAAACGCGTCCGAATCCAAAACACGGCCGCGGAACCGAATCCAAAACGAAAACACAAAACCCGAAAAATTTCTGGTGCACATCTCTAATATATATATATACATATATCAAGGGCCCCAGCCAATGCAGTTTCTAATGATTAGGTAAACCAATGTGGAGGCTGGCAGCAAACCTATGCGTGGGCCCCTAGCACTGCATTCCCCGATAGGACCTTCATGCCCCAGTCCAACATTGAGTGCAAGGGGAAGTGAGTTTCTCCCTGGGGTAAGAGTGGATTTGTGAGGGGGATACAGGGCTTCGGGATGGTGTGGGAGGGCTGGCAATGCATGAAACAGCCTGTGGGCTGTGTGGGGTAGGAAGGAGAGATACTGTACATACAGTACTGTACTGTATGTCCTGTATACTGTACTGTATGTACAGTATATACTGTAGAAAAAAAATATATATATACTGTATACAGTACTGTATATACTGTACTGTGTATTGTACAGTATATATTTACAGTATTTATTAACTGTTTCTTACTGTATATATGGGAGCACAACAAATTCAATTGTGCAATTATATACTGTACTATACTGTGCATACTCTATATTTTATACTGTATAATTTATACATTACAGCGTCACCTACGGTACTGTTAATTTTTTTTTCACAGTACCACCACCACCACCTGCTCGCACACAGCCTCCCCAGGCCCAAGAGGAGGAAGAGAGGGAGGTGCCAGGCCTCATCTGAACTGGTAAGCATGCTACTCTCTGATTTTTGCCTCGTTTCCCAGTGGTATTGTTTAACGAGAATTCTGGTGCGACTTTCATGACTTGGGAACCTGGCAGTCGAGCTACTGATGCCGGAATCCACATACCACTTAAAATGGCAGTGACGATGGCTCGAATTGGGTGGGAGACCAGCACCGTGATCCCGACAGACAGGATCCTGATCGTTAGGACGCCGGATGAAGTGAGTATAAAGCCATGTAAGGGAGAGTTACAGTAGGTTTAGGCACCACCAGGGGGCACTTGGGGTTAAGCGCCACGGTGGAAGTATAGGTTTAGGCTGCAGGAGGGGAGCTCTTGGGTTAGAGTGGATGGGGGTACTATCTGTGGTATGGGGATGGGGGTACTTTCTTAGCTGCACTGATAGTTAAAATGGGTGTGGTCATGTGTCATGAGGGTGTGTGGTCGCACAAAACTAGGGGAGTTGCTACTTGACAATAGGGGCATGGCCACATTATACCGCACACCGTAATGCCCCTTACACATTATTCCACACACTGTATTGCCCATTACACATTATGCCACACAACGTAATGCCTTACATATTATACCAAACACCGTAATGCCTACAGTGTTACATACTGTATCATACCACACACAGTTATGCCACTGACACCATTTTATGTCCCATACACAAAAATGCCCCATGTAAAGTATGCCCCAGTTACCACCACCAAATTTCTTAATGGTACTCCGTATCACCCTGTACCACCCTACTTTCAGCACTGGGTACTATACAGTACTTAACAAACCCCTGTCGGGATCCTGACAGATAGGATCCTGATCTTAAGGACGCCAGATGAAGTGAGTACTGTATACAGCCATGGAAGGGAGAGTTAGGTTTGGCACCACAAGGGGGCACTTAGGGTTAAACACCAAGGGGGAGGTTTAGGTTTAGGCTGCACGAGGGGATCTTTTGGGTTAGAGTGGAGGGGGGTACACTATACAGTACTTAACGAACCCCTGTCGGTATTTTCCCATTTGGTATTTTTGCAATCGGGATGCCATCGTCGGGGTACTGAGCGGGATGCCAGCGATATCATATGATATTTTTTTTTTTGTTGTGTTTATTAAATAGAAGAAATGTAACACACATGTAATAATACAATATGAAACATTAAAGGCGGACAGTTGACACGCCTGTCCGTTCATCACAGCGATATGTTTAATTGTAGAATACTGCAAGGCAAAGTAATTAATTCCCCAATGGTCATAAAGTATAGTATAATAATACATACTGTAACAGCTACGCCAAAGCGTGACAATGAGAGAGGGTGGAATGATAAATATCCAATAGTGAGAGTTCCCTTTTAGATAAACTAAAACGGTGGCGACCCATCAGTAAGAGTTGTTACATTATACCAAGTTGTTAATCTAACCACTTTACGGATATTCTCTTTGGTATCAATAGACAGTGTGAGCAAGAAAGGAAGCCAAATTTCAAAAAAACCAGCAGCACGGGATTCAACATCTAAAGCACATTCAGTCCAGTCCATTTGGAATAGGAGTAATAACCGGGGCAACATAAGAGAAATAGGGATATGGTCTTTTTGTATCCATTGGGACAGTATTGTTTTCTTCGCTGCAGCTGTGATGCGAGCCAGAAGCAGTCGTATACCTTTGGTTAGTACAGGGGTTTGGGGTTCTATATAGTTCCAGAAGGCCCATGCCATTGTTAATGTAAATGGGATACCCAAGTTGGTCTTAATGTATATCTGTACTAGATCCCAGAATGATTGTATAACTTGTCAAGACCATAAACAATGTATAATATCAGCATCAGGGGATCGACATTTGAAACATAAGGAGTCATCTGCAGCCCCAGTAAGGAACCGCAGTCGAGGAGTATAATAAGCTCTGTGCAGAATTTTCAAATGCATCTCCGCATACGAGGAAGATACCAACTGTTTAGTGAGCAAATTAGACCATTTAATAATCGTGTGTACATCTACTCCCGCAAAGACATCTTTCCATTTAGCTATGCCCGTGGTGGTTTTAGTATAGTCAATCTTTCGTCTGATATAAGTGTATATTAAAGATGTAGAGTGAGGGGAGTCTAGACGTCGTCGTACTATTCCATCCAGTGGAAAAGTGAGATCAGTGGACTGTGAGTGGGCTAAAACGGATGTTACAAAGCTACGCATTTGAAAATACACAAAAAAAGGGAAGTGTAAAGTCGGGTATCTTTCCCGTAATTGGGACAAATATAATACCGCTGAGCAGTCATCATTTAAGAATTGAAATAATGGGCGGAGTCCCCGGAGGTGCCAACTGTGTATAATCTCACCTGCCTCCCCTCCCTGAAAAGCCGGATTCCCTAATAAAGGCTGGAACAGGGAATGTGTCAGAGTGAGTTTAGAACGTTTTCTAATGTGATGCCATGCCTTGTAGGGAGCATATAATAATGGAATTGATTTTAAATCCTGCGATATGGAGGAATTCGGGAAATGTAATATCTTTAGCAAATCATGACTAGGGAGCAAAGCCTGTTCTAGTTCCTTGTTAACAAAATTGTCCCCATCACCTATCCAGTCCAAGGCACATCTATAATTAGCCGCTAAAGAATAATCTTCCAGGCAAGGGAGATTGACTCCCCCAAGTGAGGGTGGTTGTTTTAATTTAAACAATGCAATTCGAGGACGTTTATTCGCCCATATAAATTTAGTAATGGCTTTATTTAATGTATGGATATCCTTTTTGGATAACAAGAATGGGAGCATCTGTATCGGATAAAGCAAACGCGGAAAAGACACCATTTTGTATAAATGGCACCTACCCAAATATGAGATCGGCAGGTGTTGCCACGTCGTAAAGTCCTCAATTATCCTATTAATGTAGTAAGAAAAATTTAAAGAATACAATTCCGAGGGACTAGATGATACACGTATACCAAGATATGTTATATAGTTATGCGCCCATTTAAATGGGAAAGCACCATCCCATCCCCCCCTCGCATCTCCACCTAACGCCAGTGTCTCCATCTTATCGAAATGAATCAAAAATCCTGATATTAAGTTGAAATTCCGCAAAGTAGTCAATAGTGAGGGAAAAGATGTTATAGGATCGCTGAAATATAGTAAAAGATCATCCGCAAAGGCAGATACTTTTATGGTATGAGAGCCCACTGCAATACCCTTCCAGGACTCTTCATTAATAAATGTGCGTATGAGCGGATCTAAAGCCAAATTAAATAACAATGGAGAGAGGGGGCAACCCTGTCTCGTCCCCCTATGTAGCTGAAATGAATTTGTATTTAACCCATTAATCGTAATAAATGCTTGAGGTGTGGCATATAAAGTTTTAAAAACATTGATAAACTCCGTACCAAAGTGTTGGGCCTGTAGGACTCGCAGTATATGAGACCAAGAGACGCGGTCAAATGCCTTATCGGCATCACAACTGACTATAAGGGCTTTTCGACACTCTGATTGATTTGAGCTATGTATCGCTGCCAACAAAGTACGTATATTATGTACTGATGTTCTGTTTCGGACAAACCCATTTTGAGCAGGATGTAAAATTCGCTGCAAGATGGGCTGAAGTCGAAACGCTAATAATTTGGTAAATAGTTTCAAGTCCTGGTTCAGTAGGGAAATCGGCCTATAGGATTGTACATATTTAGGATCCTTTCCCGGTTTCGGAAAGACCACAATTCTAGCTTCATCAAAACCGGTCGGAGCCGGATTTCCTCGCAACAATGAATTAAAAAGAGCTAGCAGGTGTGGTGTCAAATGTGTAGTAAGCATTCGGTAGTACTCTGCCCCAAACCCGTCCGGACCAGGGGATTTACCTTTTTTTAACAATTTGATTAGGGATAATAATTCCGATTCCTGGACCGGTGCCGTTAGAGACTCCCTCTCCTCCTCCGTTAGTACTGGTAATCCCGCCCTTTCCAAAAATCTCAGTCCCTCCTTTGGATGATCAGGAGGAGACTGATATAAAGTTTGGTAATAGCGTAAAAATTCCTCAGAGATAGCAGGAGTATCCATGACAGTAGAAGCAGGGTCAATATACAATTGAGTGATACGTGAAGGAGCAGAGCACGACCCAACTAAGTTTGCCAATAACCGGCCCGATTTATTGCCAGTTCTAAAAAACTTGTTCCTACGGATATCATGAGAGAAACTCGCCCGTTCGGTACATAGGGCATCATATTGCTGTTTAGCTGCAAGGTAGGCCTGGCGATTTTCAGGTGAGTAGTGTGAAACAAGTAAATTATAAGCTTTAGTTAAAGTTTGACTAAGATCATTTAAGTGAATGTTAAGTGCCTTGCGTCTCCTGGAGACATACTCCATAATCTGACCCCGTATTACCGGCTTCGAGGCGGCCCAAAACAGATTTATGTCCTCCGCATGTTCAATGTTATCAATTTTGTAATTTAAAAATGCCCGTTCAAGATGCAGGCGAAAGTCTGAGGAGTTTTCCATATAGGCTGGAAACCTCCAGTTGTAGGATTGTGGTATAGGGGTGTCCAACTTTATAGTGAACCACACCGGAGCATGATCAGAAAGAAGAATGGGATCTATCTGGGAGTGTACTACCTGCTGCAAAAGGGCATCCGAAATCAACCAATAATCTAATCTGGATGAGGAGTGATGGGGATGTGAATAAAATGTATACTCACGAGAATCAGGATGTTGGCACCTCCAGGGATCGCATAATCCCATCGAGTTGGTCAATAGGGAAAGCGATGGGGGGGGCGATCGAACCATGGGCGGTTGTAGAGATGGTACTGTCTAATCCTGTCAATTGAACACAGTTAAAGTCCCCGCCCAAAATGACTGCGCCCTCTGCCCAGTCTTGTAACTTTGCATAGATATCTGTGAAAAAGTGGGCGTTAGTACCCGTGGGAGCATAGATATTAGCTAAGGTGTAAGGCAAACCATGTACAGTCAGTTTCAAAAACAGATACCTTCCCTCTGGGTCAATTAAGCAGTCACTAATATTGTAAACTAGAAATTTACTAAAAATAATCATGACCCCCCGTTGTTTAGATGTGTAAGATGCCGTTTTAAAGTCTCCTATCCATGAATCCCGTACCACATTAGGGTCAGAAATTTTCCAGTGTGTTTCCTGTAAGAAAACAATATCTGGCCGTAGACGTTTTAGGTGGGTCAGAATTTTCTTTCTCTTTATAGGAGAATTTAAGCCCTCCACATTCCAAGTAACTAGTTTAAGAGCTGTTTTTAACTTTTTAGGGGGGTTAATAATCGCAGCCATTTAACCAATGCCAACCCTAGGCCAAATCATAAAATTAACCTCTCTCTTTAGGGAGCCCTTTCCCGTCCCAGCGAGCGGGGAAGGGGATAGTGAAAAAGTGACCAGTAGGGGGGAGTATAAACATATCACAGTTAATAGGGATATATCACATGTGTCAACCTCAATTAAAATTCCAACAATTACAATAAACCTTTTTAACATTATATGAACCCAGGAGGATTTCCGACTGGGTCGCATCCCAACAGAACATTGCAGGACACAATCATACCACGAGAACAATAGGGATTTCGAACCAGAGGGCCATCTAATACTAGAGCATTTTAAAAGCTGAGTAAAGATGATAAGAGAAAGAAGAAATGAGATCAGTGAGTCATAGACAAAGAATAAGAATAAGGAAAAGAGGGCAAGTGAGCCAAAGAGGAAAAAAGGAAGAAAGAACTGAAGATTTTCTATAGGATGGTTGGTCCCGAAAAGAATCCAACAAATGCTACAAAACATCACATCATATCTAGGCACGAAACTACCTGAAATAGATCTAATACGTTTCAAATCAAATATGATCAACTGTAACCTGAATGTTCAAGAAATAGAAGATGACTTCACAAAGCAATTTTATAGTGTCAATCCGCATCGTCCATCCTGGACGAGCGGGAAGAAGCTAAGGAATCCACAAAGTTACTTGCAGCTTGCGGAGTGTAAAAGAAGTACGTTTTTCCTGTATGTGTGACCCTCAGTTTCGCAGGATACAGTAGTGCAAATCGAAGCTCCATCTCAAACATGCGTTTGCATACTGGGGAAAACTCTCGTCACTTTGCAGCCACCATATATGAGAAGTCTTGAAAAAGAAGAATCTTGGATTCCTGGTATTTCAGAAAGGAACGTTTTCTATAGGCATCAAGCAGACGAACCTTATCAGCGTAATTTAAAAACTTCATGATGACCGGTCTGGGCCTATCTTTGGTAGATTGTCGGTCTGGACCAATACGATGAACACGTTCAATCATCACTGATTCCGAGTCTGATACACATCCCAATTCCCTCGGCAGCCATTGAGATACCAGATTCATCAGTTCGTAAGGTTTGACCGATTCCGGGAGCCCTATAAGGCGCACATTACTTCTTCTGTTTCTGTTCTCTAAATCTTCGAGTTTCTCTTGCATGGACGTCACTATTTTATCCTGTTCCGAGAGGGCCGTTTTGGCTGTTGTTAAATCATCCTCAAGGTCTGAGATTCTTTGCTCCGCCTCCGACAAACGTTGGTCATGATGATTCAACTGAGTAAGGGCAGAATCCAATGAGTCCTTCAATGGAGCCAATTTTTGATCCAAGAGGGAGGCCAAGATGTCAGTGATCTCATGCGTTGTAAAGGATTTGGCAGAATCCGTCGTTGCAGTAAGTGATGAGCATCGCAATGGACTATTATTAGGACCAGATGCCGGTGACTGAGGGCTATCTGCAGGGATGTTGTCTCGGCCCCGGCCTTTATTCGCTTGTGAACCGCGGGGGTTTCTGGGAGTTTTAGCCATGTACTTATCCATTATGAGAAACTTATGGTGTAAGGGGGTCCGTAGGGTATGATAAGGTATAAAAGGTTTAGGCAAACTTGTAGCTGCAATATAATTGCGCACCAGCTGGGGGAGCTCCCACTCTATGTATTAATGATGGTCTGCTGTTTTTTAATAATAATTAATTTATTTATTTTTTATTAATTATTTCACCCCCCCTTTCTTTTCCTTTCCTTCTATGGCTGCACAAATAGGCCAGCCTATGGTGTAGTTGAAAGGAGCCTCAGGACAAACGCTGCGGACCGGTCCAATGAGCAAAAGAGACCCAGTAGCAATAGCCGTTTATATGTAGAAATCAAAGCCCCAGAGCGGGAGAGGCATAATAATAAAAATAAAAATAAAACAGAAATAGAAATATAGCTGAAGGGCACACAGTATGGGAAGACAGAAAACTCGTCTGTCCCTACCCGCTTACTTCAGCCACAAAGCTTGAAAGGCAGGAGAATGGTGGAATTGCAGGCTGTTCCAGTAGTGTTTCCCACACTTAAGATGGC
This sequence comes from Pseudophryne corroboree, assembly GCF_028390025.1. Lineage (NCBI taxonomy): Eukaryota > Metazoa > Chordata > Amphibia > Anura > Myobatrachidae > Pseudophryne > Pseudophryne corroboree. Next base: position 57,769,807 of record NC_086455.1, read on the forward strand.
CGCCGGGTGATGCACTGCCCAGGGAAGCAACCCCAGGGATCCGGTGTGTGGGCTCCGAGCTTGCAGGACGAATGCTGGGTGTGTGCAGGGGGAGGCCAGGACCTGGATCGCCAGGTAACACACGCCGGGGAGCAGGAGAGGCAGTGCTTCAGTCGCGGGCACGAACGGGGCGGGAAGCTCCGCTCCGTCGCCTTGGCAACCCGCGGCCGGCGCCCAGCGCACTAGAGGTCCCGGCTGTGTGGAGGTAAGAGGGCCGCAACCCGCAAGGACGCTCTGAGCGTCCCCCGGCTCCGCAAGCCGCCTCCTCCAGTCCCCCGTCCGCAGCAGAGGGGTAACAGGTGACGTGGAAGAACCTGGTGGGCCAAACGGCAGGGTATATTTTCTTTTTAAGGACGTCGTGCAGGAGCCGATCCAAGGCACGTCCTTCTCCCTAGCCCGCCAAGCCACGCCCATCATATGATATTTTATGCTTTATTTTTTTCATTATTTACAGAAATGTATTTCATTGTACTGTGGCTTACATTACAGTGTTATTTTTCCACAGTGCCTCGTGCCCCACCCCCCCAGGAGCATGCCGGCCAGGAGGAAGGGAGCTCTGGTAATGGTAATCATTATTATTGTTACAATTCACTATATTCCTACAGTATTACTTTTTTATTACTATTACATATTTCAGTATAATACTGTATGCTACACAGTTATAAATGATGTGTGTATTTGGTTTTAATTATTTTATGCAATAAAAAAGCATTTGGGAACTTTGCGCAATTGTACTGAGTGCTTCCTTTATGCAGTGGTGGGTAATCCCTCTCCACACATATTCTCTTGGTTCATACAGTACAGTAGTTGCCTACCCTCACTGATACTGCAGGAGTCTCCAAATTGCAATTCTTATCAACTAATCGCCTGCATCATACAGTGCAGTAAATCAAATCTCCCAGAATATTTACTGCAGCCTGGGTTACAACAAGGAATTTGTAAGGACGGTGATTTGCAACAGTCAATACAGCTACAGTATGACTGCTACTCTACAGTATTTGTGCAAAGCAGTCCTGACTCTAAGCAACCCCCTCCTAGTCCCCCCTGCGGTAGAGAACACATCCTGTATACCATTAAGCTTCTTACTGTACCATACAGTATCTCAATATCTCCTAATACTCGGAAGTGTGAGGTGCAAATGTTTTATTAGTAAAACAGTAGGTACTGTACAAAGAAACATAGATTTTGACGGAAGATACTGTAAGAACCACTTGGACCTTCTAGTCTTCGGTTAAACAGACAAAAGATTTTGGACAAGGTTGCGCTAAATTGCATTTGGAATTTAATGGATACAGTAGAGATCTGTCCACACTGTACTGTACTGTACACACAGTATTTCCTTTATCCTGCCATGTACAGTATGGCACTAAAATTTCACAGACTATAAGATTTACAGTACAGTAGCCATGCTTTGTGATTTTTCTTAAGTTGCTTTTTTAATATGGTACTTAATACGGTTTCGGTATGAATGGTCGACCATGTTATGGTCGACAGTCATTAGGTCGACCACTATTGGTCGACAGTGACATTGTCGACATGGACACATTGTCGACACATGAAAGGTCGACATATGAAAAGGTCGACATGCGTTTTTTAACTTTTTTGGGTGTCGGTTTTTGCGTAAAGTGACTGGGAACCCCAATTAGTGCACCGCGTCCCCTCGCATGGCTCGCTTCGCTCGCCATGCTTCGGGCATGGTGCCTTCGCTCCGCTACCGCTTCGCTCGGCACACTTTACCGTTCCAATCGCAGTCCATGTGGATCGTAAAGTATGGAAAAGTTCCCCAAAAGAAAAAAAAGTTAAAAAACTCATGTCGACCTTTTCATGTGTCGACCTTTCATGTGTCGACCATTTTCATGTGTCGACCATGTGTCCATGTGTCCATGTTGACCATGTCAATGTCGACCAATAGTGGTCGACCTAATGACTGTCGACCATAACATGGTCGACCATGTGAACGGATACCACTTTATACATATTCTACTGTGTTATGGCAAACAAAATTGTTGGTGTAAAGTAGGCTGGTCTGTAAATATACTGTACAATAAGTCAGTTTCCAAAGAAACACTGTTCAATACTGTACATCAGTAACCCTCGGCCCTCCAGATGTTGTTGAACTACACATCCCAGCATTTAGCAGTTTTAGCATGGCCAAATAGAAAAACTGTAGCAAGGCATGCTGGTATGTGTAGTTCAACAACAGCTGGAGGACCGAAGGTTACCCATCCCTGCTGTACATTGGCCCTCATTCCGAGTTGTTCGCTCGGTAAAAATCTTCGCATCGCAGCGATTTTCCGCTTAATGCGCATGCGCAATGTCCGCACTGCGACTGCGCCAAGTAAATTTGCTATGCACTTAGTAATTTTACTCACGGCTTTTTCATCGTTCTGGCGATCATAATGTGATTGACAGGAAATGGGTGTTACTGGGCGGAAACAGGCCGTTATATGGGCGCGTGGGAAAAAACGCTACAGTTTCCGGAAAAAACGCAGGAGTGGCCGGAGAAACGGAGGAGTGTCTGTGCGAACGCTGGGTGTGTTTGTGACGTCAAACCAGGAACGACAAGCACTGAACTGATCGCAGATGCCGAGTAAGTCTGAAGCTACTCAGAAACTGCTACGAGGTGTGTAATCGCAATATTGCGATTACTTCGTTCGCAATTTTAAGATGCTAAGATTCACTCCCAGTAGGCGGCGGCTTAGCGTGAGCAACTCTGCTAAAATCGCTTTGCGAGCGAACAACTCGGAATGACCTCCAATGTGAAGTAAAAAAATTTAATAAATGGATTAGTAAAGAAAATACTCCATGTACAGGACTGTACAGGTATTGTACATGTAGTTTTTACATTATTTTCCACAGGAAATGTGTATTAGAGGTATACTGTATGCAGTAAATGTACAGTAAGTTATTTTTTTATTACAAACACACAAATGCATCCCAGACGCAAATCTGCTGTACTGTACAGTACAGCAGACAGCTTATGGTGACAGGACTCACTTATCCCCACCCATAGTCACTGTGTATTTTAGATAACGTAATGAGACACTCCTGCACCATTGCCCTGATTCATGTAAAACCTGTGTGCATACAGTATTTCTGTTGAATGTAAACAGTACAGTACAGTATATTACAATAAAAAAATAATTAATAAAGTGTCAGGAAAAATGCCTCATGACAGAGACACAAGCTCAAGTCTAATTTTAAGCAGTGATCCCTTGCCATTGGTTTTAGATTATGCCCTAATGGCTACGGGACTCGGCCGCTCACATACTGTACTGTACTGTATCACTAACTTCAATGAACCACACTTAAACTCATTGTTTTGCATCTGTATACACTATATTAATTAATTGCTCATTCTATGGGACCTCATTGCCGCTGTATGTTTTAGCTAGGGTATTGAGACGCTCCTTCAGCATTGCCCTGATTCGTGCGAAACCTATGCCGTCGCTCACTCCATATCTGAGGGCTTCCACGAGGAAAGGGCTCACGGGCAGCAGCCATTTTGTCAACTTTCTATGCGATCGAGTCTGGTGTATCGTGATGTGCATAGAGCTCGCTCGCTTAACCCTATAATCCCTGTGTGTTTTAGCTATGGTATTGAGATGCTCCTTCAGCATTGCCCTGACTCTTGCAAAATATATGCCATTGCTCGCTCCATGGCTGAGGGCTTCCACGAGGCAAGAGGTCACGGGCAGCAGCTATTTTGTCAACTTGCTATGCGATCGAGTCTGGTGTGTCGTAATGTGCATAGAGCTCCCTTATTGCTCCTGTGTAATATAATTAGGGTATTGAGACACTCCTTCAGCATTGCTCTGATTTTTGCAAAACCGATGTCATCGCTCACTCCATAGCTGCGGGCTTTCAAGAGGCGCAGGGTCACGAGTGGTAGCCATGTCAGTCGAGTCTGGCCTGCTACAGTATTGTATGTGTACCATATGGTGCATAGAGCTCGCTTATCCCCATAGCAGCTGTGTATTTTAGATACGCTCCTGCAGCTTTACCATGCTTTATGTAAAACTTGTGAGAACACTTCTACTGAATGTGAAGGTATGTTACAATAGATACTGTTCAAAAATAAAAAATGAATACAGTGTCAGGAATAAATTAACCTGAATTCACACTTTGGGAATCAAACCCAGGACTCTAAGCATGGGAAGCGGCACACTTCACCACTCGGACACGTCACCGCATGATAGACACATAGGCCCATTGGTTTGTTTTGATTATGCCGTAATGGCTATGGGAGTTGGACACTCACATATCCCTAACATCAATAGAGCATACCTGTAACACGTTCGTTTGCATCTGTATACACTACTATTTTTATTTGTTGATCTGTCTGTGGGACTTGGCCGCGCACATATCCCTAACGTCAATAGACTATAGTGTGGCTTTATCACATTCGTTTTTGTCTGTATATACTGTACTATTTGCGTCTGTATATACTGTACTAAGTACAGTACTATTTACTATACTTGACATACTGTAGCATACTGTAGCGTAATGAGACGCACCAGTAAAGTAGTTCTTATGCTGTAGTTCAGTATTGTATTTTAATTAGTGATGAGCGGGTTCGGTTTCTCGGAAACCGAACCCCCCCGAACTTCACCCTTTTTACACGGGTCCGAGCCATACTCGGATTCTCCCGTATGGCTCGGGTAACCCGAGCGCGCCCGAACGTCATCATCCCGATGTCGGATTCTCGCGAGATTCGGATTCTATATAAGCAGCCGCGCGTCGCCGCCATTTTCACTCGTGCATTGCAAATGTTAGGGAGAGGACGTGGCTGGCGTCCTCTCCGTTATTGTTGTATTTGATTGTGCATTATTGCTTAATTCATTGTGGGGAGGACTGGGGAGCAGCTGTATAGTATAGGAGGAGTACAGTGCAGAGTTTTGCTGATCAGTGACCACCAGTTATCCGTTCTCTGCCTGAAAAAAACGCTCCATATCTGTGCTCAGTGTGCTGCATATATATCTGTGCTCACACTGCTTAATTGTGGGGACTGGGGAGCAGCTGTATTATATAGCAGGAGTACAGTGCAGAGTTTTGCTGACAGTGACCACCAGTATACGTTGTCTGCCTGAAAAACACTAAATATCTGTGCTCAGTGTGCTGCTTTATTTTAATGTGGGGACTGGGGACCACCAGTATAATTAATATTATATAGGAGGAGTACAGTGCAGAGTTTTGCTGACAGTGACCACCATTATACGTTGTCTGCCTGAAAAACACTCCATATCTGTGCTCAGTGTGCTGCTTTATTGTGGGGACAGGGGAGTCGGGACCACCAGTATAATATTATATAGGAGGAGTACAGTGCAGAGTTTTGCTGACACAGTGACCACCAGTATACTATATATAGCAGTACGGTACGGAAGGCCACTGCTGTACCTACCTCTGTGTCTTCATTAAGTATACTATCCATCTACATTCTATACCTGTGGTGCATTTTAGTTTTGCAGTTTGCTGACACAGTGACCACCAGTATACTATATATAGCAGTACGGTACGGAAGGCCACTGCTGTACCTACCTCTGTGTCGTCATTAAGTATACTATCCATCTACATTCTATACCTGTGGTGCATTTTAGTTTTGCAGTTTGCTGACACAGTGACCACCAGTATACTATATATAGCAGTACGGTACGGAAGGCCACTGCTGTACCTACCTCTGTGTCGTCATTAAGTATACTATCCATCTACATTCTATACCTGTGGTGCATTTTAGTTTTGCAGTTTGCTGACACAGTGACCACCAACATACTATATATAGCAGTACGGTACGGAAGGCCACTGCTGTACCTACCTCTGTGTCGTCATTAAGTATACTATCCATCTACATTCTATACCTGTGGTGCATTTTAGTTGTGCGCAGTATATATAGTAGTAGGCCATTGCTATTGATACTGGCATATAATTCCACACATTAAAATATGGAGAACAAAAATGTGGAGGTTAAAATAGGGAAAGATCAAGATCCACTTCCACCTCGTGCTGAAGCTGCTGCCACTAGTCATGGCCGAGACGATGAAATGCCATCAACGTCGTCTGCCAAGGCCGATGCCCAATGTCATAGTAGAGAGCATGTAAAATCCAAAAAACAAAAGTTCAGTAAAATGACCCAAAAATATAAATTAAAAGCGTCTGAGGAGAAGCGTAAACTTGCCAATATGCCATTTACGACACGGAGTGGCAAGGAACGGCTGAGGCCCTGGCCTATGTTCATGGCTAGTGGTTCAGCTTCACATGAGAATGGAAGCACTCATACTCTCGCTAGAAAAATGAAAAGACTTAAGCTGGCAAAAGCATAGCAAAGAACTGTGCGTTCTTCTAAATCACAAATACCCAAGGAGAGTCCAATTGTGTCGGTTGCGATGCCTGACCTTCCCAACACTGGACGGGAAGAGCTTGCGCCTTCCACCATTTGCACGCCCCCTGCAAGTGCTGGAAGGAGCACCCGCAGTCCAGTTCCTGATAGTCAAATTGAAGATGTCACTGTTGAAGTACACCAGGATGAGGATATGGGTGTTGCTGGCGCTGGGGAGGAAAATGACAAGGAGGATTCTGATGGTGAGGTGGTTTGTTTAAGTCAGGCACCCGGGGAGACACCTGTTGTCCGTGGGACGAATATGGCCATTGACATGCCTGGTCAAAATACAAAAAAAATCAGCTCTTCGGTGTGGAATTATTTCAACAGAAATGCGGACAACAGGTGTCAAGCCGTGTGTTGCCTTTGTCAAGCTGTAATAAGTAGGGGTAAGGACGTTAACCACCTCGGAACATCCTCCCTTATACGTCACCTGCAGCGCATTCATCATAAGTCAGTGACAAGTTCAAAAACTTTGGGTGACAGCGGAAGCAGTCCACTGACCACTAAATCCCTTCCTCTTGTAACCAAGCTCGTGCAAACCACACCACCAACTCCCTCAGTGTCAATTTCCTCCTTACCCAGGAAAGCCAATAGTCCTGCAGGCCATGTCACTGGCAAGTCTGACGAGTCCTCTCCTGCCTGGGATTCCTCCGATGCATCCTTGAGTGTAACGCCTACTGCTGCTGGCGCTGCTGTTGTAGCTGCTGGGAGTCGATGGTCATCCCAGAGGGGAAGTCGGAAGACCACTTGTACTACTTCCAGTAAGCAATTGACTGTCCAACAGTCCTTTGCGAGGAAGATGAAATATCACAGCAGTCATCCTGCTGCAAAGCAGATAACTCAGGCCTTGGCAGCCTGGGCGGTGAGAAACGTGGTTCCGGTATCCACCGTTAATTCAGAGGCAACTAGAGACTTGATTGAGGTAGTGTGTCCCCGGTACCAAATACCATCTAGGTTCCATTTCTCTAGGCAGGCGATACCGAAAATGTACACAGACCTCAGAAAAAGACTCACCAGTGTCCTAAAAAATGCAGTTGTACCTAATGTCCACTTAACCACGGACATGTGGACAAGTGGAGCAGGGCAGACTCAGGACTATATGACTGTGACAGCCCACTGGGTAGATGTATTGCGTCCCGCAGCAAGAACAGCAGCGGCGGCACCAGTAGCAGCATCTCGCAAACGCCAACTCGTTCCTAGGCAGGCTACGCTTTGTATCACCACTTTCCAGAAGAGGCACACAGCTGACAACCTCTTAAGGAAACTGAGGAAGATCGTCGCAAAATGGCTTACCCCAATTGGACTCTCCTGGGGATTTGTGACATCGGACAACGCCAGCAATATTGTGCGTGCATTACATCTGGGCAAATTCCAGCACGTCCCATGTTTTGCACATACATTGAATTTGGTGGTGCAGAATTATTTAAAAAACGACAGGGGCGTGCAAGAGATGCTGTCGGTGGCCCGAAGAATTGCGGGCCACTTTCGGCATTCAGCCACCGCGTACAGAAGACTGGAGCACCACCAAACAATCCTGAACCTGCCCTGCCATCATCTGAAGCAAGAGGTGGTAACGAGGTGGAATTCAACCCTCTATATGCTTCAGAGGATGGAGGAGCAGCAAAAGGCCATTCAAGCCTTTACATCTGGCCACGATATAGGCAAAGGAGGGGGAATGCACCTGACTCAAGCGCAGTGGAGAATGATTTCAACGTTGTGCAAGGTTCTGCAACCCTTTGAACTTGCCACACGTGAAGTCAGTTCAGACACTGCCAGCCTGAGTCAGGTCATTCCCCTCATCAGGCTTTTGCAGAAGAAGCTGGAGACATTGAAGGAGGAGCTAAAACAGAGCGATTCCGCTAGGCATGTGGGACTTGTGGATGGAGCCCTTAATTCGCTTAACCAGGATTCACGGGTGGTCAATCTGTTGAAATCAGAGCACTACATTTTGGCCACCGTGCTCGATCCTATATTTAAAACCTACATTGTATCTCTCTTTCCGGCAGACACAAGTCTGCAGAGGTTCAAAGACCTGCTGGTGAGAAAATTGTCAAGTCAAGCGGAACGTGACCCGTCAACATCTCCTCCTTCACATTCTCCCGCAACTGGGGGTGCGAGGAAAAGGCTAAGAATTCCGAGCCCACCCGCTGGCGGTGATGCAGGGCAGTCTGGAGCGAGTGCTGACATCTGGTCCGGACTGAAGGACCTGCCAACGATTACTGACATGTCGTCTACTGTCACTTCATATGATTCTCTCACCATTGAAAGAATAGTGGAGGATTATATGAGTGACCGCATCCAAGTAGGCACGTCAGACAGTCCGTACGTATACTCGCAGGAAAAAGAGGCTATTTGGAGGCCCTTGCACAAACTGGCTTTATTCTACCTAAGTTGCCCTCCCTCCAGTGTGTACTCCGAAAGAGTGTTTAGTGCAGCCGCTCACCTTGTCAGCAATCGGCGTACGAGGTTACTTCCAGAAAATGTGGAGAAGATGATGTTCATCAAAATGAATTATAATCAATTCCTCCGTGGAGACATTCACCAGCAGCAATTGCCTCCACAAAGTACACAGGGACCTGAGATGGTGGATTCCAGTGGGGACGAATTAATAATCTGTGAGGAGGGGGATGTACACAGTGAAAGGGGTGAGGAATCGGAGGATGATGATGAGGTGGACATCTTGCCTCTGTAGAGCCAGTTTGTGCAAGGAGAGATTGATTGCTTCTTTTTTTGGTGGGGGCCCAAACCAACCAGTCATTTCAGTCACAGTCGTGTGGCAAACCCTGTCGCTGAAATGATGGGTTCGTTAAAGTGTGCATGTCCTGTTTATACAACATAAGGGTGGGTAGGAGGGCGGGTGGGAGGGCCCAAGGACAATTCCATCTTGCACCTCTTTTTTCTTTCATTTTTCTTTGCATCATGTGCTGTTTGGGGACAATTTTTTTGAAGTGCCATCCTGCCTGGCACTGCAGTGCCACTCCTATATGGGCCAGGTCTTTGTGTCGGCCACTTGTGTCGCTTAGCTTAGTCACACAGCGACCTTGGTGCGCCTCTTTTTTTCTTTGCATCATGTGCTGTTTGGGGACTATTTTTTTGAAGTGCCATCATGCCTGACACTGCAGTGCCACTCCTAGATGGGCCAGGTGTTTGTGTCGGCCACTTGTGTCGCTTAGCTTAGCCATCCAGCGACCTCGGTGCAAATTTTAGGACTAAAAATAATATTGTGAGGTGTGAGGTGTTCAGAGTAGACTGGAAATGAGTGGAAATTATGGTTATTGAGGTTAATAATACTATGGGATCAAAATGACCCCCAAATTCTATGATTTAAGCTGTTTTTTAGTTTGTTTTTTTAAAAACACCCGAATCCAAAACACACCCGAATCCGACAAAAAATTTTCAGTGAGGTTTTGCCAAAACGCGTCCGAATCCAAAACACGGCCGCGGAACCGAATCCAAAACCAAAAGACAAAACCCGAAAAATGTCCGGTGCACATCACTAATTTTAATGGAGACCACACGCATGCGCAATGGTGATTTTAAAAAGCGAAACCTGGTGGATGATCGCAGGTATTACACTCAAAGGTAATGCCAAACGCTCTGTGCGCCTCCCTACGACTAGACAAGCCTCCTTGCACCCTGGCACTCTGCGTATGCCTGATCACGACTAATGCCTCAGCCAGCAAAGATAATGGAGGCTCCATCTGTAGGCATCAGTATTTATATTTATACAACATTATTTGCATCTTGTTTGTGTATGCAAAAGAACATGATGCCACCTTAGACATGGGTGTGTGTGACAGCTCTTAAGATGAGGTGCATTATTGTTCATGAGATTCAAGACTTTTAAAGAGTGATGGGCATGTTCCAGAGTGTTTGAGTCCTTACCTGACCATTAGTGGTCCAGAGGTAGGTGAGTAAGTAAGATATTAATAAGCATGGCTTTATTACAGAATAGACAGTGGCACAGCTCCAGTGTTTGAATGTCAGCTCTTGAACCAAGTATTATTATTGGCAATTAAGTTAGTGAACTGTGTGAAAAAATGTCGTTTGGAGCTACAAATAAAAATTACTCAATTTATTTTAATCAACGATAGGATATAATCTGCCAGCTACTGTTAGCACTATGCACAGATGTGTCCTCATATATTATAGCTACATTCTTTCCAAACAGCCCCTCTTGGCGCACCAGGTCCTGAACAACTCTGCTAGCGCCAGGCAACTTTAGCACCTCTGCTTACCCAAGAATGGGGGTCATTCCGACCGGTTCGCACGCTGCGGTTTAACGCTGCGGTGCGAACAGGTTGTAACTGTGCATGCGTGGTGCCCGCAATGCGCGCGTGCATCATTGCCCAGTGACATCCGTCGCCGGGCAATAACCAGAAGAAAGAAGAAAGTGATCGCTAGCGTGATCGCAAGAAGATTGACAGCGGGGAGGCGTTCCGGGGCGGAAACTCACCGTTTTCCGGGCGTGGAAATCCGAACACAGGTCTGTCCAGGCGTTTGGAGTGCGGTTGTCTGACGTCATTTCAGGGACCTTCATCACTGGATCCATCACACAGGGTAAATAACTGCAAGGTTAGTCTTGTTCTGCACAAAACTTTTTTAGCATAGCAGGGCTGCACAAGCGATCGTAGCCCTGCTATGATAAAATACACTCCCCCATAGGCAGCGTCTAGTTGATCGCACGAGCAGCAAAAAGTTGCTACGTGTGATCAACTCAGAATGACCCCCAATGTGTCTTAGTCACAATGTAATTAGAGTAGGACTCACCAGGAGACTAGGTTTATTTGTTTCTATAACTGAGGCTGAATCTGTTTATAAAGTGTCATAATGCAGGGGTCACAGCTTTTTTTCTCAGGTCCAATTGTGCTTTGTATACAGACTCAGTCACATACAGATGTACTAGTGTCACATATCAGATTAATCAGTACAGTCTCATGGTGCATCCTAGTCATATCGTGGTAAAATTAGGATGCATTTTTGCAAAAAAAGACACAGAAGAGACACCCAGCGCTAGCAGAGTTTCATGGGACCTAGCGGCTTACTGGCATTAGGTGTCTCTTGCCACAGGGCATATTGAGGCTAGTTGTGAAGTATGATAAAGAAAACATCTGTGCTACTCTAACTGCTTCTGAACTACAGTAAGCAAACATTTATGGAAAAAGGTGCCGTGTGCTACCAAAGAGCCAGGGGTGTTTAGTTAGCAAGCCAAGGGAAGTTATAAATTGGATAAAATGTGTGTTTTATCTGCTTGTTGAAAATGCTGTGTCTTCCTGCAGTTGCCACGAAGACACGATGCCAGATAGTGACCGGTGACTAGGAGAAGGTCTCTGTTAGTAAGCAACAGGGCTGTAAACATTCTACTCTGGGAAAATTACTGTTCTACAGTCATCCTAAAAAAAACCCAACAGTGATGAAGAAGGTCAGAATCAGTGTGCGTGTCTCCACTATAAGGCTGCTTTATCACACTTTGTTGTTATCAAAACCAACATGTGCAGGGGCCCCTGTTTTTTAAGTTGCCCATGAGGACCTCACGTAAGAGAAGCTGAGTTAAAAACTGGGTATGAATCTCATTATCTTCAGATATAAATGATGGGAATGGATGGTATCGGGATCCTGGCACTTGGGATGGCAGCAGTCAAAACAACGACAGCGGCATCCCGACACTCAAGATCCCGACACCAAGGTGGTAAGTACCTAATCACCAACCCCCTAACCCTAATTCTCCTTACCTGCAGCCTGACCCCAAACCCCCCAGCCTAAACCTAACCTTCCACAGCGGTGCTTAACCCCCCTCCCTGCAGCCTAAACGTAACCCTCCCTCCCCCGCAGCCTAAACCTTACCCTCCCCACAGCCCCTAAATCCCCCCCCCTTCCCCCGCAGCTTAACTCTAGCCCTCTACCCGCAGCCTAAACCTGACCTTGATTAGGATTCCGCCATTTGGGACTCCGGTGCGGGCATTTCAATCCATGTCAGGATGCCAGGCATGGCATTCTGAACAGTGTCAGGATTCCGGCATTGGTATCCTGACTGCCGGGATTCCGAACACCGGGATCCTGGCCGGATCCTGTTGGGAAGATAAACATAACATTAACAAGATAAGGAATAGCTACTGTATATTAGTTTTGGCTTTAATCTCAAGAAACCTTTTGTTTGAACTCTATATCAGCCTTTAGTACCTTTACAGTAAAATGCATCAAGGTGATTAAAGTCCCTGATGATGGTGGACTAGGTGCCTTAATAATAAAAAAATATGATGAGCATGATGAAGGTTTGGGATAAAAGAAAACATTGAGACTTCTGAATCAATATATGTGTGGTTGCCCTCAGTACAATTACTCATCTGACAAATCATGTACCACACAATGCCAGCTCTCTAAGTCTTTCCTTTTTATTTTAAAGTCACAAATCTTTCTTGGTCGTATCTGACACAGAAAGAGATCACTTTTTACATTATAGAAATCCTTTGCAGTGCAGTTTTTATTCCCTTATTCCCAGCTAAGTCATCAATTCTGGAGGACAGAAATTGCTCTCATTGCAAAATTTAGAAAATCCTTTTTTTCCCTTATTCTGCAGTGACCTTTTAAACAACTTATTGAACAATACAGTTTCCAAAAACATTTTTGCATTTTGTCCTTTACCGTTTTCCCCCTGAAATATTAAAAGTGCATTTACTGTAAATCCACCAGAGAAATCATGGCACTAGTTTTAGATGTATATCTGTTTTTCCATTTCTGCAGAAGATGCACATGTTCACAATGTGCATGTACGATTAGCCAAAACTGCGCACATATACATTAGAGATGAGCGGGTTCGGTTTCTTTGAATCCGAACCCGCACGAACTTCACTTTTTTTTTCACGGGTCCGAGCGACTCGGATCTTCCCGCCTTGCTCGGTTAACCCGAGCGCGCCCGAACGTCATCATGACGCTGTCGGATTCTCACGAGGCTCGGATTCTATCGCGAGACTCGGATTCTATATAAGGAGCCGCGCGTCGCCGCCATTTTCACACGTGCATTGAGATTGATAGGGAGAGGACGTGGCTGGCGTCCTCTCCATTTAGATTAGATTTAGAAGAGAGAGAGAGAGAGAGAGAGAGAGATTGCTGTGATACTGTAGATTAGAAGAGAGTGCAGACAGAGTTTAGTGACTGACGACCACAGTGACCAGTGACCACCAGAGACAGTGCAGTTGTTTGTTTTATTTAATATATCCGTTCTCTGCCTGAAAAAAACGATACACAGTCACACAGTGACTCAGTCTGTGTGCACTGCTCAGCCCAGTGTGCTGCACATCAATGTATTGTATATAAAGCTTATAATTGTGGGGGAGACTGGGGAGCACTGCAGGTTGTTATAGCAGGAGCCAGGAGTACATGATAAATAATATTATATTAAAATTAAACAGTGCACACTTTTGCTGCAGGAGTGCCACTGCCAGTGTGACTAGTGGTGACCAGTGCCTGACCACCAGTATATTAGTAGTATTGTATACTATCTCTTTATCAACCAGTCTATATTAGCAGCAGACACAGTACAGTGCGGTAGTTCACGGCTGTGGCTACCTCTGTGTCGGCACTCGGCAGGCAGTCCGTCCATCCATAATTGTATTATAATATATACCACCTAACCGTGGTTTTTTTTTCATTCTTTATACCGTCGTCATACTAGTTGTTACGAGTATACTACTATCTCTTTATCAACCAGTGTACAGTGCGGTAGTTCACGGCTGTGGCTACCTCTGTGTCGGCACTCGGCAGGCAGTCCGTCCAACCATAATTGTATTATAATATATACCACCTAACCGTGGTTTTTTTTTCATTCTTTATACCGTCGTCATACTAGTTGTTACGAGTATACTACTATCTCTTTATCAACCAGTGTACAGTGCGGTAGTTCACGGCTGTGGCTACCTCTGTGTCGGCACTCGGCAGGCAGTCCGTCCATCCATAATTGTATTATAATATATACCACCTAACCGTGGTTTTTTTTTCATTCTTTATACCGTCGTCATACTAGTTGTTACGAGTATACTACTATCTCTTTATCAACCAGTGTACAGTGCGGTAGTTCACGGCTGTGGCTACCTCTGTGTCGGCACTCGGCAGGCAGTCCGTCCAACCATAATTGTATTATAATATATACCACCTAACCGTGGTTTTTTTTTTCATTCTTTATACCGTCGTCATACTAGTTGTTACGAGTATACTACTATCTCTTTATCAACCAGTGTACAGTGCGGTAGTTCACGGCTGTGGCTACCTCTGTGTCGGCACTCGGCAGGCAGTCCGTCCAACCATAATTGTATTATATACCACCTAACCGTGGTTTTTTTTTCATTCTTTATACCGTCGTCATACTAGTTGTTACGAGTATACTACTATCTCTTTATCAACCAGTGTACAGTGCGGTAGTTCACGGCTGTGGCTACCTCTGTGTCGGCACTCGGCAGGCAGTCCGTCCAACCATAATTGTATTATAATATATACCACCTAACCGTGGTTTTTTTTTCATTCTTTATACCGTCGTCATACTAGTTGTTACGAGTATACTACTATCTCTTTATCAACCAGTGTACAGTGCGGTAGTTCACGGCTGTGGCTACCTCTGTGTCGGCACTCGGCAGGCAGTCCGTCCATCCATAATTGTATTATAATATATACCACCTAACCGTGGTTTTTTTTTCATTCTTTATACCGTCGTCATACTAGTTGTTACGAGTATACTACTATCTCTTTATCAACCAGTGTACAGTGCGGTAGTTCACGGCTGTGGCTACCTCTGTGTCGGCACTCGGCAGGCAGTCCGTCCAACCATAATTGTATTATAATATATACCACCTAACCGTGGTTTTTTTTTCATTCTTTATACCGTCGTCATACTAGTTGTTACGAGTATACTACTATCTCTTTATCAACCAGTGTACAGTGCGGTAGTTCACGGCTGTGGCTACCTCTGTGTCGGCACTCGGCAGGAAGTCCGTCCAACCATAATTGTATTATAATATATACCACCTAACCGTGGTTTTTTTTTCATTCTTTATACCGTCGTCATACTAGTTGTTACGAGTATACTACTATCTCTTTATCAACCAGTGTACAGTGCGGTAGTTCACGGCTGTGGCTACCTCTGTGTCGGCACTCGGCAGGCAGTCCGTCCAACCATAATTGTATTATATACCACCTAACCGTGGTTTTTTTTTCATTCTTTATACCGTCGTCATACTAGTTGTTACGAGTATACTACTATCTCTTTATCAACCAGTGTACAGTGCGGTAGTTCACGGCTGTGGCTACCTCTGTGTCGGCACTCGGCAGGCAGTCCGTCCAACCATAATTGTATTATAATATATACCACCTAACCGTGGTTTTTTTTTCATTCTTTATACCGTCGTCATACTAGTTGTTACGAGTATACTACTATCTCTTTATCAACCAGTGTACAGTGCGGTAGTTCACGGCTGTGGCTACCTCTGTGTCGGCACTCGGCAGGCAGTCCGTCCATCCATAATTGTATTATATACCACCTAACCGTGGTTTTTTTATACCACCTAACCGTGGCAGTCCGTCCATAATTGTATACTAGTATCCAATCCATCCATCTCCATTGTTTACCTGAGGTGCCTTTTAGTTCTGCCTATAAAATATGGAGAACAAAAAAGTTGAGGTTCCAAAATTAGGGAAAGATCAAGATCCACTTCCACCTCGTGCTGAAGCTGCTGCCACTAGTCATGGCCGAGACGATGAAATGCCAGCAACGTCGTCTGCCAAGGCCGATGCCCAATGTCATAGTACAGAGCATGTCAAATCCAAAACACCAAATATCAGAAAAAAAAGGACTCCAAAACCTAAAATAAAATTGTCGGAGGAGAAGCGTAAACTTGCCAATATGCCATTTACCACACGGAGTGGCAAGGAACGGCTGAGGCCCTGGCCTATGTTCATGGCTAGTGGTTCAGCTTCACATGAGGATGGAAGCACTCAGCCTCTCGCTAGAAAACTGAAAAGACTCAAGCTGGCAAAAGCACCGCAAAGAACTGTGCGTTCTTTGAAATCCCAAATCCACAAGGAGAGTCCAATTGTGTCGGTTGCGATGCCTGACCTTCCCAACACTGGACGTGAAGAGCATGCGCCTTCCACCATTTGCACGCCCCCTGCAAGTGCTGGAAGGAGCACCCGCAGTCCAGTTCCTGATAGTCAGATTGAAGATGTCAGTGTTGAAGTACACCAGGATGAGGAGGATATGGGTGTTGCTGGCGCTGGGGAGGAAATTGACCAGGAGGATTCTGATGGTGAGGTGGTTTGTTTAAGTCAGGCACCCGGGGAGACACCTGTTGTCCGTGGGAGGTATATGACCGTTGACATGCCAGGTGAAAATACCAAAAAAATCAGCTCTTCGGTGTGGAGGTATTTCACCAGAAATGCGGACAACAGGTGTCAAGCCGTGTGTTCCCTTTGTCAAGCTGTAATAAGTAGGGGTAAGGACGTTAACCACCTCGGAACATCCTCCCTTATACGTCACCTGCAGCGCATTCATAATAAGTCAGTGACAAGTTCAAAAACTTTGGGTGACAGCGGAAGCAGTCCACTGACCAGTAAATCCCTTCCTCTTGTAACCAAGCTCACGCAAACCACCCCACCAACTCCCTCAGTGTCAATTTCCTCCTTCCCCAGGAATGCCAATAGTCCTGCAGGCCATGTCACTGGCAAGTCTGACGAGTCCTCTCCTGCCTGGGATTCCTCCGATGCATCCTTGCGTGTAACGCCTACTGCTGCTGGCGCTGCTGTTGTTGCCGCTGGGAGTCGATGGTCATCCCAGAGGGGAAGTCGTAAGCCCACTTGTACTACTTCCAGTAAGCAATTGACTGTTCAACAGTCCTTTGCGAGGAAGATGAAATATCACAGCAGTCATCCTACTGCAAAGCGGATAACTGAGTCCTTGACAACTATGTTGGTGTTAGACGTGCGTCCGGTATCCGCCGTTAGTTCACAGGGAACTAGACAATTTATTGAGGCAGTGTGCCCCCGTTACCAAATACCATCTAGGTTCCACTTCTCTAGGCAGGCGATACCGAGAATGTACACGGACGTCAGAAAAAGACTCACCAGTGTCCTAAAAAATGCAGTTGTACCCAATGTCCACTTAACCACGGACATGTGGACAAGTGGAGCAGGGCAGGGTCAGGACTATATGACTGTGACAGCCCACTGGGTAGATGTATGGACTCCCGCCGCAAGAACAGCAGCGGCGGCACCAGTAGCAGCATCTCGCAAACGCCAACTCTTTCCTAGGCAGGCTACGCTTTGTATCACCGCTTTCCAGAATACGCACACAGCTGAAAACCTCTTACGGCAACTGAGGAAGATCATCGCGGAATGGCTTACCCCAATTGGACTCTCCTGTGGATTTGTGGCATCGGACAACGCCAGCAATATTGTGTGTGCATTAAATATGGGCAAATTCCAGCACGTCCCATGTTTTGCACATACCTTGAATTTGGTGGTGCAGAATTTTTTAAAAAACGACAGGGGCGTGCAAGAGATGCTGTCGGTGGCCAGAAAAATTGCGGGACACTTTCGGCGTACAGGCACCACGTACAGAAGACTGGAGCACCACCAAAAACTACTGAACCTGCCCTGCCATCATCTGAAGCAAGAAGTGGTAACGAGGTGGAATTCAACCCTCTATATGCTTCAGAGGTTGGAGGAGCAGCAAAAGGCCATTCAAGCCTATACAATTGAGCACGATATAGGAGATGGAATGCACCTGTCTCAAGTGCAGTGGAGAATGATTTCAACGTTGTGCAAGGTTCTGATGCCCTTTGAACTTGCCACACGTGAAGTCAGTTCAGACACTGCCAGCCTGAGTCAGGTCATTCCCCTCATCAGGCTTTTGCAGAAGAAGCTGGAGGCATTGAAGAAGGAGCTAACACGGAGCGATTCCGCTAGGCATGTGGGACTTGTGGATGCAGCCCTTAATTCGCTTAACAAGGATTCACGGGTGGTCAATCTGTTGAAATCAGAGCACTACATTTTGGCCACCGTGCTCGATCCTAGATTTAAAGCCTACCTTGGATCTCTCTTTCCGGCAGACACAGGTCTGCTGGGGTTGAAAGACCTGCTGGTGACAAAATTGTCAAGTCAAGCGGAACGCGACCTGTCAACATCTCCTCCTTCACATTCTCCCGCAACTGGGGGTGCGAGGAAAAGGCTCAGAATTCCGAGCCCACCCGCTGGCGGTGATGCAGGGCAGTCTGGAGCGACTGCTGATGCTGACATCTGGTCCGGACTGAAGGACCTGACAACGATTACGGACATGTCGTCTACTGTCACTGCATATGATTCTCTCAACATTGATAGAATGGTGGAGGATTATATGAGTGACCGCATCCAAGTAGGCACGTCACACAGTCCGTACTTATACTGGCAGGAAAAAGAGGCAATTTGGAGGCCCTTGCACAAACTGGCTTTATTCTACCTAAGTTGCCCTCCCACAAGTGTGTACTCCGAAAGAGTGTTTAGTGCCGCCGCTCACCTTGTCAGCAATCGGCGTACGAGGTTACATCCAGAAAATGTGGAGAAGATGATGTTCATTAAAATGAATTATAATCAATTCCTCCGCGGAGACATTGACCAGCAGCAATTGCCTCCACAAAGTACACAGGGAGCTGAGATGGTGGATTCCAGTGGGGACGAATTGATAATCTGTGAGGAGGGGGATGTACACGGTGATATATCGGAGGGTGAAGATGAGGTGGACATCTTGCCTCTGTAGAGCCAGTTTGTGCAAGGAGAGATTAATTGCTTCTTTTTTGGGGGGGGTCCAAACCAACCCGTCATATCAGTCACAGTCGTGTGGCAGACCCTGTCACTGAAATGATGGGTTGGTTAAAGTGTGCATGTCCTGTTTGTTTATACAACATAAGGGTGGGTGGGAGGGCCCAAGGATAATTCCATCTTGCACCTCTTTTTTCTTTTCTTTTTCTTTGCATCATGTGCTGATTGGGGAGGGTTTTTTGGAAGGGACATCCTGCGTGACACTGCAGTGCCACTCCTAGATGGGCCCGGTGTTTGTGTCGGCCACTAGGGTCGCTAATCTTACTCACACAGCTACCTCATTGCGCCTCTTTTTTTCTTTGCGTCATGTGCTGTTTGGGGAGGGTTTTTTGGAAGGGACATCCTGCGTGACACTGCAGTGCCACTCCTAGATGTGCCCGGTGTTTGTGTCGGCCACTAGGGTCGCTAATCTTACTCACACAGCTACCTCATTGCGCCTCTTTTTTTCTTTGCGTCATGTGCTGTTTGGGGAGGGTTTTTTGGAAGGGACATCCTGCGTGACACTGCAGTGCCACTCCTAGATGTGCCCGGTGTTTGTGTCGGCCACTAGGGTCGCTAATCTTACTCACACAGCTACCTCATTGCGCCTCTTTTTTTCTTTGCGTCATGTGCTGTTTGGGGAGGGTTTTTTGGAAGGGACATCCTGCGTGACACTGCAGTGCCACTCCTAGATGTGCCCGGTGTTTGTGTCGGCCACTAGGGTCGCTAATCTTACTCACACAGTCAGCTACCTCATTGCGCCTCTTTTTTTCTTTGCGTCATGTGCTGTTTGGGGAGGGTTTTTTGGAAGGGCCATCCTGCGTGACACTGCAGTGCCACTCCTAGATGGGCCCGGTGTTTGTGTCGGCCACTAGGGTCGCTAATCTTACTCACACAGCTACCTCATTGCGCCTCTTTTTTTCTTTGCGTCATGTGCTGTTTGGGGAGGGTTTTTTGGAAGGGACATCCTGCGTGACACTGCAGTGCCACTCCTAGATGGGCCCGGTGTTTGTGTCGGCCACTAGGGTCGCTTATCTTACTCACACAGCGACCTCGGTGCAAATTTTAGGACTAAAAATAATATTGTGAGGTGTGAGGTATTCAGAATAGACTGAAAATGAGTGTAAATTATGGTTTTTGAGGTTAATAATACTTTGGGATCAAAATGACCCCCAAATTCTATGATTTAAGCTGTTTTTTAGTGTTTTTGGAAAAAAACACCCGAATCCAAAACACACCCGAATCCGACAAAAATAATTCGGTGAGGTTTTGCCAAAACGCGTTCGAACCCAAAACACGGCCGCGGAACCGAACCCAAAACCAAAACACAAAACCCGAAAAATTTCAGGCGCTCATCTCTAATATACATCCACATATAGTTGTTTACATAGGGTTGACTTGCACTTCATTTGCTTACTCGGAACTGGAGCAGTGACACGTGAATGTTCAGGGGTGGGAAAGTTTAGGCCTTGTACAGTATGGTTATTTGCACATAATTGCTACACAAGTAGGATGCAAAATTGACATATACTGTATAGTGCTGGTTTTCCCACTAGGCAAGTGAGGCACTTGCCTATGGGTGGCACCTGCTGGGAGCAGCACAGCAGTTCCCCCCCCACCCCAAATCAGAGGAGCAACACAGCAGTCCTCCACCCTGCTTGTGGTGGTCTAAGTGCGGCGGGGCTAGCAGGGTGAGTAGTCATCCCACCAGCGCAATTTCCGCTCTCCGCATCCACCCACGTTAGCCTACCACTGCTTGCATCCCTCCCCCGTCAGCCTGCTTCCCACTACTCACTTGTCATTGGAAGAGCCGGGAGCCAACGTAGATGGTGGTGAGTGACACACACACTCACTCTCTCTCACTCTTACCTTGTTCAATGTGTATAAGGGGCTACTTGGCACAATATGTATAGCGGGCTTGACCTAGCGCAATGTGTATAAGAGACTTGACTTGGTGCAATGTGTATAAGAGGCTCTACCTGGCATAGTGTCACAAAACGGAGGTTTACAGCACTTCCCAGTTGCACTTTGACATACCTGCGACGCAGTCCAAAGCGCTGTCTGCCATTCGTTGGTCAATCGGGCATCCCATGCTGTCAGTCACAGCATCCATTTCAGGATAGTTAGGCTTCGGCTCCTTCCCGACCTGCTAGGCCTCAGTCCACTCTGAAGCCTAGCCTGGAGTACTGCATGTTACTTCCTGATCAGCTGACTCTGCAGAGAACTCTCCAACCAGGTAGTGTTTCCCTGACATGTGATCCCTTCAGCCTATCAACAGAGAGCAAGGGGTAGCTGTCAGTGCTTTGTTGTCCTCAAGCCTGTAGAGAGATCCGGCAATCTCCTGCTTAAAGAGGCAGTGCATTACCAACTTCAGCACTTCATGACTCCTACAGTATCTCCAGGATATCTGCAAACCAGCATCGCTGGTTATCTCATCTCCAGGATATATGCAAACTAGAGATGAGCGGGTTCGGTTCCTCGGAATCCGAACCCCCCCGAACTTCACCCATATTACACGGGTACGAGGCAGACTCGGATCCTCCCGCCTTGCTCGGTTAACCCGAGCGCGCCCGAACGTCATCATCCCACTGTCGGATTCTCGCGAGATTTATATTCTATATAAGGAGCCGCGCATCGCCGCCATTTTCACTCATGCATTGGAGATGATAGGGAGAGGACGTGTGCAGCGTTCTCTCGGTTGTGTTCAGTGTGCTGCAAATATCTGTGCTCAGTGTGCTGCAAATATCTGTGCTCAGTGTGCTTGCAAATATCTGTGCTCAGTGTGCAGAAAATATCTACGTTCTCTGCCTGAAAAACGCTCCATATCTGTGCTCAGTGTGCTGCAAATATCTGTGCTCAGTGTGCTTTATTGTGGGGACTGAGGATCACCAGTATTATATAGTAGAAGGACAGTGCAGAGTTTTGCTGACCAGTGACCACCAGTATTATACGTTCTCTGCCTGAAAAACGCTCCATATCTGTGCTGCATTGTAGTATATATAGTAGTAGGACAGTGCAGAATTTTGCTGACCAGTGACCACCAGTATTATATCAGTACGGTACAGTAGTCCACTGCTCTACCTACCTCTGTGTCATCAAGTATACTATCCATCCATACCTGTGGTACATTTTAGTTGTTGTGCGCAGTAGTAGGAGGACAGTGCATAATTTTGCTGACCACCAGTATATAATATATAGCAGTACGGTACAGTAGTCCAGTGCTCTACCTACCTCTGTGTCGTCAAGTATACTATCCATCCATACCTGTGGTGCATTTTAGTTGTTGTGCGCAGTAGTAGGAGGACAGTGCATAATTTTGCTGACTACCAGTATATAATATATAGCAGTACGGTACAGTAGTCCACTGCTCTACCTACCTCTGTGTCGTCAAGTATACTATCCATCCATACCTGTGGTGCATTTTAGTTGTTGTGCGCAGTAGTAGGAGGACAGTGCATAATTTTGCTGACCACCAGTATATAATATATAGCAGTACGGTACAGTAGTGCACTGCTCTACCTACCTCTGTGTCATCAAGTATACTATCTACCCATACCTGTGGTGCATTTTAGTTGTTGTGCGCAGTAGTAGGAGAACAGTGCATAATTTTGCTGACCACCAGTATATAATATATAGCAATACGGTACAGTAGTCCACTGTTCTACCTACCTCTGTGTCGTCAAGTATACTATCCATCCATACCTGTGGTGCATTTTAGTTGTTGTGCGCAGTAGTAGGAGGACAGTGCATCATTTTGCTGACCACCAGTATATAATATATAGCAGTACGGTACAGTAGTGCACTGCTCTACCTACCTCTGTGTCATCAAGTATACTATCCATACCTGTGGTGCATTTTAGTTGTTGTGCGCAGTAGTAGGAGAACAGTGCATAATTTTGCTGACCACCAGTATATAATATATAGCAGTACGGTCAGAGGCGGAACTACCGGCAGGGCAAGCAGTGCGTTGCACTGGGGCCCGCCTCTGTCCAGGGGCCCAAGCATGTAATGAGTCAAACTGACTCATTACATGCCGCTGTGCGCTGCGGGCAACCGCTGCCCGCAGCGCACAGCCGCCCACAGAGGAGAAGAGCAGCGGCACGGATGGGGGAAGGAGGAGGACGGAGGTGAAGGAGGGAGCCGCAGCAGCGCTTTGTTATGGTGGAGGCGCTGCTGCTGCTGCCCCTCTGCTTCACTATAGGATGTCTTCCGAGAACAGCCTATAGTGAAGCAGGGGGGCAGCAGCAGCAGCGCCTCCACCAATAACACAGCGCTGCTGCGGCTCCCTCCTACACCTCGTCTACTGCCCGGGAATCGTCAAACTGCACGAGGAGCCTGAGCCAGCGGAGAGGGTAAGTATGATTCTACTTTCTTTCTTTCTTTCTTTCTTTCTTTCTTTCTTTCTTTCTTTCTTTCTTTCTTTCTTTCTTTCTTTCTTTCTGTCTCTTTATTTCTTTCTGTCTCTTTCTTTCTTTATTTGTTGGGACTGCCTGCCGCTATGTGTAAAAATGGGGGACTGCCTACCGCAATGTGTAAAAAGGGTGGACTGCCTGCCGCTATGTGTAAAAATGGGGGACTACCTGCCGCAATGTGTAAAAAGGGGGGACTGCCTGCCGCAATGTGTAAAAAGGGAGAATCTGCCTGCCGTAATGTGTAAAAATGGGGAATCTGCCTGCCGCAATGTGTAAAAATGGGGAATCTGCCTGCCGCAATGTGTAAAAAGGGAGAATCTGCCTGCCGTAATGTGTAAAAATGGGGAATCTGCCTGCCGCTATGTGTAAAAAGGGAGAATCTGCCTGCCATAATGTGTAAAAATGGGGAATCTGCCTGCCGCAATGTGTAAAAACGGGGGACTGCCTGCCGCAACGTGTAAAAAGGGGGAATATGCCTGCCGTAATGTGTAACAAGGGCACGCTGTATGCCATAATGTGTAACAAGGGCACGCTGTCTGCCGTAATGTGTAACAAGGGCACGCTGTCTGCCGTAATGTGTAACAAGGGCACGCTGTCTGCCGCTATGTGTAAAAAGTGTACGTTGTCTGCCGTTATGTGTAAAAAGTGTACGCTGTCTGCCGTAATGTGTAAAAAGGGGACGCTGTCTGCCGTAATGTGTAAAAAGGGGGACGCTGTCTGCCGTTATGTGTAAAAAGTGTACGCTGTCTGCCGCTATGTTTAACAAGGGCACGCTGTCTGCCGTTATGTGTAAAAAGTGTACGCTGTCTGCCGTAATGTGTAAAAAGTGCACGCTATCTGCCGCTATGTGTAACAAGGGCACGCTGTCTGCCGTTATGTGTAAAAAGGGGACGCTGTCTGCCGTAATGTATAAAAAGGGGGACGCTGTCTGCCGTAATGTGTAAAAAGGGGACACTGTCTGCCGTAATGTGTAAAAAGAGGAATCTGTTCGCTGTAAGGTGTAAAAGGGTCTCTACCTGGTGTAGTGGTGCTACTGTGCGGCGTAATTTGAAGAATGGAGACTACTGTGCACCGTTTTAGGAATTGGTATTATTTTGTGGCCACACCCCTTCCCCACGAAGCCACGCCACTATGTATTTTTGCGCGCGGCTACGGCGCGCACTGCCCCTGTTTTGCATGCAGGGTTGGGGCTCCGATGCCATTTCTTGCACACAGTGCTAAAATGTCTAGTTACGGCACTGTTGCTAGGTATCCATTTCTCTGGCCCTGAGCAGGTCCCCCTCACCAGATCCTCTCAAGGGGTGAGGGGGTGGACTTGGATGGGATGGGGGGGGGGGCCCAAAGCATTTTGTCGCACCTGGGCCCACCGCTTGCTAGTTCCGCCACTGAGTACGGTACAGTAGTCCACTGCTCTACCTACCTCTGTGTCGTCAAGTATACTATCCATCCATACCTGTGGTGCATTTTAGTTGTTGTGCGCAGTAGTAGGAGGACAGTGCATCATTTTGCTGACCACCAGTATATAATATATAGCAGTACGGTACAGTAGTCCACTGCTCTACCTACCTCTGTGTCGTCAAGTATACTATCAATCCATACCTGTTGTGCATTTTAGTTGTTGTGCGCAGTAGTAGGAGGACAGTGCATAATTTTGCTGACCACCAGTATATAATATATAGCAGTACGGTACAGTAGTCCACTGCTCTACCTACCTCTGTGTCGTCAAGTATACTATCCATCCATACCTGTGGTGCATTTTAGTTGTGGTGTGCAGTAGTAGGAGGACAGTGCATAATTTTGCTGACCACCAGTATATAATATATAGCAGTACGGTACAGTAGTCCACTGCTCTACCTACCTCTGTGTCGTCAAGTATACTATCCATCCATACCTGTGGTGCATTTTAGTTGTTGTGCGCAGTAGTAGGAGGACAGTGCATAATTTTGCTGACCACCAGTATATAATATATAGCAGTACGGTACAGTAGTCCACTGTTCTACCTACCTCTGTTTAGTCAAGTATACTATCCATCCATACCTGTGGTGTAGTTGTTGTGCGCAGTAGTAGGAGGACAGTGCATAATTTTGCTGACCACCAGTATATAATATATAGCAGTACGGTACAGTAGGCCATTGCTGTTGATATATTACTGGCATATAATTCCACACATTAAAAAATGGAGAACAAAAATGTGGAGGGTAAAATAGGGAAAGATCAAGATCCACTTCCACCTCGTGCTGAAGCTGCTGCCAGTAGTCATGGCTGAGACGATGAAATGCTATCAACGTCGTCTGCCAAGGCCGATGCCCAATGTCATAGTAGAGAGCATGTAAAATCCAAAAAACAAAAGTTCAGTAAAATGACCCAAAAATCTAAATTAAAAGCGCCTGAGGAGAAGCGTAAACTTGCCAATATGCCATTTACGACACGGAGTGGCAAGGAACGGCTGAGGCCCTCTCCTATGTTCCTCATGACTAGTGGGTCAGCTTCACATGAGGGTGGAAGCACTCATCCTCCCACTAGAAAAATGAAAAGACTTAAGCTGGCAAAAGCACAGCAAAGAACTGTGTGTTCTTCTAAATCACAAATCCCCAAGGAGAGTCCAATTGTGTCGGTTGCGATGCCTGACCTTCCCAACACTGGATGGGAAGATGTGGCGCCTTCCACCATTTGCACGCCCCCTGCAAGTGCTGGAAGGAGCACCCGCAGTCCAGTTCCTGATAGTCAAATTGAAGATGTCACTGTTGAAGTACACCAGGATGAGAATATGGTTGTTGGTAGCGCTGAGGATTAAATTGACAAGGAGGATTCTGATGGTGAGGTGGTTTGTTTAAGTCAGGCACCCGGAGAGACACCTGTTGTCCGTGGGACGAAGATGGCCATTGACATGCCTGGTCAAATTACAAAAAAAATCACCTCGTCGGTGTGGAATTATTTTAACAGAAATGCGGACAACATTTGTCAAGCCGTGTGTTGCCTTTGTCAAGCTATAATAAGTAGGGGTAAGGACGTTAACCACCTAGGAACATCCTCCCTTATACGTCACCTGCAGCGCATTCATCAGAAGTCATTGACAAGTTCAAAAACTTTGGGTGACAGTGGAAGCAGTTCACTGACAACTAAATCCCTTCCTCTTGTAACCAAGCTTCTGCAAACCACACCACCAACTCCCTCAGTGTCAATTTCCTCCTTAGACAGGAATGCCAATAGACCTGCAGGCCATGTAACTATCAAGTCTGACGAGTCCTCTCCTGCCTGGGATTCCTCCGATGCATCCTTGAGTGTAACGCCTACTGCTGCTGGCACTGCTGTTGTTGCTGCTGGGAGTCGATCGTCATCCCAGAGGGGAAGTCGGAAGACCACTTGTACTACTTCCGGTCAGCAATTGACTGTCCAACAGTCCTTTGCGAGGAAGATGAAATATCACAGCAGTGATCCTGCTGCAAAGCGGATAACTCAGGCCTTGGCAGCCTGGGCGGTGAGAAACGTGTTTCCGGTATCCACCGTTAATTCACAGGAAACTAGAGATTTGTTTGAGGTACTGTGTCCCCGGTACCAAATACCATCTAGGTTCCATTTCTCTAGGCAGGCGATACCGAGAATGTACACAGACCTCAGAAAAAGAGTCACCAGTGTCCTAAAAAATGCAGTTGTACCCAATGTCCACTTAACCACGGACATGTGGACAAGTGGAGCAGGGCAGACTAAGGGCGATAGGACTGTGACAGCCCACTGGGTAGATGTATTGCCTCCTGCAGCAAGAACAGCAGCGGCGGCACCAGTAGCAGCATCTCGCAAACACCAACTCATTCCTAGGCAGGCTACGCTTTGTATCACCGCTTTCCAGAAGAGGCACACAGCTGACAACCTCTAACAGAAACTGAGGAACATCATCGCAGAATGGCTTGCCCCAATTGGACTCTCCTGGGGATTTGTGACATCGGACAACGCCACCAATATTGTGCGTGCATTACATCTGGGAATATTCCAGCACGTCCCAAGTTTTGCACATACTGTACATTGAATTTGGTGGCGCAGAATTATTTAAAAAACGACAGGGGCGTGCAAGAGATGCTGTCGGTGGCCCAAAGAATTGCGGGCCACTTTCGGCATTCAGCCACCGCGTGCCGAAGACTGGAGCACCAGCAAACACTCCTGAACCTGCCCCGCCATCATCTGAAGCAAGAGGTGGTAACGAGGTAGAATTCAACCCTCTATATGCTTCAGAGGATGGAGGAGCAGCAAAAGGCCATTCAAGCCTATACAGCTACCTACGATATAGGCAAAGGAGGGGGAATGCACCTGACTCAAGCGCAGTGGAGAATGATTTCAACGTTGTGCAAGGTTCTGCAACCCTTTGAACTTGCCACACGTGAAGTCAGTTCAGACACTGCCAGCCTGAGTCAGGTCATTCCCCTCATCAGGCTTTTGCAGAAGAAGCTGGAGAGATTGAAGGAGGAGCTAAAACAGAGCGATTCCGCTAGGCATGTGGGACTTGTGGATGGAGCCCTTAATTTGCTTATCCAGGATTCACGAGTGGTCAATCTGTTGAAATCAGAGCACTATATTTTGGCCACCGTGCTCGATCCTAGATTTAAAACCTACGTTGGATCTCTCTTTCCGGCAGACACAAGTCTGCAGAGGTTCAAAGACCTGCTGGTGAGAAAATTGTCAAGTCAAGTGGAACGTGACCCATCAACAGCTCCTCCTTCACATTCTCCTGCAACTAGGGCTGCGAGGAAAAGGCTAATAATTCCGAGCCCACCCGCTGGCGGTGATGCAGGGCAGTCTGGAGCGAGTGCTGACATCTGGTCCGGACTGAAGGACCTGCCAACGATTACTGACATGTCGTCTACTGTCACTGCACATGATTCTGTCACCATTGAAAGAATGGTGGAGGATTATATGAGTGACTGCATCCAAGTAGGCACGTCAGACAGTCCGTACGTATACTGGCAGGAAAAAGAGGCAATTTGGAGGCCCTTGCACAAACTGGCTTTATTTTACCTAAGTTGCCCCCCCCTCCAGTGTGTACTCTGAAAGAATGTTTAGTGCAGCCGCTCACCTTGTCAGCAATCGGCGTACGAGGTTACTTCCAGAAAATGTGGAGAAGATGATGTTCATCAAAATGAATTATAATCAATTCCTCCGTGGAGACATTCACCAGCAATTGCCTCCAGAAAGTACACAGGGACCTGAAATGGTGGATTCCAGTGGGGATGAATTAATAATCTGTGAGGAGGGGGATGTACACAGTGAAAGGGGTGAGGAATCAGACGATGAGGAGGAGGTAGACATCTTGCCTCTGTAGAGCCAGTTTGTGCAAGGAGAGATTGATTGCTTCTTTTTTGGTGGGGGCCCAAACCAACCCGTCATTTCAGTCACAGTCATGTGGGAGACCCTGTCGCTGAAATGATGGGTTTGTTAAAGTGCGCATGTCCTGTTTATACAACATAAGGGTGGGTGGGAGGGCCCAAGGACAATTCCATCTTGCACCTCTTTTTTTCTTTAATTTATCTTTGCATCATGTACTGTTTGGGGACTATTTTTTAAATCTGCCATCCTGTCTGACACTGCAGTGCCACTCCTAGATGGGCCAGGTGTTTGTGTCGGCCACTTTGGTCGCTTAGCTTAGTCATTCAGCGACCTTGGCGCAAATTTTAGGACTAAAAATAATATTGTGAGGTGTGAGGTGTTCAGAATAGACTGGAAGTGAGTGGAAATTATGGTTATTGAGGTTAATAATACTATGGGATCAAAATGACCCCCAAATTCTATGATTTAAGCTGTTTTTGAGGGTTTTTTTGTAAAAAACACCCGAATCCAAAACACACCCGAATCCGACAAAAAATTTTCAGGGAGGTTTTGCCAAAACGGGTCCGAATCCAAAACATGGCCGTGGAACCGAATCCAAAACCAAAACACAAAACCCGAAAAATGTCCGGTGCACAAACCTGCACTGCTGATTATTTCATCTCCAGGATATCTGCAAACCTGCATTGCTGGATATCTCATCTCCAGGATATCTGCAAATCTGCACCGCTCGTTATCTCATCTCCAGGATATCTGCAAGCCTGCACCACTGGTTTTCCTATCTCCAGTATATCTGCAAACCTGCACCGTTGGTCAATACAATCTCTAGTATATCTACAAGCCTGCATCACTGAGTATCCTATCAGCTATCCTGAACTGCTGGTTCAATCCTAGCTTCCAGCTATCCTGTGCTGCTGGTTCAATTCCAGCTTCCAGCTATCCAGCTATCCTGTACTGCTGATTCAATCCCAGCTTCCAGCTATCCAGATATCCTGTACTGCTGGTTCAATCCCAGCTTGAAGCTATCAAGCTATTCGGTACTGCTGGTTCAATTGCAGCTTCCAGCTATACAGCTATCCTGAACTGCTGGTTCAATCCCAGCTTCCAGCTATCCAGATATCCTGTACTGCTGGTTCAATACCAGCTTGAAGCTATCAAGCTATTCAGTACTGTTGGTTCAATTGCAGCTTCCAGCTATACATCTATCCTGAACTGCTGGTTCATTCCCAGCTTCCAGGTGTCCAGCTATCCTGTACTGCTTGTTCAATCCCAGCTTCCAGCTATCCAGCTATCCTGTACTGCTGGTTCAATCCAGCTTCCAGCTATCAATTTCTACCACAAGTGTCACTCAACTATCATTGCACTGGTATCCCCAGTGTTCTAGTTCCCTGTAGTTGTACAAACACCTGTGGCCATATATCATATATCAAGCCCGCACTATTCCGTCCTTGGGACTCCAGCCAACTAGCTACTAGACCTCGTCCAGTTCCACAAGTAACAACAACCATGACACATGGTGTGCATAAGGGGCTCTACCTGGTGTACCATGTATAAGAGGCTCTACCTGGCGCAATGTGTTTAAGTGGCTCTACCTTGTGTAATGCTTGTAAGTCAGTGGTTCTCAAACTGTGTGCCGTGGCACCCTGCGGTGCCTCGGGACACTTGCGGATCACCTTTAGCGTGCATTGTCCTGGAGTTCAGTGGGGAAGGTGGGCACCAAAGGAAACATTTGCCCTGGGCTACAAGGTCTACAACTGGCCTCGCCCCTTCCCTCACATCAGTGGAGCGGCACAGCATTTCCTCCCCCTCCCCCATATCAGTGGAGTGGCACGGCATTTCCTCCTTCACATTAGAGGAGTGGCATGACAGTTCCTCCCCACCCACATCAGAACAGTGGCACAGCAGTCCCCACCCCCACATCAGAGCAGCGGCGCAGCATGGCATTCAACACTCTCGCCGCCGCAGCAGAGGATAGAGGGCGGACAAACAGGTGGGTAGGGAGGAATGGGGTGGGTGGTTGGATGTTCGGTGGCTGATATACTTGAGCTTGGGGGGGGGGCGAGGGTAGCAATATCATTGTGCCTAGGGGATTCCTAACTCCTAAATCTGACTCTGATACTGTATGCTTTGGGTTCTTGAAGACTGGTGCCACAATGTGCAGTGATGGTGATGACTGAGCGACATTATCTAACTGCTCCTTACAACATCTTGTCCCTGCCAGATAATACTTGCATCATAAGTGTTGTTTCTATGTTCTATCAAGTGACTGCCACCTACCTGCATAACTTAAGGACAATTCCATTTGGACTGCTGCATGTCATACATTTCTATACAGTAGGTGGTTGTAAGTTATAGGAGGCTACTCTTAATGACAACAATTATTGGGAGGCAATCAATTTGATGGCTGTTGGGATCCAGGCGGTCAGGATACTTATGCCAGAATCCCGACACCCGGTGAAATACTGACAGAATCCCCACTTGGGTGGTGGTCCACACCACCACCCAAGGGGGGAATAGATTAGTGTGGTGAACAAAGGTCACCATCGGCCCAAAGCCCACGAGGGGACACACTGCGCTCGCTGCCGGTATTCCAGCTGTCAGTATTCCGGCGTCGATCTGCTGACCTCTGGGATCCCGACAGCCGGCATATCATACTGATTCCAAATTATTCATTATTCATTTTTGTTTTTTGTCTTTTTGCATCCTTCACAAGGAACCTTTTTGTTTGCACACATCTTTAGTGTTATCTCCCCGGGCCGGGGAGATGCGGCTGCATCCACAAACCTGCGATGCAATCGCATTGTGATCAAATCTCTGCCGGGTATTTGCATGCTGGGCAGCCCCCAGCATGTAATCACAGCTGAATGAGGGCCATTGTACAGTATAACAAAACTTAGGTGCACAACCAACATGAGTTAATCCTTGTGGTACCTCCTACACACTCTGTACAAATCTCCCTTATCTCTGTATATTGTATACCATAATGTATTTGCACCACCAACATGAACTAATCCTTGTGGTACCTTCTACACACTCTGCATAAATCTCTCTTATCTCTGTTCATTGTATACCAAACTTTAGGTGCACCACCAACATGAACTAATCCTTGTGGTATCTCCTACAAACTGCATAAATCTGTACTGATTCATTTGATATACAGTATGAAACTTGTATATTGTGTGTGACTGAGTTTGTATATGGAGCAGAACAGAAATTGTATTGGGAAAAAATCTGCAGCTGCTAAATTGTAGCACTTTATAAACAGATTCAGAAATGCTGTTGCACACAGATATACACACATCATATATCAAATTAATCAGCACAGTCTTCGTGTGTGCCCTAGTCGCATTGTGTCTAAGTCGCATTGCGACTAAGATACTGTACATTTTCAGCTAGAAGATTCTCTACCAGGCTACCAGGCATGCCAAGAGGGTCTGTTTGGCATGACTGCAGCAAAGATGAAGGGGATAATCGTGTGTGTGTGTGTGTGTGTGTGTGTGTGTGTGTGTGTGTGTGTGTGTGTTTTAGTGGCTACAAGCCATTTGCAAAGAACTTGATGTACAGTACAAGGCAAAACCAACTTGGTTTTACCTTGTGAATGACTGCTGCTTAAAAAATACAGGCATTTTCTCACAAACTCCGGAACCTCCGTCTTCTCAAACACTATTACAGTAAATTTATCCCCAAGTCTGATTTAGCTTAACACTTCTCTGAATACAGAGCTTCCTCAGGGAGATACCAGTATTTCAGGGGTAGATGTATTAAACAGCATTATGGGGAAGAAGTGGTATCAGTGCATGTTCTGTGTGCTGATACCACTTAACCCCCATTGAATAAATTGGAGATGTGTATGAAATGACAGGGGCGTTATGCTATACAGTATCTGTAAGATGTGCAGAGCAGTATATGAATGGTCAGTGGCACTGACCGTTCCCACAACTTCAGCTATTGAGTTTTACAGCTGCAGTTGTCATTGCACCATGTTAGGATCTCCTGCTCTGTGCTGCCACGTCGCCATGGCAACCGGGAGGCAAGTGTTAGCGAAGTAACCTGAGCGCAGCTGATACTCCGGTCCGGGTTTTTACTGTGTAGTGGTTACAGGCTCTGTGCACGGCAGGGAATCCGGCGCTGGTTTTGTGCTCACAGTCTGTGAGGTCTGAGTGGGGCGTGGACAGCACCTGCTATATAAACCATCCTCTCAGGCTAGGCAAATGCTGCTGAATCTTTGTTTGTTAGTCAGTTCCAGAGAGTTAGCTAGTACTGTTTGACTTTGTATTTACTTGTTGCTTACTGCGAATAGGCCTTGGGATTCGGTACTTCATTCTGCCAATCCGGACCTAGCAGTAAGACTGGAGTCAGTTGTTTGACCTGCTGGGGTTCTTTTGCTATTCTGTGAACCCAGCAGGTTTGCGGCTGTACTCTCAGACCTGCTTGCTTAATCCTCCCTCACTGTGCAGGGCGTCCAGGTGTCAGTTTAGTGGCAGTAAGCTGAACCTGTGCCCTGCAAGTGGGGGTTAGGATTGTGGATACTCTCCAAGGGGTATATTTACTAAGGTCCCGATTTTGACCGAGATGCCGTTTTTTCATCAAAGTGTCATCTCGGTAATTTACTAAGCAATAATCACGGCAGTGATGAGGGCATTCGTAATTTTATGGAAGTCCAACAAAAAAAATACGAATGAATACACCATCGGTCAAAACGCGGCTGTTTAAGTATGAATCTCGGTAATTTACTAAGAAGTGCAAAGCAAAAAAAAAAAAAACACTGCCGTGAAAAATTACAACTCGTAAAAAAGTGCTAAAAAAAAACAGACCTGCTTTTTTAATCCGTGATTGTATAGGCATGCAGGGATCCATGAGATCCGTGCATGTATATCAGTGGGAAGGGGTGGGAAAGTGGTTATTTTCTTAAAAGAAATTGCGTGGGGTCCCCCCTCCTAAGCATAACCAGCCTCGGGCTCTTTGAGCCGATCCTGGTTGCAGAAATATGGGGAAAAAATTGACAGGGGTTCCCCCATATTTAAGCAACCAGCATCGGGCTCTGCGCCTGGTCCTGGTTCCAAAAATACGGGGGACAAAAAGAGTAGGGGTCCCCCGTATTTTTAAAACCAGCACCGGGCTCCACTAGCTGGACAGATAATGCCACAGCCGGGGGTCACTTTTATATAGTGCCCTGCGGCCGTGGCATCAAAAATCCAACTAGTCACCCCTGGCCGGGGTACCCTGGGGGAGTGGGGACCCCTTCAATCAAGGGGTGTCCCCCCCAGCCACCCAAGGGCCAGGGGTGAAGCCCGAGGCTGTCCCCCCATCCAATTGGCTGCGGATGGGGGGCTGATAGCCTTTTGTGAAAATGAAAAGATATTGTTTTTAGTAGCAGTACTACAAGGCCCAGCAAGCCTCCCCCGCATGCTGGTACTTGGAGAACCACAAGTACCAGCATGCGGCGGAAAAACGGGCCCGCTGGTACCTGTAGTACTACTACTAAAAAAATACCCAAAAAAAGACAATACACACACACACCTTGAAAGTAAAGTTTTATTACATGCATCCACACAAACATACATACATACTTACCTTATGTTCACACGAGGGTCTGTCCTCTTCTCCAGTAGAATCCATGGGGTACCTGTTGAATAAATTCTACTCACCAGATCCAGGGTCCCAGGCTCCTCGTAGCATCCATTTGTAATCCACGTACTTGAATAAAATAAAAAAACGGAGAGCCGAGCCACGCACTGAAAGGGGACCCATGTTTGCACATGGGCCCCCTTTCCCCGAATGCCAGAAACCCACTCTGACTGATGTCTAAGTGGGTTTCTTCAGCCAATCAGGGAGCGCCACGTTGTAGCACCCTCCTGATCGGCTGTGTGCTCCTGTACTGTCTGACAGGCGGCACACGGCAGTGTTACAATGTAGCGCCTATGCGCTCCATTGTAACAAATGGTGGGAACTTTCTGCTCAGCGGTGAGGTCACTTTCGGTCAACCGCAAGGCAGAAAGTTCCCACCATTGGTTACAATGGAGCGCATAGGCGCTACATTGTAACACTGCCGTGTGCCGCCTGTCAGACAGTACAGGAGCACACAGCCGATCAGGAGGGTGCTACAACGTGGCGCTCCCTGATTGGCTGAAGAAACCCACTTAGACATCAGTCAGAGTGGGTTTCCGGCATTCGGGGAAAGGGGGCCCATGTGCAAACATGGGTCCCCTTTCAGTGCGTGGCTCGGCTCTCCGTTTTTTTATTTTATTCAAGTACGTGGATTACAAATGGATGCTACGAGGAGCCTGGGACCCTGGATCTGGTGAGTAGAATTTATTCAACAGGTACCCCATGGATTCTACTGGAGAAGAGGACAGACCCTCGTGTGAACATAAGGTAAGTATGTATGTATGTTTGTGTGGATGCATGTAATAAAACTTTACTTTCAAGGTGTGTGTGTATTGTCTTTTTTTGGGTATTTTTTTAGTAGTAGTACTACAGGTACCAGCGGGCCCGTTTTTCCGCCGCATGCTGGTACTTGTGGTTCTCCAAGTACCAGCATGCGGGGGAGGCTTGCTGGGCCTTGTAGTACTGCTACTAAAAACAATATCTTTTCATTTTCACAAAAGGCTATCAGCCCCCCATCCGCAGCCAATTGGATGGGGGGGACAGCCTCGGGCTTCACCCCTGGCCCTTGGGTGGCTGGGGGGGACACCCCTTGATTGAAGGGGTCCCCACTCCCCCAGGGTACCCCGGCCAGGGGTGACTAGTTGGATTTTTGATGCCACGGCCGCAGGGCACTATATAAAAGTGACCCCCGGCTGTGGCATTATCTGTCCAGCTAGTGGAGCCCGGTGCTGGTTTTAAAAATACGGGGGACCCCTACTCTTTTTGTTCCCCGTATTTTTGGAACCAGGACCAGGCGCAGAGCCCGATGCTGGTTGCTTAAATATGGGGGAACCCATGTCATTTTTTCCCCCATATTTCTGCAACCAGGATCGGCTCAAAGAGCCCGAGGCTGGTTATGCTTAGGAGGGGGGACCCCACGCAATTTTTTTTTAAGTTTTACAGTGTTTATTTAAAAAAAAAAAAAAAATGAACCCCAGCATGGATCACACAGATCCGGCCGAGATTCATTGTGATAAAGTCGGCAGTGTTTTGCTAATCACTGCCGTAAAAAACGGGAAAAAAACACGAATGACATCGACATCGGAACAAATGAAAAATCCGAATACGACAGCTTAGTAAATTAGGCGTAATAAATTCAAAAAGTTGCAGTTTTACACTTTCGATGTCATCCGTGATTGCACTTTGACCTTTTTCCGAAAATTACGAATGTTAGTAAATATACCCCCTTGTGTCTACATTTCTATCTCTGACCAAGGAGTTTATTCCCACACCCGTTGGTAACCCTTTGGGGTTTTTTCTGTTGCTCTTAGCAACATCATTTCAGGTGCTCCACATGTTAAATCACTACACCTCGCTTCATTGTCCGCTCTATTCCATCTGAGCATTCCTGACACTAGGGAGACACCAAATTCCTGAGCCTTTGGGCTTCTCCGTTCACTTTGTGTTTATTAGTTATTCCATCACCTCCTGTGTATGTTATGTTATACTGTCTGTGAGTTTGTTTGCTTCGCTTCCCTCTCTGTTCATACACCGGTATACTCCTGTTAGCACTGGTGTGCATAACATATTCAGCAGCCCTACTCCTGTTGAAATTTTGTGGGAATATGGAGCATACCCCTCAAAATACTTTGCAACAGGTGGTCGATCAGGTGCAGGTCCTGACTCGACAATTTAATGAGATGTCCATTAAAATGAACACCCCGCAGGCGGCTAGCGGAGCTCCTGCAGCAGCAGCGGCAAGTTCAGGGGTTAAGGAACCGAAAGTAAATCTCCCGGATCGTTTTTCTGGAGAACGCTCGCAGTTCTTTTGTTTCAAGGAGAGATGTAAGCTATATTTCAGGCTTAGGCCCCAGTCTTCTGGGTCGGAGATTCAGCGGGTGGGCATGGTGATTTCCTTGCTACAAGGAGACCCACAGGTCTGGGCATATGGGTTACAGCCTGACTGTCCGTCGCTTAAAAGTGTTGATGCTTTTTTTACGGCACTGGGCATTTTGTATGATGACCCTGACAAGATGGCTTCAGCCGAGGCTCAGATTACAGTTCTTAAGCAAGGGCGACGGCCAGCTGAGGTTTATAGTACGGAGTTTCGGAGGTTGGCTCATGATACCCAGTGGAATGACCCAGCCCTGAGAAACCAGTACCGAAGGGGCCTTTCTGACCAGATAAAGGACCAACTGGTACAATATCCCTCGCCTGATAGCTTAGATCAGCTCATGCAGTTATCCATCCGGGTGGATAGACGGCTGAGAGAGCGTAGGCTTGAAAGGGAGACCGCAGTTTCCTTTTTTGCCAAGGGAACCTCAGACACTGAGGAATATTCTGAGGAGCCTATGCAGATTGGGGCTACCCGCCTCTCCTCGCGTGAGAAGACGCGGAGGAGACAGCAGGGTTTGTGTTTGTACTGTGGGAATAAAGGTCATGTTGTAGTATCATGCCCAGAAAAACCGGAAAACTTCAGGGCCTGAGGGTGATGGGAAATATCCTGTCAGGCCAGAAGTCAGAATTTCCCAAAAAGACTTTTCTCATTCCGGTGACTTTGGAGATCCTCGGTCAAACTGTCAAGACTGAGGCCTTTGTTGACAGTGGGGCCGATGGGGTTTTCATGGACCGTCAATTCGCCCTGGAACACTCTGTTCCCTCAGTACCTTTGGCATCAGAGATTGAGATCTCTGGGTTAAACGGGGAACCATTGTCCCAGGGTAAAATTACCTCCTGCACCAGCCAAATTCCTTTGTTTATTGGAGCCACACACTCTGAAAAATTGTCTTTCTATGTGACTGTCTGTTCTTTTGCCCCATTGGTTTTGGGGTTACCCTGGTTAAGGGCCCATAACCCTCAATTTGACTGGGTCTCTGGGGAGATTCTTAGTTGGGGTAGTGATTGTTTCAGGAGTTGCTTGAGCCTTCCAGTCAGGCTCTCGCAGCTAAGTTTGCCAGGATTGCCAGGATGTTATGCAGATTTTGCGGATGTGTTCTCCAAAAAAGTTGCGGAGGTACTACCTCCCCATCGTCCCTATGACTGTGCCATTGATTTGTTGCCGGATGCTAAGCTTCCCAAGAGCAGGTTGTACTCCCTGTCACGTCCTGAGACTCAGGCTATGGCAGAGTACATTCAGGAGAACTTGGCTAAGGGATTTATCAGACCCTCACAGTCCCCAGTTGGGTCGGGGTTCTTCTTCGTGGGTAAAAAGGACGGTTCGTTGCGACCCTGCATCGACTTCAGGGAATTGAACCGTATCACGATTAAAAACTCGTACCCACTGCCTCTCATTTCAGTTTTGTTTGACCAGCTTCGTACTGCCACCATTTTTTTTAAGATTGACCTACGCGGTGCTTACAATCTAATCTGAATAAGAGAGGGGGATGAATGGAAGACTGCCTTTAATACCCACTCAGGGCATTATGAATATTTGGTGATGCCTTTTGGGCTCTCTAATGCCCCGGCAGTCTTCCAGGAATTCATGAACGATGTGCTCAGGGAATATTTGGATAGATTCTTAGTTGTTTATCTAGATGACATCCTAATCTTCTCTCATTCCCTGGAGGAACATCGGAAGCATGTACGCTTAGTCCTCCAGAAACTCAGAGACCACCAGCTTGGGGTGAAACTGGAGAAGTGCGAGTTTGAAGTCCAGCAAATCGCATTTCTAGGGTATATTATCTCCTCAGAAGGTTTCCAAATGGAGGGTTCTAAGGTACAGGCAGTCTTGGATTGGGTGCAGCCCACTAGTTTGAAGGTGCTTCAGCATTTTCTGGGCTTTACAAATTTTTATAGACGGTTTATCGCTGGATTTTTGTCTATAGTGGCCCCCTTGGTGGCACTCACTAAGAAAGGGGCGGATGTTGCTCACTGGTCTTGTGAGGCCAAAGCGGCCTTTGCCCGTCTCAAAAGGGCATTTGTCTCGGCCAAGGTGCTGCGACACCCAGATCCAGAGCGTCCTTTTGTGGTAGAAGTGGATGCCTCTGAGATAGGTATTGGGGCAGTGCTCTCTCAGATGGGGGTGTCTGATAATCGCCTTCATCCCTGTGCTTACTTTTCCCGTAAATTTTCGTCTGCCGAGATGAATTATGATGTGGGTAACCGGGAATTGTTGGCTATAAAGGATGCACTCGGGGAGTGGAGACACTGGCTTGAGGGGGCTAAGTTTGTGGTCTCAATTCTCACCGACCATAAGAATCTGGCATATTTAGAGTCAGCAAAGCGGCTCAATGCCAGGCAGGCACGATGGGCTTTGTTTTTTGCTCGCTTTAATTTTTTGATAACATATCGCCCTGGGTCAAAAAACATCAAGGCTAATGCGCTCTCGCGGAGTTTTGCTCTAGTTCAAGAGACCACCGAGGAGCCATTGCCCATTGTGTCCCCATCATGTATTAAAGTGGGCATTACCCAGGACCTCTTGTCATTAGTCCTTAGAGCACAGGAGCAGGCTCCTCCAGACCTTCCGGTAGGTCTCTTGTTTGTGCCTCCTAGGTTAAGACAGCGAGTGTTCCTGGAATTCCATGCCAAGAGGTCGGCAGGGCATCCGGGTATTGCCAGAACTCGGGAGTTGCTGTCTAGGGCGGTGTGGCGGCCCTCGGTGGCTAGAGATGTGGATCAGTGGGTTCGGGCATGTGACGTTTGTGCCCGCAATAAAATTCCTAGAGGGGTTCCTGTTGGCCCATTACATCCACTCTCTATTCCGTCTAAGCCATGGACCCACATTTCCATGGATTTTGTGGTGGACTTGCCCAAATCCTCGGGGATGACAGCCATTTGGGTTGTCGTTGACAGGTTTTCGAAGATGGCGCATTTCGTTCCACTGGTTGGGTTGCCATCGGCCAGACGCCTGTCTGAGTTATTTATGCAGCATGTTGTGCACCTCCACGGGTTGCCACTTGATGTGGTCTCTGACCGTGGATCCCAGTTTGTGGCCAAATTCTGGAGGGCATTTTGTTCTGATCTCCAGATTTCTGTGAGCTTGTCGTCAGGCTACCATCCACAGTCTAATGGGCAGACTGAGAGGGTGAACCAGTCCTTGGAGCAGTTCCTCAGGTGTTATGTCTCCAAGTGTCATACTGACTGGGTTGCTCATCTGTCCATGGCGGAGTTTGCCTATAACAACGCGGCTCACTCTGCTACAGGGATCTCTCCCTTCCTTTGTGTGTATGGGCATCATCCTAAGGCCAATTCTTTTGACCCACTGGATTCCACGCCTGGTGGTTCCTCTGTTGTTTCTGTCCTTAGGGGTATTTGGAGGAAAGTGAAGAAAGCCCTTGTGTCTGTGTCATTAGTGACCAAAAGGGTTTTTGATAAGCGGAGAAGACCCTGCAGCTTCAAATTAGGAGACTTCGTCTGGTTGTCCACCAAGAATTTGAAGTTGAGACAGCCATCTCATAAGTTAGGCCCCCGGTTCATCGGCCCTTATAAGATCACCAGGGTTATCAATCTGGTGGCATTTCAGTTAGATCTGCCCCGTTCATTGGGTATCAATAAAACATTTCATTGTTCCCTTTTAAAACTGGCGGTTAGTAATCCTTCTTCCAGTGGAAGACCTTCTCCTCTTCTGATACGGGGTCAGAGGGAGTTTGTGGTTTAAAGGGTTCTTGACTCCAAGATGGTTCGGGGTCGGCTGTCATTTTTGGTGCACTGGAAGGGTTATGGCCCGGAGGAGCGGTCGTGGGTGCGCAGTTTTGATCTTCATGCCCCCAGACTGATACGCTCTTTCTTCTCGCAGTTCCCCTATAAACCCGGTGGTAGGGGTTCTTTGACCCCTCGTCAGAGGGGGGTACTGTTAGGATCTCCTGCTCTGTGCTGCCACGTCGCCATGGCAACCGGGAGGCAAGTGTTAGCGAAGTAACCTGAGCGCAGCTGATACTCCAGTCCGGGTTTTTACTGTGTAGTGGTTACAGGCTCTGTGCACGGCAGGGAATCCAGCGCTGGTTTTGTGCTCACAGTCTGTGAGGTCTGAGTGGGGCGTGGACAGCACCTGCTATATAAACCATCCTCTCAGGCTAGGCAAATGCTGCTGAATCTTTGTTTGTTAGTCAGTTCCAGAGAGTTAGCTAGTACTGTGTGACTTTGTATTTACTTTTTGCTTACTGCGAATAGGCCTTGGGATTCGGTACTTCATTCTGCCAATCCGGACCTAGCAGTAAGACTGGAGTCAGTTGTTTGACCTGCTGGGGTTCTTTTGCTATTCTGTGAACCCAGCAGGTTTGCGGCTGTACTCTCAGACCTGCTTGCTTAATCCTCCCTCACTGTGCAGGGCGTCCAGGTGTCAGTTTAGTGGCAGTAAGCTGAACCTGTGCCCTGCAAGTGGGGGTTAGGATTGTGGATACTCTCCTTGTGTCTACATTTCTATCTCTGACCAAGGAGTTTATTCCCACACCCGTTGGTAACCCTTTGGTTTTTTTCTGTTGCTCTTAGCAACATCATTTCAGGTGCTCCACATGTTAAATCACTACACCTCGCTTCATTGTCCGCGCTATTCCATCTGAGCATTCCTGACACTAGGGAGACACCCAATTCCTGAGCCTTTGGGCTTCTCCGTTCACTTTGTGTTTATTAGTTATTCCATCACCTCCTGT
This sequence comes from Pseudophryne corroboree, assembly GCF_028390025.1. NCBI lineage: Eukaryota > Metazoa > Chordata > Amphibia > Anura > Myobatrachidae > Pseudophryne > Pseudophryne corroboree. The sequence goes on from NC_086455.1 coordinate 57,811,437, forward strand.
GTATGTTATGTTATACTGTCTGTGAGTTCGTTTGCTTCGCTTCCCTCTCTGTTCATACACCGGTATACTCCTGTTAGCACTGGTGTGCATAACACCCCATCACCGCTGCAGGGACAACTCTGTCCCTGACTGTGGCGACTGCTGGTTCCGGGCTGCACAGGAGATCTCGCAATGGTACTGAGATCTCACACATGCCCACTGGAGCAGACTGGGAGGAGAGATTAGTGCTGCTGCACTGTGGGCTCTAGCAGGGATTGTCGGAGGGGAAAGATTTCATGCCCCTACTTCGCAAACTAAATATTAATGAATTTAGGAGTCTATTCATGAAGCAGTGAAAAGTGTTGAGAAGTGAGCCAGTGGAGAAGTTGCCCATGGAGAAGTTGTCATGGTGACCAATCAGTGTTGAGGTAACATTTATTAAGTGCATTCTATAAAATTATATGTAACAGCTGATTGGTTGCCATGGGCAATTTCTTTACTGGCCCACTTCTCCATACTTTTCCATCAATAGACCCCTTAGTCGCTACTGCTTCCTGCTTCGCTTTGGTAAGAGGAAAAGCAGTAAGCACTGTACCTGCATGCAGTGTCGGACTGGGGCATTAAGGGCCCACCAGGGAAATGCAATCACAGGGGCCCACTAAGGGGCGTTGCCATATGCTGGAAGGGGTGTTGCCATGTGACCAGAGAGGAGTGGCCAGCATTTATAGGCACCATTTAGCATAGTATATAAAGAAAAAGAGCTCTACCTTGCTGCGCACTTCAAGCTGTTGTGTATGTGCCTGGGTTACATCGGGAGAAAACAGTAGTATATGTGTCTGGGTTACATCGGGAGAAAACAGTATTATACGTGCCTGGGGTACACTGGGAGAGAACAGAAGTATATTTACCTAAGTTACATTGGGAGAGAACAGTATTATACACGCCTGGGTTACACCGGGAGAGAACAGTAGTATATGCACCTGGGTTACACTGGGAGAGAACAGTATTATACACGCCTGGGTTACACTGGGAGAGAACTGTAGTATATGCACCTGGGTTACACTGGGAGAGAACAGTAGTATACGCACCTGGGTTACACTGAGAGAGAACAGTAGTATATGCACCTGGGTTACACTGGGAGAGAACAGTAGTATACGCACCTGGGGTTACACTGAGAGAGAACAGTAGTATATGTGTCTGGGTTACATCGGGAGAAAACAGTATTATACGTGCCTGGGGTACACTGGGAGAGAACAGAAGTATATTTACCTAAGTTACACCGGGAGAGAACAGTATTATACACGCCTGGGTTACACCGGGAGAGAACAGTAGTATATGCACCTGGGTTACACTGGGAGAGAACAGTAGTATATGCACCTGGGTTACACTGGGAGAGAACAGTATTATACACACCTGGGTTACACTGGGAGAGAACTGTAGTATATGCACCTGGGTTACACTGGGAGAGAACAGTAGTATACGCACCTGGGTTACACTGAGAGAGAACAGTAGTATATGCACCTGGGTTACACTGGGAGAGAACAGTAGTATACGCACCTGGGGTTACACTGAGAGAGAACAGTAGTATATGTGTCTGGGTTACATCGGGAGAAAACAGTATTATACGTGCCTGGGGTACACTGGGAGAGAACAGAAGTATATTTACCTAAGTTACACCGGGAGAGAACAGTAGTATATGCACCTGGGTTACACTGGGAGAGAACAGTAGTATATGCACCTGGGTTACACTGGGAAAGAACAGTAGTATATGCACCTGGGTTACACTGGGAGAGAACAGTAGTATACGCACCTGGGTTACACTGGGAGAGAACTGTAGTATATACACCAGGGATACACCGGGAGAGAACAGTAGTATATGCGCCTGGGGTTACACTGAGAGAGAACAGTAGTATATGCACCAGCAGTGCCAGATACACATACAGCCCCAGCAGTGCCAGATACACATATGGCCCCAGAAGTGCCAGATACACATATGCCCCCACACTTCCATATACACATATGCCCCGACAGTGCCAGTTACACAAATGCCCCCACACTACCAGTTACACATATGCCAATACAGTGCAAGTTAGTTACATATATACCCCCACAGTACAAGTTACACAAATGCCCCCACAGTACCAGTTACACATATGCCAATACAGTGCCAGTTAGTTACATATATGCCCCCACAGTACCAGTTACACATATGCCCCCACAGTTGCAGTTACACATATGCCACTACAGTACCAGTTACACAAATGCCCCCACAGTACCAGTTACACATATTCCAATACAGTGCCAGTTACACATATGCCAATACAGTGCCAGTTAGTGACATATATGCCCCCACAGTTGCAGTTACACATATTCCAATACAGTACCAGTTACACATATGCCAATACAGTGCCAGTTAGTGACATATATGCCCCCACAGTACCAGTTACACAAATGCCCCCACAGTACCAGTTACACATATGCCAATACAGTGCCAGTTAGTTACATATATGCCCCCACAGTACCAGTTACACATATGCCCCCACAGTTGCAGTTACACATATGCCAATACAGTGCCAGTTAGTTACATATATGCCCCCACAGTACCAGTTACACATATGCCCCCACAGTTGCAGTTACACATATGCCAATACAGTGCCAGTTACACATATGCCAATACAGTGCCAGTTAGTTACATATATGCCCCCACAGTACCAGTTACACAAATGCCCCCACAGTACCAGTTACACATATGCCAATACAGTGCCAGTTAGTTACATATATGCCCCCACAGTACCAGTTACACATATGCCCCCACAGTTGCAGTTACACATATGCCAATACAGTGCCAGTTACACATATGCCAATACAGTGCCAGTTAGTTACATATATGCCCCCACAGTACCAGTTACACAAATGCCCCCACAGTTGCAGTTACACATATGCCAATACAGTGCCAGTTACACATATGCCAATACAGTGCCAGTTAGTTACATATATGCCCCCACAGTACCAGTTACACAAATGCCCCCACAGTACCAGTTACACATATGCCAATACAGTGCCAGTTAGTTACATATATGCCCCCACAGTACCAGTTACACATATGCCCCCACAGTTGCAGTTACACATATGCCAATACAGTGCCAGTTACACATATGCCAATACAGTGCCAGTTAGTGACATATATGCCCCCACAGTACCAGTTACACATATGCCCCCACAGTTACAGTTACACATATGCCACTACAGTACCAGTTACACATATTCCAATACAGTGCCAGTTAGTGACATATATGCCCCCACAGTACCAGTTACACATATGCCCCCACAGTTACAGTTACACATATGCCACTACAGTACCAGTTACACATATTCCAATACAGTGCCAGTTAGTGACATATATGCCCCCACAGTACCAGTTACACATATGCCCCCACAGTTACAGTTACACATATGCCACTACAGTACCAGTTACACATATGCCTCCACAGTGCCAGTTACTCACCACCACTGCCCAGTCTCTGCTGCTTCTCCTGCTGCCACTCCTGTGTCTGTGGGCCAGAGAGGAGAGTGCAGCGTGCGCATGTCCTGCCCCTCAATCTGACTCTGCACACCGGATACACTATGCAGCTGTCGGCTGAAGAGGAGCACCAGGGGCTCAGAGCGGCTAGGTGAGGGATGCCGGCGCAAGTGATCAGTGACACCTTTGCTGGTCTCACTGGGGGCACCTCAGGCTGGGACTCCGAGCACAATGGGCAGCAGCCAGCCGGGATATAATCCAGTGGGATATAATCACTGCTGCCGCCGGGCTCTACTTTTGCTCCCGCTGCTGCTCCTGTGTGGGGGACGGGGAGGAGAGTGCAGCACGCACCTTTCCTGCCCCTCAGCTTACTATACCCAGGTGGCTCCTCTCACCGCTGCTCCCCGGGCAACACAATACTATAGTAGGCCCCGCAATACTATAGTAGCTCCTGCCCTCGCACAAAAGAGGGCACGGCTACAAATCGGTGGGGCCTACCGGTGATTTCACCGGCTCCCCAGAGGCCCAGTCCAGGACTGCCCGCACAATATGTGCGGGTATAAATCATTTACCCCTCAGTTTATTATGTATAAGAAGCCCTCACAAAATTAACATTGTTAATCAAGATGGCTATTTAAACACATTTCAGAGGATAAACATGAAACCTAGATAAGGAAATATTCTAATGTTAGATAAAACAGAATTTTATTTGAAAGTATACAGAGCAAGCAGATAATTGTAGTTAATAGAACCCTTTGATAAGGCTGTTTTGTTATTCTTACACACATTGAACTAGGGGCCTAATTCAAACCTGATCGCAGCAGCAAAATCTTTCTCTAATGGGCAAAACCATGTGCACTGTAGGTGGCGCAGATATAACGTGCAGAGAGAGTTAGATTTGGGTGGGTTATATTGTTTCTGTGCAGGGTAAATACTGGCTGCTTTATTTTTACACTGCAATTTAGATTTCAGTTGGAACACACCCCACCCAAATCTAACTGTCTCTGCACATGTTACATCTGACCCACCTGCAGTGCACATGGTTTTGCCCATCAGAGAAAAATTTTCGTGCGATGAACTAGACGCCGCCTATGGGGGAGTGTATTTTAGCATAGCAAGGCTGGGATCGCTTGTGCAGAACAAGACTAGCCCTGCAGTTACTTACCCTGTGCGATCGATCCAGCAATGAAGGTTCCGGATTTGACGTCAGACATCCGCCCTCCAAACGCCTGGACACGCCAGCGTTCGGATCTCCACGCCTGGAAAATGGTGAGTAGACACCCCGGAACTCCCCCCGAAATCCTCTTGCGATCGCGCTAGCGATCACTTTCTTCTTTATTCTGGTCGCCAGGCAACAACGCGCGTGCGCAATGTGGCCGCCGCGCTTGCGCAGTTCCGACCTGTCCACACCGTAGCGAAGAACCGCTGCGTGCGAATGGGTAGAATGATCCCCTAGGCCCTAAATACAAATATTAAGAGAATGCTGGTGACTGCATATCTCCTATATATTAGCCCAAGTCTGTGATTCTGTGCCTGGCCGTAACGCTGGGCGGAGTCACAGCGGTGGGCGGAGTCACAAAGCCCGCCCACCACATGTGCAGCAAGTCTATGCTCCTGCTGCCTGTCCATCTCGCACCCCTTCCCCCCCCCCCCCCTCCCAGCAACTCTGACTCCCCGGCCACGGCGCCGGCCGAACAACAACAGCTGCTGCCACAGGCATAGACATTAGGAGGGTGGCGCAGGAGAAGGCTTCATAGCCCCCCCTGCCCCGCGTACACAGACCCGCCGCCTCCTCCGCACGCATCCAGCTTTCGGCTCTCCTGCTGTGACAGGAGCCGAGTGCTGCAGTGACGTCATCTCCTGCAGCACTCGCCTCCTGTCACATAGCCGGCACACACACTCCAGTCTCCGGGGGCTGCCAGCATCTACAGGCAAGCTGGAAACACCCCCGGAGCGAGAGAGAACATACCCACGAGGCCACGCCCCCTTTTACTTTAGGGCACGCCCCCGTTTCGCCGTGCGATGGGGGAGGAAATGTCATAGTACAGATTGCTCTCCCACACCTGGTGATGCCTCTGGATACTGGAATATTTCACAGCCTGCAGCAGCCACCCACAGCCCCAACGGTGAGTCCCTCCAACCATCCTAGCCACTGTATCTATGTCTGGTCGCCACTTTACACAAGTCCACCCCCTCCACTACTTTGCCCCTTTCTTCATCAGCTTCCTAACTGGGGACCCTCCCTACCGCCCCGCGTGTCTCTATCCCCTCCCTACCGCCCCACATCTCTCTGTCCCCTCCCTACCGCCCCGTGTCTCTGTCCCTTCCCTACCGCCCCACCTCTCTCTGTCCCCTCCCTACCGCCCTACCTCTCTGTCCCCTCCCTACCGCCCCGCGTCTCTCTATCCCCTCCCTACCGCCCCACATCTCTCTGTCCCCTCCCTACCGCCCCGTGTCTCTGTCCCCTCCCCACCGCCCCACCTCTCTGTCCCCTCCCTACCGCCCCGCGTCTCTCTGTCCCCTCCCTACCGCCCCACCTCTCTTTCCCCTCCCTACCACCCCACGTCTCAGTATCCACTTCCTACCGCCCTACGTCTGTTTCCCCTCCTCCCTATGCCCCGCATCTCTGTCCCCTCCCTACCGCCCCGCGTCTCTCTATCCCCTCCCTACCACCCCGCGTCTCTCTATCCCCTCCCTACCGCCCCACGTCTCTCTGTCCCCTCCCTACCGCCCCACCTCTCTGTCCCCTCCCTACCGCCCCGCGTCTCTCTGTCCCCTCCCTACCGCCCCACGTCTCAGTATCCACTTCCTACCGCCCTCCGTCTGTTTCCCCTCCTCCCTATGCCCCGCGTCTCTGTCCCCTCCCTACCGCCCCGCGTCCCTCTATCCTCTTCCTACCGCCCCGCGTCTCTCTATCCCCTCCCTACTACCCTGCGTCTCTCTATCCCCTCCCTAACGCCCCGCGTCTCTCTTCCCCCTCCCTACCGCCGCGCGTCTCTCTTTCCCCTCCCTACCGCCCCGCGTCTCTGTATCCCCTCCCTACCGCCCCATGTCTCTGTATCCCATCCTCCTACGCCTCTGTATCCCCACCCTACCACCCCGCGTCTCTATCCCCTACCTAACGTCCCGCGTCTCTCTTTCTCTAACGTCCTAGTGGATGCTGGGGACTCCGTAAGGACCATGGGGACCAGCGGATCCGCAGGAGACTGGGCACAACTATAAAGAAAGCTTTTAGACTACCGGTGTGCACTGGCTCCTCCCACCAAGACCCTCCTCCAGACTCCAGTTAGATTCTTGTGCCTGGCTGAGCTGGATGCACACTAGGGGCTCTCCTGAGCTCCTAGAAAGAAAGTATATTTAGGTTTTTTATTTTACAGTGAGATCTGCTGGCAACAGACTCACTGCAGCGAGGGACTAAGGGGAGAAGAAGCGAACCTACCTAACAGGTGGTAGTTTGGGCTTCTTAGGCTACTGGACACCATTAGCTCCAGGGGGATCGACCGCAGGACCCGACCTTGGTGTTCGTTCCCGGAGCCGCGACGCCGTCCCCCTTACAGAGCCAGAAGCAACGAAGAGGTCTGGAAAATCGGCGGCAGAAGACTTCAGTCTTCACCAAGGTAGCGCACAGCACTGCAGCTGTGCGCCATTGCTCCTCATGTACACCTCACACTCCGGTCACTGATGGGTGCAGGGCGCTGGGGGGGGGGCGCCCTGAGGGCAATATATGACGCCTTGGCTGGCAAATCTACATCATATATAGTCCTAGAGGCTATATAGATGTAAAATTACCCCTGCCAGTATTCCAGAAAAAGCGGGAGAAAGTCAGCCGAAAAAGGGGCGGGGCTATCTCCCTCAGCACACTGGCGCCATTTTTCCCTCACAGTTCCGCTGGAAGGAAGCTCCCTGGCTCTCCCCTGCAGTCTGAACACTACAGAAGGGTAAAAAAGAGAGGGGGGGCACTAAATTTAGGCGCAGTATAGATATATATATATATATGATATATATAAAAAAGCAGCTATAAGGGAAAACACTCATTTATAGTGGGATCCTTGTGTTATATAGCGCTCTGGTGTGTGCTGGCATACTCTCTCTCTGTCTCCCCAAAGGGCTTTGTGGGGTCCTGTCCTCTGTCAGAGCATTCCCTGTGTGTTTGTGGTGTGTCGGTACGGCTGTGTCGACATGTTTGATGAGGAGGCTTATGTGGAGGCGGAGCAAATGCCTTTAAATGTGATGTCACCCCCTGCGGGGTCGACACCTGAGTGGATGGTGCTGTGGAAGGAATTACGCGACAGTGTCGACTCCTTGCATAAAAGGTTTGACGACATACCTAATGTGGGACAGCCGGCTTCTCAGCCTGTGCCTGCCCAGGCGTCTCAAAAGTCATCAGGGGCTCTAAAACGCCCGCTACCTCAGATGTCGACACGGATACTGACTCCAGTGTCGACGACGATGAGACTAATGTAACTTCCAGTAGGGCCACACGTTACATGATTGAGGCAATGAAAAATGTGTTGCATATTTCTGATGTTACCCCCGGTACCACAAAAAAGGGTATTATGTTTGGAGAGAAAAAACTACCAGTAGCTTTTCCTCCATCTGAAGAGTTAAATGAAGTGTGTGAAGAAGCGTGGGCTTCCCCTGATAAAAAGCTGGTAATTTCTAAGAGGTTACTAATGGCGTACCCTTTCCCGCCAGAGGATAGGTCACGCTGGGAAACGTCCCCTAGGGTGGATAAAGCGCTCACACGCTTGTCAAAGAAGGTGGCACTACCGTCTCCGGATACGGCCGCCCTGAAGGAATCTGCTGATAGAAAGCAGGAGGCTATCCTGAAATCTATATATACACACACAGGTGTTATACTGAGACCGGCTATTGCTTCAGCCTGGATGTGCAGTGCTGCTGCTGCGTGGTCAGATTCCCTGTCAGAAAATATAGATACCCTTGACAGGGACACTATATTGCTAAACGTAGAGCATATAAAAGACGCACTTTTATACATGAGGGATGCACAGAGGGATATTTGCCGGCTGGCATCCAAAATTAGTGCAATGTCCATTTCTGCCAGGAGAGGGTTATGGACTCGGCAGTGGACAGGAGAAGCAGATTCCAAACGACACATGGAAGTTCTGCCTTATAAGGGTGAGGAGTTGTTCGGGGATGGTCTCTCGGACCTCGTTTCCACAGCAACAGCTGGGAAGTCTACATTTTTACCCCATGTTCCCTCACAACCAAAGAAAGCACCGTATTATCAGGTACAGTCCTTTCGGCCCAATAGGGGCAAGCGGGTTAAAGGCGCGTCCTTTCTGCCCAGAGGCAGAGGTAGGGGAAAGAAGCTGCAGCATACAGCCAGTTCCCAGGAGCAAAAGTCCTCCCCCGCTTCCTCTAAGTCCACAGCATGACGCTGGGGCTTCACAGGCGGAGCCAGGTACGGTGGGGGCCCGTCTCAAATATTTCACCAATCAGTGGGCTCGCTCACGGGTGGATCCCTGGATCCTTCAAGTAGTATCTCAGGGGTACAAGCTGGAATTCGAGACGTCTTCCCCCCGCCGTTTCCTCAAATCTGCCTTGCCAACCACTCCCTCAGGCAGGGAGGCAGTGTTACAGGCAATTCACAAGCTGTATTCACAACAAGTGATAGTAAAGGTGCCCCTACTTCAACAAGGAAGGGGTTACTATTCCACAATGTTTGTGGTACCGAAACCGGACGGTTCGGTGAGACCCATTTTAAATATGAAATCCTTGAACACATATATAAAAAAATTCAAGTTCAAGATGGAATCGCTCAGGGCGGTTATTGCAAGCCTGGACGAGGGGGATTACATGGTATCACTGGACATCAAGGATGCTTACCTGCATGTCCCCATTTACCATCCTCACCAGGAGTACCTCAGATTTGTGGTACAGGATTGTCATTACCAATTCCAGACGTTGCCGTTCGGTCTATCCACGGCTCCGAGGGTCTTTACCAAGGTAATGGCCGAAATGATGATACTCCTTCGAAAGAAGGGAGTTTTAATTATCCCGTACTTGGACGATCTCCTGATAAAGGCGAGGTCCAGAGAGCAGTTGTTGGTCGGGGTAGCACTATCTCGGGAAGTGCTACAACAGCACGGCTGGATTCTAAACATTCCAAAGTCACAGCTGGTCCCTACGACACGTCTACTGTTCCTAGGGATGGTTCTGGACACAGAACAGAGAAAAGTGTTTCTCCCGGAGGAGAAGGCCAAGGAGCTGTCATCTCTAGTCAGAGGCCTCCTAAAACCAAAACAGGTGTCGGTGCATCACTGCACGCGGATCCTGGGAAAAATGGTAGCTTCCTACGAAGCGATTCCATTCGGCAGGTTTCATGCAAGAACCTTTCAGTGGGACCTGTTGGACAAGTGGTCCGGATCGCATCTTCAGATGCATCGTCTGATAACCCTGTCTCCAAGGACAAGGGTGTCTCTGCTGTGGTGGCTGCAGAGAGCTCATCTTCAGGAGGTACGCAGATTCGGCATACAGGACTGGGTCCTGGTGACCACGGATGCCAGCCTTCGAGGCTGGGGAGCAGTCACACAGGGAAGAAACTTCCAAGGACTATGGTCAAGTCAGGAGACTTCCCTGCACATAAATATTCTGGAACTGAGGGCCATTTACAATGCCCTAAGTCAGGCAAAACCCCTGCTTCAAAACCAGCCGGTACTGATCCAGTCAGACAACATCACGGCGGTCGCCCATGTAAATCGACAGGGCGGCACGAGAAGCAGGACGGCAATGGCAGAAGCCACAAGGATTCTCCGATGGGCGGAAAATCACGTGTTAGCACTGTCAGCAGTGTTCATTCCGGGAGTGGACAACTGGGAAGCAGACTTCCTCAGCAGGCACGACCTCCACCCGGGAGAGTGGGGACTTCATCCAGAAGTCTTTCAAATGATTGTAAACCGTTGGAAAAGGCCACAGGTGGACATGATGGCGTCCCGCCTAAACAAAAAGCTAGAAAAATATTGCGCCAGGTCGAGAGACCCGCAGGCGATAGCTGTGGACGCTCTAGTGACACCGTGGGTGTACCGATCGGTTTATGTGTTCCCTCCTCTTCCTCTCATACCAAAGGTACTGAGGATAATAAGGAGAAGAGGAGTAAGAACTATACTCATTGTTCCGGATTGGCCAAGAAGAGCTTGGTACCCGGAACTTCAAGAAATGATGTCAGAGGACCCATGGCCTCTATCGCTCAGACAAGACCTGCTGCAGCAGGGGCCCTGTCTGTTCCAAGACTTACCGCGGCTGCGTTTGACGGCATGGCGGTTGAACACCGGATCCTAAAGGAAAAGGGCATTCCGGAGGAAGTCATTCCTACGCTGATTAAAGCTAGGAAAGAAGTAACCGCAAACCATTATCACCGCATATGGCGAAAATATGTTGCGTGGTGTGAGGCCAGGAAGGCCCCAATGGAGGAATTTCAGCTGGGCCGTTTCCTGCACTTCCTACAGTCAGGGGTGACTATGGGCCTTAAATTGGGTTCCATTAAGGTCCAGATCTCGGCTCTATCGATTTTCTTCCAGAGAGAACTGGCTTCACTACCTAAAGTTCAGACTTTTGTTAAGGGAGTGCTGCATATTCAGCCCCCTTTTGTGCCTCCAGTGGCACCTTGGGATCTCAACGTGGTGTTGGATTTCCTAAAGTCACATTGGTTTGAGCCACTGAAAACCGTGGATTTGAAATATCTCACGTGGAAAGTGGTCATGCTGTTGGCCTTGGCTTCGGCCAGGCGTGTGTCAGAATTGGCGGCTTTGTCATGTAAAAGCCCTTATCTGATTTTCCATATGGATAGGGCAGAATTGAGGACTCGTCCCCAGTTTCTCCCCAAAGTGGTATCAGCTTTTCATCTGAACCAACCTATCGTGGTGCCTGCGGCTACAAATGACTTGGAGGCTTCCAAGTTGTTGGACGTAGTCAGGGCCCTGAAAATCTATGTTTCCAGGACAGCTGGAGTCAGAAAGACTGACTCGCTCTTTATCCTGTATGCGCCCAACAAGTTGGGTGCACCTGCTTCAAAGCAGTCTATTGCTCGCTGGATCTGTAGTACGATTCAGCTTGCACATTCTGCGGCTGGACTGCCGCATCCTAAATCAGTAAAAGCCCATTCCACGAGGAAGGTGGGCTCTTCTTGGGCGGCTGCCCGAGGGGTCTCGGTTCTTCAACTTTGCCGAGCAGCTACTTGGTCGGGGTCAAACACGTTTGCTAAATTCTACAAGTTTGACACCCTGGCTGAGGAGGACCTAGAGTTTGCCCACTCTCCCGCCCGTTTGGGAGCTTTGGTATAATCCCCATGGTCCTTACGGAGTCCCCAGCATCCACTAGGACGTTAGAGAAAATAAGAATTTACTCACTGGTAATTCTATTTCTCGTAGTCCGTAGTGGATGCTGGGCGCCCATCCCAAGTGCGGATTGTTGCAATACTTGTATATAGTTATTGCCTAACTAAAGGGTTATTGTTGAGCCATCTGTTGAGAGGCTCAGTTGTTATCATACTGTTAACTGGGTATTGTATCACGAGTTATACGGTGTGATTGGTGTGGCTGGTATGAGTCTTACCCGGGATTCAAAATCCTTCCTTATTGTGTCAGCTCTTCCGGGCACAGTATCCTAACTGAAGTCTGGAGGAGGGTCTTGGTGGGAGGAGCCAGTGCACACCAGTAGTCTAAAAGCTTTCTTTATAGTTGTGCCCAGTCTCCTGCGGAGCCGCTGGTCCCCATGGTCCTTACGGAGTCCCCAGCATCCACTACGGACTACGAGAAATAGAATTACCGGTGAGTAAATTCTTATTTTCCCCTCCCTACCGCCCCGCGTCTCTCTGTCCCCTCCCTACCGCCCCACCTCTCTGTCCCCTCCCTACCGCCCCGCGTCTCTCTGTCCCCTCCCTACCGCCCCACGTCTCAGTATCCACTTCCTACCGCCCTACGTCTGTTTCCCCTCCTCCCTATGCCCCGCGTCTCTGTCCCCTCCCTACCGCCCCGCGTCCCTCTATCCCCTTCCTACCGCCCGCGTCTCTCTATCCCCTCCCTACTACCCCGCGTCTATCCCCTCCCTAACGCCCTGCGTCTCTCTTTCCCCTCCCTACCGCCCCACGTCTCTCTTTCCCCTCCCTACCGCCCCGCGTCTCTGTATCCCCTCCCTACCGCCCCATGTCTCTGTATCCCCTCCCTACCGCCCTATGTCTCTGTATCCCCTCCCTACTGCCCCGCATCTCTCTATCCCCTCCCTACCGCGTCTCTCTGTCCCCTCCCTACCGCGTCTCTCTGTCCCCTCCCTACCGCCCGCGTCTCTATGTCCCCTCCCTACCGCCCGCGTCTCTCTTTCCCCTCCCTACCGCCCGCATCTGTCTGTCCCCTCCCTACCGCCCGCCTCTCTGTCCCATTCCTACCGCCCGCGTTTCTCTGTCCCCTCCTTACCGCTCTGCGTCTCTCTGTCCCCTCCCTACCGCTCTGCGTCTCTCTGTCCCCTCCCTACCGCCCCGCGTCTCTCTGTCCCCTCCCTACCGCCCCACGTCTCTGTATTCACTCCCTACCACCCCGCGTCTCTCTGTCCCCTCCCTACCACCCCGCGTCTCTCTATCCACTCCCTACCGCATCTCTCTGTCCCCTCCCTACCACCCCGCGTCTCTCTATCCCCTCCCTACCGCCCGTGTCTTTCTTTCCCCTCCCTACCGCCCTGCATCTCTGTATCCCCTCCCTACTGCCCACCTCTCTCTATCCCCTCCCTACCGCCCCGCGTCTCTGTATCCCCTCCCTACCGCCTAGCGTCTCTGTATCCCCTCCCTACTGCCCTGCGTCTCTTTATCCACTCCTTACCGCCACGCCTCTCTCTATCCCCTCCCTACCGCTCTGCGTCTCTCAATCCCCTTCCTACCTCCCCGCGTCTCTGTATCCCCTCCCTATGGCCCTGCGTCTCTGTGTCCCCTCCCTACCCCCCTGCGTCCCATACAGGGTCCATACCACCGGCTCCTTGATACCTCCCTGACAAACCCTCACCAGGAGGACAGGAGCCGTAACCCCCTGCGGTGCTCACCGTAGTTACCGGTATATTGGTGATGCTCCGCTCTGCCGCCTCCTCCCTATCCCTCACTCAGCAAGCGCAGGGCGCAAGCCCAGCACCAAGCAGATGATTGCGCTGCCCATGGCCATTGGCCCTGGGAGCAGCTCCAGCCTGCGCACCCTCCTCCTACTGCACCTGAGGGGGGCGCGCACATAGTGCATGCAGAGGGGGCTGGTGCACCTGTGGCCGCGTGGAGACATTGCGTGCGCAACATGTCCGCGTTGCTACACCTGAAGGATGGTACGGTGTAGAGAGAGGACACAGCTGCCTCTGTTCCGCATTGTACCAGCACTCCCCTCTGTGTCTAATGACACCATATACCTCTTCATGCCGGTATGTCTATACCACATGCATCCTTATCCGTGTCCTATATATTGTTACACATACAATCACATAGTTATAGGTCCTGCACCCCCCCCCCACCTGCATCCACCGCCCCCCCTCCACCCGCAGCATCTACATACTCCCTGCCTCATTCGCGCCCCCCCCCCCCCCCGCAACCGCTACATTCTGTACATCGTGCCCTGCAGGCACCGTTAACGCCGTCGCAAGGGCCTACACCCCCTTCACCATCTGAGGCCCTTTCGTCGTGCAATATTTAACCACTAACAAAACTAGGAATGCAGGTAATACTCATACAAATATTGAACCCCAGCAAGGCGTGCAGGGGTTAAGGGGGCATAGCCCCTTTCGACGGTGTGAAGAGCGCCCGTAGGGCGCGATGAAGCGCCTAGTAATATATGTATTGACTTTAAATCTAGAATATTCAGTCATCTGAATATTAATGCTTGTTTAAGTATAAAAATAACATTCTTTTCTTAATACATTATACATGAAAATAAATATATATTTCTGCATTTAGCAGCCAGTTTGTATGCTGAGACTGTTTGCTCACAAAAGCATGTTTTGGTCAAGAACGTCTAATTATTTTGAGTGTCCTGTGGGCCCAAGTGTAATAGATTTTCTAAACCTAGCAGATTTTTACTGTGTTTGGTACACACGTACTGTATCTGTTGAACAAACATAATGTTAGTGTACTATTTACTCCAGCCATTGTAGCCTAAGAATGCTAAACAGAATGTGATTGCCATACAAAAACAGTGTTATGTTTGTGATATTTGCAAAACATGTCACATATTGATGTCATTCAGATCTAATCGCTGCTGTGCGTTTTCGCACAGCAGACGATCAGGTCCAAACTGCGCATGCGTATGCACCGCAATGCACAGACACGTCGGTCTGCTTCAACGGGCATCGCCGCTCAGCGATGGGATGGTGCAAAGGATCCATTCGCATGGGCGTACGCAAGGTAATTGACTAGAAGAGGCCATTTGTGGGTGGCAACTGACCGTTAACAGGGAGTGTTCGGAAAAACGCAGGCATGTCCAAGCGTTTTGAGGGTGGGTGTCTGACGTCAGCTCCGGCCCCCGATCAGTAGGATTTAATCACACTGGAAGAGTAAGGCCTGGGCTGCGCAGAGACTGCACCAACTGATATTTAGCAGCTTGGCGTACACATTGGAATCGCACACTTACACAGCGAATTTACATCCCCCCCCCTGTAGACGGCGACTATCTGACTGCAGGACAGCAAAAAACGTAGCCCAGCGATCAGTTCTGAATTACCCCCATGGTTCATAAGTAGGAAATACAAGTCTTTGCTTTAATTAGCGATGTGGGCAGAGTCTCGTGTTTTGGTTTTGGTTCTCATTTCATCATCGTGTTTTGGTTTTGCAAGTGTTTTGGTCCGGAATTTGGAATGAGGAATTTATTTAGCTTGGATTGTTATTGAGAAAGAAATAGTGATTTTCTCAATCCTGCTTCTGCTAAACATCACATGTGAAAACCACCCAGAAAGTTAAAAGACGCCCAACAATGCATTTGCAAAATTGCATATGCAGTCGCAAAACTGCGATGCATATGCAGAAATCAAGCACCATGAAGAGTTGCGGATGAACCAGAATAATGAGAATGCAGTTGCACCGGACACCATGTTTTTAATTGCAGAAATCACAGCTGACGTCAGATGCACACCCTGAAAAACTGCAATGACACACCTGCGTTTCCTCAACCAGTCCCCACAAATGCCATGTGTGCGCCCACGATCGCCCGCCGCCTGTCAATCAGCCTGCTATCACATTCCAGCAAGATGCAATCACAGAAAAATCGTAAATCATGGGTCATGCACGTGCAATGCATTCACAGCAATAATCGGCCAATCTGTGATTTAGCAAAATTGCAACTGTAGCTGAATACGGTCTTGAATCTGAATCTTGGGTTTTGGATTTCTTGAAAATGGATAAAAACAACTAAAATCATGTAATTTTTGCAATTCCAAACCCAATTTTTTTTTTTGTAAATACGAATTCCAAAGTGCGGAAAGATCTGAATTGGGACTCGGTTCAAATCGGATCTCCTCAGAGAAAACGAACAGGGACTCGGTTCAGTTTGGAACTGCAAAATTTGTGTGTGTTTGGATTTCTAAAGATCTGAACTGCGCATCTCTAGGCCCAGGGGCGTAGCCAGAAATGTGTGGACCCCACAGCAACATTTTGAAGGTGCCCCTGTCCCAATGCTTCTAAAGAGACATCTCTCCTCAGCAGTTGTTCATTGTATGCCCCATAATAGTGCCCTAGTTTACTTACTGAACTATAGTTGTGCCTTAGTTAATGTTATCCCCGTAGAACTGCCCTTGTTTATTTTATAGACCAAAGTATATCAGACTGTAGGGCTGCCAGTACACATTATGCAATATAGTCTAGTGATGTGCACCGGAAATTTTTCGGGTTTTGTGTTTTGGTTTTGGATTCGGTTCCGCGCCCGTGTTTTGGATTCGGACGCGTTTTGGCAAAACCTCCCTGAAAATTTTTTGTTGGATTTGGGTGTGTTTTGGATTCGTTTTTTTTTTAACAAAAAACCCTCAAAAACTGCTTAAATCATAGAATTTGGGGGTCATTTTGATTCCATAGTATTATTAACCTCAATGACCATAATTTCCACTCATTTCCAGTCTATTCTGAACACCTCACACCTCACAATATTATTTTAGTCCTAAAATTTGCACCGAGGTTGCTGGATGACTAAGCTAAGCAAACAAAGTGGCCGACACAAACACCTGGCCCATCTAGGAGTGGCACTGCAGTGTCAGACAGGATGGCCGATTTAAAAAATAGACCCCAAACAGTACATGATGCAAAGAAAAAAAGAGGTGCACCAAGGTCACTGGATGGCTAAGCTAAGAGACCCAAGTGGCCGACACAAACACCTGGCCCATCTAGGAGTGGCACTGCAGAGTCAGACAGGATGGCCGATTTAAAAAATAGTCCCCAAACAGCACATGATGCAAAGAAAAAAAGAGGTGCACCAAGGTCGCTGGATGGCTAAGCTAAGCGACCCAAGTGGCCGACACAAACACCTGGCCCATCTAGGAGTGGCACTGCAGTGTCAGACAGGATGGCCGATTTAAAAAATAGTCCCCAAACAGCACATGATGCAAAAAAAAAAAAAAGAGGTGCACCAAGGTCGCTGATGGCTAAGCTAAGCGACCCAAGTGGCCGACACAAACACCTGGCCCACCTAGGAGTGGCACTGCAGCTTTCTAGCGAGAGGATGAGTGCTTCCATCCTCATGTGAATCTGAACCACTAGCCATGAACATAGGCCAGGGCCTCAGTCATTCCTTGCCACTCCGTGTCGTAAATGGCATATTGGCAAGTTTACGCTTCTCATCAGATGCTTTTAATTTAGATTTTTGGGTCATTTTACTGAACTTTTGTAGTATACTTGACGACACAGAGGTAGAGCAATGGACTACTGTACCGTACTGTTATATATATATACTGGTGGTCAGCAAAATTCTGCACTGTCCTCCTACTATATAATACTGCGCACAACTAAAATGCACCACAGGTATGGATGGATAGTATACTTGACGACACATAGGTAGGTAGAGCAGTGGCCTACTGTACCGTACTGCTATATATTATATACTGGTGGTCAGCAAAATTATGCACTGTCCTCCTACTATATAATACTGCGCACAACTAAAATGCACCACAGGTATGGATGGAGAGTATACTTGACGACACAGAGGTAGGTAGAACAGTGGCCTACTGTACCGTACTGCTATATATTATATACTGGTGGTCAGCAAAATTCTGCACTGTCCTCCTACTATATATACTGCGCACAACTAAAATGCACCACAGGTATGGATGGATAGTATACTTGACGACACAGAGGTAGGTAGAGCAGTGGACTACTGTACCGTACTGCTATATAATACTGGTGGTCACTGGTCAGCAAAATTCTGCACTGTCCTCCTATACTACAATGCAGCACAGATATGGAGCGTTTTTCAGGTAGAGAACGTAGATATTTTCAGCACACTGAGCACAGATATTTGCAAGCACACTGAGCACAGATATTTGCAGCACACTGAACACAGATATTTGCAGCACACTGAACACAGAAACTGAGAGAACGCTGCACGTCCTCTCCCTATCATCTCCAATGCACGAGTGAAAATGGCGGCGACGCGCGGCTCCTTATATAGAATACGAATCTCGCTTGAATCCGACAGCGGGATGATGATGTTCGGGCGCGCTGGGGTTAACCGAGCAAGGCGGGAGGATCCGAGGTTGCCTCAGAACCGTGTAAAATGGGTGAAGTTCGGGGGGGTTCGGATTCCGAGAAACCGAACCCGCTCATCACTATATAGTACCCCTAATTCACATTACTATATACAGTGTCAACAGTTCATATTATGCCACAATAAAGGATCCCAGTTCATATAATGCCACACTATGGTGGCTTCACTTTATATTGTGCCACATTACAGTGCCCCAGTTCATATTACTGTATGTAACATTATACTGCCCTCCAGTTCATTTTATACCACAGTAAAATGAGCAGGTCCAGGGGTGTAACTAGATATATTGTAGGACGAAAGAAAAAAGATTATAAAGGCCCCTAGGTACCATTCAATGGTTGAAAATGTATACAACACATGTAACTTTGACAGGGAAGGTGGGCCCATCTCAGCTCTGGGCCCCATAGCAGCTGCACTCCCTGCACCTATAGTAGCTAAGTCCCTGTATATAACACATGTAACTGTGACAGGGAAGGTGGGCCCCTCTCAGTTCAGGGCCACATAGCAGCTGCACTCCCTACACCTATGGTCACTATAACCCTGTATATAACACATGCAACTGTGACAGGAAAGGTGGCCCCTCTCAGCTCTAGGCTCCATAGCAGCTGCACTCCCTGCACCTATGATAGCTACGCTCCTTTATATAACACATGTAACTATGACAAGGAAGGTGGGCCCCTCTCAGTTCTGGGGCCCATAGCAGCTGCACTCCTTGCACCTATGGTAGCTACTCCCTTGTATATAACACATGTAACTGTGACAGGGAAGGTGGCCCCTCTCAGCTCTGGGCCCCATAGCAGCTGCACTCCCTGCACCATTGATAGCTACGCCCTTGTATACAACACATGTAACTGTGACAGGGAAGGTGGCCCCCTCAGCTCTGGGCCCCATAGCTGCTGCATTCCGTAGCTACAGCCTCGTCTCTAGCTTTGTTAGAGCTTTTCCTCTTTAAACAACTTTTTTGATTTCCACAAGCTTCATTTTTTGACTAAAGGCATTGCTTAACCACTCTTACTTTCCTTTATCTTTTTCAATAAAGCATGCATATCCACTAGTCAGTTGCTTATTGTTTTGTTGCTCCAGAACAGTGGTTCATCAGACGAAACGCGTTGGGTGACCTTTACCTACCTCACTCTAAGATAAGGATACTTTTAATTTGCTCTTATATTCATTTGGTGCTTTTAGTTCAGCTGTGTATTTATTGTTCCAATTTTTATGTGTCTCCTTTATGTTTTGATTTTATGGTAATAAATAGCTTTTTAAATTTTATATATTACTGGCAATTTTTTACCTTATTTATTGACACCGTGGTCGCTACTCACCCTCATCCCCTCCCTTCTCCTACATTTTTTATCAGGGTTTTACCACCCCTGTATTTTTTGAGGGTAACAGCAGACGCCCCATTAGCAGCATAGGGGAGTGTCATATTGACTAGCCATTTCCAAACAACATATCTGTCTTATCTCACATGTGGCGCAGTATTAATCCTTGCTTTTATAACCTTACTGTATTATTAAAATCTGCTAGACATATCTGAGTTAATATATTTTGAGCCAATGTCAATAGAAGATATGAGACTAGTGTAGTTTGCTACTGACTAACCGGCTGTCCTCGCCCCGCTCCCAGGTAAATATCTTGTTCAATAAAACAATACAGTTGTGACCATAAAAATAAACCAGAATCCTACCTGGAAGCAGGAACACCCTCCAAGATCCTGTCCTGCGCCCTGGGTGTTTATGTGTATAACTTAAAAGAGTGATCAGCTTTGATGAGTGTTAATGATACTTACCCATCTTTGCAAGTAACAATCTGCCCCGTATGCCTCAGTCAGCACACGGAAAGATTTGGTGGATGTTTTGTTCAATTTAACTAAAAGTTCTAAGTTAACATGTTGCTCTACTTTTAAACTAAGCATTTTTACAATGCACATGAAAAACAGAACTTCTTTGAACGCTATGTGACAGCAAGCTATCTGTGTGAGAGGGGTAAACTTGCAAAACTATTTTTGGTATGGGCAAAGGTCAATGTTCCCTCACTTCCTTTTAATTCATGTAGTATGGTTTATTATTTACAATACAATCACGTTATTTAATAGTCACACCTATAAATGTTCCACAGTCTAACCACCTGTCTACCCCCCTTTTTCTCTTTACACTTACCCCAACTCTTTCCACACTTACCCAATCCTGTCATGACCGTTTTGTGAACCCGGTGTAAATGTGAAGTCCATGCGGGTAACTGGAGGACTATGTGTATATTTGGCTGGGGGAATCAGTGAGAAGAATAGTTAAGGAACAATCCCTGACCGGGAGTGAAACCCAGGCCTCAGCAGAGGGAGCTGAATCCTGACCACTGGAACACCAGGGACTTGGTGTTAATAACAGGATGGTGATGCTCTACTGGACCGGACTGGCTACTGGCTGAGGATGAACTGGATATACTGTCACAGAACTAGGTATTTGTGCACTATGGGATTCTTCCGATGGTCGGGAAGAGGAAGAATGGGCAGTACTGATGGTGTAATGGTTAGCATTACTGCCTCACAGCACTGAGGTCATGGGTTCGATTCCCACCATGGCCCTAACTTTGTAGAGTTTGTATATTCTCCCCATACTTGTGTGGGTTTCCTCCGGGTACTCCGGTTTCCTCCCACAATCCAAAAATTTACTAGTAGGTTAATTGGCTCCCAACAAAATTAACCCTAGTGTGTGTGTACATGTGGTAGGTAATATAGACTATAAGCTCCACTGGGGCAGTGACTGATGTGAATGGCCAAATATTCTCTGTAAAGCGCTGTGGAATATGTGTGCGCTATATAAATAACTGGTAATAAATAAATAAGAGGAACTGGAGCTGTGACAGACTAAGGTAGCTGAATATAAGTCTTCCTCATACGGGAGCACTAAAGCAATGGTGGGATGCACTACTGTGGGAATATAGAACTGGACTGGCGACTGGTGATACTGGACCGGGCTGGTTACCGGAGAGATTAAGAACCAGGCTGGTTACCTGTGTGCCTGAACCTGGCTACTTATCAGAGCACTATGGGCCGGACTGGCCGGACTGGTTACCGGTGATTCTGAGAACCGGGCTTGTTACCGGATAATACAGGTAGCACACAGTGAATCAGGCTGGTTACCGGATAATACAGGTAGCACACAGTGAACCGGGCTGGGTACCGGATATAACTGGTAGTGCAACTGTGAACCAGGCTGGGTACTGGTATAACTAATAGCGCACTGTGAACCAGGCTGGGTAGCAAAAGAGCAGAGGTTTATATGAACTACGGTAATAGTGTCACCTCTTAGGGAGCTCAGCTACTAAGCTCACACTGAGCTGTGTGACTCAAGGAACTGGCAGCTTCTGAAACAGCGGTCTCTCTACTTATATCTCCTGATCTTTGGTTATTGGTGAATAGAGTCAGGTGATTTCGGGAGTCTCAGGCTGGCACAGGATTGGACTGCTCATGGTCAGGCTCTGATGTGGAGTGAGGCATAACAGGCCGGAAAAACAAATAAGCATAAACTCCTGAAAATTAAAAGAGGATGCTTGCATAGCCAGATTAAGGAAGGGATGCAGGGCATACTGTACCCCCGGGCTACCCTCTGTCAGGGGGCCCCCTGCCAGAGAACACTGACATCACTATTTTTTCCTCTTATGCAGCAGCAAAACCAGACATCCAGAATGCAAGCAGGACAGTATGCAGTGCAGGCAGAGACACAGGAGTATCAGATTTCATGAACTATTGATGGAGATTCCCAACCAGTGGAGAGATAGCAGGTAGGACAGTGCTGTAAGTGACACAGGGTGGGATTCCTGTGTCACTTACAGCTCTCTCTACACCTGGGTGACTCCTGTGTAACTTGTTATCTAATGAGGGTCTCAAGTGAAAGAGAGAGACACACACACACACACACACACACACACACACATACACACACAGAGTCCTCCTGAGTTGTGTCCCAGTGTGTAAGTAGTACAGAGGCTGCTGCTATTTTTGCATGTAAGATAAATTACATATTTTATTTTTCTATTTTTCTTTTTTGTTCCACTACAAGAACATTTTCTAAAATATTTGTCTTTCAATTAGGTGTTTAGTTTAAATCTAATATACACCATTGGGCTAAATGTAATATACACAATCCATATATCCCAACATGACCCATTCAAGGAGGGACAAAATTCTCTCTACCTGGACTTCCTTCTTAAGTTATGATTGAAATCACCTGTTAAACACCTTTCTTATCAATTAAATAGATCAACACAGGTGACTACAGTCATATATTAAGAGGGAAGTCCATGTAAAGAGCAATTTGTTACTCCTGGAATGGGTCATGTTGGGAGATATGCACGATCTTATATACAGCCCCCCCACCCCTCCCCAGCCACCTGGGCCCCCCTGTCTAAAGTCCCCCGGGCACCCCCCAAGGCTTAATACAGCCCTGGATGCTGGCTTTTAGGACTACACACCAGAGAGCTGAACACAGTGGACAATTAAATGCTGCACACAGCTGATTACTGATTACTCAGAGAAATTCCTACTCAGGTGGCTATTCAAGAGTAGGCAACACAGATTTGCAGTCTTCATGCTGAGCTGAGGCAAATGCAGGTTACAGGATATGCTGAGGTAAGTCACAGAATATGAGAAATACAGTCAGGATCATGACAAATCCCATCTTTTGTTCTCTCCATACCCACCCAAAATGCTTACTCCCAGCAGTTCTTTAGATACTACCCCAATAACACCCATAACCCCATCCCCATAATTTCACCATACACATGCAAAACACATACTAACAGCAGTTCTTTACATACAACACAAATAACTGACACGTCTACACTGGTGCAGTTATCTGCCAGTTCCTGGCTTCTCAGGTGTACTGTTTCTTGATATGCAGAAATCAGGATACGGCACCTGAGAGCTGCTGATTTTCTAATTGCAATGCAGTAATCACTGACTGCAGGAGTGAAGTAAGCATCACAAACCCATTCCAGACATTGGGCGTACCTGATGGAACATGTGAAACTTAAGACCCTAAGTAATATTCTGTATTTATGTTTGACCTATAGAACTTGCCCCAATCAAAACTGACTCTACCTTTAATGTCTGCACTTGTTCTGTGACATTATTACATATTTTCAAATACTATAACATACCTCCCAACATGACCCTCTCCAGAAGGGACAGAATGCTCTGCTTCTGGACTTCTCTCTTAATGTATAATTGCCGGCACCTGTTTTGAACAGGGTAATGGATAAGAAAGGTGTTTCAGGACAGGTGAGGGCAATCATACATTAAGAGAGAAGTCCAGGAGCAGAGCGTTCTATCCCTCCTGGAGAGGGTCATGTTGGGAGGTATGACTATAACATACCACCCAACTTTTGCAGACTGGGAATCAGAATATGTGGGTATGGACCTCTGAAGTGCTGGATCACGCACCGTCCTCCTGTTCCCTGTCTATTTAATGCCTGGCCTTGCAAGGACTCAATGAACGGCACATACTGTACTGTACTGTACCTACCAAACTGCCTGCCAAATCTTGCCAAAAGCTGTCCCGATTGGAAAATGGGGACAGAGCCTGAAATTTAAGGATTGTCCTGTGTAAATCTGGACAGTTGGGTGGTATGATGTTATTATATTTAAATATTTGAAGACTGTAGACACAACTTATATCCACCCCATACACCAACCATATATTTTTTCAATAAACAGTTGGATTTTCTCAATCCCTTAATACATTTTTCTTTGCTGTTAAAGAAAAAAAAAAAAAAACTTGCTGTACATCTGCTGATGTGTGGAACTCAATGCATTAAAATTCCACATTCTGTTTTTTTTCTAATAAGATTGTCCTGAAAATGGTCTATAGTGAAAGCTATTTTGTTGTACAACACAGTGCTTTCTGGAAGCTATGGCAAAAACAAGAACGGGTCTCAGCTACAGTAGACATCTGTCTATTTATAAGAAATGAGGGAAGAGTATACATCAGTGATGCCCAAACACAGGGCCTAATTCAAACCCCACCACTGACATGCAAAAATCGCTATGAAGCTATCGACGCCACATTTTTTGGGCATCGAAGTTCCATTAAAGGGTTGCTGTCTAGACAATGGAAGGCATGTCCGGACCATTGCTTGGGCGGGTAGCAGTCTACCTTCGCAGCTAGGTTGCGTAGGCAGAGGCCTACTCGATACATGCGAAAAGCATCGCCGCCGATTTGTGTGTGGGGGTCTGGTTCTTGGCATGAGGGGCGAACTTGTCCCCCCGCATGTCAGTGAATTTAATCGTGAACGTGCGTTTTTCACACATCTATGATCAGGTCTGAATTACCCCCACGGTCCTCAGAGCACTCAACAATACAGGTTTTAGGGATATACCTGCTTGTGCACAGATGGTATAATGAACCTGACTGAGGTTAAGTCACCTATGCCTAAGCATGGATATTCTTAAAACCTGTTGGGGTGCCTTGAGGGTCGCGTTTGGGTACCAATGGTACTGTATATAATATTATTTGTTGTAACATTATTGCCTGAATTCATTTCTTCTGTTTAAATGTGATTAGCCACAAATGATGTTGTAATGTAAGATGCATACATTACAGTCTCAGTGTGATGGTCCACTGCAATGCCAGCTGCAGACTACAGGTGTCAGGGTGCCATTAACACTGGCAAGGCAACAAGTTAGGATCTGTTGTAATACTAGCTACAGATGACAGATGGCAACCAGGGAAAATGTCTGTCTACTGTACGGATTTTGGCTTCAGTCATCATGATTCTGCCTTCTCCAATTCATAAGGGCACAGTCAGCTAAGCTTGCGCCGCATATTTATCAGCCCATTACTGTAGCTCATTTCTGCTTGCAGAGGCAAGAAGGCATGAAGCTACTGTAAATCGTTCTGGCAGCACTTGCACTTAATTAAATCTGCCCCATAGATAATTTTATCATGCCTTATGATTCTACCTTCTCCAGCCCATCGACTTTGGCTTTGTCCCTCATTACCGGCCTTGCAGAACTTTTCCATCTCTGATAACTACCCTAGCCTAGTAATAATCTCCTGAAAGCAACCAGCATCATAACACTGGTGCCTCGCCAGAGGCTGAGCTTCTGCTTTTTCATGATATAACATAGAGGTATTTTGCCCTTTGCAATAAAGATGCAGCATTTTTTGTTGGAGTACCCCAATGTGCTGTCCCCTTCCTCTATATACAGTGAATAGTCGCACTACTGTCATCAGTCCGACCCTCAGTTTCATGTGCAAGTCTAGACATGTTTCATTGTTCCAAGCACTCCAGTGCTACTGCTGTTTAGGCTGCCACAGTGTCTTACAGTGTATACACTACTGCATTAACCCTCTGTATACTATATATGGCATACAGGCTGGATTAACGCTGGTGGGGGGAATTTGTGAGGGGCACCACTAGTACTAGTGATGGTAATTCATGAACCCGTACATACACACACCTCACTGCAACTCAGTAAGTCATCTTACCTGGATGCTACAACATGGACAGGAACAGTGCATCGCTGAACCACTGCACCACACCAACAGACGCGGCTGGCTCACTGGTCGCTGTCTTGCAGGATTTGATTTTACATTCCTATCCATCGAAACTTACTCTACACTTATGACATACTCAGCGGACGAATATCTGAGCTGCTGGAGGGGACTTTTTCTTCAGAATGTGCTGTTTGACTAACGTCACACAGCACTGTGTGAGGGCCCCAAATGTTTGAGGGGCCCCCACATAGCATACCCCTGTTAACCCTTAACATGGAAAAAAAACATGTTCCTGACTAAAACATCCTCCAAGTGCACTCACATCCATCACACACCATTGGCACCTTCCAATAAGTTTAACTGACATATCTTCTACTTGGAACTTTTTAGCATGGGATACACGTATTATGGTCAAAACCATCTATCGGCTATATCTGACCCTAAACACAGGCCTCCTTTGCCTTATGATACTTTTAGGCTTCCTGTAAGTACAATATTTAGCAAATACACTGTCTGCATTACTGTAAACTTCATATGCACATATGGCTGCAAAACATCTTTGTAAGAGCATAGAGTCTATGATGTATATAGTGTTATTTTTACACATGCAAGTTAATATCCTTCACCACTTATCCTATAGGAAATGTATAATTACACCTACATCTACATTACTTCACACTGAAGGAACATTTATTGAAGATTACGCTCACAGGTCAGACATTTGTCAGCAAAGCTGTCTAGGTAGTGGAGACATTAATTGTATTAACAAAGAAAGGTTACTGTTTAATTATTCATATGCGGCTGTGCTGCACTGTTGTTAGTTTACTCTCGTTTTTATTTATGCTGTTCGTACTGTCAATGTGACATCAAAAATATATAGTTCCATCAAGGTCAGGTGACTGCTTACAGCTCCCTATTTTATATGCTGATCCTAGAATATTAAAATACACCAAGCAACTTCTAAAATAAGACTTTTAGTTGGATTATTGTGTGCACAGCCAGATGGCTAAAAAAATGTTTTGTGTAGGTCAGAGACTAACAACATGTTTATAGTCATATACCAGATGTGTTTCTGTACAAAACCAGGCAATTAAAAACTGGCACTTAATTGTTTTGAAGTGCAATTAAGCAAGATACATGCAAATTCTCTATAAAGATAATCTGATTTTTTTACACATTATTCAATCATATTGACACACTGTATAGTTTAAGATGGAATTTCATCTTTCCAAGTTTTAAGTTTAAAGTCTACCTACAGTATAACATTTATTTTTGTGAGCTGAAATCAATGGGGGTCATTCCGAGTTGATCGCTAGCTGCATTCGTTCTCTGTGCAGCGATAAGGAAAAAAAGGCACTTCTGCGCATGCGTATGTGGCGCAATGCGCACGATCGACGTACTATTACAACGAACGATGTAGTTTCACACAGGGTCTTGCGAAGCTTTTCAGTCGCACTGGTGGCCGCAGAGTGATTGACATGAAGTGGGCGTTTCTGGGTGTGAACTGACCGTTTTCAGCGAGTGTTCGGAAAAACGCAGGCGTGGCAGAAAAAACGCAGGCGTGGCAGGGCATGTTTGTGACGTCAAAACAGGAAATGAACAGTCTGAAGTGATCGCAAGCGCTGAGTAGGTTTTGAGCTACTCTGAAACTGAACTAAAAAACTTTGTAGCCGCTCTGCGATCCTTTCATTCGCACTTCTGCTAAGCTAAAATACACTCCCAGTGGGAGGTGGCATAGCGTTTGCACGGCTGCTAAAAACAGCTAGCGAGCGATCAACTCGGAATGACCACCAATATTCGTTGGAAAGCAGAGCTATCATGGATGCACTTTGTTAATGAATCCAGCACAGCCCACAAAAGTATCTGAATTTATTAAGTTTCAGGATACAAAAGCACCCAATTTTTGAATATATTTTTGTTAAGGTTTGGTAAGGATTAATAATTGAGCAAGGTTGGTTAGTTAGTTAGTTAGTTAGTTAGTTAGTTAGTTAGTTAGTTAGTTAGTTAGAGCCAGATGACTTGGGTGGAATACATATGTGGGACCGGTGGTTGGGATGCCAGCAGTTGGAATACCGACAGCGTCACCCTGATGGTGAGAAATATGACAAGGGTTTGGTAAGTATAAACTTATATAAAGCCTAAACCTAAACCCCCCCCTCCTCATGCGCGGCTTAACCCTAACTGTCCCCGGCATACTTATGATCAGGATGCAGGCTGTCGGGATTCTGGCGTCGATATTTCAGTCGGTGTCAGGATTCTTGTGCCGGTCTTCTGCCCGTGTATCGATTCCAGCGTGGGATTTCGACTGCCGGCATCCCGATTACCAGCATTCTGAATGCATCACACTTGGGTAGCCTATCAGGTATGTTAGGGGCGGGGATTTTAGCAAACCATATAAATAAACTGTGACTGCATTCAATTTCCCGATTTCCAGTTTTTGTTCCCACCCCCCAACCAACTTGTGGTTCATTTCTGTTTTTTTTTTTAATATGCCAGAATGTGCATATTGTATCTCATTCTTTTTCCAACAGGTATGGCAGCTTGGTGGAAAGTAGTGCTGCTTGGCTGCCAGTAATGGTGGAAGAGTGCATGGGTGGCATTTCCCCTTTGAGAGCAGAAAGTTGGTCACTACCTCAGGGAGGAGCTGGTCTCCATCTCAGAGAGAGGCCAGTACTAGGTTAATTAAGGGCGCTGCCCAATCCAGTTTGCACTGAGGATAGAATCCGACCCCCATATTTGAAAGTGTATTACTGGGCTGTGGCTGAGACAGCAAGGCTTTTTTTCTGCCACCATAACAATTACTCAATTTGAATTATGCTGCAACCTAATACAGCATTACTCAATAACAATTACTCAATTTGAATTATGCTGCAACCTCTTTATCCTAATACTAGCTGTTCTACTCATTCTTCGCACGGGAGTTTCTGATTTTCACAGTTGTAAATATAAATAAGTGTTAAAAATGGGGAAAATCTATAGAGCTGTAAATATGAGAAGTCTTAATGTAAGTACATATTAATCCCTGGTTCTTGGCATTACCCGAGGAGCACCCGCAGCAGATACGGTAAAAAGTGACTGGACCATTTTTGCAGTTTATTAAATTCTACACACTGGAGGTGCAATCCAAATTTTGATCCGATTGTCTGTTTGGACGTTATCATTCAAGCAAAGCAAGCCACACATCGGTAATGATGTTGTTATGTCATGCCCCTTTTCATCCCCTTAGAGGAGGTTTATTACAATTATATTTACATAGTTTTCCTATTTCCCTCCTGCAGAATACCTATGTTAAATTTCATCTTCCTAACATATTGGCAAGTAAGAGAATTAGTAGTGAGTGAGTGAGTGAGTGAGTGAGTGAGTGAGTGCGGGCTTTTGCATTTTTGTAGTTTATTAAATTCTGCACACTGGAGGTGCAATCTGAATTTGATCCGATTGTCCATTTGGGCGTTATCGTTCATGCAACGCAATCCACGCATTGGCAATGATGTCATTATGTAACCCCCTTTTCATCCCCTTAGGGGAGGTTTATTAACATTTTAATTATGTTGTTTTCCTATTTCCCACCTGAAGAATAACTATGATGAATTTCAGCTTCCTATCATATCGGGAAGTAAGAGAGTTAGTGATGAGTCAGGGAATGAGTGAGTGAGGGCTTTCTCATTTATATATATGGATTTGTGTCCATGTAATTATTTATATAGTTAAGTTGTGTTAAAGACAATGGAGTATGGGTGACTTAAGTGGTGGTGGAGACAATTTGTGTGCTACAAAATGATCCTGTGTATTTTATTTTTAATAATATTTTTCAGACAATATTAACACTGATTTAACAATTATATTTCTATTTAAAAAAAAATAGTTCTATTGTACAATGGCCCTCATTCCAAGTTGTTCGCTCGTTAGCTGCTTTTAGCAGCATTGCACACGCTAAGCCGCCTCCTACTGGGAGTGAATCTTAGCATAGCAGAATAGCGAACGCAAGATTAGCAGAATTGCGAATAGAAATTTCTTTGCAGTTTCTGAGTAGCTCGAGACTTACTCTGCCACTGCGATCAGTTCAGTCAGTTTCGTTCCTGGTTTGACGTCACAAACACACCCAGCGTTCACCCAGACACTCCCCCGTTTCTTCAGACACTCCCGCGTTTTTCCCAGAAACGCAAGCGTTTTTTCGCACACACCCATAAAACGGCCAGTTTCCGCCCAGAAACACCCACTTCCTGTCAATCACACTCCGATCACCAGAACGATTAAATTTCTTCGTTAGGCCGTGAGTAAAATACCAAACTCTTTTGCAAATTTACTTGGCGCAGACGCACTGCGAATGTTGCGCATGCGCAGTTTGCGACTAATTGCTCCGTTGCGAAAAAATCTTACGAGCGAACAACTCGGAATGAGGGCCAATGTGAGCTTACCAATGACATGTGTGGCCATTACTTTTCTCTGCTACTATAGAGAAATAATACATCACTACATTTTGATGATTTTGGCCGTTAGAAAACAGCAAATGCTTACTTTACTGTATGTGTGGCATATTTTGTCGACATTCATTATGTCAATATGGTCAGAATGTAGACATTGGCCATGTCGACATTCATGTTGAAGCTGATAAACTGTTGACACAATTAGAATTTCAAAAAAACGTCCCTGTTGGTCTAGCGTTGCCTTACATGGTATGGCAGGACTGGCAGCTCCATCACTGGTTTTGCATCCGGCATTCATCTGATGAGGACTTCCGGCGGCTCCAGCTGTGCTTCAGAGTATTGCTAACCCTAATCCTCTCTTTAGTGCCTAACCCTAACCTCCCATTCCACAGTCTAACCCTAAACCTCTCCCTAGTCACTTATCCTAGCCACCCCTCCCATAGTATAACACTAACCCCCCCTTAGTGCCTATTCCTAACCTCCCCTCCCGCTACCTAACCCTAACACTCCCCCAAGTGCCTATTTCTTACCCTCGCATCCTGCAGCCTAACACTAATACACCCATACACTTGTGAGATAATCGGTGCTAACCTTCAATTTCGACCGCATCTGTGAGAGAAATCGAAGGATTGTATGCACATTTTAGGTACCTTTCGACACAATGCGCGGGAACGCCGGTCGAATCTCGCGTCTCAAGATTGTATGTGCTGCACTTAATATTTATCGAATCGCAGCGCGATCGCATGTGTTTTTAAAAACACATGCTATATATCGCACTGTGATGTGCGATGGGCACCCACCCGGAGCGGACGGAGGCCGCTCCCACTCGGTGGTGACGTGCCTATCACGTGATTACCATGCGATCTATCCCATGATTGCATGGTAATCACTTTGGCAGTTCAGGTGCAATTTCATCGCACCTGAACTGCCGGTGTGATGCCCCGCGATGTCGCGTCGCGGGGCATCGCACAAGTGTATGGGCACCATTACACTCCTCTGCCACTCTGTTCAGAATGCTGGCATTTCACTTGTCAACAGATCAGCATTCTGCAAATGTTAACAATGCTGCCATCATAACTGTCGACTATTAAAATTGTGATGTTGACATTATATATGTAACACCATAAATGTCAACATTTTGACTACAACCCCAAAAGCCCATCTACAGTACATTGGGGGTCATTCCGAGATGATCGTAGCTGTGCTAAATTTAGCACAGCTATGATCATTCACACTGACATGCGGGGGGACGCCCAGCACAGGACTATCCCGTCCCGCATGTCAGTGCCGCCCCCCCCCCCCTCCAGCAGAAGTGCAAAGGCATCGCACAGCGGCGATGCCTTTGCACTTCAAGAGTAGCTCCCGGCCAGCGCAGCTTTAGCGTGCTGGCCGGGAGCTACTCATCACTCACCAGCCCGCAGCGGCTGTGTGTGACGTCATGCAGCCGCTGCAGCCCGCCCCCCGTTTGGTCCGGCCACACCTGCGTTGGCCGGACCGCCCCCTCCCGCCCTGCGACCGCCTCTGCCTGTCAATCAGGCAGAGGCGATCGCATCCCTGCTACGGCCTTCAGCCGTCTGGCATGCGCCGGTGCTCTACGGCGCCAGCGCATGCGCAGTAGGGACCCGTTCGCTCAGCTGCGACAAAAAGCAGCGAGCGAACAGGTCAGAATGACCCCCATTGACATTCACGTGGCATCAAAATAAATTTGAATCTGATTGGTAAATATCCCCTTTATCTGGGAGTCTGTGAATAATTGTTATGGAGAAATATAAAGTTTACTTTTAAACTATTGAGCTGTTAAATATGACATTTCAAAATTCATTTCTGAAATGTCCTCAGTTCACACAATGGGCTGCTTAACCTTCAAAGACCACTTCTCCTATGTTATCATTAAAAACACAGTGAACGGAAAGTCAAATAAATAACGGTGCTATATGAATACAGCAGCTCTGATTATGTGAGCGGAATTTGTACCTTAAGCTGAAAATGACAACCTAGCTAATCCTAGAACAAAACCTAGAATGCGAATAATCACAGTGGGTTATGTGTGCCGCTTCATCTCTGGACAAAAGCAACTCCTGGCAAATTCTCTTAGAAAATTATTTTTGTTGTTCTTAATCAATGTAATTGTACACATTTGTAAGATAATCAAAGAAACATTTCTAGTGATTGGTAATAGCCAGAATCCACAGGTTTGTATTGATTTATTATGTTCCGTAGCAGAAATAAAGAACAGTGAGCATTTTCTAACACAGAACGTAGGGTTGGAAAGTCCACGCCGCACACACGATCGTCCTCGAATCAGTCCTTGTTTATTTTCCCTTAATTGTTGTTATTGATATGAACAGTCGTCACCTTACAATTACAGAACCCTGCAGCTGTCTAAAAAAACAATTCCTGTCTATGATCCCTTTTAGTTTTGGACCAACAGACTGATTTATAGCTAAAGGCACAATACAGATATTTAGACAGTGGTTTTAGAGCCAATTCTTTCAGAATTCATCAACAGATTCAATAAAACTATTCCCCAAGATAACATATGTCAGGGTCTATGTACAGTAAGAGGGCTAACATTGTGCCAGGAATCGCCATCTGGACTGTACCAGTGTCAGGTTGCAGAAGGTTTTTATTTAATTTGTTCGCCAGTTGGTGACTTTACATCTATCATTTGTTTAAATTAATGAATATGTTGCATTCTATACCACTGCACCATCGGAAGAATAATCTCTTTTATTTTTGTTGGCAATGTACATGTTCCATACTGCTGTGTTTCATGCCTTTTGCATACTGTTGGGCTGTTCTGACTCTCACACATTGCCGGTGTTCACATAACTTGGCAAATTTTTTCTTTTACAGCCATACGTTTAAAAACCTGAAAAGTCGCCTGGTGCTTGTGCACTATGGCACCTGTGCACAGATAAGCAGGACTCAGGGGCGTATTCAGAGAGGAGGGGGCCCATGTGCAGTCTTTATCTTGGCCCCCTCCTCTCTAGCCAGCTGTGCAGTAGGTTATGTGTAGGACTCCAGGAAAATGGCACTGCAGCCATTTTCCCAGTTATTTTCCTACTGCACATGTGTGAAACACCAAAAAAATGGCTGTCACGCCATTTTCCCAGTGACTGTGCAGTACAACTGCAAACAACATGGGACACTGGAGGGGTAAGCATTCAAGAAATGGGTGCCGGGTGTTTGGTGTGGGGCCTCCTGGACCCAGGGGCCCGTGTGCACTGCACACCTTGCACCCATTCTAAATATGCCACTGGCAGGACTGATTAAGCCAATCAGACTCTGGAATGTCTTGGATGTTCTTGGGAGGTGACTGGGAGGTCTATTTTCGTGTGTCATGGCAGTGTCATAGGCCAAACTTACTTAAATGTATCATATGCACACTAAGCAAAGGTGAAGATCTCTCTTAACACTGTTTTATAAGAAAATCTAAGTTATGATTTTATTTTATTTTTTAATAATTACAGCTGAAATATTTGGAAATAAGTTTAGCTCCAATCTGCCTTCCAGCCTGCCTTCCACTTTCTGTGCTCACAAAGTCAGTTGCTGTTAAAAAAAAAACCTGTGCCTGCTCCCTGTTTATTGCATAATCTGGTGGGAGTGGCTTATTTAAAATGCAATTATGCAATAGATGGCAGCAGAGCACAATATTGAACTTTTTTGTCAAATTATATAGAAATATGCCTTCCAAATATTTTTTTTTTTTTTTAAATAAACCAAAGATACATTCTGTCATGGATTGGGTGGCTATATGTGCCTCTTTATACTTATGCCCAGCAGGAGTT
The DNA here is from genome assembly GCF_028390025.1 of Pseudophryne corroboree. NCBI lineage: Eukaryota > Metazoa > Chordata > Amphibia > Anura > Myobatrachidae > Pseudophryne > Pseudophryne corroboree. The sequence continues at coordinate 57,845,370 of NC_086455.1, forward strand.
GTGGATTAGACAACGGAGTCAGAAGCCAAGAGCATCAGCTATAGCTTAAGTAACCTTTTTTGGTGGAAGGGGAACAAATTAGCTACAATATAGTCATAATTACTATTTGCTGCTTTATTAGCACATACTGGTATCTCACACAACAACCATCCCTCTGGCATTTGTCAGAAAAGATTTTTTTGCAGAGAAGGATAAATTGCTGAGGATGTAGGCATCATGGGACGAACCAGGATAACCATTAACAACACTCATGAATTTAAAATAAATTATATATTTCAGTCAAATTGCCCAATATTGTGCTCTGGTGCTATCTATTGCATATTCATTGAATAAGTATGATGTCTATAAGTATAAATAAGTGCACTCTTCTAATCATGAAGCTACTGATGGTGCTCTGATTGATCCTCCAGGGTTCTCTCAGTCAGGTGGTGATTTGCATTGTGCAGGTAGGTGCCTTGGACATCCATTATTATTACTTCCACACTGCCCTACATGCTTTTGGGTACTTAAAAAGAAATCGCTATCAATTTCCTACCATTAGAATGATATTTAGAAGCCATAATCGAATGTATAACATCATTTCAAACATTTGAGGATTTGAGGTTCGATTTTATGTTCGATTTCAAATCAATTTGCAAATCGAATTTTAGTAAATGAGGGAAATTTATGATGGCCTATGGGAAAACATCAATGTTTTTCACAAATTCAATGTCTATTGGGATGTGGGTTGCACAGTCTATTGGGATGCTTTAGAATTGATTATGTATAATAGTACCTGCTGCGAGGCAATATTAATGAAACCTTTAACACCGGGCTACAAGCTTCCATTTTTGAACAAAATATGAACAAAATCCATACGCTTTCTTTTTGCTAGATACACACAGATTTGTAAAAAGGGCCAAGATACTGTATGCGCATCAGAAGCTTTTCCATATGCCAAGTTCTGTTGTGGTTCATCTAGACATTGTGCAGGGGTTATACCAATTCCCTTGAGAATACAGTCACAGGACATCAGCTATAATGCACTGTGAGTGGCTTTTCATTTCATCCACTATGGGTAACATGTGGTGTACGGTGTAAAATTGCTTAGTGTATGAGGAGACATTTATATTTGTTAGTCAGTTGGTTGTCTTGGATAAACCAGTTCCCCAGTCTACTTCCTATGTCCCAATATGTCTCCCCTCCCCCCTCTCCCCTTTGCTTAACCTCACCGTTCCCCTTGTTACTGTATATGCTTACACAAGAAATGTGGTTGGTAACATTTCCACCAAACATTTCATGTGATTATGTTGTTTATTGTAAAATTCCAGGAATTCTACAGTGATTCTGTTTATTGTTTGCTGTAAAATGTCCATTACAAGGACATTTGTGGATCAAACTGCTACTCTGCTTTGCTGTTTTAGATGCTCCAGCATCATAAACCATACATGGTAGAGACCAATCCATCTGGTGGGTCACCGCTAAAGGGAACCCCACATTCATCCATACTAAACTGTTATAATCCACCAGCTGGACATACCTTTTTTGCAGTTGGGTCTCTGCCCAGTTGGACATTATTCTGCTCCATACAGTATATGGACTATTTGGAATTCAATATCCATCTCTATTCCACATACTATTTGTAGTTTTTATTCTATCCACATATTGTTTACATTATCCCACTGAGTTTTTAACAATCCATAAGTGCAGTTATTATATTAAATTATATGTATCATTGTGTCTTTGTTGGAGAGTGACGTACTTTACTTTACATTACTGCTCTGTATAAACCACCCAAAGTAGCGCCTGCTTGTTTATCTCTGATTACTTTATTTGCATAAATATATGAAGATCTGATCTAAATGTATTAAATCAGACTCTGCATTACAATTTTCTGGAAAATGTTTTGTTTTATTTAAGAAAACTTGACAAATATGAAAGAAGTTTTAGAAAATAAGGGAAAAATGACCCTGATTCAATGGCAAGGTTAGAGGGAGCGTAAAAATAGACATGTCTAATCTGCTGCTATAATCTTAGATGCTTTACATAGAGGACAAATTAAACAACAAACAAGACATATTTAAAAAAGAGATGGATAGAACCAGTACCCACCTGCAGTACAGCAAGTCCCTCCAGAGCTTCTTTATATCCAACAGTAAATAAGATATTATCAAGACAGTATCCTGTGCAAGGGGGATCTCACATAGATCACTTGCCTTGGCCTTAATAAATCTTGGAAATCTAGTAAAACATTTTTTATTTACATTTTTTTAAATTATCCAATTTTCTCATCCATTTTTGTAACTTTTAAGTCTTTATAAATGTAACCAAAATTGCTTACTAGTAATATTTTATTGCTAAATTGTGGTGTAAAGGGATTTCATTTTATTGCCACAGTAAGTGGCAATAAAACAAATTGTACTTATTGCAACACAAAGCCAATGTGCTGTATGTACTGTGTGCTAAACTACTAAAATTGGCCAGGCCGACCTTGTATGCAATCATTTAATCAGTTGTCATCGTATACGCAGCTATGGATCTATTGAGTGGCGGGCCCAGGTTCAAAGATACTTTACACCATCCCCATCTTTCTCTACAAATATCAAATTAAAGAAAGACGGATAGCACCTTTAGTTTAAAAAAAAGCAGCTGTTTAATACTTCTTCTTTTCCTCACTAGCTGTCATAGTTGCCCTGATGCGAAGGTGACTCCTCTTCATGGGGATGAGACTGAATTTGTGCCTTCATGATATTCCCAATACAAAAGCCAGAGGAGAAGGGGAGTCAGACAGTCATCTATTGAACTATGTGTTACTACGAACAGTGAGTACTGTTACTACTTTGATAGGAGTCCTCTCTACATTGGCATATAAACTGGTTAATGCTTCTGCCCAGCAGCAACAGAGTCAACAGAGCCATGGTGTGGTACAACTGCTGTATAGCCACTAGTTCAATTGATGTTTTAAAGTGCTACACATTATTTTTAGTTAGTAATGAATACAAGCAATACAATACATTTAATCAACAGGAAGACACCACATGCCCTTGGAATAGATATCACATGTGCTTCAAAATACCCTTCAGAATTACCCACGTGACACTCAAAGCCATGATTTACCCTTCTTTGGACCTCTAGTGTCCAATCAAATATCCTCATATGCCCTGTAAAAATCTTATGTAACCAAACATTTCTCTCACTTGCCCTAAATTAATTTTCACTTCTCAGGCCTTTATTTATTTATCCTAAAACAGCCATATGTTTCCTTACTCACTCCTCAAATTGAACAAAAACACTCCTGAAACCTCCAATTACACCTTCGTGGGAGAATCAGTAAATACTAAAGATGTGCGCCAGACCATTTTTGCTCGATTTGCATTTGGCTCTGAGTCATCGTCCAGCTTTGGATTTGGATTTGCATTTGCCAAACCCCATTTTTCTTTCAAAAATTGACAAAAAAAGATAAAATCACATAATTTGGGCGTTTTTTTTGTTCCTATAGTATTATTAACCTCAATAACATTAATTTCCAGTCATTTTCAGTCAATTTTGACCACCTCACAGCTCAGAATATTTATTTCTCCAATATTGGCCAAAGGCTGCAGTGAGCTGATTGGTTACTAAGCGACACTATGAAACATTGCCACAGCGTACTGGGGTACAGTGCACAGAACAGTGCAAACAATTGATATATGTATATATATTAAACTTGCAGCTCAGTTCAAACTGCGTGGAGTCACAGGGCTTATAGATGCATGTGAACAAAACGCACTAGGGTACAGTGCACCAAACAGTACAAACAATAGATATTATTTATGTTTTGGTTCTGTTTTTTTAACTTGCAGCTCGGCTCAAACTGTGTGGATCACAAGGAAAACAGATGCACGTGAACAAAGTGCACCAAACAGTACAAACAAATGAAATGTGTATATATATTTTTTTTTTTTAACTTGCAGCTCGGTTCTAACTGCATGGCTCACAGGGCTTATAGTCACTAAGGTGAAGCACACCAAACAGTACAATTTAGAGCAGAGCATAGCACAGCACACAGCAGTATGCCCCCTATACACAGTCACTATACAGCACCGCCACTTGTGAGACTCTGGACACAGCACAGCAGAGTATAGTGCAGCACACGGCAGCGTGCAGCGTGCCACCTTTGCATAGTCACTATACAGCACAGTCACTTGTGAGACTCTGTACATAGGCCCTCATTCCGAGTTGATCGGTCGCAAGGCGAATTTAGCAGAGTTACACACGCTAAGCCGCCGCCTACTGGGAGTGAATCTTAGCTTCTTAAAATTGCGACCCATGTATTCGCAATATTGCGATTACTAACTACTTAGCAGTTTCAGAGTAGCTTCAGACTTACTCTGCCTGTGCGATCAGTTCAGTGCTTGTCGTTCCTGTTTGACGTCACAAACACACCCAGCGTTCGCCCAGGCACTCCCACCGTTTCTCCGGCCACTCCTGCGTTTTTTCCGGAAACGGTAGCGTTTTCAGCCACACGCCCCTGAAACGCCGTGTTTCCGCCCAGTAACACCCATTTCCTGTCAATCACATTACGTTCGCCGGAGCGATGAAAAAGCCGTGAGTAAAATTACTTTCTACATAGCAAAGTTACTTGGCGCAGTCGCAGTGCGAACATTGCGCATGCGTACTAAGCGGATTTTCATTGCGATGCAATGAAAAATACCGAGCGAACAACTCGGAATGAGGGCCATAGTACAGCCAGGATAGCAGAGTATAGCGCAGTACAGAGCAGTGTGCGGCATGCCCCCTATACACAGTCACTATACAACACAGGCACTTGTGAGACTCTGGACACAGTACACCCACTGCAGAGTATAGTGCAGCAAATGGTATTGTGCATTAGACTGAAATGGTATAGAGTCTCGGATGCAGCTCCTTATACAGAATCGAAGACCGGTAAGAATCCAATGCTGAGAGGATGACGTGGGATCCGAGTCTGGCGGGAACACCCAAACCATTGCATGTGGGGACTCGTATCCCAATGTTCGGAGTGGTCCAGATTCCAAGGAATCTGGACCGATTACCTCTAGTAAATACCCACCACTAGCCTAATGTCTGACAACACCTTAACATTCAGCTGTTATTATCCCACAGAGAAATAAGGGAGAGCACTTGATGCAATCTTGGTAATAAATATATGTATATATGCACAGTATAAAGTGACATTTGACTGTTGGCTCGCGTGTAATTCATGTCACCACAACATCTGTATTTTTAACACCACAATTGTCATGAGTCCTTATAATTGGCAGTACAGTCATAGGGTATCTCCCTCTTGTCAGATGTCATAGTGTATATACAGTAGGCATACTGTATAGTTGCATATAGTTGCAAAGATAGCCTGAAGGCAGGATGAGTAGACAAAGCACAACATGTCATTATGCTTATAACGTTACAAAAAGATAATCACGTGTCATGATACAGAGAGTGTTAGAAATACCAGTTATTTTCTGATAACTACGTTTTGGGGGTCATTCCGAGTTGTTCGCTCGGTAAAAATCTTCGCATCGCAGCGATTTTCCGCTTAATGCGCATGCGCAATGTCCGCACTGCGACTGCGCCAAGTAAATTTGCTATGCAGTTAGGATTTTTACTCACGGCTTTTTCATCGTTCTGGCGATCGTAATGTGATTGACAGGAAATGGGTGTTACTGGGCGGAAACAGGCCGTTTTATGGGCGTGTGGGAAAAAACGCTACCGTTTCCGGAAAAAGCGCAGGAGTGGCCGGAGAAACGGGGGAGTGTCTGGGCGAACGCTGGGTGTGTTTGTGACGTCAAACCAGGAACGACAAGCACTGAAATGATCGCAGATGCCGAGTAAGTCTGAAGCTACTCAGAAACTGCTACGAGGTGTGTAATCGCAATATTGCGAATACATCGTTCGCAATTTTAAGATGCTAAGATTCACTCCCAGTAGGCGGCGGCTTAGCATGAGCAAATCTGCTAAAATCCGCTTGCGAGCGAACAACTCGGAATGACCCCCAATGTTTTTTTAAACAAAATGCCTATTATAAATAATCTCAATTATTTTTATCTATTAAAAGAATATGTTTACATATATAGCCAGGGCCTGATTCTGAGTCGTATACAGCCGCAGAAAGTGAGTTCTGGCAAACTACAGTACATATGTGCAGAAGGGAACTTATAGGTGTAGGCTGGATCTTTCCTTGCATGCAATGGGCATTTCTGGATGGCAACATTGCGGGCGCATGCAAGAGATATCTCATGTGTGATAGTGATGGGAGTGCCGTGGGCATGTACAGTATCTAAAGCCAGGCGTACAAGGATGGGAAGCCTGTGTCAGATGGATCTCTTGCACCAAGTACAAGGGATGGCGGTCATTAGGTCGACATGAGTTAGGTCGACATACATTGGGTTGTCCACATTTGGTTGACATGCATTCGGTCAATATGATCACTAGGTCTACATGGTCATTAGGTCGACATGTACTAGGTCGACATGGAAAAACCTCATGTCGACCTAATGAACCACACCCTAGTACAAGTGCTGATAGTAATGATTTCATTTGTGGCTGCCGATAGAAAAACAGTTGGCGGAGTGACTTCTAGCTTGAAACTTGCATTAGCCATATAGGCACTCACATTGGCATAAGGCAGTAATTCTGGCTTCCGCAGAATCCCAAAATTACAGCCCCTTGTGTCAGACTCAGAATCAGGCTCTCAGTACTAATCAGGCTACAGGGAGTTCAGAAAGTCCCTCCGCAGTGTGTGCTGTCTCTGGCTGCAGATCTGCTCAGCAGCTGTGGGAGGCCAGAGTGGGACAACCGAATCCGCTCATCACTAGACAACATGTGAGAGAAGTGCATGAAAAAGTGGGGTGACCTTCCTGGTCCCCAAAAAGTTACAATTTAATTAGCAAATTCACACAGAAAGCTGTTAGTGGTCATAAGGAAAGTACTGGAGGTTTTTTAAACGGTGTTTAGTGGCTCATTAGCGCTTTTTTTAAAAACAAAAATGAAAAAGATAAAGCTAACTTTTTTCGTTTACTTTCATGTGAAAAAAATAAAAAATGGAAAAAAACATGGACAAAAGTTGGGATACTTTGAAGTAGAGATGTGCACCGGACATTTTTCGGGTTATGTGTTTTAAATTTGGATTCGGTTCCGCGGCTGTGTTTTGGATTCGGATGCGTTTTGGCAAAACCTCCCTTTTTTGTCGGATTTGGGTGTGTTTTGGATTCGGGTGTTTTTTTCAAAAACCCCTCCAAAACAGCTTAAATCATAGAATTTGGGGGTCATTTTGATCCCATAGTATTATTAACCTCAATAACCATAATTTCCACTCATTTCCAATCTATTCTGAACACCTCACACCTCACAATATTATTTTTAGTCCTAAAATTTGCACCGAGGTTGCTGGATGACTAAGCTAAGCGACCCAAGTGGCCGGCACAAACACCTGGCCCATCTAGGAGTGGCACTGCAGTGTCAGACAGGATGGCACTTAAAAATAATTGGCCCCAAACATCACATGATGCAAAGATAAATTAAATAAAAAAGAGGTGCAAGATGGAATTGTCCTTGGGCCCTCCCACCCACCCTTATGTTGTATAAACAGGACATGCACACTTTAACACACCCATCATTTCAGCGACAGGGTCTGCTACACGACTGTGACTGAAATGACTGGTTGGTTTGGGCCCCCACCAAAAAAGAAGCAATCAATCTCTCCTTGCACAAACTGGCTCTACAGAGGCAAGATGTCCACCTCCTCCTCATCGTCTGATTCCTCACCCCTTTCACTGTGTACATCCCCCTCCTCACAGATTATCAATTCGTCCCCACTGGAATCCACCATCTCAGGTCCCTGTGTACTTTCTGGATGCAATTGCTGGTGAATGTCTCCATAGAGGAATTGATTATAATTCATTTTGATGAACATCATCTTCTCCACATTTTCTGGAAGTAACCTCGTACACCGATTGCTGACAAGGTGAGCGGCTGCACTAAACACTCTTTCGGAGTACACACTGGAGGGGGGGCAACTTAGGTAGAATAAAGCCAGTTTGTGCAAGGGCCTCCAAATTGGCTCTTTTTCCTGCCAGTATACGTACGGACTGTCTGACGTGCCTACTTGGATGCGGTCACTCATATAATCCTCCACCATTCTTTCAATGGTGACAGAATCATATGCAGTGACAGTAGACGACATGTCAGTAATCGTTGGCAGGTCCTTCAGTCCGGACCAGATGTCAGCACTCCCTCCAGACTGCCCTGCATCACCGCCAGCGGGTGGGCTCAGAATTCTTAGCCTTTTCCTCGCACCCCCAGTTGCGGGAGAATGTGAAGGAGGAGATGTTGACGGGTCATGTTCCGCTTGACTTGACAAGTGTCTCACCAGCAGGTCTTTGCACCTCTGCAGACTTGTGTCTGCCGGAAAGAGATACAATGTAGGCTTTAAACCTAGGATCGAGCACGGTGGCCAAAATGTAGTGCTCTTATTTCAACAGATTGACCACCCGTGAATCCTGGTTAAGCGAATTAAGGGCTCCATCCACAAGTCTCACATGCCTAGCGGAATCGCTCCATTTTTGCTCCTCCTTCAATCTCTCCAGCTTCTTCTGCAAAAGCCTGATGAGGGGAATGACCTGACTCAGGCTGGCAGTGTCTGAACTGACTTCACGTGTGGCAAGTTCAAAGGGTTGCAGAACCTTGCACAACGTTGAAATCATTCTCCACTGCGCTTGAGTCAGGTGCACTGCATTCCCCCTCCTTTGCCTATATCGTAGGCAGATGTATAGGCTTGAATGGCCTTTTGCTGCTCCTCCATCCTCTGAAGCATATAGAGGGTTGAATTCCACCTCGTTACCACCTCTTGCTTCAGATGACGGCGGGGCAGGTTCAGGACTGTTTGCTGGTGCTCCAGTCTTCGGCACGGGGTGGCTAAATACCGAAAGTGGCCCGCAATTCTTCGGGCCACCGACAGCATCTCTTGCATGTCCCTGTCATTTTTAAAAAAATTCTGAACCTCCAAATTCAATGTACAGTATGTGCAAAACATGGGACGTGCTGGAATTTGCCCAGATGTAATGCACGCACAATATTGGTGGCGTTGTCCGATGTCACAAATCCCCAGGAGAGTCCAATTGGGGTAAGCCATTCTGCGATTATGTTCCTCAGTTTCCGTAAGAGGTTGTCAGCTGTGTGCCTCTTATGGAAAGCGGTGATACAAAGCGTAGCCTGCCTAGGAACAAGTTGGTGTTTGCGAGATGCTGCTACTTGTGCCTCCGCTGCTGATCTTGCTGCGGGAGGCAATACATCTACCCAGTGGGCTGTCACAGTCATATAGTCCTGAGTATGCCCTGCTCCACTTGTCCACATGTCCGTGGTTAAGTGGACATTGGGTACAACTGCATTTTTTAGGACACTGGTGACTCTTTTTCTGACGTCTGTGTACATTCTCGGTATCGCCTGCCTAGAGAAATTGAACCTAGATGGTATTTGGTACCGGGGACACAGTACCTCAATCAATTCTCTAATTCCCTGTGAATTAACGGTGGATACTGGACATACGTTTAACACCACTGCAGCTTCCAAGACCTGAGTTATCCGCTTTGCAGCAGGATGACTGCTGTGATATTTAATCTTCCCCGCAAAGGACTGTTGGACAGTCAATTGCTTACTGGAAGTAGTACAAGTGGTCTTCCAACTTCCCCTGTGGGATGACGATCGACTCCCAGCAGCAACAACAGCAGTGCCAGCAGCAGCAGGCGTTACACTCAAGGATGCATCGGAGGAATCCCAGGCAGGAGAGGACTCGTCAGACTTGCCAGTGACATGGCCTGCAGGACTATTGGCTTTCCTGTCTAAGGAGGAAATTTACACTGAGGGAGTTGGTTGTGTGGTTTGCAGGAGCTTGGTTACAAAAGGAAGGGATTTAGTTGTCAGTGGACTGCTTCCGCTGTCACCCAAAGTTTTTGAACTTGTCAATTACTTCTGATGAATGCGCTCCAGGTGACGTATAAGGGAGGATGTTCCCGGGTGGTTAACGTCCTTACCCATACTTATTACAGCTTGACAAAGGCAACACACGGCTTGACACCTGTTGTCCGCATTTCTGTTAAAATAATTCCACACCGAAGAGGTGATTTTTTTTGTAATTTGACCAGGCATGTCAATGGCCATATTCGTCCCACGGACAACAGGTGTCTCCCCGGGTGCCTGACTTAAACAAACCACCTCACCATCAAAATCCTCCTTGTCAATTTCCTCCTCAGCGCCAGCAACACCCATATCCTCATCCTGGTGTACTTCAACAGTGACATCTTCAATTTGACTATCAGGAACTGGACTGCGGGTGCTCCTTCCAGCACTTGCAGGGGGCGTGCAAATGGTGGAAGGCGCCACCTCTTCCCGTCCAGTGTTGGGAAGGTCAGGCATCGCCAGGGGCGTAAGTTCATACCAGACGCCCGGAGGCGAAATGGATGATGGTGCCCCCCCCCCCCCCCCCCCCCACACTTTCACTCCCTCGGTCCATTCAAATAATGACCGCATCTTCACCTCCCCCTTATCACCACTTCACACAACCTCTAGAAAGTTCTCCTACCCCATAACCATATATCCATACTCTACTTACACCAACTCCACTACCATGTGTGTGTCCACCCATATCCCCTGATGTATGTAGACACACAGCCACATAACCACATATATACATATACATACACACAGCCACATATATACATATACACAAGCAGCTATATATACACAGTATATATATATATGTATATATATAAAACCACATATACACACAGTTACATATTGTATATAAATATATGGACGTCAGACGCCAGCGCTTTTCCTCCTTTTTGTTTGAAGCAGCTTCAAGAGATCAAAAATCCAATTCAAAATAAGAATTTACTCACCGGTAATTCTATTTCTCGTAGTCCGTAGTGGATGCTGGGGACTCCGTAAGGACCATGGGGAATAGACGGGCTCCGCAGGAGACTGGGCACTCTAAAGAAAGATTCAGTACTATCTGGTGTGCACTGGCTCCTCCCTCTATGCCCCTCCTCCAGACCTCAGTTAAGAAAACTGTGCCCGGAAGAGCTGACATTACAAGGAAAGGATTTTGGAATCCAGGGTAAGACTCATACCAGCCATACCAATCACACTGTACAACTTGTGATAAACTTACCCAGTTAACAGTATGAACAACAACTGAGCATCACTCAACCGATGCTACATAACCATAACCCTTTGTTAAGCAATAACTATATACATGTATTGCAGAAAGTCTGCACTTGGGACGGGCGCCCAGCATCCACTACGGACTACGAGAAATAGAATTACCGGTGAGTAAATTCTTATTTTCTCTAACGTCCTAGTGGATGCTGGGGACTCCGTAAGGACCATGGGGATTATACCAAAGCTCCCAAACGGGCGGGAGAGTGCGGATGACTCTGCAGCACCGAATGGGCAAACACAAGGTCCTCCTCAGCCAGGGTATCAAACCTGTAGAATTTTGCAAAAGTGTTGAACCCGACCAAGTAGCAGCTCGGCAAAGCCGTAATGACGAGACCCCTCGGGCAGCAGCCCAAGAAGAGCCCACTTTCCTTGTGGAATGGGCTTTCACTGATTTCGGCTGCGGCAATCCCGCCGCAGAATGAGCCTGCTGAATCGTGTTACAGATCCAGCGAGCAATAGTTTGCTTTGAAGCAGGAGCACCCAGCTTGTTGGATGCATACAGGATAAACAGCGAGTCAGTCTTCCTGACTCCAGCCGTTCTGGTTACATAAATCTTCAAAGCCCGGACTACGTCCAGCAACTTGGAGTCCTCCAAGTCACGAGTAGCCGCAGGCACCACAATAGGTTGGTTCAAATGAAAAGATGACACCACCTTTGGCAGAAACTGTGGACGAGTCCGCAATTCTGCCCTGTACATATGGAAAACCAGATAGTTGCTTTTACATGACAAAGCCGCCAATTCTGACACACGCCTAGCTGAAGCTAAAGCCAACAGCATGACCACTTTCCACGTGAGATACTTTAGTTCCACGGTCTTAAGTGGCTCAAACCAGTGGGATTTCAGGAAATCCAACACCACGTTAAGATCCCAAGGTGCCACTGGTGGCACAAAAGGGGCTGAATATGCAGCACTCCCTTAACAAACGTCTGAACCTCAGGCAGTGAAGCCAGTTCTTTTTGAAAGAAGATGGATAGGGCCGAAATCTGTACCTTTATGGACCCTAATTTCAGGCCCATAGTCACACCTGACTGTAGGAAGTGCAGGAATCGACCCAGCTGGAATTCCTCTGTAGGGGCCTTTCTGGCCTCACACCAAGCAACCTATTTTCGCCATATACGGTGATAATGCTTTGCTGTCACGTCCTTCCTAGCCTTTATCAGCGTAGGAATAACTTCATCCGGAATGCCCTTTTCTGCTAGGATTCGGCGTTCAACCGCCATGCCGTCAAACGCAGCCGCGGTAAGTCTTGGAACAGACAGGGCCCCTGTTGCAACAGGTCCTGTCTGAGAGGCAGAGGCCATGGTTCCTCTGTAAGCATTTCTTGCAGTTCCGGGTACCAAGTCCTTCTTGGCCAGTCCGGATCAATGAGTATTGTTTTCACTCTTCTTTTCCTTACGATTCTCAGTACCTTGGGTATGAGAGGAAGAGGAGGAAACACATAGACCGACTGGAACACCCACGGTGTTACCAGTGCGTCCACAGCTATCGCCTGAGGGTACCTTGACCTGGCGCAATACCTTTTTAGCTTTTTGTTGAGGCGGGACGCCATCATGTCCACCTGTGGCAGTTCCCACCGACTTGCAATCTGCGTGAAGACTTCTTGATGAAGTCCCCACTCTCCCGGGTGGAGGTCGTGCCTGCTGAGGAAGTCTGCTTCCCAGTTGTCCACTCCCGGAATGAACACTGCTGACAGTGCTTGCACGTGATTCTCCGCCCAACAAAGAATCCTGGTGGCTTCCGCCATCACCACTCTGCTTCTTGTGCCGCCCTGGCGGTTTACATGAGCCACTGCGGTGATGTTGTCTGACTGAATCAGCACCGGTTGGTTGCGAAGCAGAGGCTCCGCTTGACTCAGGGCGTTGTATATGGCCCTTAGTTCCAGGATATTTATGTGCAGACAAGCCTCCTGACTTGACCACAACCCTTGGAAGTTTCTTCCCTGAGTGACTGCCCCCCATCCTCGGAGGCTCGCATCCGTGGTCACCAGGACACAGTCCTGTATGCCGAACCTGCGGCCCTCGAGAAGGTGAGCATTTTTTAAGAGGTCTCTGACTAGAGTCACGAGCTCCTGAGCCTTCTCCGCCGGGAGAAACACCTTCTTCTGGTCTGTGTCCAGAATCATGCCCAGAAAGGGCAGACGCGTCGTAGGAATCAGCTGCGATTTTGGGATATTCAGAATCCAGCCGTGTTGTTGCAACACTACCTGAGAGTGTGCTACGCTGATCAGCAACTGCTCTCTGGACCTCGCCTTTATGAGGAGATCGTCCAAGTATGGGATAATTGTGACTCCTTGCTTTCTCAGGAGCACCATCATTTCCGCCATTACCTTAGTAAATATTCTCGGTGCCGTGGAGAGCCCAAACGGCAACGTCTGGAATTGGTAATGACAGTCCTGTACCACAAATCTGAGGTACTCCTGATGGGGTGGATAAATGGGGACATGCAAGTAAGCATCCTTGATGTCCAGAGACACCATAAAATCCCCCTCTTCCAGGCTTGCAATGACCGCTCTGAGCGATTCCATTTTGAACTTGAATTTCTTCAGATAAATGTTCAGGGATTTTAAATTCAAGATGGGTCTGACCGAACCGTCTGGTTTCGGTACTACAAACATAGTGGAATAGTAACCCCTTCCCTGTTGAAGGAGAGGAACCTTTACAACCACCTGCTGGAGGAATAACTTGTGAATTGCTGCCAGCACTACCTCCCTTTCCATGGGGGAAACTGGCAAGGCCGATTTTAGGTAACGGTGAGGGGGCGTCACCTCGAATTCCAGTTTGTATCCCTGAGACACAACTTGTATAGCCCAAGGATCCACCCGTGAGCGAACCCACTGGTGGCTGAAATGTCGGAGACACGCCCCCATGGCTCCTGGCTCCGCCTGTGGAGCCCCAGCGTCATGCGGTGGATTTAGTGGAAGCCGGGGAGGACTTTTGTTCCTGGGAACTAGCTGCGTGGTGCAGCCTCTTTCCTCTACCCCTGCCTCTGGCAAGAAAGGATGCACCTCTGACTTTCTTGCTCTTTTGCGAAAGAAAGGACTGCATTTGGTAATACGGTGCTTTCTTAGGCTATGGCGGGACATAAGGCAAGAAATTTGACTTCCCAGCCGTAGCTGTGGAAACTAGGTCTGAGAGACCGTCCCCAAACAATTCCTCACCCTTATAAGGTAAAACCTCCATGTGTTTTTTAGAGTCGGTATCCCCTGTCCATTGCCGAGTCCATAAGACCCTTCTGGCAGAAATGGACATTGCGTTTACTCTAGAGCCCAGCAGGCAAATGTCCCTCTGGGCATCCCGCATATATAGGACCGCGTCCTTGATATGTGCCAGGGTCATTAGAACAGAGTCCCTGTCCAGGGTATCTAACTCCTCAGACAGAGTATCCGTCCATGCTGCTACCGCACTACACATCCAGGCCGAAGCAATTGCTGGCCTCAGCAGCGTACCAGAATGTGTGTAAACAGACTTCAGGATAGCTTCCTGCTTTCTGTCCGCAGGATCCTTTAGGGCGGCCGTATCCTGAGACGGCAGGGCCACCTTCTTAGATAAGCGTGTCAACGCCTTGTCTACCCTGGGGGAGGATTCCCAGCGTAACCTGTCCGTTGGCGGGAAAGGATACGCCATCAGCAATCTCTTGGAAATTACTACCTTCCTATCAGGGGAATCCCACGCTTTTTCACATAATTCATTCAATTCATGTGACGGGGGAAAAGCCACTTCTTGCTTTTTCTCCCCATACATACAAATCCTCTTGTCAGGGACAGGATTTTCCTCATAAATGTGTAACACATCCTTCATTGCCACAATCATGTAGCGGATGGCTTTAGTCATTTTAGGCTGCAACTTTGCATCATCATCATCATCATCGACACTGGAATCAGATTCCGTGTCGACGTCTGTGTCAACTAACTGGGATATTGGGCGCTTTTGAGACCCTGACGGCCTCTGCGCTGTGGGAGCAGGCATGGGTTGAGACCCCGACTGTCCCAAGGCTCCAGCTTTATCCAATCTGTTATGTAAGGAGCTTACATTATCATTTAACACCTTCCACATATCCATCCAATCAGGTGTCGGCCCCGTCGGGGGCGACACCACATCTATTTGCACTTGTTCTGCCTCCACGTATCCTTCCTCATCAAACATGTCGACACAAGCGTACCGACACACCGCACACATACAGGGAACGCTCTGACTGAGGACAGGACCCCACAAAGGCTTTTGGGGAGACAGAGAGAGAGTATGCCAGCACACACCCCAGCGCTATATAACCCAGGGATTACACTGTACCTTAGTGTTTACCCAGTAGCTGCTGTTTTTATATATATATCACTGCGCCTAAATTTATGTGCCCCCCCTCTCTTTTTTACCCTCTATTGCACCTGTATACTGCAGAGGAGAGTTTGGGGAGCGTCCTTCCAGCGGAGCTGTGAAGAGAAAACGGCGCTGGTGTGCTGAGGAAGAAGGCCCCGCCCCCTCAGCGGCGGGCTTCTGTCCCGCTTCTCATGTGTAAAAATGGCGGGGGCTCGCACATATATACAGTGCCTGACTGTATATATGTATAATTTTGCCATCAGGTATCTTAATTGCTGCCCAGGGCGCCCCCCCCTGTGCCCTGCACCCTACATTGACCGGAGTGTGTGGGTGTGCTGCGGGAGCAATGGCGCACAGCTGCAGTGCTGTGCGCTACCTTAAGTGAAGACAGGAGTCTTCTGCCGCCGATTTCGATGTCTTCATGCTTCTGCTGCTTCTGTACTTCTGGCTCTGCGAGGGGGGCGGCGGCGCGGCTCCGGGAACGGACGATCAAGGTTAGGTACCTGTGTTCGATCCCTCTGGAGCTAATGGTGTCCAGTAGCCTAAGAAGCGCAACTTAGCTGCAGTGAGTAGGTTTGCTTCTCTCCCCTCAGTCCCACGTAGCAGAGAGTCTGTTGCCAGCAGAAGCTCTCTAAAAATAAAAAACCTGACAAAATACTTTCTTTTCTAGCAAGCTCAGGAGAGCCCACTAGGAGCACCCAGCTCTGGCCGGGCACAGATTCCAACTGAGGTCTGGAGGAGGGGCATAGAGGGAGGAGCCAGTGCACACCAGATAGTACTGAATCTTTCTTTAGAGTGCCCAGTCTCCTGCAGAGCCCGTCTATTCCCCATGGTCCTTACGGAGTCCCCAGCATCCACTAGGACGTTAGAGAAAGTAAAATAGATGAAGCGCTAGTAAAACAATGTATATACAATGTGTCCTAATAAGTGTAAAACCTACATTTGTATCAGTAAGTAGAATACATTATCAGTATGTCCCAAAAGCAGCAGGAACCATAGACCACACAAACACAAACATACACACATGAATATTCACAGCTCTTTTGGTAAAACATTTTAAAATATGAAAATAAGAGGAAAAAACATATACAGTATTAGAAAAAAAAATGCAGATAAAGAATGATTCAAAAATACTCAGTACTAAAAATGGAAGGTGCGCTGCCCCCAGAGATGGTGTAACTGGGGCCCCAGCATAAATATTCCAAAGTTGTTGTTCCAAAACAGACAAGTGTTTATAAAATGTACTGGTGAGAGAAAAACTCTCCCTACCTCTCCTTATGATTAAAACTAAAGATAACACACTGTGGCCGACCTCATGCAGGTGCCAGACCAGTCTGATCCTATGGAGCCTGTTGACTCAGTGCCGGCTGTTGGGTCAGGTGCGTGGCTCCCGGCAGGTCAGACATCTGTCTTATGTAGGTACTGTATGAGGTCAGGGGCAACAACCGGAGCTGGTAATAGGTGAGCCACTCCTTAAGGGCTATTTTACGCAGGGCAGTTTTCACCGGTCGGCAAAAACCCGCCGTTTTTTTGGCCGTGACTACTGGCTTTCACACACAATGGCTTTGTGCCGTGTTGAACTTTTGAGCATGCACAGTAGCAGCAGCCAGGCGGCAGCTGTCTTACTCAGTGGTGAAGATGGCTGTAACACGGCGGCCGTTCTGTGTTCATGCAGTGTATGGAAGGCCTAATGTAGTTGTTCCTCCACCGGAACAAAACAAAGGTAAAAAGATGTCCGATTTACTGCTGGACAGCCAAAAATACGGCTGGACAGTGTGAAATAACTCTAAAGATGTCCCGTCTCCCGTTTCCGTATCCCGTGCCGTAGCCCGTTCCGTGCCGGTCAAAATCAATAGAGGATGATGGTAGCTGTGAGCGTGCTGGTGGTGTGTAATATGCACTGTGCTATCCCAACTCCATGGTCTGGACAAGCCAAGATCAAACAGGTATATCTATATACGTATACACACAGCCACATGTATACATAGCCACATATAAACACACACAGACACAAGGCCACATATAACACATACACTGCTACATATACACACACACAACCACATATATACATATACACACATGCAGCAACATAAAAACATACACAGCCACATATACACACAACCACATGTACAATATACAGTACATATACACAACCACATATAAACATATAATATACACAAACAACCACAACTATACATATATGTACACACAACCACATATGTATATACATATTCACACACACAACATATACACAGCCACATATATGTATGTACACAGCTACATATATACATATGTACACACACAACCACAAAATAAATAAATATATATATATATATATATTTATTTCAAAGGTAATACCGGCACTCAAAAAATATAGATAAAGTTCCTTTGCTGCGGTGCCCTCCAGGTCAACAATTGACAGAAATAGAGTGAAGAGATTGGTGGCACTCAAGCAGGCTGGTAAATGCAAAGAAAATGTCCCTTTATGTGCCAAATAAAGGGACATTTTCTTTGCATTTACCAGCCTGCTTGAGTGCCACCAATCTCTTCACTCTATATATATATATATATATATATATATATATACACACGATATAGATATACACACGATATAGATATAGATATATATATATATATATATATATATATATATATACACACGAACACACACATAGCCTATTATACTCTCTTTCTCTGTCCCTGCACCGGCACTCTCCCCTCTCAATCCCCTCTACTCACCCATTACTCCTCATGCAGACACCGCTTCAGCTGCTAGACATGCCACTGCATGCGGGAGCTGACCAGCCGTGGTGTCTGGGGTGGGATTCATGCAGCCGGGCATCAGGAGGTGGGAGTCAGGCACCCGTGTGCGAGGGCAGGAGCGTGCAGCCGGGTTGTCAGGGGGCGGGGCCGAGCTGCTGGGATGTCAGGAGGCGGATACACAGCCGGCAAACAACGCCTACACTTAGGGTAATTGAAATGCCGCTAGTGAGCATATACTGTACGCTCACTGTGTAAGTGACTGGCTGGTGCGCAGTGATGGAAGTGAACCAGAGGCAATGGAGAAGGTGCCCTCTCAATGCTGGAGCCCGGCGGCAACCGACTCCATTGCCTCCGGGACTTCCGCCACTGGGCATCGCAACCGACACAATTGGACTCTCCTTGGGGATTTGTGATTTAGAAGAACGTACAGTTCTTTGCTGTGCTTTTGCCAGCTTAAGTCTTTTCATTTTTCTAGCGGGAGGATGAGTGCTTCCATCCTCATGTGAAGCTGAACCACTAGCCATGAACATAGGCCAGAGCCTCAGCCGTTCCTTGCCACTCCGTCGTGTCGTAAATGGCATATTGGCAAGTTTACGCTTCTCATCAGACGCTTTTAATTTTGATTTTTGGGTCATTTTACTGAACTTTTGATTTTTAGATTTTACATGCTCTCTACTATGACATTGGGCATCAGCCTTGGCAGACGACGTTGATGGCATTTCATCATCTCGGCCATGACTAGTGGCAGCAGCTTCAGCACGAGGTGGAAGTGGATCTTGATCTTTCCCTATTTTACCCTCCACATTTTTGTTCTCCATTTTTTAATGTGTGGAATTATATGCCAGTAATATATCAATAGCAATGGCCTAATGTGCCGTACTGCTATATATATATATATATATATATATATATATGCCTCGGACCCGTGTAAAATGGGTGAAGTTTGGGGGGGTTCGGTTTCCGAGGAACCGAACCCGCTCATCACTACTCTTAACATCACCCTGTCAGCAGTGCCAGCTCAAGTTCACCCTTCCTGTATAATTAACCAGTGAAATTCTGCTCATCATCTCTAGGAAAGTTCTGGGCTGGATCATCTTCTCTTGCCAATAATATTCCAATCACAATCAAGGTTTTTCTTCCCTTTATCAGCATTACTATATATATTACGGAACAGCGATGATTAGTTTCCAGGCAAAGCTTTGAATGTTTTAATTACTTCTGTTGCAGAGTTTTGCCCTGGTGTGCAATATCTGGGACTTGAGAAAGTGCAGCATTTGGCTGATAAGATATGAAAAGGAAAACAGAATGCTTCAACTGTTTAATAAGTATAAGATTTGCTCTAGAAGTTTCATATTGGATCTTTGCAATATATATCTACACATATTACCATTTAATAGACAGACATCACACTAATAAAATGAATTTAGTAAGTAAATGAAGGTCATATGGTATCACTTACCATGTGTCCCATGAAGCCACCTTAGGATTGCCACCTTTCAGAATACTGGGGCTGGACAATCCCTCCTACCCTCCAGGACCCTGGAACAGAACATTTGACCATTTTTTAGAGATACAGGGGGACATGTACTATGCAGTGATAAAAGTGGAGAAGTGAGCCAGTGGAGAAGTTGCCCATGGCAACCAATCAGCTGCTCTGTATATTTTTAAAGTATGCAAATTATAAATGTTACATCAATGCTGATTGGTTGACATGGGCAACTTCTCCACTGGCGCACTTCTCCACTTTTATCACTGCTTAGTACATGTCCCCCTCAGTCTCCTTTTTATCATCTCACAAGTGAATACAATCAATATATATGGCTATAGGGTCGAAAGCTGCCATCTGTCAAAAAGACGGCAGTTTTCGACTTTTTAAGGTTGAATCGTGATTCGACCTATTCAATCCCAGCAGTTTTTATTCGACAAGTCGGGGAATTCGACTTGTCGAATAGTACGTGAATCGGCGGTATAGCTGCCGATTCACGTACTTTTGTGGGAACAGGGCCAAATTCGACAGGATTTGGCCCCGTTTCCGACCATCTCAGTCCGACATGAAAAAATGTCGGACTGAGATTAGGGACCTTAGTGGAGGAGAGGGGGGGAGAGCCGCAGGCAGCCAGATCCCCCGGCGGGCAGTGCTGGAGATGGGGTGAGAGCAGCGCCGGAGACGGGGGAGCCGCGGGAGCCGCGGGAGCCGCAGGCCGCCAGAACCCCCGGCGGGAAGTGCTGGAGACAGGGGGAGAGCAGCGCTGGAGATGGGCAGCCATGGGCAGACGGGGTGAGCAGCGCTGGAGGATGTCACAGCCGCCACTCACAGCAGCGTCCATCCGGCTCCAGCAAGCGAGACCTCGTTTGCTGGAGTCGGGTGGACGCTGCCGTGAGCGGTGGCTGTGATGCGGGGATGGGGAGTGGAGGGACATGAGGCAGAGAGATGGGGGGGGACGGGGGAGATCCACGGGCAGACTGGGGAGAGCAGCGCTACAGCATCGGCTACATAGCCACTGCTGTAGCGCTGCCCTCCCCAGTCTGCCCGAAGCTCTCCCCCGTCTAGCTCCTGCATCTCAATTCAACTTTTTTTAAAGTCGAATTGAGATGACATGACATTGAATAGCCCAAGTCAGATCATTCCGACAAATGAATGTCGGAATGGATCCGACTTCAATTGAATATACCCCATAATCGAGATTTGGCATTTAAAGATAAAAATTATTTAAAGTACATTAGAAATATAATGATTATATTCATGTAGTGTCGAGATGGCATGGTAGGAAGGGGAGTGCCCATGTAGCATTCTTCTGTCCCACTCTGAGCAACTACAGAAGTCCAGTATTGCCGATACAACCTACTATGACACTGAAGAGACTGTGTCTAGGGACCATGTAGCAGGGCAGAAGGTAGTGGGTGTGTGAGGCAGGGAAGGGAGACAAATTCCAGCAGATAGGTCCTATGTGTTACAGTCACTGTGAAATCCACTAACCATGCAGCAAAAGCACAAGCACAAACACAAACAGACTCCAGCCGGCACCCACAGTGTCCCACACTCAGGCAGCCCCTGTCCACAAACCTCTTCTCTCCATTAGGTGGTCACCACAAGAGGTCATAGTAAAGTGGGCAAGCGGCAGCAATTGGTGTCGGCACTACAGCGTGTAATCCCTGTACTCTGTTCACCGTAGGCTGTAGCCACCAGGGAGGACACACCAGCCAGCCAGATCCAAGATAGCGCCGTTATCCTCTATGCGCCAAGTGGACCTGCAATCCTAGGAATAGGAGTGGCCTGGAGCAGGTAGAGAGGACTCAACAGGAGCTCTGGTGGCTATGATCTTTCAAAATCAGCATATGGTGGGACAAAAGTGTATCCCAGCATCCTTTGTCTGGGATCTTGGACAATCTGCTCGGTGTAATGGAATCTGATATCACAGGAAGTGCGAGATGCTGGCTGATTTCGTATATTTTTTTAAAGGGGCAATCACTTATAAGGCATGCTTTTTCCCCTTCAAGTATTTGCCTCTTTAAAAAAATTTTCAGAGATTAGCCAGCATCCCGCGCCTCCGGTGATCTTGGACTCCATTACTGTACATCCTGCCGAATATGTTAAATTCCAGGACAATCCTGATGAAGTCTGGATGGGTGGCTTCTGTATTTGCACCACTGCCATTTATCCATATGATAAACATACAACCATATGTTAAATGGCTAGTAAATGGTGTCCATCTTGTGCAGGCGAAGTGGAGCGGTTGGCACTTGGCACTCACGCTATCCTTGCCTCAATCACATTGCATGATATTCAGCTGACTGCAGTGAGTGTGGAGGAAGGGCCATTCTTTACTGCCTCAGGGTTGTGTGAGACTGGAACACAGTTATGTCACTGCACAGGACAAAGCTCCTAACTCCACCTCCTGGATGTGTAGGGGCAGGGCTTGTTGATGTTGATGGTTCTGATTGGCTGGCAGGTGATACAACTTAATACCCGTGTGGCCAGGTAGGGAGGCAATTTAAAAAAAACACACACACATTGTCCACAAAGACAGAGAAGGTGATGAAGAGGATGTGAAGAGAGGGAAAGAAGTGAGTGAGGAAAGTAAAGAGGAGTGGAGGTGAGAGATAAGAGAGGGAGGGGTGGAGAGAGAAGGCGATGGACACAGGGGAGAGAGATACTGAGAAGGGAGATACAGGAAAGTGGTGGAAGAGACAGAAAAAAAGAAACTCCTGCCGCCACAGGCAAGCTAGCTAGTGACCATTGGCAGTTACAGAGGTGGGACTGCAGCTCCATTCAAAATTCCAACAGATGAGCCACACCAACTGCTACTGAGTCTCGGGGGTCGATGTTTGGCAGCATTTGGGATGGCAGTTAGTATGGCTCCACTATCTGAATTTTGGACTGCGCTGCAGCCAGACCTCTGAAGCCGCCATTGCTAGTGACCCAACTAATTATGTGCCCAAAAATACTAGTTGATATATATCAAAGGCTGTGTTGCACTAAGATGAATAAAACTTGTTGAAATTTGTCAATATATCCTATTGGTGTAGATCCTAGGTGGATATTGAGAGAATTGTGAAAAAGAGTTTAGACTCCACAGTGATTCTTAACCAGGCTTGAAGGTTTCTTGAGGAACAGTGTAACAGTACTAACAGTGGTAATAAACACAGCAGGGTTGTGACCATACACCTATGAGGAGCTAGGTGCTACAGGTTTGTGCAGCAATGTCACACTTGACGCAGTGAGTTGCGTGGGGTTGTATATACTGATAATGTCAATTATTATCTTTAAACATAAAGCTATACACTATTACCGTGGAGCCGCTATGGCCGCTAGACCACGTGCACGTGCTACGCCCTTTGTACGCTATTTGCGTACAGAGTCCCGCACTTGGCGTACACACGCTGCGCTGAGTGTACGGAATACACACAGCGGGCGCACACACAGTTGATAACTGTCACGATCCGGGTATCTGGACGCCATTTCTTACCCATCAGATGCCTCCTAAGGCTGGCTCAGCGCACCAGGACCGGATCCCATCTGTTATCCTGATGTGTACATTCCTGTATCCTCTCCTGTCACTCTGGGACGCTGTCACAGTAAACGCCATATTACACCTGGCATGGCGTCTCCCGCGGCCTCCGCCGCCGTCCCTGAACTTCTGCATGCAGAGTGTCAGAGTGGCGATTACGTCAGCCGAGGCCTCCGCTGTGTCCGCGTGGTTGGATGTGCACTTGTCAGCCTGGCGTCTCCTGTCTCCAGTGGCCGGCGCCGCCATTACTGTTTTCATTATCACATGGATTACAAACCAAACTTCCCTCCAAGTGTCTGCATGGGCGCAGCCATCTTGGATTCTGTCAGCTGATCATTTCCTCCAATCTGTTGTCAGTATTGTTAATCTGCATAATTGCCTAGCCAATCCCTTTCTTGCTGCAGGTATAAATACACTGTGCCTGAGCAAGGAAGGCGTCAGTGCTTTGGTTGTCAAACCTAGTTCCTGTTTGTCTCTCTCCTGTGATTGTCTTCCAGGTTCCAGCTCCTGTCTCAAGACTTCCACCATAGAGACCCGCACCAGCATTCCACCTGCGGTGTAGCCTGACTCTCCAATCCATTGTGGATTCATCTGTTTCCAGCTACAACATTACCTGCTTCCAGCTCAGCTTCCAGCAGAGTACAGCTTCCTTAAAGGGCCGGTGTCCTTTCTACACTTTACCACTCTCCACCGGTATTATTATTTCTCCGCTCTCAAGTTCTACATTTCAGTTCATATTTCATCGCTCCCAAGTTCATTTATTATTTAACTGGTTCCAGCCAGTATCCACTCCGTGCTAACAGTCTGGTTCCAGCCAGTATCCACAGCAGCTGTTTTATCTTCAGCAACCCAGCTTTTCCTGGAACACCAGCTGGCACAATCCTGGGTTATCTCCATTGCTACAGTCGGGCCTGGTAAGGACTTTCCATCTAGAAGATCATAAGAACTATCTCACACTACCAGTGCCCTGTGGCTCCTGCCATCCTGTAGTACCCAGGAACTGTATTTATTCTTTGCTGACTTTTACGTTTTCTTTTACTGCTGCTGTGTTGCGGAGTTGTCATAATAAACATCATTGACTTTTATCCAAGTTGTCGTGGTCACGCCTTCGGGCAGTTATTATTCATGTTACTTACATGTCCAGGGGTCTGATACAACCTCCCAGGTTCCGGTACATCTCAGCCCCTACAACTGAGGCTGCCTCCCGTCAGCTCAGGCCCTCAGTTGTGACAGTAAGCACTGACCTAATGAATCCAGCCGGAGACCAGGATCAAGCGGCCAGGCCGATGCAAGAACTGGCAGCCCGACTAGAACATCAGGAGGCTGCACAGGGCCACATCATCCGCTGTCTCCAGGATCTCTCTACTCGGCTGGATGGGATTCAGACAACTCTCCGTGGATCAGGCGCGTCTGGTGCGTCAACCACAGTGACTCCAGCTATAACCCCACCCACCTTACCCATTTCTGCTCCACGTCTTCATCTTCCAACGCCAGCAAAATTTGACGGATCTCCAAGATTCTGCAGGGGATTTCTCAACCAGTGTGAGATTCAGTTTGAGCTACAACCTGGCAATTTTCCCAGTGACCGTACAAAAATTGCCTACATTATTTCTCTTCTCAGTGGCTCAGCCCTTGATTGGGCATCACCGTTATGGGAGAGGTCCGACACCCTGCTATCTTCCTACACTGCCTTCGTGTCAACATTCAGGCGCATCTTCGACGAGCCAGGCCGGGTAACCTCAGCTTCATCCGAGATTCTCCGTTTACGCCAGGGGTCACGTACTGTAGGACAATATCTGATACAGTTCCAGATCCTGGCATCCGAACTGGCATGGAACGACGAGGCCCTGTATGCTGCATTCTGGCATGGCTTATCTGAGCGTATTAAAGATGAGTTAGCTACCAGAGACTTACCTTCTAAGTTAGATGAGCTAATCTCACTCTGCACGAAAGTTGATTTACGTTTCAGAGAGAGAGCAACTGAGCGTGGAAGATCATCTGCTCCAAAATCTTCTGCTCCTCCTCCTCGTCAACTGTCACCATCTAAAGATGAGCCCATGCAACTTGGCCGTTCCCGTTTAACTCCTGCTGAGCGCCGAAGACGTCTCTCCGAGTTTCTCTGTCTCTATTGTGCAGCTCCGTCTCACACCATTAATGCCTGTCCCAAACGTCCGGGAAACTCCAAATCCTAGCTCGCCAAGGAGAGGGCCAGCTAGGAGTAATGATCTCCTCTCCATCTCCTCAAGATTGTAATCTCCCAGTCTCGCTTCAAGTTGCTCAACGTTATCGGAACGTCATTGCCCTCCTTGATTCCGGAGCAGCTGGGAACTTTATTACCGAAGCCTATGTTAAACGGTGGTCCCTACCCACCGAGAGACTTCCTTCGTCCATTTCTTTAACTGCCGTGGATGGCAGCAAAATTTTTGATGCAGTTATTTCTTTAAGGACTCTACCAGTTCGTCTGAGAGTGGGAGTTCTTCATTCCGAACTTATTTCTTTTTTAGTGATTCCAAGAGCCACACATCCTGTGGTCCTGGGCCTTCCATGGCTCCATCTTCACAATCCTACAATTGATTGGACGACTACGCAAATCCTGGCATGGGGTTCCTCCTGTGCTGAGACATGTTTGTTTAAAGTATTGCCTGTCTGTTCTTCCTCCCCCAGGTCGTCTGATGTTCCACCTCCTCCATATCAAGATTTCACGGATGTGTTCAGTAAAGCTTCTGCTGATATCCTTCCTCCTCATAGAGAATGGGACTGTCCGATTGATCTCGTTCCAGGGAAGGGTCCACCTCGAGGCCGAACTTATCCGTTGTCTCTGCCTGAGACGCATTCTATGGAGGAATATATTAAAGAGAACCTAGCAAAGGGGTTCATTCGACCTTCTTCTTCTCCAGCCGGCGCAGGCTTCTTTTTTGTAAAAAAGAAAGATGGTGGTCTGCGGCCGTGCATCGACTACAGAGGTTTGAACGACATTACCATCAAGAACCGTTATCCTTTACCCCTGATTACTGAGCTCTTTGACAGAGTTAGCGGAGCTACCATCTTTACAAAGCTGGACTTGCGAGGTGCATACAATCTCATCCGGATCCGTGAGGGTGACGAGTGGAAGACCGCCTTTAACACCCGTGACGGACATTATGAGTACCTCGTCATGCCCTTCGGATTGAGCAATGCTCCAGCTGTCTTCCAGCATTTTGTCAATGAGATCTTCAGAGACATTCTATACCGTCATGTCGTGGTCTATCTAGACGATATCCTCATTTTTGCCAACGATTTAGAGGAACATCGTTTTTGGGTTAAAGAGGTTCTGTCCCGTCTCCGTGTCAATCATCTCTATTGCAAACTAGAAAAATGCGTCTTTGAAGTCAAGTCCATTCCGTTTCTAGGGTACATTGTGTCCGGTTCCGGACTAGAGATGGATCCTGAGAAACTACAAGCAATCCAAAATTGGCCGGTACCCTTAACCCTCAAAGGGGTCCAGAGGTTCTTAGGGTTCGCCAACTATTACCGAAAGTTTATACGAGACTTTTCCACCATTGTGGCGCCTATTACTGCTTTCACTAAGAAGGGTGCTAACCCGTCCAAGTGGTCTGAAGAAGCCATGCAAGCATTTCATCTTTTAAAACAAAGGTTCATCTCTGCGCCTGTTCTGAAACAGCCTGACATCGACTCTCCTTTCATCTTAGAGGTGGATGCCTCCTCCGTTGGAGTAGGAGCGGTGTTATCTCAGAGGGCTAAAGATGGCCATTTACACCCTTGCAGTTTCTTCTCCCGGAAGTTCTCCCCAGCTGAGCGCAACTATGCCATTGGCGACCAGGAGTTGCTAGCCATCAAGCTCGCTCTAGAAGAGTGGAGGTATCTGTTGGAGGGAGCTTCTCATTCAATCACCATCCTTACAGACCACAAGAACCTTTTATACCTGAAGGGCGCACAATGTCTCAACCCTCGTCAGGCCAGATGGGCACTTTTCTTTTCCAGGTTCGACTTTAAACTCCAGTTCTGTCCGGGCTCTCAGAATCGCAAGGCCGATGCCCTTTCCCGCTCATGGGAGCAAGAAAATGAGTCAGAGTCTTCAGACAAGCATCCTATTATAAATCCGTTGGCATTCTCCACGGTAGGGATGGACTCTACGCCCCCATCAGGGAAAAGTTTTGTGAAGCCGATGCTAAGGAAGAAGCTCATGCATTGGGCCCATGCTTCCCGTTTTGCCGGACATACAGGTATCCAAAAAACCCTGGAGTTTATCTCTAGGTCCTATTGGTGGCCAACTCTGAAAAAGGACGTCTTGGCGTTTATTGCATCTTGCCCAAAGTGTGCCCAACATAAAGTATCCCGCCAGTCGCCTGCGGGGCAACTGGTTCCACTATCCGTTCCCCGTCGACCATGGACCCACTTGTCGATGGATTTCATTACAGACTTACCCATGTGCAACAAGTTCAATACCATCTGGGTGGTAGTTGACCGGTTCACCAAGATGGCACACTTCATTCCTCTCACCGGTCTTCCGTCAGCTTCCAAGTTGGCTCAAGTATTCATACAAGAGATCTTCCGACTCCACGGTCTTCCTGAAGAAATTATCTCAGATCGAGGAGTTCAATTCACAGCCAAATTCTGGCGAAGTTTATGTCAAGTCCTCCAAGTCAAGCTAAAGTTTTCCACGGCTTACCATCCTCAGACCAATGGTCAAACCGAGAGGGTGAATCAGGACTTGGAGGCCTTCCTCCGCATCTATGTGTCCTCCTCTCAAGATGACTGGGTTCAATTACTTCCCTGGGCCGAGTTCTGTCATAACAACCAGTATCATTCTTCATCTGCTTCAACACCATTCTTCACTAACTTTGGATTCCACCCTAAAGTCCCTGAGTTCCAACCGCTTCCAGCAACTTCTGTTCCCGCAGTGGATATCACCTTGCATCAGTTTGCCAATATCTGGAAGAGCGTACGATCAGCTCTGCTCAAGGCATCGTTCAGGTACAAGAAGTTTGCGGATAAGAAGCGTCGAGCAGTTCCTGCTCTCAAGGTGGGTGATCGGGTATGGTTATCCACGAAGAATTTGAGGTTAAGAGTTCCCAGTATGAAGTTTGCACCTCGCTATATCGGTCCTTTCAAGATTGAACAAGTCATCAATCCTGTTGCTTACAGACTCCAGTTGCCTCCCTTCTTAAAAATACCCAGGACATTCCATGTTTCCCTGTTGAAACCGCTGATCTTGAATCGGTTTCATTCCTCACTTCCTCCAACTCCGAAAGTCCAAACTCAACGAGGCGTTGAGTATGAAGTGGCCAAGATCCTGGACTCACGTCACCGTTACGGTCAACTACAATATCTTATTGACTGGAAGGGTTATGGTCCTGAGGAACGTTCATGGACCAATGCTTCTGATGTCCATGCTCCTGCCTTGGTCCGGAGATTCCATTCCAAGTTTCCTCAAAAGCCAAAGAAGTGTCCTGGGGCCACTCCTAAAGGGAGGGGTGCTGTCACGATCCGGGTATCTGGACGCCATTTCTTACCCATCAGATGCCTCCTAAGGCTGGCTCAGCGCTCCAGGACCGGATCCCATCTGTTATCCTGATGTGTACATTCCTGTATCCTCTCCTGTCACTCTGGGACGCTGTCACAGTAAACGCCATATTACACCTGGCATGGCGTCTCCCGCGGCCTCCGCCGCCGTCCCTGAACTTCTGCATGCAGAGTGTCAGAGTGGCGATTACGTCAGCCGCGGCCTCCGCTGTGTCCGCGTGGTTGGATGTGCACTTGTCAGCCTGGCGTCTCCTGTCTCCAGTGGCCGGCGCCGCCATTACTGTTTTCATTATCACATGGATTACAAACCAAACTTCCCTCCAAGTGTCTGCATGGGCGCAGCCATCTTGGATTCTGTCAGCTGATCATTTCCTCCAATCTGTTGTCAGTATTGTTAATCTGCATAATTGCCTAGCCAATCCCTTCCTTGCTGCAGGTATAAATACACTGTGCCTGAGCAAGGAAGGCGTCAGTGCTTTGGTTGTCAAACCTAGTTCCTGTTTGTCTCTCTCCTGTGATTGTCTTCCAGGTTCCAGCTCCTGTCTCAAGACTTCCACCATAGAGACCCGCACCAGCATTCCACCTGCGGTGTAGCCTGACTCTCCAATCCATTGTGGATTCATCTGTTTCCAGCTACAACATTACCTGCTTCCAGCTCAGCTTCCAGCAGAGTACAGCTTCCTTAAAGGGCCGGTGTCCTTTCTACACTTTACCACTCTCCACCGGTATTATTATTTCTCCGCTCTCAAGTTCTACATTTCAGTTCATATTTCATCGCTCCCAAGTTCATTTATTATTTAACTGGTTCCAGCCAGTATCCACTCCGTGCTAACAACAGTCTGGTTCCAGCCAGTATCCACAGCAGCTGTTTTATCTTCAGCAACCCAGCTTTTCCTGGAACACCAGCTGGCACAATCCTGGGTTATCTCCATTGCTACAGTCGGGCCTGGTAAGGACTTTCCATCTAGAAGATCATAAGAACTATCTCACACTACCAGTGCCCTGTGGCTCCTGCCATCCTGTAGTACCCAGGAACTGTATTTATTCTTTGCTGACTTTTACGTTTTCTTTTACTGCTGCTGTGTTGCGGATTTGTCATAATAAACATCATTGACTTTTATCCAAGTTGTCGTGGTCACGCCTTCGGGCAGTTATTATTCATGTTACTTACATGTCCAGGGGTCTGATACAACCTCCCAGGTTCCGGTACATCTCAGCCCCTACAACTGAGGCTGCCTCCCGTCAGCTCAGGCCCTCAGTTGTGACAATAACGTTTAAACCTTGTTAATAAAATACAGTAAGAATATGCTTATACTCTAAACCTTAGTAGTCAAATACTGTAATGATGTAACGCTTAAAAACCTTAGCAATGTGTATGCTGTTTGAGCGATTGAGACGCTAAGAGAGCCCTTTGCAGGAAAGTGAAAACACAACACCGGGTTTGGTTAAAACCACAGCAGCTCTAACACTGCCGTGGATTATTCAGAGAAAAAGGGGAAAACAGTACAAGTTATACACTACAAGCTAACACAGAAATCTAACAGAATAACAAAGAATAAGACGAACAATGGCTACAGAGAATATACATACGTGAGAATGTTTCGCAGGCGCAACCTGAATTCAGTCTTCAGCTATCAGGGAGAAAGCCTTCAGAGTCTTGTGTGACCAAGCCTGCTGCAAGCTCTATTTATTCACTTCATCCAAAACAATACAATGGTCACTGTAATCCCTTTGTTCATTGGACACAGGGATATGTCTCTACATTACAGCAAAGGTCATAGGTGGATTTGAAAAGGTGGGCTGTGTCTTTCCCCAACTGCTCTAGTGGGTGGTATCCTCTGGATTCCCCCCCTCATACACAATACACAGTAAACACAGTCAATGTTCATATTCTACTTTTGCACATAACTATACGCAGGAATATGCAATCTTCTCCTAACTAACACCGGAATGTTACTCTCAAAATACCCTACAGCTGGATACTAGACATCACCTTTCAACCTTTATCTGACCCTTCCTATCATGCAAAGAGGAATCTCTTTGTCCAGGAACTGTTTAAACTAATCATACTCGCTGACATGGTCTAGGGGAATATTAACTACAAAATGCACTATTTGGGTTAAATCTGCTATGATCGAGTCGCACGCTACACGCTCACAAACTCCGCTGTAAATACACATCTCATGCGCACGAGATGCTAGAGCATCCCCTACGCAACTTGCGGGTATGTGTACGCACGGGGGACCAGGTGCCCGAGCAGCGTGCATGTGCATTAGGGGTTAGTACAAAAGGATATGCATCATCATATTTTTCGACTTTGACAATACGTAGTAACCATCTCATTATAGGTGCCTGGCCAGCTTCAATGTAAAGAGATAGGAGACAGCAAACATCCTCATTTCGGTTTTCATGGAATGATAAAAAATCTCAACAGTTTAGAACCATCGCAAACCAATGGTATTATTCATACATTTTAATGCTATGTAATTCTAGGTTATTGTCAAAATTACCAAGCATAAAATTACCAAGCATAAAATTACCAAGCATGCATTGTTACATGTAGTGCTGCTTATGGCAAATCGCTGCCAGCAAATCATGACATAGAGATATGGGGATCGGTATGAAATACCTCCAATCAAAATCCCGACGGTCGAAATACCGACCGTAATTGACCGACTGTCAAAATCCCGACAAGGTCAAAATCCCGACATGGACAAAATACCAACATTTAAAATATCGCCAAAGTCAAAATACAGACATGTAAAATGCCGACCGGTCAAATTACCGATATGCGTCGGGATTTTGATTGGAGGTAAATTGACTGCATCCCTAGATATGAGGTTTTAATTGCCTGCTATACAGGGTCCTGGTGCATGCATTTTGTGATAACACAACTTGTCAAGGAATACATAATAATGAGTTTTTACACTATGCTGGACTACATAATTTAGGTGTTCTGCATACCAGGTTTAAGCAGGAAGCATAAAATTATATATGAACACAATAATTAGTTACATTAAGCCTAATCCATAACACAACAGATGCAAAACAATAATATATGTGAAAGTACTGTAAATGTAGAAATATTTTGATAGATATGAATACATTACATATTGATACAATTCTATTTTGCAGCAGTATCGCGCACAAATGGAAAACAAGGAAAGCTACAGTATTTGTGATGAAGTGGGTTTAATGATGGGAGGTAAAGTTGTATTTAGCCAGTATTTAAAGATCACCTGTCTCCTATCAATAATGCATGCAATAATTTTGTGCGGTGATCAATTGTAAAATTCATCCAAAATTCTGAGTTTTCAGAGGTTTTCAGTTTGCTAATTAATTTGCCAATCAGTACACAAAACGATAATCTACAAATCCTGGAAAATCAGTCTAATGATTAGCAAATGATACATGTCCTCAAAATTATAAAAGGAGATTACAGACCCTCTGTCTTTAATACTTTCAGGATTGATTAAGCGCAAAACTTTTGGAATGGCATTATTTGCGACTGTGATCGTGACTTGTCATCTGAGCTCTGACTTAGTGGTCTATACGATGAATTTCGGAATCTTTACTTCTGTGTTGTTTAATAGGAGCATTGCCTGATTTGCTAAATTCTTTTCTTTTACATCCTACTTTTGGTTTTGTGTTTTGGTTTTGACAAAACCACCCTCAAGTGTTTTGGTTCGGATTCATTTTTTTGCTTTGGTTAACAAAACGATTAAAAATGTTGCTATTCATTGACAAAAATAGTTAACAATCGACAAAACAGCTAACATCATATAATTTTTGCAATCCAAAACCCAAAATATACAGTAGATTTAAAATCCAAATTCCGAACAGCAGGAAGATCCGAACTGGGATTCGGTTCGGAATGGATCTCCTCGGGAGATCTGGACCGGGTTTTGATTGGGTTCAGATCTACAAAGTTCGGGTGGTTTCAGAACTCTGGAGAACTGAACTGCACATGTCTAGATAATAATGAAAGTTGTGACTCTATCATCCCTGTTATCAAATTGTGACATACAGTAATTGTATTCACTTTATATACTGTATCATAATGCTGCAGACTGCAGTTGGACATATAGATTTTTTAATTGCAGAAAATATGCATATCTGTACTACGAATGGTCTTCAAAATTAACTACACAAGTCCAAATGCAGAATTGGCAGTGATTTATACTTACTGCTGACTAAGGGGTGGGCAAGGGCCAAATACAGTAAGGGCATGTTCGTGTAATTGCATCTTAGGTAGACCTGAATGCAGAAACAGCTACTGTACATCTGTCAGGAGCTGTGCATCTTGCCAATGTTGAAGAACTTGTGTAATGAGCTGTACTGATGCAGTCTCTCTGTCTGGATGTGTTTCAGTATTAGCCTTTATCATGAGGCCTTACTGTAGGCAAATAACATGGCCCTATGTGGGCACTGCTATTATGTAGTGTTAGGACTGCTGATATCGGAGAAGCCTTGGCACGGCTCAGCAGCTAAACATGTCTTTGCAAACACGTGTGACCAATTCTCTGAAATTCTATTACCATATAGGTTCAGGTATGGTTACATGTAATTTTTAAGTCTGCTGGGGGGATACCAGGGGAGGAAAAGCACCCCCCCCTGTCTGCTGTTTGTCTGTGACCCCTCCCCCTTTCTAGCACCTGATATATAATTATCTACAGGAATAATAGAGCAACTGCCACTGTTTGTCTGCATGTGTGAGAAAGGCATTGAATGGGAACAGTATTTGGAAGGCATGCTGTTCCTTGTAGTGCTAATGGGAGATCCTGGGGTTGGCTCCCGGGTAAGTAAGCTCTCTGTCTGGATGTGTTTTAGTATTAGCCTTTATCATCAGGCCTTACTGTAGACAAATCACATGGCCCTATGTGGGGCCCTATGTAGTGTTAGGACTACTGATATCGGAGAAGCCTTGGGGCAGCTCAGCAGCTAAACATGTCTTTGCAAACATGTGTGACCAATTCTCTGAAATTCTATTACCATATCAGGTATGGTTACAGGTAATTTTTTAGTGTGCTGGGGGGATACCAGGAGAGGGAAAAGCACCCCCTCTCTGTCTGCTGTTTGTCTGTGACCCCTCCCCCTTTCTAGCACCTGATATATAATTATCTCCAGGAATGATAGAGCCGCTGTTTGTCTGCTGGTTATGTGTTATGTCACGAATAAGGGCCTACAGTACTTGGATTGATAAACTGCCTTGTCAATTGTGTCTTGCCCCTGTAAGTAAAATGTTAGTATCTTTCAATATTTATTATTAATTAGACACAATAATAATAATTAAATAATTGTGCCCAATAAATATATTCATTAATTGTTTGTACCTCTTAATTATTAAGTGTTAATTAGTGACAATGTAATACATATGTTTAATGTGCATTTTATTACAGTCTGCATGCAGCTTGAGCAATCCTTCCGCTGGGATCCATATGATAGATAGACAATGTCTAGGTCGACAGTCAATAGGTTAACACCATATGGTCGACATGCATTACATTGACATTTACAAAATGTCGACATGGACAAAGGTTGACCTAGGAAAGGTTGTCATGTACAAAAGGCCGACAGATTCAAATGATCGACATGGCAATGGCCGACATACACATGGTCAACACATTTTTGTTTATTATTATTTTCATATTTTTTGACTTTTTGAACTTTGGACTATCCATGTCACAAATCATAACCTTTAGTAACCTTGGTCTGAGCAAAGCAGAGCGGAGTGAGACACCAAGCCTGAAGAGTGGAGAGTGAAGCGTTTCTACAAATGGTGGTCCCAAATGGAAAAACTATCCACGGTAACCCCCCCCCCCAAAAAAAAAAAAAAAGTGTGTCGGACATTTTTGTGTCGGCCAATGCCATGTCATCCTCTTGGCTCTGTCGATCATTTGTCCATGTCGACCTTATCCAGTGTTGACCTTTCACAGGTCAACATTTTGTCAGTCAACCTTTTATCAAAGTCGATCTGCTGCATGTTGACCATATGGGGGACGACCTAATGACTGCCGACCTAGACATTGTTGATCTTCTGTACCACACTCCTTGTCGCCAAACAGTAGCATAAAGTCTGATGCAACTACAGCAAAAGGCGCTAAAGCAGCGGCAGCAGCAGCATGCACCTCAGAATCAGCCCATGGGTTTACAGTATGTTTACAAATAGAAAAATATATTTAATAATAATATACTTTCCAGTGAAATATGGCTTATATACATAATGCCTAGAAAGGTACAATTGATAATGGTAAAAAAATAATAATAATAATAAAACAAAATAACAGTGCAGGTGCAAGTGGCGATGTTGCATGAGTGCAGGTCCGGATTAAGGACCACATGGGCCTGGAGCTGAAAAGTTTCAAGGGCCTATACTGAAAAGGGGAGGAGCTGTGATGAGTGTTGTGTGAGTGCGGTCAAAGCCATGTGAGTGTGTGCACCCTATACACTATAAGCCCCACTCTCTCCCTAAATACATAAACATAGAAAAATTGCATAATTTTGTGATAAAACTACAAAAACAATTTTTAATACTTGTGATTTATGATTGTTTGGCCAGCTGTGCAGTTGGTCATCATCCTCCTGCCATGATGATGGGCCTATTTTTATGTGGAGGCCTGGAGCTGGAGCTCCATCTGCCCCATTGTTAATCTGGCCCTGTATGAGTGTCAAAAACTACCAGCGGTGTTACAGCCACGTGCACGAGCAGTGATAGTGGGCATCTCAGGACGTGCACATTCTGGCCATGCGAGTACATTGGGAAGGCAGAATGTAGCATTTGCATATTATTGCACCGCGACTCCGTCAATTGATGCTAGAGTGGACGCAGCAGCTCCCACTAGTGAATCAGGCCCACAGTCTGTCTGCTTCTACAGGCATTATCAAGCCATATCCCCTGGCATTAACCTGGAGCATATGCCACTGTTCTCTCCTGGGGGTGTGGTTCATCAAATCGACAGTGTCTAGGTCGACAATGTTTAGGTTGACCACTATAGGTCGACAGTCTCTAGGTCGACATGGATGGA
The DNA here is from genome assembly GCF_028390025.1 of Pseudophryne corroboree. NCBI lineage: Eukaryota > Metazoa > Chordata > Amphibia > Anura > Myobatrachidae > Pseudophryne > Pseudophryne corroboree. The sequence continues at coordinate 57,881,215 of NC_086455.1, forward strand.
AGGTCGACAGGGTTTCTAGGTCGACATGTGCTAGGTCGACAGGTCTAAAGGTCGACATGAGGATTTTTTTTTTTTGTGTGTCGTTTTCTTCGTAGAGTGACCGGGATCCCAAATTAGTGCACCGCGTCGCTTCGCTCGCCATGCTTCGGGCATGGTGCCTTCGCTCCGCTACCGCTTCGCTCGGCACACTTTACCGTTCCAATCGTAGTCCACGTGGATCGTTAAGTATGAAAAAATTCAAAAAAAGAAAAAAAATGTGAAAAACTCATGTCGACCTTTAGACCTGTCGACCTAGCACATGTCGACCTAGAAACCCTGTCGACCTTCCATCCATGTCGACCTAGTGACTGTTGACCTATAGTGGTCGACCTAAACATTGTCGACCTAGACACTGTCGATCTTCAGACCGGATCCCCTCTCCTGGTATAAGACTGCTGGGTATTCTACCCATGTAGAGTTGGACGCATCTTGACAGAGGGCCTAATTCAGAGTTGATCGCAGCAGAAAATTTGTTAGCAGTTGAGCAAAACTATGTGCACTGCAGGGGGGGCAGATATAACATATGCAGAGAGAGTTAGATTTGGGTGGGGTATGTTAAAACTGAAATTTAAATTGCAGTGTAAAAATATTATTTACCCTGCACAGAAACAAACCTCACAACTGTCAGTATCCGTGAATCGGGAGGATCGGGCGGAAAGGGGGCGGGGCCTTGATTAAGGGTGGGGCATCACACTACGGTCCCCAGGTTTTGCTGTTTTGAGGGTGTGCCCAGCGCTCCTTGAGCAGGTGGGCAGCCCCTTCCTCTCCTCCCTGCACTGTTCAGATGCCGTGGGCATGCGCACGGCATCTATTCAGTAATCACCGGCTGCTTTGCAAAGCAGAGCAGCGGTGATCACTGGTTCCCCCAACTGTCCCCCCTGCCCGAGGGACACTGCGACCCGCGGGAGGGTCAGCGGGACAGTGTCCGAACAGCGGGACTGTCCCACTGAAATCGGGACAGTTGGGAGGAATGAAATAACCCACCCAAATCTAACTCTCTCTGCAAATGTTTATCTGCCACACCTGCAGTGCACATGGGGGGCAATTCAGAGTTGATCGCAGCAGCAAATTTGTTAGCAGTTGGGCAAAACCATGTGCACTGCAGGTGTGGCAGATATAACATTTGCAGAGAGAGTTAGATTTTGGTGGGTTATTTTGTTTCTGTGCAGGATAAATACTGGCTGCTTTATTTTTACACTGCAATTTAGATTTCAGTTTGAACACACCCCACCCAAATCTAAACTCTCTCTGCACATGTTATATCTCCCCCCCTCCCTGCAGTGCACATGGCTTTGCTCCACTGCTAACAAATTTGCTGCTGCAATCAACTCTGAATTACCCCCATTGTCCAACTCTAATATAAAATGGTGGCTGCTCAGTCAATTTAGTAATACCTTACTGGTGCATGGATGTGAGAAGTTATTTTAAACAAGAAAAATAAATAAAAACATTTTCTGCAAGCACACCAAGAGGTATCAGCAACAAGACTTGAACATTGACCAACGCTGAAAGCTGAGAAAATTGCAGGTGTTAGCCAATTTTTTTTTTTTTTTTGCTTCTGCAATTGTTATGCAAAATTCATCTGATGCTACATGAGGCTTATTATGCTCAATATTGTTGTAACTGTCCAAACAAATGAACAAGGCCACAGAGACATCTCACGAGACCCAATGCTAAAGATGGCATGTGGGCAGGGACATCAAGACTTTTGGCAGGCCCGAATGCTGGGGGGGGGGGGATGACTGTTGAAGTGGGTGTCATAACTAGGGATGTCCAAATGGTGTGGTCACCCAGGGCTCTTGATGTGGCACAGTTGCTGCACCATGGAACCTATGTGTGGCTTCTAGGGTGCCCTGAAGCCAGTAGACAGGCAGCCTGCAGAGCTGCCAGGAGTGACACTCCAGTCAGTGCTTTACTTTTTAGACCTAGAGGTCCTGCCCCCTATGTGTGACATAATGGTATCACAGGTTTAGCGGGCAGGGCTGGCACAGAGCAGTATAAAGCCCTGTTTCTGCCTTCGGTGCAGCTGCGCCACCTCTTTGTACATGTTACTATGGCACTTCTGGGGGTATGATTGGAGCACCTTAGAAGAAATTCTGGCCACAACTGTTTGGAAAAAGGCTCATTATTAAGATTGTGCTTTTGCTGAGCGGGAGTTCTTCCCCCAGACAAGTCTGTGCCACACCTCTCTCAGTACCCTGCAGATGTTAGGAGCTACAGAGCTAAAGATTCGTAGTAATCTACAGTAGATGCTGGTGCACAGTATAAAAAAAGTGTATTTGCATTACAAAACTTCACTTAAACCCAACTGAATGAGGCCCAAATTGTTTTTAAAACATCATAATATTTTCAAATGCCTTGGCTGGTTTGCTATTCATTATGTCATTGAGGAGAATAGAGTTATTGAATAAGGGGTTCATTCCGAGTTGATCGCTCGCTAGCTAGTTTTAGCAGCCGTGCAAACACTATGCCGCCGCCCACTGGGAGTGTATTTTAGCTTAGAATTAGTGCCAACGGTTGTATCGCTGAGCGGCTACAAACATTTTTTGTGTAGTTTCAGAGTAGCTCAAAACCTACTCAGCGCTTGCGATCACTTCAGACTATTCAGTTCCGGATTTGACGTCACAAACCCGCCCAGCGTTCGCCCAGCCACGCCTGCGTTTTCCCTAGCACGCCTGCGTTTTTCTGCACACTCCCTGAAAACGGTCGGTTGCCACCCAGAAACGCCCAGTTCATGTCAATCACTCTGCGGCAAGCAGTGCGACTGAAATCTATCGCTAGACCCTGTGCAAAACGTCATAGTTTGTTGTGCCCGTACGTCGCGCGTGCGCATTGTGCCACATACGCATGCGCAGAAATCCAGATTTTAGCCTGATCGCTGCGCTGCAAACAAATTCAGCTAGCAATCAACTCGGAATGACCCCCTAAGAGCGGTGTTGATTCAACCTCAAGTCTGTGGGCTGGCCTGTGGGACATCATGTGATGAATTGGGCTTATTTTTTTGGTGTGTGTTCTTTGTGCTTTGTATTTGAGGCTTTGTGAGTCGATACAAAGCCTCTTTGTTCCTGTCATCCCACCTTCCGTTTCTATTTTTGTTTGTTGTTTTTGGTGGTGCTTTTGTCGTTATCAGGTTTTTACTAGAGATGAGCGCCTGAAATTTTTCGGGTTTTGTGTTTTGGTTTTGGGTTCGGTTCCGCGGCCGTGTTTTGGGTTCGAACGCGTTTTGGCAAAACCTCACCGAATTATTTTTGTCGGATTCGGGTGTGTTTTGGATTCGGGTGTTTTTTTCCAAAAACACTAAAAAACAGCTTAAATCATAGAATTTGGGGGTCATTTTGATCCCAAAGTATTATTAACCTCAAAAACCATAATTTACACTCATTTTCAGTCTATTCTGAATACCTCACACCTCACAATATTATTTTTAGTCCTAAAATTTGCACCGAGGTCGCTGTGTGAGTAAGATAAGCGACCCTAGTGGCCGACACAAACACCGGGCCCATCTAGGAGTGGCACTGCAGTGTCACGCAGGATGTCCCTTCCAAAAAACCCTCCCCAAACAGCACATGACGCAAAGAAAAAAAGAGGCGCAATGAGGTAGCTGTGTGAGTAAGATTAGCGACCCGAGTGCCGACACAGAGGTAGCCACAGCCGTGAACTACCGCACTGTACTGTGTCTGCTGCTAATATATAGACTGGTTGATAAAGAGATAGTATACTCGTAACTAGTATGTATGTATAAAGAAAGAAAAAAAAACCACGGTTAGGTCACTGGTATATACAATTATGGACGGGCTGCGGAGTGCCGACACAGAGGTAGCCACAGCCGTGAACTACCGCACTGTACTGTGTCTGCTGCTAATATATAGACTGGTTGATAAAGAGATAGTATACTCGTAACTAGTATGTATGTATAAAGAAAGAAAAAAAAACCACGGTTAGGTCACTGGTATATACAATTATGGACGGGCTGCCGAGTGCCGACACAGAGGTAGCCACAGCCGTGAACTACCGCACTGTACTGTGTCTGCTGCTAATATATAGACTGGTTGATAAAGAGATAGTATACTCGTAACTAGTATGTATGTATAAAGAAAGAAAAAAAAACCACGGTTAGGTCACTGGTATATACAATTATGGACGGGCTGCCGAGTGCCGACACAGAGGTAGCCACAGCCGTGAACTACCGCACTGTACACTGGTTGATAAAGAGATAGTAGTATACTCGTAACAACTAGTATGACGACGGTATAAAGAATGAAAAAAAAACCACGGTTAGGTGGTATATAATACAATTATGGTTGGACGGACTGCCTGCCGAGTGCCGACACAGAGGTAGCCACAGCCGTGAACTACCGCACTGTACACTGGTTGATAAAGAGATAGTAGTATACTCGTAACAACTAGTATGACGACGGTATAAAGAATGAAAAAAAAACCACGGTTAGGTGGTATATAATACAATTATGGTTGGACGGACTGCCTGCCGAGTGCCGACACAGAGGTAGCCACAGCCGTGAACTACCGCACTGTACACTGGTTGATAAAGAGATAGTAGTATACTCGTAACAACTAGTATGACGACGGTATAAAGAACGAAAAAAAAACCACGGTTAGGTGGTATATATTATAATACAATTATGGATGGACGGACTGCCTGTCAAGTTCCGACACAGAGGTAGCCACAGCCGTGAACTACCGCACTGTACACTGGTTGATAAAGAGATAGTAGTATACTCGTAACAACTAGTATGACGACGGTATAAAGAACGAAAAAAAAACCACGGTTAGGTGGTATATATTATAATACAATTATGGATGGACGGACTGCCTGCCGAGTTCCGACACAGAGGTAGCCACAGCCGTGAACTACCGCACTGTACACTGGTTGATAAAGAGATAGTAGTATACTCGTAACAACTAGTATGACTATGACGATGGTATAAAGAAAGAAAAAAAAAACACGGTTAGGTGGTATATAATACAATTATGGATGGACGGACTGCCTGCCGAGTGCCGACACAGAGGTAGCCACAGCCGTGAACTACCGCACTGTACTGTGTCTGCTGCTAATATAGACTGGTTGATAAAGAGATAGTATACAATACTACTAATATACTGGTGGTCAGGCACTGGTCACCACTAGTCACACTGGCAGTGGCACTCCTGCAGCAAAAGTGTGCACTGTTTAATTTTAATATAATATTATTTATCATGTACTCCTGGCTCCTGCTATAACAACCTGCAGTGCTCCCCAGTCTCCCCCACAATTATAAGCTTTATATACAATACATTGATGTGCAGCACACTGGGCTGAGCAGTGCACACAGACTGAGTCACTGTGTGACTGTGTATCGTTTTTTTCAGGCAGAGAACGGATATATTAAATAAAACAAACAACTGCACTGTCTCTGGTGGTCACTGGTCACTGTGGTCGTCAGTCACTAAACTCTGTCTGCACTCTGCACTCTCTTCTAATCTACAGTATCACAGCAATCTCTCTCTCTCTCTCTCTTCTAAATCTAATCTAAATGGAGAGGACGCCAGCCACGTCCTCTCCCTATCAATCTCAATGCACGTGTGAAAATGGCGGCGACGCGCGGCTCCTTATATAGAATCCGAGTCTCGCGAGAATCCGACAGCGTCATGATGACGTTCGGGCGCGCTCGGGTTAACCGAGCAAGGCGGGAAGATCCGAGTCGCTCGGACCCGTGAAAAAAAAAGTGAAGTTCGTGCGGGTTCGGATTCAAAGAAACCGAACCCGCTCATCTCTAGTTTTTACGGCAGGAATGAATGGCAGGTTGCCACTCTGGGTGCACGTGTGGTTGAATTGTTTAGTTATTATAGTTTTTAGGTGCACGCACTTTCATTGGCTTGTTAGTTTACTGAACCACCCTGATGGGGGCTGTGTCATCATCACCCAACTGGGTGGGTAGTCATGTGAGAAAGTTAGTGGATACCTATTGTTGGCAGGTGTTGATGTTTTGGTTGGGGTGCACATTTGGTAGTATCCCCTGGCAATGCATGTTGTTGTTGTTGTTGTTGTTGTTGTTGTTGTTGTTTAGTGTGTTGTTGGATTGAGCTGATTCTGGTTGACCTTTCTTTGTCACCATACTTTATTTATTTTTAATATATATTTGAATGTTCTTATATGTTTTTCAATAAATAGATAAAAAAATGATTCTGCCAAATGCTGTACACGTTTCCGAGTCTTTATTTATTTTATGGTTTATTTACAATTGTATATATTATATGGTGTGTACACGGGACACCCCTCAGGCGACTGAAGATTTAAAAAATAAAATAAAAAATGGGCATTACAGCAAAATATTCTCTACTATTCTTTCAAAACCTAAAATGAAAGCTTTAAGGGCCACAAAAATAGATCACATAAAATTTCATTTGATATTAAGTTATCGCTGTTAAGCAATTTGAGTGTTTGTGCTTCAGTGATGTGTCACGGAACAGACAAGGTTAAACGTAACACTTACAGTGTACAATACTATGTGACAACCTAAAATAAATAGTGAAGAAGCATATAATTGAACAGAAGTGCAAGGCATAGAATTCAAGCTAAGGTTTCACAATGCCAGGTAATATATTGTGTCAATGAAATGGCTAAAGTCCTTATGGCTGAGTCAGCAAGACTATGGGAGGAATAACAGGCTGGAACAACACCGCACAAGAAATAAACCACAGTCGGTTGTAAATTGTGCATTTCATTCTGTCTCTTGACCTAAATGAGCAGAAATCCCTCTTACAGTAGATGCCTTCAGCTTCCAGAAAGATGTAATAAAATGTATGTTCTCCTGAGCGGTGTGCACAGAAATTTGTTTCGCTGCGGGGAAACCTGTCACCTGGGACTTACTGCAAGTATCTGGTTTTGTGCTTTAATGCCAACACAAGCCAAGGTCACAGCCTTGTGCCATGCTCATGCTATGGTTGAGTGCCCCTCTGTATAATGTCGAAAAATAAGAGTAGCAAATTGCAGCTGGTGAGTGTGGAGAGACATATAAATGGTGCAGGAGGTAGAGAGTGTAAGATTAAGGGAAGCAGTACAAGAGTGTGTTTAAAAAATGTATATGTAAATGTATATATAAATGTATTCTTCCATGTAACAGTAACTGTGGGCAGCACAATTGGTGTAATGGTTAGCATTACTCCCTCACAACACTGAGGTCTTAGGTTCAATTCCCACTATGATGGCCCTAACTGTGTAGTATGTACGGGCTATATAAATAACTGGTAATAAATGAATAATATGTCCATATATTATAATATGTTCATACTGTATATTCTGCAGTTGCTGGAAGCTGAATGATATTATAGGATTAATGGTCCTGCAGGGAATGTGTACCTGATATATTGGCCAGGATGTAATGAAGTCCGAGTTCAGCGGCCGTGCAGGATGCTGGCTGAACTTGTATGTTTTTTTTAAAGGGGCAATCATTTACAAGGCATGGGTTAGCCTGGTAAATGATTGCCCCTTTAACAAAATGACCAAGATCGTCCGGCATCCCGCATGGCTGCTGAACTCGGACTTCATTACATCCCACCCATTACCCATTAGGAAGTAAGCTCTCAGACGAGGCCTTATTCCCTCATATCCTACACCTAGAGTAGTACTATTCATGCCACCAGTGCACCTTGCCCTTGTACCCCTCAGCGGTCCTGATACTATTTGCCCATACAATGAGAACAGAACCTACTCTCTCTGCAGCTCACCACTGCATGCTCCCACTAAATACAGTAAGCTGTCGGCTGTCCTACCCTTAACCCTGTCCTTGTTCCTTCCTGGCTGTGGCTTTATTGCAATGGTTTGTTTTCTTGTACAGGTACTTGTGTAGTTATGTGATGGTGGACTGTCTGTCTTATGTATGGAGCAGTGGTGCAAGTAGAAATATTTTCTTATGGGTACTGAGTGACGAAAAATGGGCGTGGTCATGTGTTGTGATGGGTCGTGGCCACATGCTGCTAGTGGTGGTGGCGACATGACACTAGCGGTGTGGCCACATGACAGCCCCTTTTTTGAGGGGAATCTGGAGGCAATGCTAAAAATATATAGTAATGCCTCCAGTATAATAGAAATATATAGTGATACCTCCAGTATAATAGAAATATATAGTAATGCCTCAATAACAATATATAATAATGCCTCCATTATAACAGGAAAATACAGCCACTGTCGCACTCCCAGTAACCCTGACAAAGTGGGAGGAGCCTTCATGCTGCCAAGCACCATGGTCTTTTTGCTTTGTGGCACATTATAATTGTGGCAATGGCAAAGTGTGTGGCAGGTGGTACTGCGTACCCGCTGCCAAATTCTTAAGGGTACTCCATACCTGAGCGTACCCGCATACTTGCACCACTGCTGAGCAGATCCCTCCGCTGTCTTCACTCTGTGCGCCCTATGGCTATGCACATTTGTGACCTTAGGTCACACATGCGCAGAAGCCGGCATGGGAATGGTAAGCAATGTTGCTACTGATCACAGGGACAGCTGCTCTTGGAACAGCTGAATTGCTCCGGTGATAAGTATTTCCTGCCGCAACTCGCTGCGAGTTAGATATTTAATCATTGGGGACCATCCACCTCCTAGTGATGAATAGGCCCCTAAGCCTCAGTGCCGCTCCCCCCCCCCCCCCCCAACCCACACACAGGTGATGTATATATGCGTGTGGGCTCACTGTGTTGTGGGGGCCCCGGGCAACCATCACAGCTGCCCTGTTGGTAATCCAGATTATGGAATTTGGAAGATTTTTAGAATGCACCAGGCTGTATATAATGTACAGAATATGCAAATGGTATACAGGCACACATATTATACTTGCAATGATGCTTCTTTCCATTGCCTATGCACGTCTGCCATAGCAGGGAATGGAAAATACCTAATTGCCACATTGTATTAAAAATAACACCTTTAGTGACAAATCAACAAATCAATATATGTGAAATAGGAAATGAGCTACAGTATGCAATCATAAATTAGGGAAAAAGCAGCTAATTTTGCAAAATCCTTTAATAACAGAACATTCTGTGTGCTTTTGTGTGTTGTGTGTTTTCAGAACAGAACTACAAACCCTCTGGATACTAGGAAAAGCAGGATACTTTGTACCAGGAACTTTTCCAAAGGGTAGCAGCTTGTGTCTGCAGCATTTAGAGGCAGTGTTATAAACTAAGCCATCATTTCTATGGTAGAAATGTTCAATGCCAAAGTCAACTTTATAATAACGTTTTACTACATTGGAGAAGCCGAATCGCTGTACTCATTGATGAGTAGTGGGACAACAGTGGCCTCTAGTGGTCAGAGCTGTACTACGTTTCTTCTGCGTCCCAGAGGATAAACAGGACATTCTTATAGATCGGTAATTGATCAAGTGATTTCAAATGACTGGCAGAATTTTCAATGCTTAGCACTAATTTAAAATCACTTTTTTTCATATTGGTTTAAAAATTGTTGAGATTTGGAATGCATTAAAACGTCTCTTAAGAGAGTGCAGTAAATCAAGCATTGTTCTACTGGTAGCAGAGGCAGAACTCTGGGAGGCAACAAAGTCATCTGCCGCCAGGCTCCTGCTCTGAAGGGGGGCACCTATCCTCCCATTGTGTGACACCATTGAATTAAGTTAATTGATAGCTGCCACTGTCTTTTCAGTGGCCGACTTCCTCACTGGTCCCTGCGCCTTACAAATCTCACCCTCTTTATTATACACATTTTACAAGTGTCACACCCAGGATTAGAAACCACAACCTATTACACTGGAAGCAGACACCTTACTGATGAAGCTGTTTGCTCCTATATAGGAAATATGAGAATTTTAACTATATGAAGATACTTCTCTGACAATTACACGTAACTTCATATAGTTAGAATTCTCATGCTTCCTCTACAGGAGCAAATATCTCCATCAGTAAAGTGTCTGCTGCTAGTGTAACAGGTCATGGGTTCTAATCTGGGTATGACTGCTAAGAAATGTGTGATTTAAATAAAAGACAATTAAATGTATAAATACAGTATAGAAATTTTTTTTCAGAACACTCCACACACACACACACACACACACACACACACATATATAAACATACACACACGCACGCACGCACGCGCACATACATACATACATACATACATACATACATACATACATACATACATACATTTATCTTAATATAGGAAATAGGGGGGCACCAATATTTATCTTGCCTCCGGGCAACTGTGACGAACTTACGCCACTGACTGGTAGACAACATTTTAATGAAATATCATGGTAATTTAGGATTATTTTTGTAAAATATTTTGTTAAGGGGGTGAAACCCATTAAAACCCATTTTAGACTTGACAGTGTTATATTATAATGCACCGATAGCCCACGTAGAGGGCAGACCGGCATTTTGTATGTTTACCAATGCTCATGAGAATGGAGACAGGAAAATTAAAATAAAAAAGAAACATACTGTAAGTGTAAATATTCATTTGTATCCAGAAATGTTAAAACATTTCTTGCTAATCAGTGAGGCCTTTTATTACACAGTAGGGTTTCTTAAACTATACTTGCCAATTTTCCCTGAATGTCCGGGAGACTCCCTGAAATAGTAGCAATCTCCCTGACTCCTTGAAGAGTGCTTCAATCTCCCTGATTGCACCTTACCCCCATTGTGCAGCCTACATATATTTGTTAAAAAAAAGAAAATATATCAGAGATATAAACTCTCAAGTGGTATAATTTCCCTGCATTGCTTAAAAAGCACAACAATCACTTGCCTACTCTCCTGGAACCGCCGCAAAGGCGTAGCTACCAAAGGTGCAGCTGCTATGGGGCCCAGAGCTGAGAAGGGCCCTCTTTCCCTGTCAAAGTTGCATGTGATATAGGGGCCCTTACAAACTTTTGACTTGTAACCTACAATATATTTAGTTATGTCTCCGGAACTGGTCATTGTAATGTGTTCTAAAAATGAACTGGAGAGCATTATGAAGTGAAAAGCATTAAATGTTACCTAATATTTACTGGGGAAATGTAATGTGGCACAATACGAAGTGCAGGCACTATAGTGTGGCATAATATGAACGGGGGGCACTGCAATGTGATATAATATGAACTGGGGACACTATATCATAACGTGAATTGGGGGTACTGTGTGGCATATTGCATACTGGGACAGCCCTAATTGATGCAGAGAGGTGCCTCTCTAGAATCATTGGGTCAAGGGGCCCTTCAAAATGTTGCTATGGGGCCTACATAGTTCTGGCTATGCCCCTGATCTGCCGGGAAGCTCCCAAAAATTGGGCAACTCTCCTGCCCCCTATTCCCCCCCGGAAGAGTAGGCAAGTCTCACAACATTTGTGCCCAATCCCCCCGCCCCCCGGACCCAACCGCCCACTTTGTGAGTAATGGCCGATCCGGTCTTGCTGGATCGCGTCATCCTAACCATGCCCCCCTACTGTATAGTACTGGTAATCTTGGCATTGTAAAGCGGGGGCAAGGCTACAATGACATCCCAAGGCCACCATGCCCCCACACCGCCCTTCATCTCCACCCCGCCCCCTGTCTCATATCATCGCCCCCATATCGCCTCCCTCACTGAGATGACCTGGCTGCTTCTCTCCCAGAGAGCAGCCAGGAAGTCGGCAAATTTGACCTACGGCTACATACATTTTTAAATAATGTTTCCCATTGCTTCTTGAAAGTATATATATATATATATATATATATATATATATATATAGGGAAGCGAAAGTATGGCACTCACAACCACTTGGCAGCCAAAATAACGACAGGAAGCAGATTAACTGTACAACGTTTCAAACTCTAATTGAGTTTTTCATCAGGTAAACATGTTTACCTGATGAAAAACTCAATTAGAGTTTGAAACGTTGTACAGTTAATCTGCTTCCTGTCGTTATTTTGGCTGCCAAGTGGTTGTGAGTGCCGTACTTTCGCTTCCCTACATGCTTCATTGGTAAGGGCACCAAACCCAGCTAATTGATCACTCGTGGAGTGCCGGGCCTGCTGCACTATATATATATATATATATATATACAGGTTGAGTATCCCTTATCCAAAATGCTTGGGACCAGAGGTATTTTGGATATAGGATTTTTCCGTATTTTGGAATAATTGCATACCATAATGAGATATCATGGTGATGGGGCCTAAGTCTAAGCACAGAATGCATTTATGTTACATATACACCTTATACACACAGCCTGAAGGTAATTTTAGCCAATATTTTTTATAACTTTGTGCATTAAACAAAGTGTGTGTATATTCACACAATTCATTTTTGTTTCATATACACCTTATACACACAGCCTGAAGGTCATTTAATACAATATTTTTAATAACTTTGTGTATTAAACAAAGTTTGTTACATTGAGCCATCAGAAAACAAAGGTTTCACTATCTCACTCTCACTCAAAAAAGTCCGTATTTCGGAATATTCCATATTTCGGAATATTTGGATGCGGGATACTCAACCTGTATATATGTGCCAAACTATAACTTCTTATAGGCTCATTTACATTTGCATGTAAGTCAGTGTTATGACACGTCTCTCCGTCAGTGCACGCCCACTTTAGCACTGCAATCATAGGTGTTTTCAAAATCTCCCTGAAATGCTTTTTCAAAAGTAGGCAAGTACTGTATGCCTTTACTCATTCCTCAAGGCACCCTAACACTCCAGGTTTTATGGATATCTAATGCCTGTTCACTGATAGTTAAATCAAATAACTGAGGTACTAACTATAGCATTCCCTGTACTTAAAATTAGCTTTAAAACCTGGACTGTTAAGGTTCTTTAAGGACTGAATTTAGGAACCTCTGTATTACAGCATTAAATAATGCTATGGTAATGTTCTGCCTTTTGGAGAATATACACCTCATGGGTAACAAATCCCAGTAAAATTATTTTTATACTAACATCAATCACATTGTCAAAGGATAGAACATACATAAAATACAGGTGGAGCAGACTATATTGTAGCCTTTTACTGTCATCACAAACAATGGCTGGCCAATGGAATGGTTCATTATAATAAGGTCTTGTGCGCACTTTCTTCTTTATTAACAGATTAACAAAATTAAAAATACAATGATTTTTCCAATCTCTCTTAGTTGTGCCAATAAATAATTGTCATTCAAATAGCATAATAGATTATTAAGTAACTACCTAATAAGCATAATGTCTCAAAGCCTGTTACATAGTTAAGTAGTTACATAGTTTGTTAGGTTGAAAAAAGACAATCTGTCCGTTGAGTTGAATTCAACCTATTTATGTTCTCCTATTCTGTATTATTTTCATGAGTCATTTTATCTGTTGATAAAGTCGGCCTTTGTGTTGTATTTCCTCATTTTATTATAACTATGGTACATGATCTATCCACCATAACCCTCTATATCTTTATACATTAGGAATTTATCTAGGCCATTCTTAAAAGTATTGACCAAGTCCGCCATTACTACTTTCTCAGGCAGGGAATTCCAAACTCGTATTGTCCTTACTGTGAAAACACCTTTCCGCCTCTGTGTGCGGCATCTCCTCTCCTTTAACCTAAGTGGGTGTCCACGTGTTTTCTGTGCTGGTCTTAACAAAAACAGATCCCCTGAAAGCTCTGTGTATTGTCCCCTTAAATATTTATAAATGTTGATCATCCCCCCTCTTAATCTCCTCTTTTCTAGTGTGAACATGTCAAGACTTGCAAGTCTTTCCTGGTATTCCAGCATCTCCATCCCCTTAATTAGTTTAGTTGCCCACCTCTGAACCTTTTCTAGTTCCAGGATATCCTTTTTGTAGTAGGGTGTCAAAAATTGTGCACAGTATTCCAGATGGGGCCTCACTAGGGCTTTATATAATGGGAGAATAACACTCTCATCCGTTGCATCAATACCTCTCTTTATGCATGCTAGTACCTTGTTTGCCTTTTTTGCCGCTATCCTACATTGGGTGCTGCTGCTAAGTTTGTTATCTATATGAACACCTAAATCTTTATCCAGTACGGAGTCCCCTAAAATCAAAATCACCCCATTAAGTATGTAGGTGTTATATTTGTTCTTGCTACCAAGGTGCATTACCTTACACTTGTCTGTATTAAACCTCATTCTCCATTTTGCTTCCCATGATTCCAGTTTAAATAAATCATTCTGGAGATACTCAGCATCTCCCTCCGAATTTATAACCTTACATAGTTTGATATCATCTGCAAAAATTGACACCATGCTCTCTAGAGCTTCCACTAGATTGTTAATGAAAATGTTGAACAATAGCGGTCCAAGAACAGACACTTGTGGCACACCACTTAGAACTTCAGTCCAATTTGAGAAATATCTATTTACCACAACGTGCTGCTCCCTATTATCTAACCAGTTTCTAACCCAAGTGCATATTGTGCTCCCTAGCCCTAATTCATGTAACTTATAGATAAGTCTCATGTGAGGCACTGTGTCAAAAGCTTTAGCAAAGTCTAAAATGATTATATCTACCGCCTTGCCTTGATCAAGGTTCGCACTAACTGTTTCATAAAAGCCTAATAAGTTTGTTTGACATGATCTAGCCTTCAAAAATCCATGTTGGTTCCTAATAATAATCTTTTTGGCTTCAAGGATCTTCTGTACACTATCCCTCAGAATGCTTTATAGGACTTTCCCCACAATAGATGTAAGACTAACTGGTCTATAATTGCCTGGTTCAGCTTTTCTTCCATTTTTGAAGATTGGCACTACTTCCGCTATACGCCAGTCTTTGGGAACCATGCCTGATGTAAGTGAATCATTGAAGATTAAAAATAGAGGTCTTTCTAATTTGGAGTGTAGCTCCATGAGAACCCTTGTGTGAATACCGTCTGGATCAGGTGACTTATTAATCTTAATTTTTTTCAATCGGTCACAGACTTCCTCCTCACTTAAATAAGTACTAAGCAGTGGGACATTATCCTTATAGGAGTTGGGTGTTAGTTCATGCATCTGGTCCTCTATTGTAAATACCGATGAGAAAAACTTGTTTAATGTATCCGCTATGTCGTTATAATTATTTATTAAGTCTCCCAGTTTGTCTTTTAAAGGGCCTATACTCTCCTTCTTTACTCTTTTGCTGTTGATATATTTAAAGAATTCTTTGGGGTTTGATTTACTTTCCTTTGCCACTAGCTTTTCAGTTTCTACTTTAGCCATTCTTATTTCTTTTTTGTATATCTTGTTGCAAACCTTATAGTGCTCGAATGACTCCACCTTCCCATCTGATTTGTATTTCCTGAATGCTCGCCTTTTTCTGCACATTAAATCCTTAATATTTTTATTAAGCCACATTGGTTTGGGGTTTTTAATCCTTTGTTTGCTGCCCTTGGGAATAAATTTATGAGTAATCTCATTAAGCAGTGATTTTAATGTCTCCCATTTCTCCATAGTGTTTTTTCCTTGAAACAAAATTTCCCATTCAGTGTGCCTTAAAGCTTCTCTCATCATGTCAAAGTTGGCTTTGCTGAAGTTCAGAGTCATAGTTGAACCTATATAGGACTGCTTATCAAAAATGATATTGAATGTGACTATATTGTGGTCGCTGTTTCCTATGGGTTCCCCTACTATAATACCTGATACCAAATCCCCATTGTTTGTTAATACCAGGTCTAAGATTGCATTGTACCTAGTTGGTTCCTCGATTAGTTGAAGTAAGTAGTTATCATCTAGTGTGTTTAAAAACATATTACCCCTAGCAGTATCGCATGAATCATTTGTCCAATTTATCTCTGGACAGTTAAAATCTCCCATGACTATTACGTCGCCTGCTCCTGCCGCTTTATCAATTTGCTTCAGCAACATTTCCTCGTCAGATATATTAATGCCAGGGGGCTTGTAGCATAGCCCCACTACTATCTTTTTCTTTACCTTTTCCCTGCATGTAATTTCAACCCATAACGTCTCAACAGTGTTTACAGTTTCCTCTTGAATATCCTCCCATACATCAGGTTTTAAAAATGGCTTTACGTAAAGACAAACCCCTCCACCCCATTTGTTTGATCTGTCTCTCCTGAACAGCATATAACCCTCCACATTAACTGACCAGTCATGAGATTCGTCCCACCAGGTTTCAGTAATGCCTATAATATCATACTGATTGCTTGCGGCAAGGATTTCTAGTTCCCCCTTTTTACCTGTTAGGCTTCTAGCATTTACATACATACAATTAAGATAAGTATTTCTTCATACGCTAGGGATATCATTTTCTGTATGCAGTAATGGTGACCAATAAACGTCACTAGTCAGTGATTTGTCAATACCATTGGTAATACTCTTATTAGTACCCATATTAATGGCCGTGAAGTCTGCTCTTTCCCTCCCCCCTTCTCCACTCCCATTTGGTTCACTACCACCATCTTTACTGTTCTCACTGCATGACCAGTAGTTTCTAACTAAACCCTCCCATCAGGCACCTAGTTTAAAATCTCCTCCAACCTTCTAACCATCCTTCTTCCCCAGCACCGCTGTCCCCTCCTGGTTCATGTGCAATCCATCACGACAAAAAAGATGGCGCCTGACTGAGAAGTCTGGCCAGTGTTCCAGGAACACAAACCCCTCTTTCCTATACCAGTCCATGAGCCACACATTTACCTCCCTAATCTCCCTCTGCCTCCCTGGGCTAGCGGGTGGCATGGGTAATATTTAGGAGAATATAACCTTAGATGTCCTTGCCTTAAGTTTCTTGCCTAAATCCTTATAATCTTTCCTAAGGACATCCCACCTACCACTAACTTTGTCGTTGGTGCCAACATGCACCAAGACCTCCGGGTCGTTCCCAGCCCCTCCCAACAATCTTGCAAAAAGTTAATACTCCCAGCGCTCACTCTTTACATACTCATAAAGGCAAATGAAATTTCAAAAAACTAATTTATTTACTCTTATAATACAAATATATCAGGGATGTTGTATATAAATAATATAAAATCCTAATACCGGTATATACATGTAATAATACAGTTGACAAAACAAAAAAACAAAGTGAAATTTGGAAGAGAGAAAAAGAGAAAGAAAAAATGAAAAAGAAAAAAATGGAAAAATAGAAAAAGAGGGAGGGGATGATGTGGATAGATACGCTAGTGCGTTTTACTCTGTCCACCGCTGGCAAGATTTATAGAATCAATTATCTCTATTTTGTGAGCTTGGTTTTTCTAAGGCCAATAATGGTTATGTTGGCTGAGTAGAGTTCTATCTGTTCCTCTAGTGCAGTCTCTGCATAAGCAGCTCATGAGATGGATATAGTCACAGAGTCTCAGTTCAAAAAAGTATCAATGGAGATTGTAACTCACTGACTTGTTCGTTACCGTCAGAGGCGCCTGTCCGCATTGGTCCGGAGTAAATCTCTGTACACTGGGCTTCAGCTGGCTTGCTGTCACTGCTGGAGGTGCATTGCCGTACTTGTCCGGGGTACACGTTTCACCTGCAGTCTCAGGCTTTGTCTGGATGTCAAAGCCTGAGACTGTAGGTGAAACGCATTGATAGGCAGCGGCATTGGACACGGATCACACTGTCCCCCCGCAGCACAGCTCCATTCAGTCTGCCGGCAGACAACCACGTACCCCGGACAAGTACGGCAATGCATCTCCAGCAGTGACAGCAAACCAGCTGAAGCCCAGTGTACAGAGATTCACTCCGGACCAGTGCGGACAGGCACCTCTGACGGTAACCACATTGTTTATTGTTTTGTCAACTGTATTATTACATGTATATACCGGTATTAGGCTTTTATACTATTTATATACAACATCCCTGATATTTTTGTATTTTAAGAGTAAATAAATTATTTTTTTAAAATTTAATTTGCCTTTATGAGTATGTAAAGAGTGAGCGCTGGGAGTATTAACTTTTTGCAACATTGTACTTCTAAGATCAGTGTAAACCTTAATTTCTCCATAGCAGCTACTTTTCATAACCACCAGGTGTAAGCGCAGCCCCCATAAAACCTGAACTAGTAGACCTCCCAACAATCTATCTACCCAGTTTGCGATGTGCCGCACCCGGGAGACAACAGACTGTACGGCGATCACGGTCCCGATAGCAGATTGCCCTATCTGTCTTTCTGATAATAGAATCCCCTACCACCACAATCTGACTAGGTACCTCACTATCTTTTATCCCAACTGCACTAGAGGGGCCACTCCTCTGGTTGCTAGAGGGAACAGTCTCCTCCGGCACCGTCATTTCCTCACTACCATCCACTGAATCTACGTCCAATTGGGTGAACTTATTGGGGTTTGGTAGTTCAGAGATGTCGTCCCCCCCCCCCCCTCTTTTTCTTCCTCCTGGCTACCTGGTCATCCTCATCTACCGGTGACCCCTCCTGCTCCTCCTCCACTGTTCTATCTAAGCCTGCTCGAGACTGTGAATCTCCATCAGACGTGTGACGGTTTGTTCTAGATCAGTTACCTGGGCTTCCAGGGCAACCGTTCGCACACACCTCGTGCAGATGTATTCACACTGGGCCGGTTGCTCCAGGTGCGCATACATCTTGCACGACATGCACTGAGTGAGATCCTCAATTACGGCCCCTCCAAAAAAAAATTATTAAACGCTAACTCCCTGTTACCTTTAACTAAACAATACAAACTATACTACACAATACACTAATATAGCCTAGCTGTGTAGAACAAACAATAATCACTACAGTACAAAAACAATGTTCAAGTGAAGTGACAGCAATAACTTGGTTTTGAATTCGAAAAAACCAAAGAGATATTTATGGATGTCAGACGCCAGGGAAGATCTGAGCTGCTTCCTTTAACTACTGAGAACTTAGTGGTTGAGCGAGTTAGAGATTTCAAACTCTTGGGCACTGTTATTTCAGATGATTTATCGTGGGCTACTAATATTGCATGTATTGCAAAGAAAGCCCAGCAGCGCCTATTTTTCCTTAGGAAATTGCGCGCTGCAAATCTATCCAGGGCAAGTTTAGTTAGGTTTTATCGCTGTGTAATTGAAAGCGTGTTGACGTACCGTATAATAGTGTGGTATGGTAACAGCACCAGGGGTCAGCGGAAGATACTGGAGCGTGTTGTACATACAGCTAGGAGTATTGTTGGCTGTGAGCTTCCGTCAATGGATGATATTTATGTTGAAAATTGCCTCCACAAAGAAAAAAAGCATTGTACAAGATTGTTATCATCCTAACCATTGCATCTTCTCCCTTCTTCCTTCCGGTAGACGATTCAGGTGTATTAGAACGAGAACATCTCGTTTTACGTACAGTTTCTTCCCATCTGTTATTGTTCGTCTTAATTTGACCGATGATTTGTAACGGTTTATGTGAATGTACCAGATCTTCATTTCGTTGTTTCTTTTTGCAATAAAAATATCTATCTATCTATCTATCTATCTATCTATCTATCTATCTATCTATCTATCTATCTATCTATCTATCTATCTATCACAGAACAGTAATTGGTAATTCAAATCAAGGATTGGGGGAGAGAGAAAAGAAGAAAAACACTTATGTACTGTTAGAAGAAGCCAAAAATTAAATGAAAGTATAGATGACACAAAATATCTAGGATTTACTTAGTTGACAAGCACTAGTGTATAACAATACACAGTCATCTACCTACATAGATAGTTAGGGCCAGCATCTGGTGTTTTGCACCTTTGTTCTTCCAGAGCCCTTTGGCAGTGGCAGGTTCCTGTTGGCTGGTCTGGGTGTTTAGAATCTAACCCTCACACCAGAGAAATATATATGTGTGTAATTTGTATGTCAGACAAGTTTATAAATGCTTTTGTGCAGAGCTGCATGCAGGGTTATCAAGAGTAGAGCCGAGCTTGGGTACTAGGTAGGTAAGTTCGGCTGGCTTGGCCATACTCCCTACCAAAATAAAAACTACTATACAGTAAGCATTGCCACATGCTGCATGGCCAGGGGTGGAGGCGATCAGAGCAACTGCTTCCCTTCCCCCTTCCCCAGGCACATCATGCAGGGAGCACATAGTAGTGTGTGTTGGGCTGGAGAGAAAGGCTGCCCTTCTCTCCGACCAATGTGTCACTGTTTGCCGCTGCTCTGCGGGATGGCATACTTGGCCCCTGCAGGGCCCATAACACGTTTGGGCCCAGGTAATTAGCACCCAAGTCCCGCTCTTGGCACAAATGGCTGCATAGGCTGCATTTGTGTGCATATGCCCTTACTAAACTCTGCCTTCTTGTGCACGCACCATCACAACAACATTCTGCCTCTCCATGTGTAAGTATAGATCAGGTCTGTCCAACCTGCGGGCCTCCAGCTGTTGTAAAACTACATATCCCAGCATGCCCTGACACAGTTTTAGCATTTCCTGACAGCAAAACTGTGGCAGGGCATGCTGGGAATTGTAGTTTTACAACAGGTGGAGGGCCGCAGGTTGGACAGGCCTGTTATAGATGGATTTAGAATGTGTATGTTTCTATATTCTCGTCTCTTAGTTGCATGCACTAATTTTTGAGACATACATTGCATGCACTTATACATGCACTCATTTTCTGATCAGGCAACACACGCTATACAAATCGGTTTACGTACAACACTGCATCAGCTCCTATGACTACTGCACAGGTGTAAGGAAAATACCAGTACAATGGTGATGAGACCCCTTTTAGCGCTTCATGAGCTCTTCATTTATAGCACAGGTTCTCAAACTCGGTCTTTAGAACCCCACACAGGTTCATGTTTTGCAGTTCACTGTATATTTTTAAAATGTGGCAGTTGGTTATACACAGTGCACCTGCTGGGTGACATTGAAAACATGAACCATGTGGGGTCCTGAGGACCGAGTTTGAGAACCACTGACCTAGAGCAATCCACCTTTCCCTTATAGCTAGACATACAACATGCAGATGCAGTGTTAGACAGGTTGTACAGGATTCGCAGCAGACAGTCAGTTGTGGTTAGGCAATCTGCACCAAGTCTGGAGGCAGAGCTGGGAGAAGACAGGCAGGTGTGGCTAGACAAGCTGGGACAAGACTTGCAGAAAACAGTTAAATGCATTTAGAGGGGCTGAGTCAGGACTAGTAGCAGAGACAAGTGTGGTTAAACAAGTTGGATCAAAGCTGGTGGGAGACAGGCAGATATTGTTAGATAGGCTGAGTCAGGGCTGACTGCTAACAGGCAGCTGCAGTTAGACAAGCTGGAGTGAGACTGGTGGCAGACAGGCAGATGTAGCTAGACAAGCTAACTGCAGACAGGCAGATGAAGTTGGATTAAGGCAGATGGCAGACAAAGAGATACAGGTAGGCTGGGTCAAATCTGGTGGCAGACAGGCAGGTGTAGTTAGACAAGTTGTGTCAGGTCACGTGGAAGACAGTCAGGTGCAGTTAGACAGGCTGGGTCAATGCTTGCAGCAGACAGGCAGATGCTCTTAGGCAGCCTAGATCTGGATTGGTGGCAGACAGGCAGAAACAGTTAAACAGACTGGGTCAGGGCTGGTGGCAGACAAATATGTAATCCAAGCTCAGGGGCCAGAGAGGTAAAGGTGGGTACACACTGATAGATATATCTGCCGATCAACTGATCGACAGATATATCTATGGACGGATCGGGCAGTGTGTTGAGCATACACACTGCCCGATCCGTTGGGGACTGACGTAATGAACTGGGCGGGCGTGTACACACGCCTGCCCAGTTCAGCTGTCAATCACCGCCGGCTGCCGCAGCATGTGTATGGGCGGGCGGCCGACCTCTCCCGTACACGCACAGCAACGCGTCAATATATCGGTAGATATATTGGCCATCGGCAGTGCTTCAGGGCCGATGCGATATGTCTGTGAACAACGGAGTTCACAGACCTATCGCCCATACACACTGGCTGATGGACCCGCGATATATCGGCCGTTCAAGAGAACGGACGATGTATCGGCCAGTGTGTACCCACCTTAAGACTAATTTAGGAAATTAATTGAGAGATTTAAAAAACATATAATGCCGGGTGGCTCAGGGGGAAAAGATAGGAGGCTATTTATAAAGTCTGCATACTGTAACCCAGTTCCATGCACTCCAATTTATCACCATTGATTAAACCATTGGTATACCTGCACACTGAGGGCATGATTCCGATTTTTATGGAAATGCAGAGCCGCAGGGAAGCAGCTGTGTAATTCCCTCCAAATAAAATGCAAATGCAGTAGGAGGAGCCTGTAGGATATAGACACCCCCTGCTGGATCTGCGAGATCCAAGTGGTAAGTCTGAGGGCGCATCACAAGCACCACTGTGACCATTGGTTGTGACTCATGATGTCAGCAGACAGCAGCCAGTCTGCATAAGCTGAAGCTTACTTAGACTGTCTCTAGGATCTGAACAGCCTGGTCCAGGAAGGCTGCGTCTGACTGTTTTGTTCTAATGTATGTTGTATGTACGGCGCTGCAAAACACTTTTGTCGCCTTATAAATATATTGTAATAATAATAACAACAACATCATACTGATTACTAATTGGTTATACAACCATTAAGTTAAACTATATCTACATTAACGCCACAAAAGGTTGAGCGCTGCACAAATTCCCGTTGTGTATTATAGTGAATCACAGTACCTGGGGAGAGCAGTATAGTTAGTATTCATGAGGAAAAGTAACATGAGCAATAACTTAAATTATTACATTATAAGTCTCCTCATATTTCTGCAATTAGATTTATATGGCCAAAGAAATCCTCAGTGACTTCGTGCAGTATGGTTTTCATGGTTCATTAAATTCTAACATTAGAATGGTCAACATGTGGACAGTCTCTAGTTTTACAATTGCACATAGTACAAACTCACATATTTGATATGGTAAATGTAACCCAACCCCCTGCAATCCAGTTACCTGTTACCAAGGCGACGTGCCTGACAGCTGGAAGAGGCCCTGAGGCCACCTGAACAGGAAGCCAGGTGAAATTAGATTTATTTGATCATATAAAATAAATTGTAGACTTCTTATATGTGCAATGATTTACATCATTGCTCTTGGGGAGTAATTCAGACCTGATCGTAGATCTGCTGAATTTAGCACAGCTACGATCAGCTTCCCTGACATGCGGGGGGACGCCCCCCTGTCACGCAGCAGCAGCGACCCCCCCCCCCCCCAACAGTCCGGGCACGCCTCTTAAATGGAGGCCAAACGCCGCCGGCCCGCTTCCTCCTGCCCAGCAACCGCCTCCGCCTGTCAATCAGGCAGAGGTGATCGCAGGGCTAAGACAGCCGTCGGCTGTCTGCCATGCGCCGGCGCACTGCGGCACCGGCGCATTCGCAGTTCAGACCTCATCAAGCACAGCACTGATCAAGTCTGAATCACCCCCTTAGTGCACACATTTCCAAATGAAACCTGAAGTGATGATGTCACAACTCGATATAAGCAACGACGTGACTGTTTATACAGATATAATTGGGAGGAGTTCATACATACATCAATGTCACCTATGTGCATTATATCATAATATTATGAAGACCATACTTTTCCAGAACATTATCCAATTGAACATTTGTGGTTTGATTTCAGGACAGCACTTCACAGAATGTTTCCACTTGAACTTATGTTCATGTAGGAGGAATATAATAATGTCTTGTTCTGAGAATATAAATTGCATTTCTTTGTAATACCCAGCAACATTCTCTCACTTTCCTTTACCATGAGATAATGACGTATAGGGAAAGAAAATGACTTAAAGTATTGTACAGATTTACTTTCCAATTCTTCTCAACCAACAGTGGATCATATGTCTTCTACAGAAGTAAATGTTCCTCCTATTTTCAAACTCAGTGAGGTAAGGTTTGCAATCCCTTTAAACTTTTCCATGCACATAATACTATATAAAATGTATAATGTGTAAAGAATGTAAAAATTCTCATTTTCTTGCATGTAATTGATGCAGATGGCTTATAGAAATATAGGCCATGATCTTTGCAGACCTTGGATTGTTCTGATTTTAAGATCAATAATGTTACCAGCTAAGTTTTAGGTGATAGAAGACAATGAGCCCTCTCCACACTTTCTTGATCAGAAGGTACTCTACTATATATACTGGCTTTGCATTGGGTACAAATATAACACCAATGACATGATGAATTCCTGCAGTCTCTTAGGCATTCAGAAGCTTTTAGTAATGGATATGTTAAAGGAAGTAGATGTTTTTCAGAATATATTTATATAGAGGTTGGGTACAAAATTGTGGCAGTCGGGATCCGGACAGTCAGAATACCAGCAGCAGGATCCTGACAGAATCCTGATGGATTTTGGTAAGTATTTTTACCCTACCCCTACTCCTAATCCTACTCCTGATCTGAACCTACCCTTACCACAGCCTAACCCTAACCTTCCCCTCCCCCAGCCTATTGTTAATGCCACTCCACAGGCTATTCCCTAACCTCCCCTACCCCCCTCATCCTAACCCTAACCCTTCCCCCAGCGAATAACCTTAACCCTAAGGCCAGTAATTACATTTGGGATCTATCAGTAATTCTGACCACTGGGATCCCACTATTGGTATTGCGGCTGTTGGGATCCCACTATTGGTATTCTGGCTGTTGGGATCCCAAATGCATCCCTTATATAGATGTTAAGAATTAAGGGTCACTGTAACATTGCCCAAATACAAGAAGAACGTGTTGTAAACACATGCAGATAGGCACTATCAAACAGCCTGTTATTGGCTGATGGCAAATGTACCACTGACAATGATAGGCTGCTAATGCATATGTAAGATTTTTGTGTATTTGTCATGTATGATTTACAGTATTAGAGAAGTTTTATAAGTTCCATTGAAGCTTAATAGCAAAATAAATGTTTAACCTGGCATCATTGAGGTTGGGTCATAATGACCAGGGGCGTTTTATATTACGTGTATATTTTTACTTAGTTATGCAACGTTGTCGAACCTCTCAGTAGCTGGAGTTAAGACCCCTTGTCAGGGACCCCACTTACTCTGACTTTTTAAGAAGAACCCTGTGCTCTCACTTTTCTCAGAGCGCACTAATTCAACACACTCAGCTGCCACCACCAATGATAACATTAACAGGGTCACAAGTCCCCAGAACACCTTCATGACAATTGTACATAAGGCTTAGCGATAACCACATCCACGCAGTCTGGGATAATCAGAGTGGATTGCACAGGCTCAGCCACCCAGACATCCGCGCAGTATTGTTGGGTTCCTGCTGTTTCAGCAGTTAATAGCACTTTGTAGCATATTTACCCAATATGGGTAAAACATGGCGTAGGAATGTTTCTTTTCTGTTGTGTTTCAAAATGTTGCCTATAATACTATCATAGATGGTTTCAATCAAGGCTATAAAAGACCTAGCTGGGTGCAGCCAGCCCCTGTATAGATGTAATCCTCTGTACCTGAGACATGAGAACAATTAACTGCAATGTATTGGGCATATATGCTAGTATAGGGACTATATTTCTTTTATGACAAACAAAGAGGCAGTGCTTGCTGCAAACTGCGCCACACCAGTAAAAGAATCAAATGATAAATGGTACGTTCCTTTATGTGCAGAATGTCCTAATATTCCTTTTGCCCTCTACTCTCATGCCGTCAGCACATGTGGAGAGAACAGAGATGCACCATGTGTAGTAAAGTCAAAAATTTAATTCCACACACATATATGACATAGAAATATAAAAACAAATCCCCCTTTTATCCTTGGATGAAATGGTTAAAAAGCTGTGCAATTACCAGAATCTCTGAGAACCAGTATTAGTAGTTCTCAGAAAAGCATGTAAATCATTCACCAAAACGAGCCACCCGGGTAAGCAGTCTGGGATAAATGTTCTGGTTTCCTGACAGCAGTCCACCTTTCTTCCACAGGAATCTGGGGTCCAAATAGCCAACGCGTTTCGACCCACCTGCTTTGGGTCTTTCTCAAGGCAGTATAAGTACCATCCTGTGCTTGGGGTCCTTAATAAACCCCTACTAACCAATCACACCCATCGATCTAAACAACCATTAATTAACCAATCCTAGATCACCTGTCTCTTTATCTTGTATTTGTATGGCTAAAAAAATGTCCATCATAGTCCTCAGTGACCTCCTCCGATATTTGTCCTTTTTCCCTCTATTCCATTGGTCCCAGTGATTGTCACTCAACCTAAACCTAAGTGTAAAAAGCAGAACACCCAATGGGATCCCCCGCAGGATTACGTCACATCCGGACATGCGGCTCCCCACTTCCGGATCCGTGACGTCATCTGTCTGCGTGCGCCGCCATTGGCCCTCTTCTCACGGCGCCTCGCCCCTGGAAACACGTCCTGGTTACCGTGAAGCTGGTGACGCCGATGCCGGATGCGCGTCGTCCCCGGACACTCTGTCTATATTATTTTAGCAACGTAACGTAATTTCCTCTTCCGTTGCTATGGATACCTACAGACAACAGCCATGTATTTTAAAACCCTTTTAAAACATGATTCATCCTGATAAAACATAGTAAATAACGGTCAAACCTTCTTTATTATATATCCCATTTTATCCATACACATATTGACACTTAAAATTCATAATTCTTTCTTTAACGGTCCTATAATACAGTGCATCCTAAATAATTTGTGCAGGTTCATTCTTTTCATGGTCCCTTCATATACTACATTTTTTTTATAGAAACCATTTTAATTCGAAGTCGCTGTTGATGCCGTGAGGATGCAGTGTATTGAAATCAAAAATACACTGCATCTCACACTGATGATACTTTTTAAAATGATTGGACAAGGCATGGGTTTCTAGAAACCCATGCCTTGTCCAATCATTTTAAAAAGTATCATCAGTGCTCTACAAAAGACATAGTGAGGTTTGCAGGATTGAAAGTTGTGACATGCAATCATCGCCAAAGGGACATTGCAACCCTTTTGGCCAAGTGTGAGATGCAGTGTATTTTTGATTTCAATACACTGCATCCTCACGGCATCAACAGCGACTTCGAATTAAAATGGTTTCTATAAAAAAATGTAGTATATGAAGGGACCATGAAAAGAATGAACCTGCACAAATTATTTAGGATGCACTGTATTATAGGACCGTTAAAGAAAGAATTATGAATTTTAAGTGTGTCAATATGTGTATGGATAAAATGGGATATATAATAAAGAAGGTTTGACCGTTTTTTATTATGTTTTATCAGGATGAATCATGTTTTAAAAGGGTTTTAAAATACATGGCTGTTGTCTGTAGGTATCCATAGCAACGGAAGAGGAAATGACGTTACGTTACTAAAATAATCTAGACAGAGTGTCCGGGGATGACGCGCATCCGGCATCGGCGTCACCAGCTTCAAGGTAACCAGGACGTGTTTCCAGTGGCGAGGCGCCGTGAGAAGAGGGCCAATGGTGGCGCACGCAGACAGATGACGT
Organism: Pseudophryne corroboree; assembly: GCF_028390025.1. NCBI lineage: Eukaryota > Metazoa > Chordata > Amphibia > Anura > Myobatrachidae > Pseudophryne > Pseudophryne corroboree. Next base: position 57,908,570 of record NC_086455.1, read on the forward strand.
CACGGATCTGGAAGTGGGGAGCCGCATGTCCGGATGTGACGCAATCCCGCGGGGGATCCCATTGGGTGTTCTGCTTTTTGCACTTAGGTTTAGGTTGAGTGACAATCACTGGGACCAATGGAATAGAGGGAAAAAGGACAAATATCGGAGGAGGTCACTCAGGACTATGATGGACAAATTTTTTAGCCATACAAATACAAGATAAAGAGACAGGCGATCTAGGATTGGTTAATTAATGGTTGTTTAGATCGATGGGTGTGATTGGTTAGTAGGGGTTTATTAAGGACCCCAAGCACAGGATGGAACTTATACTGCCTTGAGAAAGACCCAAAGCAGGTGGGTCGAAACGCGTTGGCTATTTGGACCCCAGATTCCTGTGGAAGAAAGGTGGACTGCTGTCAGGAAACCAGAACATTTATCCCAGACTGCTTACCCGGGTGGCTCGTTTTGGTGAATGATTTACATGCTTTTCTGAGAACTACTAATACTGGTTCTCAGAGATTCTGGTAATTGCACAGCTTTTTAACCGTTTCATCCAAGGATAAAAGGGGGATTTGTTTTTATATTTCTATGTCATATATGTGTGTGGAATTAAATTTTTGACTTTACTACACATGGTGCATCTCTGATCTCTCCACATGTGCTGACGGCATGAGAGTAGAGGGCAAGAGGAATATGAGGACATTCTGCACATAAAGAAACGTACCATTTATCATTTGATTCTTTTACTGGTGTGGCGCCGTTTGCAGCAAGCACTGCCTCTTTGTTTGTCAGATTTGCTATTCAAGTGCTTTGGAGAGACACTTTCTTAGTACTTGCAGTGAAGGGCAGCCTTTAGAGCGCAGTTATCTGCATCATTGAACTTATTGTGTTTACAGTATATTTCTTTTATGCCTGTCATAAGCCTGATGTATTTGCTACTGCTGCAGACTAACTAGCACACACTTTGTTATACAGTATTTGTATATTTGCATATGTACCCAGTTGTGTTTCTTATAGTGAAGAATTGGAGTCAGAGAGGAAATGGCGGGTACAGTTTACTGATGCCAGGTCTGCTAAAGGGGCAAAACTATGCCCCCAACATGATATGGTTATGTCCCCTTCAGCTTCTACAGAGGGTCCCCGAGATTCACAATGTGGCACATGGGGGGGTCATTCAGGTGCAGATGCAAAGCAGCTGTTGTACGCATATCAATCAATGTTTTAGTGCTGTGCATGCGTATAAACCAAGTGCTGTGCATGCGTATGAACCAAGTGCTGTGCATGCGTATGAAGCAAGTGCACAGCGAGGGATTTGCGAGTGCAGTCGCAGCAAGCCATTAGTCGCAAAGTGAGTGACAGGAAGTCAGTGCTTGGGGATGGTAACGGAAGTGGTCACGTGAACACAGGTGTGCCATGATCCTTTGGACAGCTGTTTCTGGGCGTACATATATTAGCAGCCGCAATCGCACTTGCTGCTCTAAAAGCCTGTGTAACCCAGGAGAGCAGCTCAGTCTGCGCATCTTCAGAGGCACTCAGGCTCTGCGTGCAGACCTGCTGTGCGACGATATTACCGATATTTCTGCAATCATGCGGCGCCATATGCAAAAGATGTCATTGCAGTGGGCGTCCTTTTGCACAGGTTAGCTTCTGTCCATATTAGCATAAAATCGCAATTGCATATGGCAAAACTTTGCCACAGGAGCAGGAAGCCCAACCACATCTGAATGACCACCATGGTGGGTCCATGTCTACCCTTCATACCTGTCCTGTCTTTCTAATGTGGACCTGCCCGCATTTAACACCTGTTATTTGGGGCCACCTCTGCCTCAGCCTTGATGTGTACAATGTATACACCTGTCATTCTGAGCTCTGTATACACTGTTGGATCAACATACTGCTGAGCACGATGTGAGTGAGATGTTCATCTGGAAGCCCAGATTTTGTATATAAATGATTAACTGGTAACCCTGAGGTCAATTACCATCATGGCGAGGAGCTTGCTGACTGAGCTGGTATTGGTTGGGGCACATGTAAAAGGAGATGGAGGCATAGGAGAAAAGTATTCTGAGATAGGCAGCTGGGTCACAGAAGAAGATGTAGAGTGTCTGGGAGGGTAGTCCTGATCTTTCCCACCCCTATAGACATACCAAACTGGCTGATATTGGGTTTATCAGCTCAGAATTGCTATACCAGCACCAGTCAGTTCTGGTTAAGATGGAAACAGGAGTGTAAAACCAGACAGGTGATAGAGGTAGGGGATTAAATTATTATGTGGACAGATTTAATCTACTAATCTATTAATTAATCTATTCAAGTCCATGAATGCTGAACGGTTTGTTGTCCTCCAGGAATTTGGGATTGGCATATTGTGGCCTGAATATAGACATAGAAAGGCTTTAGGATTCTGGGGTCATTGAACATATAGATGTTGGTGACAGTGTAGAGTTAGATTGGTAGATCTCAAATTCCATGAAATTGGACTGTAAACTTAAAGTTTACAGCCAAAATGTACAGTAGCATTTTATGAAATACGTCTTGTGCCACATGATACACCTGTATAGCTCAAGGAGCTTAGGGCTTTTATCAAGTTTCTTTGAAGTTGAAGTAGTTTGGAGGATTTGGGGTCTTTGGAGAATTTCTGGCTTGAGAATTTAAATTAGGATTATACATTTGCTTTACACCTGAATCTGAGGGTGCAGCTGCACTGCGGGGGAGAAGATGGAAGGTGGAAGTGGAATACAATATAATGATTGGATGGTTTGAACTCTCTAAACTGATGAATCAACGTGGTTAGGAAGCTGATTATTGTCTATTATAAAAGACAACTACTGTAGCTTGTGCAAATTGTTAAAGATCCAACTAGAAGGGGAGCGTTGCTAGACCTAGTGCTCTATAATAGAAGAGATACTACAGATTCTACAGTACAAGCAAGGGGTCAACTAGGAAATAGTTATTACAGCTAGGGGTCAACTAGGAAATAGTTATCACAGCATAGTAACATTCAGCTCAGTCACAACTGTGACTCTGTGCACACACTGTTATGCACACCAGTGCCAGCAGGAAAGTACTGGTGTCAGAACTGTTATGCACTCCAGTGTCTGCAGGAATGTACTGGTGTTTGAACTGTTATGCAAAACAGATGGACTCACAGACAAACTGGGGGATATGACATAACGTACACAGAAGGTGATAGGGTAACAAAATACACACAAAGTGAACAGAGAAGCCCAGAGGCTAAGGAACTGGGTATCTCCCTTGTATTAGAACTGCTAAGATGGAAAAAGCAAGATGTTGTGTTTTAATACCTAGAGTACCCGAAATGCTGTTGCTAAGGGCAACAGCAAAACCCTAAAGGGTTACCAACGGGTGTGGCAGTAAACTCCTTGGTCAGAGATGGAATGATAGACACAAGGAGAATCTCCACAATCCAAATTCTCACTTGCAGTGCACAGGTTTTAGCTTACTGCCACTAAACTGACCCCTGACACCTAGCACAGTGAGACAGGATTAGACAGGCAAGTCTTAGAATACAGCCGCAAACTTGCTAAGTTCACAGGGTAGTAACAGAACCCCAGCAAGCTAAACGACTGACTCCAGTCTTACTGCTAGGTCTGGATTGGCAGAGTGTAATACCAAATTCCCAGGCCTATTTGCAGTAAGCAACAAACAAATACAAAGCTACACAGTACTGGCTAACGTTCATGAACTGACTAACCAACAAAGATTCAGCAGCATCTGCTTACCCTGAAAAGAGGCCTTATAAAGCAGGTGCTGTCCACGCCCCACTCAGACCTCACAGACTGTGAGCACAAAAACCAGCACCGGATCCCCTGCCGTGCACAGAGCCTATAACCACTGCACAGCAAAAGACCCGAACCGGAGTATCAGCTGCGCTCAGGTTACTCCACTAGCACTTGTCTCCCGGTTGCCATGACGACGTGGCAGCACAGGGCAGGAGACCCTAACAGTACCCCCCCTCTGACGAGGGGTCAAAGAACCCCTACCACCGGGTTTATCGGGGAACTGCGAGAAGAAAGAGCGTATCAGTCTGGGGGCATGAAGATCACAACTGCGCACCCACGACCGCTCCTCCGGGCCATACCCCTTCCAGTGCACCAAAAATGACAGCCGACCCCGAACCACCTTGGAGTCAAGAATCCTTTCAACAACAAACTCCCTCTGGCCACGTATCAGAAGAGGGGAAGGTCTTCCACTGGTAGAAGGATTACTAATCGCCCGTTTTAAAAGGGAACAATGAAATGTTTTATTGATACCCAAAGAACGGGGCAGATCTAACTGAAATGCCACCGGATTGATAACCCTGGTGATCTTATAAGGGCCGATGAACCGGGGCCCTAACTTATGAGATGGCTGTCTCAACTTCAAATTCTTGGTAGACAACCAGACGAAGTCTCCTAATTTGAAGCTGCAGGGTCTTTTCCGCTTATCAAAAACCCTTTTGGTCACTAATGACACAGACACAAGGGCTTTCTTCACTTTCCGCCAAATACCTCTAAGGACCGAAACCACAGAGGAAACACCAGGCGTGGAGTCCACGGGGTCAAAAGAATTGGCCTTAGGATGATGCCCATACACACAAAGGAAGGGAGAGATCCCTGTAGCAGAGTGAGCCGCGTTGTTATAGGCAAACTCCGCCATGGACAGATGAGCAACCCAGTCAGTCTGACACTTGGAGACATAACACCTGAGGAACTGCTCCAAGGACTGGTTCACCCTTTCAGTCTGCCCATTAGACTGCGGATGGTAGCCTGACGACAAGCTGACAGAAATCTGGAGATCGGAACAAAATGCCCTCCAGAATTTGGCCACAAACTGGGATCCGCGGTCAGAGACCACATCAAGTGGCAACCCGTGGAGACGCACAACATGCAGCATAAATAATTCAGACAGGCGTCTGGCTGATGGCAGCCCAACCAGTGGAACGAAGTGCGCCATCTTCGAAAACCTGTCAACGACAACCCAGATGGCTGTCATCCCCGAGGATTTGGGCAAGTCCACCACAAAATCCATTGAAATGTGGGTCCATGGCTTAGATGGGATAGAGAGTGGATGTAATGGGCCAACAGGAACCCCTCTAGGAGTCTTATTTCGGGCACAGATGTCACATGCCCGAACCCACTGATCCACATCCTTAGCCACCGAGGGCCACCACACCGCCCTAGATAGCAACTCCCGAGTTCTGGCAATACCCGGGTGACCTGCCGACTTCTTGGCATGGAATTCCAGGAACACTCGCTGTCTTAACCTAGGAGGCACAAACAAAAGACCTACCGGAAGGTCTGGAGGAGCCTGCTCCTGTGCTCTAAGGACTAATGATAAGAGGTCCTGGGTAATGCCCACTTTAATACATGATGGGGAAACAATGGGCAACGGCTCCTCGGTGGTCTCCTGGATTGGAGCAAAACTCAGCGAGAGCGCATCAGCCTTGATGTTTTTTGACCCAGGGCGATATGTTATCAAAAAATTAAAGCGAGCAAAAAACAAAGCCCATCGTGCCTGCCTGGCATTGAGACGCTTCGCTGACTCTAAATATGCCAGATTCTTATGGTCAGTGAGAATTGAGACCACAAACTTAGCCCCCTCAAGCCAGTGTCTCCACTCCTCGAGTGCATCCTTAATAGCCAACAATTCCCGGTTACCCACGTCATAATTCATCTCGGCAGGCGAAAATTTACGGGAAAAGTAAGCACAGGGATGAAGGCGATTATCAGACACTCCCATCTGAGAAAGCACTGCCCCAATACCCATCTCAGAGGCATCCACCTCCACCACAAAAGGACGCTCTGGATCTGGGTGTCGCAGCACCTTGGCCGAAACAAATGCCCTTTTGAGACGGGCAAAAGCCGCTTTAGCTTCACAAGACCAGTGAGCAACATCCGCCCCTTTCTTAGTGAGTGCCACCAAGGGCGCCACTATAGACGAAAATCCAGCGATAAATCGTCTATAAAAATTCGCAAAGCCCAGGAAACGCTGAAGCGCCTTCAAACTAGTGGGCTGCACCCAATCCAGGACTGCCTGTACCTTGGAACCCTCCATTTGGAAACCTTCTGGGGAGATAATATATCCTAGAAATGCGATTTGCTGAACTTCAAATTCGCACTTCTCCAGCTTTGCCCCAAGCCGGTGGTCTCTGAGTTTCTGGAGGACTAAGCGTACATGCTTCCGATGTTCCTCCAGGGAATGGGAGAAGATTAGGATGTCATCTAAGTATACAACTAAGAATCTATCCAAATATTCCCTGAGCACATCATTCATGAAATCCTGGAAGACTGCCGGGGCATTACAGAGCCCAAAAGGCATCACCAAATATTCATAATGCCCTGAGTGGGTATTAAAGGCAGTCTTCCATTCATCCCCCTCTCTTATTCGGATTAGATTGTACGCACCGCGTAGGTCAATCTTAGAAAAAATGGTGGCAGTACGAAGCTGGTCAAACAAGACCGAAATGAGAGGCAGTGGGTATGAGTTTTTAATCGTGATACGGTTCAATTCCCTGAAGTCGATGCAGGGTCGCAACGAACCGTCCTTTTTACCCACGAAGAAGAACCCCGACCCAACTGGGGACTGTGAAGGTCTGATAAATCCCTTAGCCAAGTTCTCCTGAATGTACTCTGCCATAGCCTGAGTCTCAGGACGTGACAGGGAGTACAACCTGCTCTTGGGAAGCTTAGCATTTGGCAACAAATCAATGGCACAGTCATAGGGGCGATGGGGAGGTAGTACCTCTGCAACTTTTTTGGAGAACACGTCCGCAAAATCTGCATAACACCCTGGCAATCCTGGCAAACTTAGCTGCGAGAGCCTGACTGGAAGGCTCAAGCAACTCCTGAAACAATCAGTACCCCAACTAAGAATCTCCCCAGAGACCCAGTCAAATTGAGGATTGTGGGCCCTTAACCAGGGTAACCCCAACACCAATGGGGCAAAAGTACAGACAGTCACATAAAAGGACAATTTTTCAGAGTGTGTGGCTCCAATAAACAAAGAAATCTGGCTAGTGCAAGAGGTAATTTTACCTTGGAATAATGGTTCCCCGTTTAACCCACAAATCTCAATTTCCGATGCCAAGGGTACTAAGGGAACAGAGTGTTTCAGGGCGAATTGGCGGTCCATAAAAACCCCGTCAGCCCCACTGTCCACAAAGGCCTCAGTCTTGACAGTTTGACCGAGGATCTTCAAGGTCACCGGAATGATAAAAGTCTTCTTGGGAAATTCTGACTTCTGGCCTGACAGGATATTTCCCATCACCCTCAGGCCCTGAAGTTTTCCGGCTTTTCTGGGCATGATACTACCACATGACCTTTATTCCCACAGTACAAACACAACCCCTGCTGTCTCCTCCGCGTCTTCTCACGCGAGGAGAGGCGGGTAGCCCCAATCTGCATAGGCTCCTCAGAAAATTCCTCAGAGTCTGAGGTTCCCTTGGGAAGGAAGGAAATCTCAGTCTCCCTTTCAAGCCTACGCTCTCTCAGCCGTCTATCCACCCGGATGGATAACTGCATGAGCTGATCCAAGCTATCAGGCAAGTAATATTGTACCAGTTGGTCCTTTATCTGGTTAGAAAGACCTCTTCGGTACTGGTGTCTCAGGGCTGGGTCATTCCACTGGGTATCATGGGCCAACCTCCGAAACTCCGTACAGTAAACCTCAACTGGCCTGCGCCCTTGCTTAAGGATCGAAATCTGAGCCTCGGCTGAGGCCGTCTTGTCAGGGTCATCATACAACATGCCCAGTGCCGTAAAAAAAGCATCAACACTTTTAAGCGACGGACAGTCAGGCTGCAACCCATATGCCCAGACCTGTGGGTCTCCTTGTAGCAAGGAAATCACTATGCCCACCCGCTGAATCTCCGACCCAGAAGACTGAGGCCTAAGCCGGAAGTATAGCTTGCAGCTCTCCTTGAAACAAAAGAACTGCGAGCGATCTCCAGAAAAACGATCCGGGAGATTTACTTTCGGCTCCTTAACCCCTGCAGGTGCTGCTGCTGCGGGAGCTCCGCCAGCAGCCTGGGAGGTGTGCATTTTAATGGACAAATCATTAAATTGTCGAGTCAGGACCTGCACCTGATCGACCACCTGTTGCAACGTATTTTGAGGGGTATGCTCCATATTCCCACAAAATTTCAACAGGAGTATTGGGCTGCTGAATATGTTATGCACACCAGTGCCAGCAGGAAAGTACTGGTGTCAGAACTGTTATGCACTCCAGTGTCTGCAGGAATGTACTGGTGTTTGAACTGTTATGCAAAACAGATGGACTCACAGACAAACTGGGGGATATGACATAACGTACACAGAAGGTGATAGGGTAACAAAATACACACAAAGTGAACAGAGAAGCCCAGAGGCTAAGGAACTGGGTATCTCCCTTGTATTAGAACTGCTAAGATGGAAAAAGCAAGATGTTGTGTTTTAATACGTAGAGTACCCGAAATGCTGTTGCTAAGGGCAACAGCAAAACCCTAAAGGGTTACCAACGGGTGTGGCAGTAAACTCCTTGGTCAGAGATGGAATGATAGACACAAGGAGAATCTCCACAATCCAAATTCTCACTTGCAGTGCACAGGTTTTAGCTTACTGCCACTAAACTGACCCCTGACACCTAGCACAGTGAGACAGGATTAGACAGGCAAGTCTTAGAATACAGCCGCAAACTTGCTAAGTTCACAGGGTAGTAACAGAACCCCAGCAAGCTAAACGACTGACTCCAGTCTTACTGCTAGGTCTGGATTGGCAGAGTGTAATACCAAATTCCCAGGCCTATTTGCAGTAAGCAACAAACAAATACAAAGCTACACAGTACTGGCTAACGTTCATGAACTGACTAACCAACAAAGATTCAGCAGCATCTGCTTACCCTGAAAAGAGGCCTTATAAAGCAGGTGCTGTCCACGCCCCACTCAGACCTCACAGACTGTGAGCACAAAAACCAGCACCGGATCCCCTGCCGTGCACAGAGCCTATAACCACTGCACAGCAAAAGACCCGAACCGGAGTATCAGCTGCGCTCAGGTTACTCCACTAGCACTTGTCTCCCGGTTGCCATGACGACGTGGCAGCACAGGGCAGGAGACCCTAACACACACACTCTCTGGGCGCATGTGCAGTGTGACTTAGATTCATGTGCAGAAGAAAAAATGCTGTGTCCAACTGTGTCCAACTTTGACATTGCATCCAACTCGAAATCAGTCACTTAACCTTCCATGAAGAGGAGATAAGTATTTAACACTGATGAATTTTAAGCAATCTTTGTTACACCCAGATACTTACTGTGTGGCATGGCTAAACAGTGATTGATAACTACAGTAATCTTTATGATTAAGGGTAAATTTACTAATATGGGAGTTCTATTTAATATGGGATGTTGCCCATAGCAATCAATCAGATTCTACTTTTCATTTATCTAGTACCCTCTAGAAGATAATACCTGGAATCTGATCTTAAATAGAACTCCCATCTTAGTAAATTTACCCCTTAGTTACCAAAAGTACAACTGATGCGATCAGTTATCTATTGACTCTTCCCAAATTTCAATTCATTCCTAACATTACAAGTATGAATGAAAAATAAGAAAACATAAATAGACCGTAAAATCTCAATGTTTGTCGTCAACATGGTTAATAAATGAAAAGGGAATTGTCATTTACGTCCCAATTATTCATTCCTCTAGGAACCAGTGCTAGCATTTAAAGTAGCTGCTTGCAATTATTTCCACTAAATCATAGCATTGATTTACAATGATGTTCTCAGCATCATCAGCTATTACATATTGATGCAAAGGGGCTCCAGACGCCCATTGTAAGCAAGGACTCAAGAACAATTAACAAGTGTCAGCATTCTCCCTGTAGCTATTTAATTGAGCTTGGTGTCATAGGTAACACTTTTCTCATTTGCTTGTCCTTCTGATTTGTCTATTCACTGAGCAAGTGTTCTATATCTGCATTAGACATGGAACATAGACATCTGTGTGCACTATGGTAAGATAATTTTTTTTTCGTGTTTCTGTAATCCTTTGCTGATCAAAAATTTCTCAGCTGTTATATAATAACTAGTGTTTTAAAACAATGGGGGTCATTCCGAGTTGTTCGCTCGTTATTTTTTTCTCTCAACGGAGCGATTAGTCGCTAATGCGCATGCGCAATGTCCGCAGTGCGACTGCGCCAAGTAAATTTGCTATGCAGTTAGGAATTTTACTCACGGCATTACGAGGTTTTTTCTTCGTTCTGGTGATCGTAATGTGATTGACAGGAAGTGGGTGTTTCTGGGTGGAAACTGGCCGTTTTATGGGAGTGTGTGAAAAAACGCTGCCGTTTCTGGGAAAAATGCGGGAGTGGCTGGAGAAACGGGGGAGTGTCTGTCTGGGCGAACGCTGGGTGTGTTTGTGACGTCAAACCAGGAACGACAAGCACTGAACTGATCGCACTGGAAGAGTAAGTCTCGAGCTACTCAGAAACTGCACAGAGAAGTCTTATCGCAATATTGCGAATCTTTCGTTCGCAATTTTGATAAGCTAAGATTCACTCCCAGTAGGCGGCGGCTTAGCGTGTGCAAAGCTGCTAAAAGCAGCTTGCGAGCGAACAACTCGGAATGAGGGCCCATGATCAGATCACCACAAGGATGGACTGGTGTTTTTAACTGGCATGATGAATTGAGGTGTGGCTATGAGTCATTGGGGTGTGTTGCAAGTAACTTGGGCATGGCCTCGTGTTACGTCCCTTATGAATTAGAATTCGAAAGCCTGACACCGAACAGAGCACCGTAAAGTGGAGCTGCTTTGCTAGGCCCCAGAGGGCCAGCCCAGCCCATCAGCTCTTCTGGCATTTGCCAGAATTGCCAGGGCGAACGTGCATGACCATATGCTGTTATTGCCATTATGAAGGCTAAATGCTTTGTCTACATCAGTGTCACATTTAAGGTTGGAGGTTTCTTTAAAAAAAAAAAAAACATCTTTGGGGAATAGATGAAACACCTCATTCAAGAGCATGGGGATGAAATATTGTTGATCATTTCTGGGTAACTCTTTTATACTTATCATTATTATTACTACATAGGAATCTGATTTATTCCAGTCAGTGCATATAATGCCAAAGCCAAAGCAGTAAGGGAGATGAAGGAGGTCATGCAATGCTTGTGAATACTGTAGTCAAAGTGGTAAAAATAACTAGTACTTTTCTGTGAGCCTAATGGTTTTCCTGCTAATGCAATTACCAAAAATCACTGTGGGGAAAAAGAAAGCATAGTATATACTGTAATGCACAGAAATCATGATTGAGCCATACTGAAATTTAAAATAAAATAAATGTGCAAAAGAAGCCTGATTCAGATGAGATTGAATTTAACTACTGGATGCATTTAGATCTTGTTTTCACTATTGTATAGCTGAGTGGCCTAGAAAGGAACTAAGGTATGTACAGATGGAGCCTTGTTCACCTATCCCTTCAATAGGATTAATTGAGCCAGTGCTGTAGGACTTAATCCCCTGCTGTAATGACTTAATCCCCTGCTGTATTGTTCTCTCTGTATTGTATTGCAGCTGAGAACAGTAGATGAAAGCCTTATGGCAATAAGCCTTGGTGCACCATAGCGCACCAGAGAAGGCTAGATGAGCGAAGCTCCTTCTGTATGATCTTGATGTGACACCTGGGAGCGGAGCAATAAAGGAAAAAACAAGGGTGCAGACTCCTCAAATCCAAAATGACTATGTATATAAAGATATACAGTATATGTGTATATATATATATATATATATATTGCACATCCCAAAAAGTGCTCAGGGCTGCAGGCGTAGATTTCATGACCAGCTGCTTCCCCATTGGGCAGCTATACGTGGGTTGCTCATGAGTTAGTAGCCCCAAGCATCTTTTTGTGTTAATCCCCTGAGGAAAAATGGCAAATATTGTTTACAAACAAATTTTGTGATCAATGTGTACAATATAAAAAATACATCACAATATTCAGTGGCGCGACTAACATAAGTGTAAGGGGTGTGGGCCCAAGCTGCTACAGTTGAACCCAGTCACACTGATGTATTACAGTTGGTGGATTAAGAGTGGTGGATTAAGCTCTCGGGGGCCTCCTCCTCTCATTTGGCCTGCCCCCACACATTGATAACGTGATCCCACGACTGTGTGTACAGTGGGGCCAGCCACCAACTTTTGCTTCCTTTCAGGGCAGTAAGGTACAGCCGGAATTCCTGTCTGGTCACCGGCAGGGTGGTTGGTTGGAAAAGAATGAGGAGATCTCACTTTATAGCAACTGCAGTGGCATGCGGTGAGGTGAGGCAGAGCCTTTCCTGTCATACTAATGTATACACAAGAGTTTTGCCTATATAAAGTATATGAAAAATACAAAAACTATATTAGAAATATTTTCTTTGTATTAGTCTAATCATTTTTATAGTCAAAACTCTGGAGCAAAAAGTCTATGGCAGGTGAGGCAGTGCCTCCTCTGCCTACCTTTCCACACATCTCTAATCAAACCTCACCACATTTCAAACAGTATATACTGCTGCAACTTTGTATACTGCCCACATGAACCCTTGGGCTCATATATTGTGTGTAAATCTTGCTCTGGTACTAGTCAGTGCTTCCTGAGCCATTTACCTCACCGCATATTACTGGTCACACTGAACTCAGCACCAGCTACAGAGTCTCTATCAGCACACTGGGATGTCTTGTCACTTAAAAGGACTGCCTATCAGGTGACCACCACCTTAGAAGCAGCCAAACATCCATCCTGTCAAAAGAAGCCTGATCCCGCCGGGGAAGTAGAGGGGCGGATAAATCCCTTCTGCAAATTAGACTTGATATATTCTGACATAGCTTGAGTCTCGGGTACTGATAAAGGATAAGTGCGACCCCGAGGTGGCATTTTCCCCGGAATGAGCTCAATAGGACAGTCCCAGGGTCTATGTGGTGGTAACTGATTGGCTGCCTGTTCCAAGAACACATCTGTAAACTCCCGATAAGCCTCTGGAATAAGCTCTTCGTCCGACTTGGCAGATACACGAAGCGGGTAGACAGGAGTAAGACAATTCGAATGACAAAATGGACTCCAAGAAAATATCTGTGTCGACCTCCAGTCGACGTGAGGGCTGTGAAGCTTGAGCCAGGGAAGACCAAGCACGAGATCGTGAGGCATCTCCTGAATCACAAGGAACTCCAGATGTTCTTGATGCAAAGCTCCCACTTGCAGCTTGATTGGCAAAGTACGACTTGAAATCAGACCATTTGGAATTTGGGTACCATTAATAGCAGTTATCGTAATAGGTCGTTCAACCGACCGTAACTTCAAACCCAGATTCTGGCCACAGGAAAGGGAAATAAAATTCCCCGCAGCCCCTGAGTCCAAGAGTGTCTTAACGATTTTGACTTCAGACTCAGAAAACAGAGACACGGAGAGCAAACAGTCCACTGCCGGAGAAGATTGAGAAAAAAACGCTAGCTCGACTTCTCCAGAACAAGCTAGGACTGCCCGTTTTCCCGGGCGGGACTTGCAAAACTTGAGGAAATGATCCGCCGCTCCACAGTAGAGGCAGAGTCTACCCTCACAACGACGCTGACGTTCTTCTGGGGACAGCCGAGACCGATTAATCTGCATGGGTTCGTCTGGACTTGAAATAACTGTTTGCTTAGATGGAGGAGATTGGAATCTCGACCGGTCTGACCGACTACGTTCACCACCTCGTTCCCTCATATGAAGATCCACCTTTACACAGATTGAGATCAACTGTTCCAAGGAATCTGGCAGATCTCTAGTGATCAACTCGTCCTTTAAACGATCCGAGAGCCCGTTTCCAAAAAGCAGCCCGAAGGGTATCGCTATTCCAGCACAGTTCTGAAGCTATAGTTTGAAAGTGAATCACATACTGTCCCACTGTACGAGAGCCTTGTCGAACTTGGAGCAAGTCAGCAGAGGCAGCGGTTGTGCTGCTGGGCTCATCAAAGATCCTTCGGAATGACGAGATGAAGTTGGTATAACTAGAAACTAACGGATCTGATCGCTCCCACAACGGTGACACCCACTCCAACGCTGAACCCTCAAGCAAAGAGATAATGTATGACACTTTAGACCGATTAGAAGGGAAGTTATGTGAGAGGAGTTCGAAATGTACTTCACACTGATTGAGGAAACCGCGGCAATTCTTTGGATTCCCATTATAACGAGGAGGAGTGGGAAGCTGAAGGCGTGACCTGGTTACAGACAAGGACGGAACATTGCTAGAGACAACCACTGGAGCGGATACTGGAACTGGAGCCGGAACCACTGAAGCCAGAAAAGTCTGGATTTGCTCCAGCCGGCCAGAAAATTCCTGGAGATAATGCATCACCTGATTCTGTGCTGCTTCCTGACTCTGTACTCGGGAAACCAGGTCCTGCATGGTGCTTGCCTCTGGTTCCGATTCCCCGGGTCCATGTGGGCCTGAGTATACTGTCACTGGCCTAGACTGAGGGTGTTGTGGACTCGGAGATTCTTCCGATGGTTGGGGTAGAGGAACCACTACTGAGCCGGAACAGAAGCGGCCTAATATAGGATCTCCTCATACAGGACGCTGACAGTAAGGTTTGGTGAAATATTGAAGAGCTTTATTGTAGGAAAAGAACAACTTAAAGTCATATATCATAAAGGAACTTATGAGGGAATGTCCAGACCCATTGAAGGGTTTTGTGAGCAATATTAGAGATGCTGGTGACTGAAGGAACTGTGGGTGATGTTTAAAAGTCACTGATAACTTAAAGAACTTGTAAATGGTGGTTAAAGACACAGATGGTTAAAGAACTTGTGAGTGGAGGTTAAGACTCTGGTGATTTGAAGAACTTAAGTGCAGAGGTTTAGGACGCTGATGATTTGTAGAAGTTAAGTGCAGTGGTTAAAGATGCTGTTGATTTGTAGAACTTGAGAACGGTGACTGAGACGCTGATGATGTGAAGAACTTATGTGCAGGGGTTTTAGAACTGTGAAGAACTGATGTGCAGGGGTTTTAGACGCTGTTGATTTGTAGAACTTGAGAACGGTGACTGAGACGCTGATGATGTAAAGAACTGAAGTGCAGGGGTTAAAGACGCTGTTGATTTGTAGAACTTGAGAGCGGTAACTGAGACGCTGATGATGTGAAGAGCTGAAGTGCAGGGGTTTAAGACGCTGTTGATTTGTAGAACTTGAGAGCGGTGACTGAGACGCTGATGATGTGAAGAACTGAAGTGCAGTGGTTTGAGACGCTGGTGATTCGTAGAACTTGAGAATGGTGATTTAGGGCCCGCAGCCCACGCAGATTCCTATGAGCACTGGTGACTGGACCGCAGAGAGATAAACCGGCCGCTGAATTCACTGGAACCGGTGCAGCGAACTGGCACCTTGCCGGGAACAAGAGCGCTGGCATCCACATCAGGGAAAGACGATACTCAGGCGCTGAGGCTCTGTCCGGCGTCTGACTTTGAATCCCCCGCCACCGCTGGGTTGGTGGAGCAGTCTGATGACGTCACCTGCCCCCCGTCCACGTGATGCCGGGTGTCATGGCGGCGCCCATGCCCTGGAGAACCGCCGGGAGCCGCACCAGCCAGACGCCAAAGCCCGTGGCCCACCGAAGGTGGAGGCCGCAACACAGACCAGCAGACACGTAGGGGTAAGCGCGGCGAACGCCGCCTCTGGCGTGTGACAGGACCCATGTATGCATTAACCTGGCATTGAGGAGGAAGGGAACCGAGTTTACTCAGTCTGGTTTACCTCTGAATACACTGACAGATCAGAGCAGAAAATATCACCCTGCAGATACCAGAAGGTTACAAGAGCATTTATATAAGTATACAGATCACTAACCCAGCCAAGCAGATATTGCCTAAAATATAGCTAAGCATGGTAACTGGAAGAGAAGTTAATATATCAAAGGGATATTTCACCAGATGTTAAGACTTCAACTTAAGCTGTTTACTCGCAAATAATAAAGTTACTGCATACACTTTAAAGGGACATAATAAAGCCAAACTATTAGGTCATACTTTGTCATAGGTAGCACTTTGAGTTTTTACTTCTTTATGGTGGTACAGAGTAATCGGGGAAGCCCTGACAGCAGAATCTTAAAGCGCAGTAAGTAAAATATATATGAAGTGCAGAGTCGGCCCTAGGCTTAGGAAAACGTTAAACATTTTGCTATGATGCCCACAAAGGTCTAGTTATATCCCTGACTATTTGTGAACCAACCTTAAGTTCAATTATGACTAAACTCTAATGTATATAGGTAGTTGAATGTACCCCTGTTTTTAGATGGTCAGCCAGAACATCTTTTCCCTTAGGTATTTCACTATAATGAGAAAATATTTTGTCAAGTATCAAATTTAATATCTAGATTACTTATAATTTAAGAACTTTGGTTAAGAAGAATTATTTTTTAGTTCAAATGTATCTAATATCTAATTTTTAATAAATAGTTGCTAAAGGTTATAACTCTTAAACTTAATAAATGTAATATTTTCATAGCCCTTTCTAAGCTTATTCAGAAAGTTACGTTTCAGCTTAACTTTCATCATTATTCTAATCAAAATGTTCATTCACAAAAATATAGTAAAGTATATCAAAGTCTCTGAGTATTTTAATAATACTGATTAAGAAGTAATATATAATTCAAATTGTCAATTAGAACAATTGGATTGGATTTATAATCCAATATATACTAATTTAAAAGCTTGTGTTATCCATTCTTTGAGAAAATCTCTTGCATACTGTAGATACTTTTAATAATCTTCCACTATTGGACATTAATAACATTACAATTATCTAATAGTAGACGTGTGACCATCTTAGTTCTAATGAAGGTTTGACACAAAATAAACTAGAAAATAATTCTAATGTATTTATTAAGCAAGCAGATAAGGTCAGCAGAATTGTTCTGTTATATCAAGATGGATATCAAAAAGAATGTCTACAATTATTAAGTGATGGAAAATAACATTTGGATCAATTAAGAAAAGTAATGCTCCATTTGAAAATATTTTGAACAAATTTTTATAAGTAATTGTATTATATAAAGAATAGTATATCTTTATATTCATGATCTTAACACATATATGTAATTAATTCCCCCAAAATACATAAAAGGTTCACTAATGTGGGACTTACTGTATAATTTCTGTTATTAATTCTTTAATCTTCTACTTATTCATATTATTAGTTTTTATTTTAAATATTAGTTTTGCTGACTTAATAATTGTTTAAAGGAAGTTTAGGAATGTTATATTTGTAAAAGATTGGTTTAAATAGTTTTTATTTAGGTGACTGCAATGTACAATCTTTATATATGGTCATTAATCACAAACAATGCTTAATGGCCACTGCATTTTTTTTTTTAGCTTTACAAAAACAGTTTTTCTTAGACTCTATTAGGTTTATTCTATATATATGAACTAAAGATGTCCATACATTACAATGTTCAGTATGACACTATTATTTTTATATTGAATGTAGTTATTAGACACTTAAGTGTAATGAATGTATCTGATATTCAGTAAAAATCGCAGATTTATGCAATATGTGAAATATATATTTTTAGATCTAAATATTGAATTTATTAATGAACGTAATATAACTAAGACATATTTTAAAAGTTTTAATTGTAACATTCTGCATGATAGAGCATTGCTTACTATTATATATTTTATTACAATTTGAAGTAAAACAAATTGTAATCTTGATTTCATTACACCAAACAATCCGGACTTTATGGCTAATCACTTAATTGAAAAGGAATATAATGTCAATGATTTAGAAAAAATAAAGAAGGATATACTGTAGGCCTATTTACAATGAAGAAGAAAAAGAAAAACTATTTTGAACTTAGTTCTACGTGAACATTTAATTGAATCATCCAAATGATTCAAAACATTGGAGAATTCTAAAAATGGACCCTATTTATTATCCTATTTACATGAATAATTCAAAGTGTAAGTACAATAAACCTAATGCTATTAAAGTTTAACCTTCCTCTATGGTATAAAACATACACAATGAAATTGCTTGCCATAGCAAACAGTCAAGATGTGCTACAGTACTTGCACATTCTGCCCTGTAACAAAATCAGAATGTTCTTTCCATAGCACAGGATATAATTTTAGAATAAAATGACAAATTATGTTTCATTTTACAGTTGACTATACAGTACTTAGTGTCATGCCCTTGTGGAAAGCACAATGCTGGGCATGGCCACAGAATGCTGAAGCTAATAAATTCATGAACACAAACACTATATTAAATGTCATACTGAAACACATAAACTGTATAGACACTGTAAGGAAAACATTACAGTGATCTCGCTGTCTTATCTTTTTGTATAGAAGAAAATTAAATTAGGAACTGCACACAGCAATAAATGTGTGGCACTGTGTAAAAGTACAATAGTAAATCCTGTTAGATATATAGACGTAAAACGTAATATTATTCCAGTGGGTTTGATTTTTTTTATTTACTGTAATGGTTTCCCCTGACAAAGTAAAGTCGATGTATGCAATTTACTTCATGATCTATCTTACTATCTATCTATCTGTCTTACTATCTAACTATCTATCTATCTATCTATCTATCTATCTATCTATCTATCTATTTATATTGTATATACTGTGTAACGGTGGAGACATGCCACTGTTTTGGGAATGCTAGCCAGCACCACCACCTCCCAGCCCTCAAACAGCCACAGCCTATCACTCAGGCTGCTGCTGCTGGGCACTGCAAGTGTGATCATAGGACTTGTGCATCACATCCACAGAATGGGTCCTGTGGATGTGCAGATCACCCACCATCAGATTTGTATGAAAGCCATCAGGTTTATGCTAGAGATCAGCAGGTTCGGATCTCAGAGAACCAAACCCCCCTGAACTTCACGATCCGAGCTGGTAACCGAGTCTGGCTCTGGACTTCCCACCATAATCGGATCCCAGAATGAGGCAAAACGTCATCAACCCACTGTCGGATTCTCGTGGGTTTTAGATTCCATATAAAGAGCTGCGCGTCACAGCCATTTTCACGCTGGACTTGGAGAGTGAAGGAGACAGTCCTCTGTCTCTCTCTCTGGGTGGTGGCATCGGGAGGGGTCAGTGTGTGCTCTCTAGGGGTTCTTTCCAGTCACTGTGGTGTCCCTGTGATGTGAAGGGTGCTGTCCTGGCTGTCACTGGTGTTTCATGAGCTGTTAGGGGTGATGCAGCTGTACATGGGTGTTGCTGTCCTTGCTGTCACTGTACTGTACAGGGCACTGTCCTCCTGTATGCTTTGAAAATACAGGGGTGCTGGCCCTGTCTTGTATGCTGTAAATTACAGGGGTGTTGTAAAAATAAAGGGTTGCTGGCACTGTCCTGTATGCTGTAAAAATACAGGGTTGCTGTGAAAATAAATGTACACTGGCCCTGTCTTGTATGCTGTAAAAATTCATGGGTGCAGTGACAATAAATGTACACTGGCAGTGTCTTGTATGCTGTAAAAATTCAGGGATGCAGTGAAAATAAATGTACACTGGCCCTGTCTTGTATGCTATAAAAATACAGGGGTGCTGTTAATATAAAGGGTGCTGGCCATGTCTTGTATGCTGTAAAATTACTGTGAAGTTGTGAAAATAAAGGGGTGCTGGCACTGTCTGTATGCTGTAAAAATACAGGGTTGCTGTGAAAATAAATGTACACTGGCCCAGTCTTGTATGCTGTAAAAATTCATGGGTGCTTTGAAAATAAATGTACACTGGCCCTGTCTTGTATGCTGTACAAATTCAGGGGTGCAGTGAAAATAAATGTACACTGGCCCTGTCTTGTATGCTGTAAAACTTAATAGGTACAGTGAAAATAAATGTACACTGGCGCTGTCTTGTATGCTGTAAAAATTCAGGGGTGCAGTGAAAATAAATGTACACTGGCCCTGTCTTGTATGCTGTAAAAATTCAGGGGTACAATGAAAATAAATGTACACTGGCCCTGTCTTGTATGCTGTACAAATTCAGCGGTGCAGTGAAAATAAATGTACACTGGCCCTGTTTTGTATGCTGTAAAAATTCAGGGGTGCAGTGAAAATAAATGTACACTGGCACTGTCTTGTATGCTGTAAAAATTCAGGGGTACAATGAAAATAAATGTACACTGGCCATGTCTTGCATGCTGTAAAAATTGAGGGGTGCAGTGAAAATAAATGTACACTGGCCCTGTCCTGTATGCTGTAAAAATTGAGGGGTGCAGTAAAAATAAATGTACACTGGCCCTGTCTTGTATGTTGTAAAAATTCAGGCGTGCAATGAAAATAAATGTACACTGGCCCTGTCTTGTATGCTGTAAAAATACAGGGGTGCGGTGAATAGAAAGTGGTGCTGTAAATTACAGGGGTGTTTTGAAAATGAAGGGGTGTGGACACTGTCCTGTATGCTGTAAAAATACAGGGGTGCTGTGAAAATAAATGTACACTGGCCCTGTCTTGTATGCTGTAAAAATTCAGGGGTGCTTTGAAAATAAAAGGGCTGTTCTGTGTGCTCTAATAATAAAGGGGTGTTGTCCTATGAAATGGAGAACAAATATTTGGAGGAAAAAATAGTGAAAGATCAGGAACCACTTTGAGTTCCTATTACTAGAGCTGAAGCTGCTGCTGCCACCAGTCATGACAGTGACGAAGCAAATCCATCAACGTCATCTGCTAAAGCCAATGCCCAATGTCATAGAGGGCATATAAAATACAAGATGCAAAAATTATGAACCCCCCCAAAAAAAGAAGAAAGAAATAATCTGATAAGAAACGTAAAATTGCCAATATGCCATTCATGACACGAAGTGGCAAGGAAAGGCTAAGGCCTTGGCCTATGTTCATGACTGATGGTTCAGCTTCTCGTGAAGATGGACTCCCTCCTCCCTCTTAAAAATGTGAAAAAATAAAGCTTGTTAAAGCACAGGAAAAAACAACTGTGCATTCAGAGATAACACAAATCCCCAAGGAGAGTCCAAGTGTGTCCGTGGTTGCAATGTATAGGCCTTACCTTCCCAAGACTGTATAAGAAGAGGAGACTCCTACCACCATTTGCATGCCCCCTGCAAGTGCTGGGAGAAGCGCCGCCAGTCTAGTTGCTGATATTGAGATTGACGATGTCACAGTAGAAGTACACCAGGATGAGGAGGATATTGGTGTAGCTGGCGCTGCAGAGGAAGTTGACGATGAGGTTTCTGATGGTGATGTGGTTTGTTTGAATAAGGCACCAGTGAAGACAGTTGTTGGCCATGGGATGAAAAAGCCCATTGTCATGCCTGGGCAAAATACCAAAAAAGCCACCTCTTCGGGGTGGAATTATTTCTCCACAAATCCGTGTCAAGCCATCTGTTGCATTTGTCAATACATAATAAGTAGGGGTAAGGATGTTAATCACCCAGGAACATCCTCCCTTATACGTCACCTGCAGCGCATTCATTATAAGTCATTGTCAAGTTCAGAAACTTTGGGTAATAGCATAAGCAATCCACTGACACCTAAATGATGGGGTTTGTTTGAATATTATTTCTTTGTGAGGATGAGGATGTAAACACTGAAGGAGTGAGAAATCAGAGGATGAGAATGACATCTTGCCTCTGTAGAGCCAGTTTGTGCAAGGAGAGTTTAATTGCTTTTTTTTGGTGGTGGCCCAAACAAAGTAATCATTTCAGCCACAGTCGTGTGGCAGACCCTGTCACTGAAATGACTGGTTTGGTAAAGTGTGCATGTCCGGTTTATACAACATAAGGGTGGGAGACAATTCCATCTTGCACATCTTTTCTTTGTCTGCCACATCATTCCAGGGGTGCTGCCCTATAAAGGGTGCTGCCCTTCTGCCCTATCAGTCCAGGGGTACTGCTTCATTGCCCTTCAATTCAAGGGGTGCTGTTGACTGTCTGCTGTGCTGTTTAATTCTCCAGGGGTGCTGCCTATCTGCTGTATAAATCCAGGGGTGCTGCCTATCTGCTGTATAAGTCCAGAGGCACTGCCCTATAATTCCAGGGGAGCTGCTGTACTTGATCCTAACTTTTAATTAAAGCCTAGAGCAGAATATGAAACAAACTTTAACATCACAAGCAGCCACAAAGGTGGAAATAGAAATTGCAATTTTGATTAAGCGTTTTCCAATGACACCACATTTGTGGCCAAAGTCAGTCAGAATCAGAAGAGACAGAATCATAATCCTGCGCAACTGCCGGAGAAAACCAGATTTTCCAAACACACCTATGTCTATATGTCTGCCATATAATTCCAGGGGTGCCCTGTCTGAACTAGCTCATCTACATCTTCTAGTGTGCACTGTGTACCCAGCATTAGAGAGATAATCTTCTCAATTATTTCATGTTAGCGACTCACTCAAATGAATGGCTACAATTAGTCAACCTTAATTTTGATTTATTAATATTAATGTTCAAAATTTTGGGATTATTTGTTTACAAGATGCACATTTGTTGTACAGGGTTCTTTTCCTAAGAGCTGCGTAAGGTTATTGCAAGACCTCACAGTGTTAGAAGAGTTTCAGTGATCTTGCATTGCATCAACTTTCCATTGCAGTGCAGCACTAGATGGGCCATGAGCTCTTGTGAGGCACAAACAGTTACTGAATAAGGCCCAGTATGGAGTCGAATGGTGGCTTACAACCAGGAAGATGTCTGGCTTGCCAGGCTGAGGCATGCTGTGGGCACAGAAGTTAGCATTGCTTCCTCCCACAGTCCTACTTATAGTATGAAATGAGTTTCGACTGTAGAGTGGTAAGCTCCACTAGGGCAGGGGCTCAATAACAAAAAAAATCACTGCACAGTCCTGCTTAGTACTGTACCGAAAACACACCTAAACTCAACTTGACCCATCCGGGGATGCTGTGGAGGCTCAGGAGTGGCTGCTTTATTTAAAAATTAAACATGAATAAAATAAAGACACACAGGTATGCTTACAGGCGTGTAACTGGGACACACAGGTATGCTCACATGCGTGTAACTGGGAGCTGTGAAAAATGAAAATAAGGCATCTGCCACAAAATATGTAAATAAAAATGCAATTAAATAAATGGAAAAAAAGAAGCCCACGAGATTTTCACAAAATAAGTCTCCAGACTCTGTGGAGGGGAGACAATCATACCACAATCATGATCCTGTGGTATACATCAGTTTATTTGCATCCCAGCATTAAATCCGAGATTATCTTAATCCCTGAAAATGGAGAAGGGGTACAATTTTGGAGGCTTTTGCCCCTAGTTTTTCAGTTTGTCCAGTTATGTCATAATTATACATCTGCTTGGTTGAAGTCCTTTCCATCCAGCACCATTATAGGAGTGGAGGTGAAAGCCCATGTGTTGTTCCTGATTGCGTATGCCTCTCTAATTTTTAATCACCTTCTTGACACTGTCCTCTTCCTCTTCTCATAATGTGAAAAATCATCAAAGAAGGAGGTGGTATGTTTGTAGCTATCTATGATTCAGAGAAGCTGGCAAGCTTTTTCCAGGAGGACCACCTGTCACTGAAATGATGGGTTTATTAAACTGTGCATGTCCTGTTTAAACAACATAACGGTGGGTGAGAGGGTCCAAGGAAAATTCCATCTTGCACCTCTTTTTTTTTCTTTGCATTATGTGCTCTATGGGGCCTAATTTTTAAAACAGCCATCCTGTCTGCCACTGTATTGCCACTCCTAGATAGGGCAGGTGTTTGTGCCGCCCACTTGTGTCGTTTAGCTTAGTCATCCAGCCACCTCTGTGCAACCTTTTGGTCTAAAAACAATATTGTGAGGTGTGAGGTGTTCAGAATGCACTGGAAATGAGTGGAAATAAATGTTATTTAGGTTAATAATACTGCAAGATCAAACATACCCTAAAATTCTGTGATTTTAGCTGTTTTTATGTTTGGGTTTTTTTTTTTTTTTCAAAAAAATCCAGATCCAAAAGCAGAACCCGGAAGGGTGGTTTTGACAAAACCAATCCAGATCCAAAACACGAATGGAGATCCAGATCCAAAACCAAAACACAAAACCCGAAAAGTGTCCGCCACACATCTCTAGTTTATGCACTAACCTTAATCAGGCCCTTAATACATCCTGGATCTAACAACAATGAGCAATTAATGAGTTGGTCAAAGCTCCGAACACATCAAAACAGGCTGTGTGATCATTGTCACTTCTCCATCCTGTGGACCCACTATAGTCCTAGAATCAGTGGCGGTTCTTGCCACGGGCAAGCAGGACTTTTGCCCGGGGCGCCGCCTTCCGGAGGGCGCTGGCGCCATCCGGAGGGCGCCGCACCGTGGCAAGATCCGCCACTGCTGCCCGCTGTGTCCCCCGTCCGCCTCCGCTGCTTGCTGCCGTCCCCGTCCTCGGCGCCTCCTGTGAAGGGAACTAGACGCTATGCGTCTAGTTTCCCTTCGTGGAGAGTAACTGCTGAGCGGTGCGCGATGACGTCATCGCGCACCGCACAGCAAAGGTCCTCTCCACGAAGGGAACTAGACGCATAGCGTCTAGTTTCTCTTCGTGGAGAGGACCTTTTGCTGTGCGGTGCGCGATGACGTCATCGCGCAACGCTCAGCATTCAAGCGGCGCTTTCAATGTACAGGGGGCGTGACTCACCACGCCCCCTGTATTAGGCCACGCCCCTTTCCTGCCCGGGGCGCTCTGCGCCCTTGAACCGGCCCTGCCTAGAATCTTACTACTGTAGATAGATACTATTGTGGACTTGTGTGCCTTATATGCAAAAATATTTATTAGTGCCAGTCGGCCTTGGCTTTATATCATGTGGAAAGTTGGAAACCAGTAAAAATATTTAAAAAATTCAGATCAAAAATTCAGATAGAGTTCAGACCACTTTTATTGGTACTGGCACAAAAGTAAGTGCCCACCATAGATTACCCTCCCCCAAAGAAAATAGAAGCTGGCATGTAGGTAAGAGTTCTCTATCAGAGTGCCTAGCACAAGATTACATATGGGATGGAGCTTATTTTTACAAATGAACCATTTGGTTTTACAATAAATTGTGCATCCAACACATAAAAATGTAGCACAGGTGAATTTTTCTTTTAACCATTTCAGTGGTATGCCCGTAAAAACTCTGGGGTCAGCTGCACTGCTGATATTGGATATCCCAGAAGATTTCCGGGGCATACCAATACCAACCATTTTGACAGGCAGTGCAGCATATAGCAGCGGGCGAGCTGTGCCATCGCGCAGATCGCATGCCATGGCACTTTGTAGATGAATTCTGCTCCCCCTTCTCCCTCTTCCTTAGTGCTCGTGGGCATGGTTTTGTGGAATGATGTGGTTGTGTTGTGACATCACGACGCAATAGCGTCATTCGGCAACACTCCACCCCATCCCCCAGCAGAGTACTAGGAAAGAGCAAGGAGGGGGAAAGGGATCTAGCGAAGACACCCCCCCCCCCCCCCCCCTGGTAACGAGCATGGATCCCAAGTCATGAAATCCCTGGCAACGAGCATGACACCCAGCGAGTGAAACCCTGGTAACGAGCATGACAATCAGCGAATGAAAACTGTGGCAATGAGCAGGTAATTAATTTACAAACCATCCTGGGAGGTGTGACATGGTAATAATAAAGACATCACTGAAGGGGTTAATGACAACAGAACATTAGCCACATCTAATTATAAGAATAGCTTGCCTCAAATATAGGAACTGTGTTACCATTATTATTATTATAAGATCTGTATGTGAAAATACAGCACCCTATAGGGTTAAATGACGTTTGCATCCAGAAAGTTAAAAGATGATTAATTACTTTCCCTTCTCGGCAGGAATTGATGAGACTCACCATAGGAATCCAGAGAACGGAAACTATATGAACAACATGTGAAATGTTTAATTGATACTTAATTTGATAGATCAATTCAGTTGTTTGAGATTACAGTAATATATCTGCATACATTTTGTACCCCTTTGTTCCTTTATTGTACAAAATGTGCTTGGTTTAAAAAATAACGTTTGTCAGAGAGGGCTTGTGGTCAGATCCATTTGCTTACATTATTTCTGGGACTATCAGTGACAAAGCATCTATACCAGGGTGTAGTTACCATAGGTGCAGGGAGTGCAGCTACTGCCCACCTTCCTTGTCACAGTCACATGTGTTATATTTGTAATTGGCTTCCGTAAGGAACACTTTGAAATAGTGCTCATGAATACCAGACCGTATGGCTATACATTTACCGAGTGCTATCTTAGTAGAAAAATAGGTTCTGGAACTACCGGTGTGGACAGCAGTGGGTGGAGCTATAGGGCAATGTAGAAGGAGCTACAGTGGGCAGGGAACCTTTGTAAGCATAAAGCCTTTTCCTGTGCAAGAATAAAGAATTTGTATGTGCCCCTAAAAAGGGGTGTGGCCTTGCTGTAAGGGGCATGGCCCTGCTGCAATGGGCGTGGCATTTGCAGGAAAAGACTACCTTATACCCCAGTTTTGCAAAATGCACACCCAGACATTGGCCACCACAGGAAAACTAAAAATCCTGATTCATGCTCCTTACATTATTTGTAATTTTTTTATCCCTATAGTAATGTCCATTACAATATGCCACACACCATAATGCCCATTACACAGTATGCCACATATCTTAATGCCAATCACACATTATGCCACACACCATAATGCCCATTACACAATATGCCACACACAGTTATGCCCCCCACACAGTAATGCCCCTTACAAATTATGCCACACAGTAAGACTTCTAATTACTTTTAAATGACCTGCTCATTGTCAAGGGTCTCATGTTTATTGCCAATGGTTCCATGCTCATTGCCAGGGGTTTCATGCTCTGGGTTCCATGCTCATTGCAAAGGGGCTTCCCTGCTTGATGCCAGGGATCTCATGTTCATTGCCAAGGGGTTTCCTGCTCATTGCAAAGGTGTTTCCTTCTCATTGCCAAGGGGTTTCCCTGCTCACTGCCAGGGGTTTCATGCTCATTGCCAAGGGGTTTCCTGCTCATTGCCAAGGGCCTGCCCTGTTCTCTGCCTCTACAGAGAGCCCCGGGGGCTGTGGGGGCTGCATAAAAATAGCTCCCGTAGTGGCTTGGGAGAGCCTGCTGTGTTAAAATGAACCCACCCAAAATGGTTGCCGCAGAGCAGGAGACAGACACTAGAGATCCTAGTTGACCTCTAGCGTCTGTCTTCTGCTCCGCGGCGGTCATTTTCTGTTTTTTTGTTTTACATAGTGGGCTCCTCCACAGCCCCCAGTGCTCCCAAACCACTACAGGGGCTACACAGGCTATTTCTATGCAACCCCAGCACCCACCGGCACCCGACCGCACTCGCCCAACCACATAAAAAAACAAAAACCTTTCAGTGCCGGCGACCAGCACGTTCAGAACACCATTCCTGGTGACATCATTTTTTACCACACCTTCAGGAACGGCATTCAATAGCATTCTGGAAAAAAAATAGTCCTGCATTTACCATTACATACTACAAAAACCCGTCACATGTTGTATGAATTGCAGGACATAAAAAGGCAATGCAGAGCAAGCATTTTATTACCATCTCCAACAGAACACTTCCTGACACTAACTGTTCTGCAAAGGTGTATTTATATTATAATACTCATACATGCTTCATCTCCAGCACAACAGGAACTCTCCGCTCCAGGTTACCTTTACGCTTGTCTCTACATAAGGCATTTTTCACTAAAGAGTTATTTATATCTTAGACATAGTGCAATGGTAGAAAACAATTTTAGTCCACCCAAAGATCACATTGGATACAGGAATGAGTCATATTTTCCTAAATATGTGACATACAGTGATGGCGAATTAATAAATGAATGGGCCCAATAAACATGTGGGAACAGTGATTTCTCCATAGTTTTCACATTTTTAAGTTACAGATCCATTTATTACAGGTTCAGCACAGGAGATAGCATAAATCTCTCCTGCATGCACTGAAGACCCGATGTTCTTTATGCCTCCCATACACTAGTTTGGGGACAACTACTCATCAAGGTCTGCTCCTTCCTGTAGCAAGGAAATTCAGTTTGCGATAAGTGATCCATCTGGATCACTCTGGATCCCTTGGCTGTCGCTGTGTGTGTGCATGAACCAAAATTCACTCATGCGCAGTAACACTGTTGGGACTGGACCCGGCGGTGTTAATATTCACCACTGTTATTATAGATTAGGGTCAACAGATACAGCAGCTTCTTGGGAGGTCTGTCGGTGGGAATGGGAATTCAATACTGACCTACCATGGTAACAACACATTTCTTGATGAATAAATTCCCAAGCATACAATCAGAGTTACCTACTGTATAGTTTATCTATCTTACCAGCTATAAGGCTCAATAGCTAACTCTTCTTGTAGACCTCTTACCACCTGGCAATAATTCAATGCTATTCTAATGCTGGCAGCATCACATGTACAGAACTTCTGTCTGTAAATAACAGAAGTTTCTCTGTGTCTTGTTGTACATTCATTATGTTCCATAGTGGGAAGGGGTGAGGATTATTAGATCTACATTAAAAAGGTCTACAGTCAATAGGTTTCCCACTAATGCTAGACATGCATTAGGTCGACAGGGTCAAAAGGTCAATAGCATCAAAATGTCGACATGTAAATGGTCGACACAAAAAAGGTAGACAACATTTTGTTTGGGGGGGGGGGTGTTTTGTCACTTTTTTGCCACAAGTAAGCCCTATTAGTGTATCACATCCCCTCGCATGGCAAATTGCCTTGCTCCACTTCCGCTGCACCAAGTGGATGGTAAAGTATGAAAAAGTGGAAAAAAAACTAGTGTATACCATATGTGTGTCAATCATTGTTATGTCAACCTTTTGACCCTGTTGACCTTTTGACCCTGTTGATCTAATGCATGTCTACCATTAGTGGTAGACCTATTGACAGTAGACCTTTTTAGTGTAGATCCTTAGTCTTGATACCATGGGGAAGGCAAGCCTCTCTATAGGGGGGCCATGACAGAAATAAGTAATCCAAGAGATGCACTGAGTAAAACTAGTAGTGATGTGCACCGAAAACTTTTTGGGTTTTGGGTTTTGGTTTTGGATTCGGTTCCGCTGCTGTGTTTTGGATTCGGACGTGTTTTGGCAAAACCTCCCTTAAAATTTGTCGGATTCAAGTGTGTTTTGGATTCAGGTGTTTTTTTTCCAAGAACCCCTCAAAAAGCTTAAATCATAGAATTTGGGGATAATTTTGAACCCATAGTATTATTAACCTCAATAACCATAATTCCCACTCATTTCCAGTCTATTCTGAACACCTCACAATATTATTTTTAGTCCTAAAATTTGCACCAAGGTTGCTGGATGACTAAGCTAAGCGACCCAAGTGGCCGGCACAAACACCTGGCCCATCTAGGAGCGGCACTGCAGTGTCAGACAGGATGGCACTTAAAAAAATTGGCCTCCAAACATCACATGATGCAAAGATAAATAAATAAAAAAAGAGGTGCAAGATGGAATTGTCCTTGGGCCCTCCCACCCACCCTTATGTTGTATAAACAGGAAATGCACACTTTAACAAACCCATCATTTCAGCGACAGGGTCTGCCACACGACTGTGGCTGAAATGACTGGTTGGTTTGGGCCCCCACCAAAAAAGAAGCAATCAATCTCTCCTTGCACAAACTGGCTCTACAGAGGCAAGATGTTGACCTCATCATCATCCTCCGATTCCTCACCCCTTTCACTGTGTACATCCCCCTCCTCACACAGTATTAATTCGTCCCCACTGGAATCCACCATCACAGGTCCCTGTGTACTTTCTGGAGGCAATTGCTGGTAAATGTCTCCATGGAGGAATTGATTATAATTCATTTTGATGAACATCATCTTCTCCACATTTTGTGGAAGTAACCTCGTACGCTGATCGCTGACAAGGTCACCGGCTGCATTAAACAGTCTTTCGGAGTACACGATGGAGGGGGGGCAACTTAGATAAAATGAAGCCAGTTTGTGCAAGGGCTTCCAAATTGCCTCTTTTTCCTGACAGTATACGTACGGACCATCTGACGTGCCTACTTGGATGCTGTCACTCATATAATCCTCCACCATTCTTTCAATGGTGACAGAATCATATGCAGTGACAGTAGACGACATGTCAGTAATCGTTGGCAGGTCCTTCAGTCCGGACCAGATGTCAGTTTTCACTCCTGACTGCCCTGCATCACCTCCAGCGGGTGGTTTTAGAAATTTGATCCTTTTCTTGGCAGCTCCAGTGGCAGTAGAAAATGAAGGAGAAGCTGTTGGTGGGTCACGTTCCACTTAACTTGACAATTGTCTAATAAGCAGGTCTTTGAACATCTGCAGATTTGTGTCTGCCGGAAAGAGAGATACAACATAGGCTTTAAACTGAGGAGCAAGCACGGTGGCCAAAATGTAGTGCTCTGATTTCAACAGATTGACCACCCGTGAATCCTGGTTAAGCGAATGAAGGGCTCCATCCACATGTCCCACATGCCTAGCGGAATAGCTCTGTTTTAGCTCCTCCAGCTGCTTCTGCAAAAGCCTGATGAGGCGAATGACCTGACTCAGGCTGGCAGTGTCTGAACTGACTTCACGTGTGGCAAGTTCAAAGGGTTGCAGAACCTTGCACAACATTGAAATCATTCTCCACTGCGCTTAAGTCAGTTGCATTCCCCCTCCTTTGCCTATAGCATAGGCAGATGTATAGGCTTGAATGGCCTTTTGCTGCTCCTCCATCCTCTGAAGCATATAGAAGGTTGAATTCCAGCTCGTTACCACCTCTTGCTTCAGATGATGGCGGGGAATGTTCAGGAGTCTTTGCTGGTGCTCCAGTCTTCGGCACGCGGTGGCTGAATGCCGAAAGTGGCCCGCAATTCTTCGGGCCACCGACAGCATCTCTTGCACGCCCCTGTTGTTAAAAAAAAAATTCTGCACCACCAAATGAATTGTATGTGCAAAACATGGGACGTGCTGGAATTTACCCACATGTAATGCACGCACAATATTGGTGGCGTTGTCCAATGTCACAAATCCACAGGAGAGTCCAATTGGGGTAAGCCAATCTGCGATGATGTTCCTCAGTTTCCGTAAGAGATTGTCAGCTGTGTGCCTCTTATGGAAACCGGTGATACAAAGCGTAGCCTGCCTAGGAATGATTTGGCGTTTGCGAGATGCTGCTACTGGTGCCGCCGCTGCTGTTCTTGCTGCGGGAGGCAATACATCTACCCAGTGGGCTGTCACAGTCATATAGTCCTGAGTCTGCCCTGCTCCATTTGTCCACATGTCCGTGGTTAAGTGGACATTGGGTACAACTGCATTTTTTAGGACACTGGTGACTCTTTTTCTGACATCTTTGTACATTCTCGGTATCGCCTGCCTAGAGAAGTGGAACCTAGATGGTATTTGGTACCGGGGACACACTACCTCAAGAAATTCTCTGATTGCCTGTGAACTAACGCCGGATACCGGACGCACGTCTAACACCAACACAGCTGCCAAGGCCTGAGTTATCCGCTTTGCAACAGGATGACTGCTGTGATATTTCATCTTCCTCGCAAAGGACTGTTGGACTGTCAATTGCTTACTGGAAGTAGTTCAAGTGGTCTTCCGACTTCCCCTCTGGGATGATGATCAACTCCCAGCAGCAACAACAGCAGCGCCAGCAGCAGTAGGCATTACACTCAAGGATCCATCGGAGGAATCCCAGTCAGGAGAGAACTCGTCGGACTTGCCAGTGTCATGGCCTGCAGGACTATATGCGTTCCTGTCTAAGGAGGAAATTGACACTGAGGGAGTTAGTGGTGTGGTTTGCAGGAGCTTGGGTACAAGAGGAAGAAGGGATTTAGTTGTCAGTGGACTGCTTCCGCTGTCACCCAAAGTTTTTGAACTTGTCAATGACTTCTGATAAATGCGGCGCTCCAGGTGATGTATAAGGGAGGATGTTCCTAGGTGGTTAACGTCCTTAACCCTACTTATTACAGCTTGACAAATGCAACACACGGCTTGACACCAGTTGTCCGCATTTCTGTTGAAATAATTCCACATCGAAGAGGTGATTTTTTTGGTATTTTGACCAGGCATGTCAATGGCCATATTCATCCCGCGGACAACAGGTGTCTCCCCGGGTGCCTGACTTAAACAAACCACCTCTTCATCAGAATCCTCCTGGTCAATTTCCCCCTCAGCGCCAGCAACACCCATATCCTCATCCTGTTGTACTTCAACAGTGACATCTTCAATTTGACTATCAGGAACTGGACTGTGGGTGATCCTTCCAGCACTTGCAGGTGGTGTGCAAATGGTGGAAGGAGCCACCTCTTCCCGTCCAGTGTTGGGAAGGTCAGGCATCACAACCGACACAATTGGACTATTCTTGGGGATTTGTGATTTAGAAGAACGCACAGTTCTTTGCTGTGCTTTTGCCAACTTAACTCTTTTCATTTTTCTAGCGGGAGGATGAGTGCTTCCATCCTAATGTGAAGCTAAACCACTAGCCATGAACATAGGCCAGGGCCTCAGCCGTTCCTTCCCACTCCGTGTCGTAAATGGCATATTGGCAAGTTTATGCTTCTCCTCCGACGCTTTTAATTTAGATTTTTGGGTCATTTTACTGAACTTTTGTTTTTGGATATTACATGCTCTCTACTATGACATTGGACATCGGCCTTGGCAGACGACGTTGATGGAAGTGGATCTTGATCTTTCCCTATTTTACCCTCCACATTTTTGTTCTCCATTTTTTAATGTGTGGAATTATATGCCAGCTGCAAGATACAGCAATGAACTACTGTACTGTACTATTATATACTGGTTGTCCCCACAATGCCGCACTGTACTACTATATACTGGTCCCCACAATGCAGCACAGATATTGAGCACTGATCCGGAGAATAGAACTGAGTCTGACATGGAGCTGCAAGATACAGCAATGGACAACTGTACTGTACTACTATATACTGGTGGTCCCGACAATGCAGCACTGTACTACTATATACTTGTCACCACAATGCAGCAAAAATATTGAGCACTGATCTGGAGAATAGAACTGAGTCTGACACGGAGCTGCAAGATACAGCGATGGACAACTGTACTATTCTACTATATACTGGTGGTCCCCACAATGCAGCATTGTACTACTATATACTGGTCCCTACAATGCAGCAAAGATATTGGACACTGATCCGGAGAATAGAACTGAGTCTGACATGGAGCTGCAAGACACAGCAATGGACAACTGTACTGTACTACTATATACTGGTGGTCGCCACAATGCAGCACTGTACTACTATATAGTATTACTGGTCCCCACAATGCAGCACACTGAGCACAGATATTGAGCTTTTCAGGCAGAGAATGTAGCCACATCCTCTCTGCTCAATCGACAATGCACGAGTGAAAATGGCGGCGAAGTGCGGCTCTTTATATGGAATCCGAATCTCGCGAGAATCCGACCGTCGGCATGATGATGTTTTCCCCCATTCGGGTTTTGCGTCTTAGGCAGGAAGAACCGAGGCTGCCTCGGACCCGTGTAAACCACGTGAAGTTCGTGGGGGGTCGGATCTCGACGAACCGAACCCGCTCATCTCTAATTACTAGTAAGACATCCGGACCTAAACCTGTGAGCAACTGTTCCATTCTTTCATCATAAAGCATTCGGGATGACACAAATGTCCTTGGTGTTTGGCATGCATCTTCACTAGCCTTTTTTAATAGCATTAAAAATGCAATGGTCTTACAGAGTTCGGCTGGCAACCTGCAGTTCCAGCCAACTCAGACATCATTACATCCGGCCCATAATACTATTTACCCAAAGGTGTCAATGAAACTGAGGAGTTTTACATGTGTGTGAGAAATACTCTTAGATCATTTCAGCGATTGGGATGGTTTAAATATACGTATTTCGCTTTTTCTGACTTGAATGGAGTTACAAAATAAATAGCATTTGTAAGTCCTATGCAGAGTTGGCTGTAAATGGCAGATGTAGCCAATGCAGCAAGGCTAGGAAAATGCGCCTAGTTCCTTCATATGCAAATAACAGAACCAGAACCAGCAGGGATACGACAGGAGGTAGGGCTTCACTGTAAGCTCCACAGATGGGCAAAAACCCTGTACACAATTCATACACAACACAGTAAGTGGTCAGAAATGTAAGCAAAAAGCAGCCAAGCTGCAGGGGCAGATTAAGTGAGGGCCTGTGTACAGCTTCTGTGAGGACTCCCCACTTCTGTCATTGGTAGATACCCTCAGTAGTCTCTGGCACTAGTGGAGGCAACATTTTCCTGGTGATTCCCATAGTGCACATGCACAGATCTCTGGAAACATAACGTCTCTGCTATGTTTCCAATGATATCTGTGGTGCCAACAGAGAGTATTGTGAATAGGAGCAAGGTTTAAAGTTAAAGTTTGACTTTTTAAAGTCTACACTAATAAACATATCAGCCTCCAATAGTCA
Organism: Pseudophryne corroboree; assembly: GCF_028390025.1. Lineage (NCBI taxonomy): Eukaryota > Metazoa > Chordata > Amphibia > Anura > Myobatrachidae > Pseudophryne > Pseudophryne corroboree. The sequence goes on from NC_086455.1 coordinate 57,942,937, forward strand.
ATATTGGACTCTCCATTTGGTTCCCACATGTCTTATTCACATATTCAAGTAAGTTGTTACAGCACATGTTTTGAAATGCAAGAAAAAACACCTAACACACCAAGTTCACACAAACGTTTTGGGACTAGGGTTTCATATCTACCATCATATGCAAATGTTTACATAATTGTAACCATACAATTGCACAATTCACACTATAAACATGCAGAAAAAGGAGAAACACTATAAAAATAAACATATAAATTATGAAACAAACATCAGCCTGAGCACCTGACAGTCGTTATGCCAGACACCTGTATTTCTCATATTACCAATATAGTCAAACTAGACATATTCCAAAAACAGCATCGAATCTGGCGACCATAGGCAGCCTGCAGAGCCTTCACCTGCAACCACATCAGTCCATTTGTTTTCTTTATTCCCCGTCATCCCCAGCTTCATCCGTGGCTCCAACTCTTAAATAATAAGTGAAGCTCAGCCATTTAGAAATCAGAGAATGGGACTGATTCTTTGCCTCTAGTAGCCGAGAACAGCAGCATCACATCTGAGATCTGAGGAGGAGAGGGATGTTCAATCTGCCGCACATGGTCTACCTCCAGATCCCTCCAGGTAAGAGATGTTAGACAGTTCTCTACAATTCTACAACCTTGTATTGACTCGTACAGCAATAGAAGAGAGAGATGAGCATTAAACATGCATTGTATCCCAGGAAAGTGTATGGTTATGTCACAAAACAAACTACAAAAACAAAAAAACAGAGTAAATCTAAGAGTTGTGTCAAGTCCGATATTGTGCTAAATACACATTTAGAAAGTTTGCTGCTCTTCATCCTTTAACTCCCATTGTTGTAAGGGTAGTACAGGTATTGTCATGTGTAGCATTTCACTGCACAGTAAGAATGATGAGCAGGTAAGGGATGTAGTTATGTGACCGGCGGTCAGGAGATCACAGGTCACATTACCGATCCCTGCATCACACCTCCACGAAATCCTGATAGTGGGCATGCTGATTAGCATGGACTATTCCCACTCGCCACCGAGCCTGCCAGGGGCTTTGTTGCACTCTCCCCCCTCCCCCCCCCACCAACATTCTGCTGCCGGGATCCCACAGTTGGTATACTGACCACCGGGATCCCCAGCACCGGAACAGCACACCCAGGGCCGGTTCTATGATTTGTGGCGCCCCGGGCAAAATATGGGGGCGTGGCTTCAATTGGGGGCGTGGTCAGCGTGCTGAAAGAAAAAATAAAAATAAATAAAAAGTATACTTACCATCCCCGTTCCTGATCCAGACCCCCTCCGCCGGCGGCGCCTCTCTTCTCCTCTCCTCCTCTCTTCTGTTCTCTTCGATCTATGGGAGAGACGTTATTACGTCTCTCCCATAGAACAGCATAGACACTAGAGGTCAATTATGACCCCTAGTGTCTGTGCCACTATGCTGTGCGGTGCGCGATGACGTCATCGCGCATCGCACAGCAAAGGTCCTCTAGACGAAGGGAAACTAGACCGTAGCGTCTAGTTTCCCTTAATGGAGAGGACCTTTGCTGTGCGGTGCGCGATGACGTCATCGCGCACCGCACAACTAAGGTCCTCTCCATGAAGGGAAACTAGACGCTACGCGTCTGGTTCCCTTCAAAGCGGGGGGGCACAGCAGGGCACTACGGGGGGCACAGTGGCGGATCTTGCCCTGGTGCGGCGCCCTCCGGATGGCGCCGGCGCCCTCCGGAAGGCGGCGCCCCGGGCAAAAGTACCGCTTGCCCGTGGCAAGAACCGCCACTGAGCACACCCAACACACAGGTAACAATAATCTGTCCTGATTTTCTGCAGCAATATCTGGCGTAGCCATCAGGAAATGAAGCATTATCATGGAAGAAAGTGTAAAGCCTGGGTGGATCCGAGTATGGGATGGATTTCTTGGAAGTGCTCTGAGGTAGGCATGTATGTGATGCCACAAAGCCTGATAGTGTTAAACTTCCAGACTATGAGAGAGATGTATCAGTCCTTCTAAAAAGTGCAAATGGAGGAGTTACTGTTAGGACTCATATTCATGAGTCATTTTGGATTACCCTTGCAAGTGTGTACTTAAAAAAATAATAATGGACAAGTAGAATGAAACAATAGCTGGTTTATTACACACTTGTGCGTGAGACAGAGACCAAGGTTTACACAGAATATACAGTACCTGGCTTGCAATGCAAGGTAACAGGTTACCAAATTTGGTTTGCCGTACAATAGGACAAGATGATAAGCTTGGTTTACAGTGCAGTAGGACAAGATAGCAAACTTACTCCACTTGCTGCATGAGCTAAGATCAGTCTCAGGTAGCATGAACTGAGTGCTCAGAGAAGCTGGGTAATAAACAGGAGTCACAGGTGCAGCTCATTAGCAATTTTCTCCAGATGCAGAGAGATACTGTAAACCATAGAGTGCTAGGAGCACCAGCAGAAGTGATACTGCAGGTGGTCAAGACTGAAAAAGCACCACCACTGGGGGAAGAGTGGTGCTGCCATAGATCATAACAGTTACCCAACCAACCAGCTTATAGCTTCATTTTATACTGTAGAATGCACTAGGTAATTGATAGCCAAAAGCTGATTGGGCTCTATGGTTAACTTCTCCACTTGATCTCTCTAGAACGTTTGATACATCTACTCCTATGAAACAATGCAGTTCAGTTAAATCCATTAATTTTCCACAGTTAACTTTTAGGGCAGAAGACAATAAAACCTGCTCACCATGGAATAAATAATACTGTGAAAACAACCTGAGTGACACTTCACAGCAAACAAGATGAAAGTGATTTGAATTGACTAGACCTTGGCAAAAAAACACAAATAAAAAGAAATCCAAAGGGGAATAATACAAAAAAATTAAATGCAAAACTCAACAGTACAAATAAGCAATTAAAATTAAAGTTCTTTTAAAGCAGGTGAATGTTAGCGCATCAAAGCATTATGTAAAATAAATACATAAAAAATAAGCATTAAAAAGTTACAACGGTCTTGTCAAATAATGGAATACAAGTAAAATTCAGAGAAGAATAAATAATGCAAATAACCATAAAAAAAAATAAAACAAATTCACAGAATGTACCATGTGTCAAAGAAAAATCCGAGCATTACGGGAAAGTAAATAATAGCATTAATATTCATCCAGCAAACATTGGTAACAAGCAGAATCCAGGAAGAAGTACTGTAAAATGTGATGAAAGTGCAAAGCTTTGGCTGAAGATAAGTTAAAGGATAAGAAGCAACTGTGCTTTTGTAATGCGGAATCGTATACAGTCCATTGATTGACTTGCAGAAAGTATCAGCATAATTTTAGATGTAGATAGGAAAACTCTGAGTCATGTGTGCCAATAAAATACACAAGCCACAGTACAGAGATAAATAAGACAAAAGATCATTGTTTTACTTGCATTTTTATTCTCATATAGAGACTTTATAGACTGTAGATCCCCCCAAATAAAAAAAAGTTGTCTTCTATTTCTTTTCTTTTTTTTATTGACATTTAGTAATCCAACCTGTAGGAATGAGGGAACAGATTAAATAACAAAGAAAGCTGAGCATTATATGGGAGAGAACTTATACAATCAGTAGTACACGGTCGAGTCACATTATTATGACCACCAGCTAATAGCCAGAGGGTATGCAGTTAGCATACCGCTCGTCGGGATCCCGGTTGTCACAATACCGATGCCGGGATCCCGACGGGGGCACCATACCGTAGTCGGTATACCGGTGAGGTACTGTAGGTGATTCCCGCTCTGTGAGTGTCCCCGACACCCACAGTGTAAGAATAGAACCTGAGGCGAGCAAAGCTTAAAACCGATCCAGCAGCGTGGAGAGTGAAGTGAACCCACAAGGGGCTTCGTTGCGCTCGCCCCCTGCCAGCATTCCACCGCTCGAGATGCCAATTAGAGATGAGCGCCTGAAATTTTTCGGGTTTTGTGTTTTGGTTTTGGGTTCGGTTCCGCGGCCGTGTTTTGGGTTCGAACGCGTTTTGGCAAAACCTCACCGAATTTTTTTTGTCGGATTCGGGTGTGTTTTGGATTCGGGTGTTTTTTTCAAAAAACACTAAAAAACAGCTTAAATCATAGAATTTGGGGGTCATTTTGATCCCAAAGTATTATTAACCTCAAAAACCATAATTTACACTCATTTTCAGTCTATTCTGAATACCTCACACCTCACAATATTATTTTTAGTCCTAAAATTTGCACCGAGGTCGCTGTGTGAGTAAGATAAGCGACCCTAGTGGCCGACACAAACACCGGGCCCATCTAGGAGTGGCACTGCAGTGTCACGCAGGATGTCCCTTCCAAAAAACCCTCCCCAAACAGCACATGACGCAAAGAAAAAAAGAGGCGCAATGAGGTAGCTGTGTGAGTAAGATTAGCGACCCTAGTGGCCGACACAAACACCGGGCCCATCTAGGAGTGGCACTGCAGTGTCACGCAGGATGGCCCTTCCAAAAAACCCTCCCCAAACAGCACATGACGCAAAGAAAAAAAGAGGCGCAATGAGGTAGCTGTGTGAGTAAGATTAGCGACCCTAGTGGCCGACACAAACACCGGGCCCATCTAGGAGTGGCACTGCAGTGTCACGCAGGATGTCCCTTCCAAAAAACCCTCCCCAAACAGCACATGACGCAAAGAAAAAAAGAGGCGCAATGAGGTAGCTGTGTGAGTAAGATTAGCGACCCTAGTGGCCGACACAAACACCGGGCCCATCTAGGAGTGGCACTGCAGTGTCACGCAGGATGTCCCTTCCAAAAAACCCTCCCCAAACAGCACATGACGCAAAGAAAAAAAGAGGCGCAATGAGGTAGCTGACTGTGTGAGTAAGATTAGCGACCCTAGTGGCCGACACAAACACCGGGCCCATTTAGGAGTGGCACTGCAGTGTCACGCAGGATGTCCCTTCCAAAAAACCCTCCCCAATCAGCACATGATGCAAAGAAAAAGGTTAGGTGGTATACAATTATGGACGGACTGCCTGCCGAGTGCAGACACAGAGGTAGCCACAGCCGTGAACTACCGTACTGTACTGTGTCTGCTGCTAATATAGACTGGTTGATAAAGAGATGTCGTAGTAGTATGTATGTATAAAGAAGAAAAAAAAACCACGGTTAGGTGGTATACAATTATGGACGGACTGCCTGCCGAGTGCAGACACAGAGGTAGCCACAGCCGTGAACTACCGTACTGTGTCTGCTGCGACTGGATGATAAATGATATAAAAAATATATATATATCACTACTGCAGCCGGACAGGTATATATTATATATTATATAATGACGGACCTGCTGGACACTGTCTGTCAGCAGAATGAGTTTTATTTTTATAGAATAAAAAAAAAAAAAACACACAAGTGAAGTCACACGACGAGTGTTTAACTTTTTCAGGCAATCACAATATAAGTATACTACTAACTATACTGGTGGTCAGTGTGGTCAGGTCACTGGTCAGTCACACTGGCAGTGGCACTCCTGCAGCAAAAGTGTGCACTGTTTAATTTTAATATAATATTATGTACTCCTGGCTCCTGCTATAACCTATAACTGGCACTGCAGTGCTCCCCAGTCTCCCCCACAATTATAAGCTGTGTGAGCTGAGCAGTCAGACAGATATATAATATATATAGATGATGCAGCACACTGGCCTGAGCCTGAGCAGTGCACACAGATATGGTATGTGACTGACTGAGTCACTGTGTGTATCGCTTTTTTCAGGCAGAGAACGGATATATTAAATAAACTGCACTGTGTGTCTGGTGGTCACTCACTATATAATATATTATGTACTCCTGGCTCCTGCTATAACCTATAACTGGCACTGCAGTAGTGCTCCCCAGTCTCCCCCACAATTATAAGCTGTGTGAGCTGAGCAGTCAGACAGATATATATAATATTATATATAGATAATAGATGATGCAGCACACTGGCCTGAGCCTGAGCAGTGCACACAGATATGGTATGTGACTGACTGAGTCACTGTGTGTATCGCTTTTTTCAGGCAGAGAACGGATTATAAAGTAAACTGCACTGTCCTCACTAGTAAACTCTCTCCACTCAGTCTCTACACTTCTACAGTAACAGTACTCCTCCTAGTCAGCTCCAGTAAATCTCTCTCAGTCTCTTATAATCTAAATGGAGAGGACGCCAGCCACGTCCTCTCCCTATCAATCTCAATGCACGTGTGAAAATGGCGGCGACGCGCGGCTCCTTATATAGAATCCGAGTCTCGCGATAGAATCCGAGCCTCGCGAGAATCCGACAGCGTCATGATGACGTTCGGGCGCGCTCGGGTTAACCGAGCAAGGCGGGAAGATCCGAGTCGCTCGGACCCGTGAAAAAAAACATGAAGTTCTGGCGGGTTCGGATTCAGAGAAACCGAACCCGCTCATCTCTAATGCCAATGTCAGTATACTGACATTTGGCATCCCGATTGGCGGTAAAATATACCCAACACAGCCAGAGTAACTGCCGTGTGCAGAATGGACAGCAGTTAGACGGGCTGAACACTCATTTTAGACACACGTCTGGTGTGCCCTAGGTTCATTTTGATGGTGAGCTGCTCCACTGTAGCATGTCGGTCGGCTTCAATCACCTTCGTGTCACAATCCTGACTGTAGGTTTTATATTTGGTGACTTACCCCTGCCATCTGTCCTGGATCCTGTCTTTTCACTCACGGAGTTAAACAGCTTGTCAGTTTTCCTGAGTTCTCTGCCTGAGAGGTAATAGTTAATTAGCTTCACCTGTGGTGATCTCCTGTGTGAGGCTGAATTCAGTAATCTAAAAGCAAGCATCCTGTGTTTTGCAGAAGTCCAGGCTTCAGTGTTCTCTTGGCCTGCTAGGCCTCATTCTACATCACAGCCTTGGCTAGAGTAGTCACATGACAGTGACATCACCTAATCCTGCCCACCAATCATCAAGGACCAGGAAGTATAAATCAGGAGGCTGAGTTGGAATCTGGGCCAGTTCCTTGTGTCACATACAGCCTTGTGTGGGTCTTAAGCTGAGCTCCCTAAAGGTAACCTTTGTACCTAAGTTCCTGTGGAAACTCTGTTCCCTTGTTACCGTTTGGTTTATTTGTGTGTTGCCATTTGATTTCACCATTTCCCTGAGTCTCAATGTAAAGGTACAGCTGCAATGTTTCGTCTTAAAGGCACAGTACTGAATTCCGTGTTCTCCACTGAAAACCACAGCTGTCGTGTTTCAGTTTTACTACTGTTGTAGTTGGGATCTCCAGGGCTCAGTACCTCGTGCCTCAGCATCTCCGTGCTTCCAGCATCTCCGTGCCTCAGCATCTCCGTGCCTCAGCACCTCCGTGCTTCCAGCACCTCAGTATCTCCGTGCCTCAGCATCTCCGTGCCTCAGCACCTCAGTGCCTCAGCATCTCCGTGCCTCAGTGCCTCAGTACCTCCGTGCTTCCAGCACCTCCGTGCCACAGCACCTCCGTGCCTCAGCACCTCAGTACCTCCGTGCCTCAGTACCTCCGTGCCTCAGTACCTCCGTGCTTCCAGCACCTCAGTATATCCGTGCCTCAGCATCTCCGTGCCTCAGCACCTCAGTGCCTCAGTGCCTCAGTACCTCCGTGCTTCCAGCACCTCCGTGCCACAGCACCTCCGTGCCACAGCACCTCCGTGCCTCAGCACCTCAGTACCTCCGTGCCTCAGTACCTCCGTGCCTCAGTACCTCCGTGCTTCCAGCACCTCAGCACCTCCGTGACTCAGCATCTCCGTGACTCAGCATCTCCGTGCCTCAGCACCTCAGTGCCTCAGCATCTCCGTGCCTCAGTGCCTCAGTACCTCCGTGCTTCCAGCACCTCCGTGCTTCCAGCACCTCCGTGCCACAGCACCTCCGTGCCTCAGTACCTCCGTGCCACAGCATCTCCGTGCTTCCAGCACCTCCGTGCCTCAGCACCCCTACGCACCCCAGTGTCTCTACGCACCCCAGTGTCTCTACGCACCTCAGTGCCTCCACGCACCTCAGTGCCTCCACGCACCTCAGTGCCTCCAAGCACCTCAGTGTCTCCAAGCACCTCAGTGTCTCCAAGCACCTCAGTGTCTCCAAGCACCTCAGTGTCTCCAAGCACCTCAGTGTCCGCAAGCACCTCAGTGTCCGCAAGCACCTCAGTGTCTCCAAGCACCCCGTGCCCTTTAGCACAATTATACCTGGTATTCTTCACTGATTCATCAGTGCCTTTCCAGTTCTGTCTTTCAGGAGACCTTCAGCATGCCTCCTGTCTGCCGACCTAATCCTGCATGAGGAGAACCTAGATTCGGCCATCTCTGCTGCGGTTCCTCTTCCCAGTCTCCGGAGGAAACCCAGAGTCCACGGCATTTCCAAACCAGGTCAGTGGTAGTATTCACATAATCCTCCAGTCGCCCGCACAGACTTCACTACACCGGGTTCACAAAAACCTCAGTCATGACAGTAGGAACTGGCCACATGGACCCGGCCGAAAGTGTTAGTCTGACGCATGACCTCCTAAGCAATATTGCAGGACGCTTGGAAGGTCTGGAGTCGACTCAGCATCGATTGGCACAGTGTCTGCAGCGGAATTCGTCCTCCAGAGATTCTATGACCTTCTGCTCTAAGACTCCTGACCAACTGCAGATTTTCTACCAGATGTTACTACAGTTACAAGAACTTTTGTCTAGTATTCTCTCTGTGATGCCTGATCTCCTCAGGAATACTACCAACGTTGTTGATCCTGTTTTGTCCCATCCAGTTAATAGAGTCTCTTCCTCTGCGCAAGGGAAAGTTTTTCATCAGAGCTATCCACGGCCCAAGCTCTCTGAAGCTGAACGTCAGCGGCGTAAGGAGCTACATCTCTGTCTTTACTGTGGAAATTCTGGTCATTTTGTTAAAGACTGCATTCTTCGCAAGCCAGGTAATAGTGACAAATCTCAGTATCATAGTGCTCATGTCTACAAGTCATCCACAGTATCCGATTCTTCTGCTGCTGACGGGGGTATCAAGAAGGCTACTCTTCTGAGAGAGACTCAAATTTATGACTGGGGTCCGGTGGTTAAAAGACCTTATCCCAAGTTGGGTGTCCAGAGAAGAATGTTCAAGCCATTTACAGTCATAGAGGAGTCCGTGTCCACAGACCCAGGAGGGGCGTTTTCAGAGCGTCCAGCCCCAGGAGGGGCGTCTTCAGAGCGTCCAGCCCCAGGAGGGGCGTCTTCAGAGCGTCCAGCCCCAGGAGGGGCGTCTTCAGAGCGTCCAGCCCCAGGAGGGGCGTCTTCAGAGCGTCCAGCCCCAGAGAGTCTTCAGAGTGCTTCCCAGCCAGTGAGTCTTCAGAGTGCTGCCCAGCCAGTGAGTCTTCAGAGTGCTGCCCAGCCAGAGAGTCTACAGAGTGCTGCCCAGCCAGAGATTCTACAAAGTGCTGCCCAGCCAGAGATTCTACAGAGTGCTGCCCAGCCAGAGATTCTACAGAGTGCTGCCCAGCCAGAGATTCTACAGAGTGCTGCCCAGCCAGAGATTCTACAGAGTGCTGCCCAGCCAGAGATTCTACAGAGTGCTGCCCAGCCAGAGATTCTACAGAGTGCTGCCCAGCCAGAGATTCTACAGAGTGCTGCCCAGCCAGAGATTCTACAGAGTGCTGCCCAGCCCCGTGAAGAGGGGGCTCTTGCCTCAGCCCAGCCCCGTGAAGATGGGGCTCTTGCCTCAGCCCAGCCCCGTGAAGAGGGGGTTCTTGCCTCAGCCCAGCCCCGTGAAGAGGGGGCTCTTGCCTCAGCCCAGCCCCGTGAAGAGGGGGCTCTTGCCTCAGCCCAGCCCCGTGAAGAGGGGGCTCTTGCCTCAGCCCAGCCCCGTGAAGAGGGGGCTCTTGCCTCAGCCCAGCCCCGTGAAGAGGGGGCTCTTGCCTCAGCCCAGCCCCGTGAAGTGGGGGCTCTTGCCTCAGCCCAGCCCTGTGAAGAAAGGGCTCAGCCCGTCCCGGTTCCAGCCGGTCCAGCAATACTCCAGGCCCTGCCTGGTCAGTCCGTCCCGGTTCCAGCCGGTCCAGCAATACTCCAGGCTCCGCCTGGTCAGTCCGTCCCGGTTCCAGCCGGTCCAGCAATACTCCAGGCTCCGCCTGGTCAGTCCGTCCCGGTTCCAGCCGGTCCATCAATACTCCAGGCTCCGCCTGGTCAGTCCGTCCCGGTTCCAGCCGGTCCAGCAATACTCCAGGCCCAGCTTGGCCAGTCCGTTCCGGTTCCAGCCGGTCCAGCAATACTCCAGGACCAGCCTGGTCCGTCTCCTTTGGCTCCAGCCAATTCAAGTATCCTTGGATCCAATCCAGTCCTACTCGTCCAGCCAAAGCTTTCTTCAGTTTCATCCTCTAAGCTTTCGTCTGATGGTTTTCCACCTATTTACTTTGATGGAGATTTATTGCAATATGCCGCTCTGGTTGAACAATTTCTCTCTCGGATGGAGTCTGATCCTTCAGGTGCAGTAACTCTTTCCAACGTTACTCGATATCTGTTCCTGGCATTCAGAGGAAGAGCTTTGGAGTGGGCCAACATGCTCTTTGAGAGTAATGATCCTGTGTTCCATGACTTACAGACTTTCAGTAACGCTGTAGTTAAAGAATTTAGTCCTAAACCTTTGGAATCTGCATCAACGAAGGTCCTAAATTCTTCTGTATGAATTTCTCAAGTTCCTCTAAGATTCAAGATGGGTGTCCGGAGTCCACCCTTGAAGAGGGGGATACTGTCACAATCCTGACTGTAGGTTTTATATTTGGTGACTTACCCCTGCCATCTGTCCTGGATCCTGTGTCTTTTCACTCACGGAGTTAAACAGCTTGTCAGTTTTCCTGAGTTCTCTGCCTGAGAGGTAATAGTTAATTAGCTTCACCTGTGGTGATCTCCTGTGTGAGGCTGAATTCAGTAATCTAAAAGCAAGCATCCTGTGTTTTGCAGAAGTCCAGGCTTCAGTGTTCTCTTGGCCTGCTAGGCCTCATTCTACATCACAGCCTTGGCTAGAGTAGTCACATGACAGTGACATCACCTAATCCTGCCCACCAATCATCAAGGACCAGGAAGTATAAATCAGGAGGCTGAGTTGGAATCTGGGCCAGTTCCTTGTGTCACATACAGCCTTGTGTGGGTCTTAAGCTGAGCTCCCTAAAGGTAACCTTTGTACCTAAGTTCCTGTGGAAACTCTGTTCCCTTGTTACCGTTTGGTTTATTTGTGTGTTGCCATTTGATTTCACCATTTCCCTGAGTCTCAATGTAAAGGTACAGCTGCAATGTTTCGTCTTAAAGGCACAGTACTGAATTCCGTGTTCTCCACTGAAAACCACAGCTGTCGTGTTTCAGTTTTACTACTGTTGTAGTTGGGATCTCCAGGGCTCAGTACCTCGTGCCTCAGCATCTCCGTGCTTCCAGCATCTCCGTGCCTCAGCATCTCCGTGCCTCAGCATCTCCGTGCCTCAGCACCTCCGTGCTTCCAGCACCTCAGTATCTCCGTGCCTCAGCATCTCCGTGCCTCAGCACCTCAGTGCCTCAGCATCTCCGTGCCTCAGTGCCTCAGTACCTCCGTGCTTCCAGCACCTCCGTGCCACAGCACCTCCGTGCCTCAGCACCTCAGTACCTCCGTGCCTCAGTACCTCCGTGCCTCAGTACCTCCGTGCTTCCAGCACCTCAGTATATCCGTGCCTCAGCATCTCCGTGCCTCAGCACCACAGTGCCTCAGCATCTCCGTGCCTCAGTGCCTCAGTACCTCCGTGCTTCCAGCACCTCCGTGCCACAGCACCTCCGTGCCTCAGCACCTCAGTACCTCCGTGCCTCAGTACCTCCGTGCCTCAGTACCTCCGTGCTTCCAGCACCTCAGCACCTCCGTGACTCAGCATCTCCGTGACTCAGCATCTCCGTGCCTCAGCACCTCAGTGCCTCAGCATCTCCGTGCCTCAGTGCCTCAGTACCTCCGTGCTTCCAGCACCTCCGTGCTTCCAGCACCTCCGTGCCACAGCACCTCCGTGCCTCAGTACCTCCGTGCCACAGCATCTCCGTGCTTCCAGCACCTCCGTGCCTCAGCACCCCTACGCACCCCAGTGTCTCTACGCACCCCAGTGTCTCTACGCACCTCAGTGCCTCCACGCACCTCAGTGCCTCCACGCACCTCAGTGCCTCCAAGCACCTCAGTGTCTCCAAGCACCTCAGTGTCTCCAAGCACCTCAGTGTCTCCAAGCACCTCAGTGTCCGCAAGCACCTCAGTGTCTCCAAGCACCCCGTGCCCTTTAGCACAATTATACCTGGTATTCTTCACTGATTCATCAGTGCCTTTCCAGTTCTGTCTTTCAGGAGACCTTCAGCATGCCTCCTGTCTGCCGACCTAATCCTGCATGAGGAGAACCTAGATTCGGCCATCTCTGCTGCGGTTCCTCTTCCCAGTCTCCGGAGGAAACCCAGAGTCCACGGCATTTCCAAACCAGGTCAGTGGTAGTATTCACATAATCCTCCAGTCGCCCGCACAGACTTCACTACACCGGGTTCACAAAAACCTCAGTCATGACACTTCGTAGGTGACGTTCACCTCTCATATCAATGGCGCGTGGTGCTACGCAGTTTCCATGTTGATTATTCGCAATGGAGCTGTTTGTCCAGTCACAGTACACCTTCACCGCAGCAGCACGTAAACACTTCACGAACTGCGCTGTTTCACAAATACTGCCACCCTTGGCCTGAACGCCGATAATCATTCTTTTTTGCAACTCTGGTGAATCGTCCCTTCTGTGTACTATAACCCTGTTAGCGGAGGGGTTATGTGGATTTATCTTCTAGTTTCTTTTAATGACATCAACCTACTGTTAACGCCAATCATTTACAAAGCACGGTTTTGACTTGTAAATGACTGTTGCTTTAAAAAATCATCCGAGTTCCGCCGGTAACCTGTACCTCCACTTACCTCGAACGCTATTACATCTTGCCTTAGGTCCTTGTAATGCCTTAGAAGTGAAGTGATCAAATTATTAGTGATTTCATTTCTGTTTTTGTGCCTCCACAATGCTACTGTGCATGCTCGGTCCATTGACCACTTGTGTGCGGTGGCCACTGCCACGGGGGTTCTGTAAGAACCCTCTCCTGGTAATGTTTGCAGAAAGCAGCCCGTAGACTACAGGAGCTCAGGCCTGCCATCAAGGAGGGGCGGTGGGGACTCCAGTCCCGAGCCCTGACTGAGAGGGGGCTCGGGTGGCAATAATGAGGATCGCGGCCACAGAGGCACACAGAGCAGCAGTGTGTATTCTTTCTATTGAGCCAGCCGTGAGCCAATCGGAGGTCACAGATCGGCAGCCAATCAGGAGCTGCCACCTCCTGATTGGCTGCCAGTCCGTGAGCACGGACTGGCTCACCGGCCATGAGCCAATCGGAGCTCACAGACCGGGAGCCAATCAGGAGCTGCTAGCTCCTGATTGGCTGCCGGTCCTGATTGGCTGATTGGCTGCCAGTCAGGATCTGGCAGCTCCTGAATGAGGTAGCCGCTCAATAGAATATTACAACCGCAGCTCTGTGTGCCTCCATGGCTGCCTGCCCTGCCGGTGTGCAGGCAGCTGGCCTGTCCCCACGATCCTCATTGCTGCTACCTGGGACCCCTCTGGTAAGCTTTGGGGGAGCTATGGGAAAGGGGAGGGCCCTTCTAAATTTGTCAGTCCCGGGCCCCATCCCTGCAGGAGCTAATGTAATCTACACATTCTGGGGCTTAGAAAATCTGCTAGCTTCACAGGCCTTTAAAGCGGAATATGCTGAAAATATTGAATGATAAACAGGCCCATTACTGACTGGTGACTTTTATCCTTTTAATTCAGTCTCATACTTTACAGCTCACCCAACAAACCACACGTTGGCTCTTGCAGGCAGAGAGTTTCTCTCATCACATGCAACTGACCACAAGCTCCCCCAAGCACTGGAGAAGGCATAAGGAAGTGATAAACCAGTGATATGTGCAAGGTGATACAGGCACCAGCCAATCAGATCCTAACTGTTAATTTACATATTGGTACTGATTGGCTGGTGCCTTTATCACCTTGCACATATCACTGGTTTATCACTTCCTTATGCCTTCTCCAGGTTAATACATCTGCCCCTGAGTGTCTACACTACATGAATTCATTGACATGTTTTCATGCATAGTGCAGGGCTCTGTATTAACCCCATTGCTGCTGACATAATTCCACACATGACATACCCTCCAACATTGTACACGTAAAAACCGGTACAAACAAGGAAAGGGGGCGTGGCCGCGGGTAAAGGGGGCGTGACCACGCCCCCTTTCCTATACTTTCAATGGAGATGCAGTGAGTCAAAAATCGGTACAAAGCCCTTTTTGGCCGGTACAGACCTTAAAAAAACGGTACTGTACCGGCCAAAAAGGTACAGTTGGAGGGTATGACATGACTATTTCTGGAAGAAATTACCATTCTGCATAGTCACGTATGATAATTTCTTTAAACCCATCGATACAAATTTCAAGGACAGATACTGTATAATTTCAATATCCTAATCATTATCTGTACAAAACAAAAAGTTTTCTATGACACTTTTCTATTTTTTTTTTATTTTTAAATGCCTTCATCATGGTTCTAATGGCTGAATATAAAATTAGAGCAATAATAAACTTTTACCTTTTGGTTATATTTAAACCTTTTTTTTTTTAGTGGCAGTGAGCATTTGCTGACAGAGTCGTTATGCTTTCAATGTGATTGAGTGGCAGCACCCCAGTGGCTTACTCTGCCTTTTATAATTAGTCACAACTTTTAATTTGGCGGTGCAGTATCAGGATTGTGCTACGCAGGATTATGGGATTTGATACCGTATTTATAATTAACTTACAGCACTCTTGTGAATTTCCAGTCAGCATTACAGGAAAAAATCAGATTAAGCGTGGAAAATGCAGGTCAGCTTCTTAGACGAAATAGCACATTATGAAGTTTGGGTGATGTATGACTTCAGCAGAAGAAGGCAATAACATGTTTAATTATTCCCCACTTCTGTCATAGGATACAGAATCAATCTGCCCTTGTTTCCATTAATAAAATTACATTAAAGCCATTTAGAGTAAATTCCAGCATTGCTTTTATTCAGCTACCATTAATGAAAATAAATAGATTTTCTTTTTCATAGTTAGAGCATCTGTTTCAATATGAATATTTCTCATGAATGAACATATTCATATGGAAATAAGTAAGAAAAACTGTACTTAATTGAAATGTGCAACATCAAACATATTGAGCTGACTAATGAGCTATCTGGTAGCAGGGCCCATAGGTAAACACAGGGGAGGGGTTCCCAGTTGCCTGGTAAGCCCCTTTCCCCACAGCCTGGACAGCTGCCTCTACATGCAGTGTAAAGGGCAGAATGAAGCTGCTACACATGCCCAGTGGCAGCAGATTTTCCTACCAAGTCTGCTCTGTGTGTGTCTGTGTATCTGAGTGTTCAGTCATCGCACAAGAGAGAAAATCTGGTAAATGGCTTACCGTGGTCATTACATAAACTGCACTGTGTTTGGGGCAGACTGTAGCTTGTTACATGCTAATTATGCATCCTTTATGGGCTGTCGCCAATTGCTGTAAGATCAAACATTTGGAAACACCCCTCCAGAAATCCTGCATTTGTCCATATGGGGTGGTGTGCGACCAGTGACATCTTCCAGGGCCCCTGGCTGGCAGGGTGGCTGAAACGGACACTCTGGGCCTGCACCTTGCTGTGTGCAGAACCACCCGTCTGGTCAGCGCTACAGTTTCTCCTGCCAGCGACCCCCATGCTCCGGCCTTGGATGATAATATTTAAAAATGACTGCACATACCGATGAAATGAAAGTCTTTAAGGCCCCCATTTATCAAGCCTTGGAGAGTGATAAATACAGATGGAGCCATGCTAGCCATGGCTCTGCCTGTGCCGCACCTAACGACTACAGCATCTCCGTCCGGGCAGGCGTGCACGCCCGTGAAGGAGATGCGCCCCATTCACTAGAATGGGAGAGCGTCTCCGTCCGGGGTGAGCGTGCATCCTTGACGGAGACGCGCCACATTCTAGTGAATGGGAGATCATCTCTGTGCACTCCTGGCCGGGCTAGCCAGACAAATCGTCTAATCACACCGGGAGTGCACGCCTACGATGGAGCCGCCTTAGATGACCGCGGCTCCATCTGTAGCATGGTGATAAAGTACCAGCCAATCAGCTCCTAACTTCCATGTTACAGGCAGGTTTTGAAAAATGACAGTTAGGAGCTGGTTGGCTGGTACTTTGGGGCAGATGTATTAAGCTCGGTGAAGTGATAAAGTGGAAGGTGATAACGCACCAGCCAGTCAGCTCCTAACTTTCATTTTTCAAAACCAGCCTGTAATATGTAAGTTAGGAACTGATTGGCTGGTGCATTATTGCCTTCAACTTTATCACTTCCCCAGGCTTAATACATCTGCCTCTTTATTATCACCATGCGATTTATCACTCTCCAAGGCTTGATAAATCAGGGCCTAAATATTTAATCCAGATGCATTCATGAAACACATTAATGTAGTCACCTACTTTTTTACTGTAATTGAATCGACTTGCATGAAATTATCATGAATCCAATACAGAGAGTAAAAAGCACAACTGCCTAATCTCCTGAGATTTCTTCCAAGATCCCCCCCCCTCTAAAAAAAAAAGTAGTCCACCCTCCCGCATCCTGCTTCTCTTTCTTATGAAGTGGGTGTGGGGGGACCAATTATGGTGCAATTCTTATCATCATTCCTCACCTCTGCCATCATCATGTAGTGGTGGATGAGCTGATGATGTGAATTCTATCATCAGGCCCACCCCTGCTGAGGGAAGATGCAAATCTTGTCATTGTGCATTGGGGTCGTGGTGACACAAATCATCTCCTCATGATCTCCGCAGTTGCGCCTTAGCATCAGGGATATTCTCAGTTTTGAAGAAGGTGGAGACAAAAAGATAATCAGAATGGTCACAGCAGCAGAAGATGAGTGCTGGAATAATGTGGGAAGCGGTCTACCAGTGTGATTATATTAGAGGGGGGTGTCATGATGTGATGAGAGGAATGGGATGTGAGAAGTCGGGATGGAAAGTTAGTTAGTTAGTGGAAGGAGCAGGGTCCTCAGCAGCACAGAGTAGAGATGTGACTAAGGGGGAGATGTACTAAGCAGTGATAAATGTGGAGAAGTGAGCCCATGGCAACCAATCAGCATTGACGTAACATTTAAAATTTGCATATTAATAAAGTATACAGAACAACTGATTGGTTGCCATGGGTAACTTCTACCCTGGCTCACTTCTCCACTTGTATCACTGCTTAGTGCATTTCACCCTAAGATCCCGGAAAACTGACATGTTAATCACACCTCTATACCAAAAGAATTTGAAACATCTCCATTTTCTACATTTTCTAAACTCCACTTCACCAATTACAGAATCTGATTGGTTGATATGAAGTGCTGCATCTTTTTGTTAAATTAACTGTACACCTGTTTCCAGAAATACTCCCCACCTAATGTAGAGCAGAGGCTTAAAGAGTCTGGGGCATACATACTATATATTAAACATCTACCAAAAATCATTCTATAATCAATCTAATAATAAACCAATATCGACAGGGTGTTCCATGGACAAAATTCCATATTTATAAAAAAATAAATTTTTGGTCGAATTCCGATTGATGTTACAAATCGACTGTTAGTAAATCTCCTATTGGTAGTCAAGGGTCTTATAAAAAGTTTTTTTTTTTTTTTTTTTTTTTATGACTTCAGTAAATTTCCGATATGCAAATTCGACCAAAAATAGGTGGATAACACAAAATCGACCTTTAGTAAATATGCTCCAGGCTGTGCATGGTGGGTGTCAGCATTGCTTCATAATAGTGAACTATACATTATAGGTATAGTCCATATATACAAATCTCTGCTTGGTGAAACAGTTTGTATACCTCTTGCAGCCATGGCCAGACCATAAAGTCAATGTGTTCCAGTCCCTGCCTACAGTATGTCTTCCACTGTCCCAGAGAATGGGAATTCTTCCTGGCCTTCTGAGAAGAGCCTCGGAAATCTGGGAGCCACCCAAATGTCAGCATTAAAATATATGTAAACTGCATTTAAAAAAACACAAGTGTGTATGAGCCCTTTTGCAGCACAATTTCTCTGTGTATAAGTATATTAAGAGTTGTTCTACTGTACATCTATAGAATATATTACATTTTTAGGTTGCTGAAATTTTACAAATCACATAGAACCTCTTCATATCTAGTTATCTGTATCCTATTCAATGTGGAAGAACGTCCCAGAACAGTAAATGTGTAATTAAAATAAAATGACAAAATGATGTTGGTTGACTTATAGCTCGCACAGGGTGACCTCAACGTGCACCTCTGAAATAAATGTCCTAGTTTATGGATTTTATATCAGCAGTTCTGATTCAATCATAAAGCCATCAGCGGGCAGAAAGGTCACAGAAAGTTATACACACTTAAACATTTTAAAATGATATTTTACTACAAATTCATTCTTTGCCTTTGAGCGTCATGAATATGGTGCTCTAAATTTCTAAGTGTGAATTAATATGTCTTTTAGCGTATACAAGATTACCGCTCTCTGTTTCTTATATCACTGAAATCACTGTGACCAGTGTGACTCATTAACAGAAGGTGAGGCAGTGCCTTATCTGTAATGGGTGCAGAGGGTAGGGGCACAAGGGGCCATTGGATCAAGGGGGGGAAGGGGGGCACACAACAAAACACAAACCCTGCAGCAGTAACAGACTTTATACTGTACCATACATGGATGACGGTCATTAGGTCGACATGAGTTAGGTCAACATACATTGGGCCGACCATGTTTGGTCGACATGCATTAGGTCAACATGATCACTAGGTTGACATGGTCATTAGGTCGACATGTACTAGGTTGGCATGGAAAGAGGTCAACATGAGTTTTTCACAATTTTTTTTAATTTTTTGACCTTTTTCATACTTAACGATCCATGTGGACTACAATTGGGAATGGTAACCTGTGCCAAGCGCAGTGGTAGCAGAGCGAGGGAGCCATGCGAGGGGACACAGTGCACTAACTGGGGTTCCCCGTCACTTTTCGAAGAAAACGACACCAAAAAAAGTTTAAAAAAACTCATGTCGACCTTTTTACATGTCGACCTAATGACCATGTCGACCTAGTGATCATGTCAACCTAATGCATGTCGACCAAACGTGGTCGACCCAATGTATGTCGACCTAACTCATGTCGACCTAATGAACCACACCCACCATGCATTGGGCCGTCCATATATATTCTGTCTGTGGCACCAACTTTCCAGTGATATCTTTCGACCTATGGCATCGCACAGGAGATAGCAAAGACAATGGCACTAATGTGTCATCTTCCTGAAGATATGGCGCTGATGGCAGTTTCCCCCGTCTCTTAAAATGCCACTGGGGTGAGGTCCTGTTATTTTGAATAAATTAATCTGGGGGGAGAATAGCTAGTCAATCAGGGTTGGAGTCGCTGGTGAGGGAAAAGGCAGTCAGGAACATGGCATACACTGTAGGCATCAGGGATAGTGCTAGAAGGATAGTATAAAGAAAGAGGGTAATCAGTAGGGTAATCTCGGAGAGAAGGTCGATGGGTGGCCAGAAGAGCAGAGTAGAGAGTATTGAGGACTGATAGGCTTTTATGAAGGAGTGAGTCTTAAGGGATCATTTGAAGGTGTAAGAGTGGCAGACTGTCGGTATTTCAAGATGTGAAATAAATAACAGCAAATAGATGTGGCCGCAGCAAGAATACAAACTGGAGTATTGCTAAAACCATTTTAGCAGTCATCCTCATCAACTTGATAATGATGACTGCTCTATGCCCAGCTCCCCACCCCCCTAAATGAATGGTCTGCACCAACACCAGCATTAGTTAGCCTGGTTCTGGTAATCACTTGTAAAAGAGGACTCCACATTAATTTTCTCCCTGCTTTTATATTATCGAGTCATCAGCACATATTCACATGCAGAAGATGCACCTTCTCAGATGCCTATGTGCAGATTCCACTAAGCATAACTATGCTGCATCGGAATGGGGTATGCTACACAGACATATGCATATCACTACTGTATCGAACATAAATGTGCATGCTCCAGTCTCCGCAAGTGTAAGTTACTCCAACTACACAAGCCTGGCAATAGGGGGGTAAGAGGGGGACACTTGTACTGGGCCTTGAAATTCTGAGGAGCCTTGACCACATAGTCCCCACACCCTCTGTGGGCCAATCAGGTGATTTTGCACCCATTGCCTGCACTGCAAGGGTAATCAGCAGGACAAGGGCACGGAGGGGCCGGGAAGCACCTTCATCAGCAACACCTGGCCAAACAAAGGGGTTTTTTTTCCCAACAAACTGCACATGATGTCATGACATCCATGCACTGAAGTACTGAGGTGTGAGGAGCTTGCCAACACTGTGAGGAGGAGCAAGCAGAAGATTCAGGATAGGTAAGTGAGGCTGCTGAAAAGGCACTTGAAGGGGGTAAGCTAAGGATAGATATGGGGGTGGGATATAAGGCTATAGAGAGACAAGTGATGGTGTTGAGGCTGCTGGTGAGACATAGGGGTGTGGATGAGGCTGCTGTAGAGATAAAGGGGAGCTGAGGCTATGAAAAGAGACAGGGGGGCTAGGGCTATGGAGAGACATGGGAGGGGTGAGCTGATGCTGCTGGAGAGAAAAAAGGGGTCTTGAGGCTATGGAGAAACACAGAGGAGAGCTATGGCTGTTGGAGAGACATGGGGAACTGAGACTGCTGGAGTGACACAAGCTTAGCTTAAGGCTATGGAGAAACACGATGAGCTGTGGATTCTGGATAGAAATGGGGGCAGAAGTTGTTGGAGAGACAAAGAGTGGCGGGACTGAAGCTATGGAGTGACACATGAGGGAATGTGAAGCTGTTGGAGAGACATGGGGGGCTGAGGCTGCAAGAGAGGCAAAGGAGGGGTTAAGCTTAGGCTATGGAGAGACACAGGGGGATGGAGCTAAGGCTGCTGGAGAGACACAGGGGGATGGAGCTAAGGCTGCTGGAGAGACACAGTGGGATGAGACTATTGGAGGAACACAGTAGGAAAGGGGCTAAGATTTTCCAGAGCTTCCAAGATTAAAAGGAAAAGGCTGGGCAGTCAGTGGCGTAACTACTGCCCCCGCAGTCCTCGCGGTGGCTTGGGGGCGAGGGGCTGCGGGGGCGCCACTGACTTAGAACAGATTGACATGCGGACGAGCGTCCGCATGTCAATCTGCGGTCTCCTCTCCCTCCCTGCTGTGTTGGAGGGACACGGAACGCACATCGCGCGTCTCTCCTGTGTCCCTCCCTGGCTCTCCCCCAACCGGTCTAAGGAAGTGCTCTGATTGGCTCACGAACCGGCACTTCCTTTATTAGACCAGCGGGGGAGAGCCAGGAGGGACACAGGAGAGACGTGCGATGCGCTCCGTGTCCCTCCAACACATGGGGGTGGGGGGCCGGGGGAGCAGGCACTTGGGGCATATACCTGGCACTGTGGGGGGCAGATCAGGCACTGGGGGCATATACCTGGCACTGTGGGGGCAGATCTGGCACTGGGGGCATATATCTGGCACTGTGGGGGCAGATCTGGCACTGGGGGCATATACCTGGCACTGTGGGGGCAGATCTGGCACTGGGGGCATATACCTGGCACTGTGGGGGCAGATCTGGCACTGGGGGCATATACCTGGCACTGTGGGGGCAGATCTGGCACTGTGGGCATATACCTGGCACTGTGGGGGGAAGATCTGGCACTGGGGGCATATACCTGGCACTGTGGGGGGGGGGAGATCTGGCACTGGGGGCATATACCTGGCACTGTGGGCATATACCTGGCACTGTGGGGGGAAGATCTGGCACTGGGGGCATATACCTGGCACTGTGGGGGCAGATCTGGCACTGGGGGGCATATACCTGGCACTGTGGGGGCAGATCTGGCACTGGGGGCATATACCTGGCACTGTGGGGGGGGGAAAGATCTGGCACTGGGGGCATATACCTGGCACTGTGGGGGCAGATCTGGCACTGGGGGCATATACCTGGCACTGTGGGGGAAAGATCTGGCACTGGGGGCATATACCTGGCACTGTGGGGGCAGATCTGGCACTGGGGGCATATACCTGGCACTGTGGGGGCAGATCTGGCACTGGGGGCATATACCTGGCACTGTGGGGGGAAGATCTGGCACTGGAGGCATATACCTGGCACTGTGGGGGAATATCTGGCACTGGGGGCATATACCTGGCACTGTGGGGGAATATTTGGCACTGGGGGGAGCAGGCACTGAGGGGGCATATGTGGCACTGTGGGGGAATATTTGGCACTGGGGGGAGCAGGCACTGAGGGGGCATATGTGGCACGGTGGGGGAATATTTGGCACTGGGGGGAGCAGGCACTGAGGGGGCATATGTGGCACTGGGGGGGGGGTATATGTGGCACTGGGGGCATGTACCTGGCACTGTGGGGGAATATCTGGCACTAGGGGCATATACCTGGCACTGTGGGGGAATATCTGGCACTGGGGGCATATGTGGCACTGGGAGCATGGCCCTAGCAACAAGCACTACCCCCTAGCAACGAGCATGACACCCAGTGCATGAAACCCCTTGCAACGAGCATGACACCCTGAGCATGAAAATCCCTGGCACCGTGCATGGAACCAAGAGCATGAAACCCCTGGCAACGAGCAGGTAATTTAAAAGTAATTAGAAGCCTTACTGTAAAACTTAATGTGTAATGGGCATTATGGTGTGTGGCATAATGTATCACGGACATTGCGGTGTGTGTCATAATGTATCAGGCATTACGGTGTGTTGTATACTATATCACGGGCATTGTGGTATGTGGTATAATGTCTCAGGATCATTGTGGTGTGTGTCATACTGTGTCACAGACATTGTATGTGCTATAATGTATCAGGGGCATTGCAGTGTGTAGCATAATGTATAACGGGCATTGCGATTCCTGTCATAATGTGTCACAGGCATTACGGTGTGTGGCATAATGTGTCTGGGGCATTACAGTGTGTGCATATTGTGTCATGTGCATTATTGTGTGTGGAATAATGTCTAAGGGCCATTGCAGTATGTGGAATAATGTATACTGGGCATTACTATAAGGAGGAAAAATGACAAATAATGTAAGGGGCATGAATCAGGATTTTTTTTCTTTCCTGTGGTGGCCAACGTCTGGGCGTGCAGGTTGCAAAACTGGGGTATAAGGTAGTCTTTTCCTGCAATGCCACGCCCTCCACGCAAAGCCACGCCCATATCGACAAAGCCACACCCCCTTTTTGCCGGCGCGCGCCTGCGACGCGCGCATTTTTCTACCTTTGCTAGTGCCAATTACGGGGGGTATGGGGGGGGGGGGGGGGGCGCCAAAGGATTTTTTGGCTTGGGGGAGAAAAATTTCTAGTTACGCCACTGCTGGGCACAATAATCTTCATTAAGGGTATCCATGTTGCCTGTTGTATGATGATGGCATTAGTTATATTCCTATGTATACAGATGTCTTCTGGACCATAGGATTGCCTACATGAATGGTGAAGAACGACTGAAGTTCTCCCTGCGTGAGAGGCTGCCTGCATTATGGGATTCTGGCAATACAGATATTATCAGCCGGCAGACAGTGCGATGGTCGGCAACACCAAGGATCCAAAATTTCTCTGGAGGTGATCCCCTTAATTAAGAGTAGTCTTTCTGTTACTACAAACCATAGTATCAGTGGGTATCTATTTGCTGCTAATTATTTGACCAAACAAAGGAAATGTTACTTTTTATCACTTCCTACAGGTGAGCCACAGCTATATAGGCGTTTGCAATAAACTAAGTTACATTTTATTCTATCTATTTTGTGTCCGTGTTGCTTAAAATGTGTAGCAATAAATGTATTTGTATAAAGAGATGCTTTTTTGTATTTCATATCAGTAAGCAGATAGTTTAACATCATTTATCATTCTCTGAAGCTCAGTCAGGTTTTTTTTCTTTGTGCTTTGTTTTATCTCCATGTAATACATTTGTGAAGAAAAGAGATACTGGGCCAAATGTAATAGGGTAAGAGTTTGTAAAATGTGCCAGTTTACCACTAAATTTGCATATTTTTAGATAAATAATCAGTTGCAGGCAATAAATGCCTGCGATTGCTCCTGGATGGCCCTTGTACGCTCACGGAAAGCCTGTGTGAGCTTCTGCATCTGTAAGTTCATTTTGCTGACCATCTGGGTGTGGGTCCCCTGGGCCACCATGGTTGTGCGGTTTAATTTCCGTAACTGGTGGCCGATGGCATCAAGTTGTGTTTGCCAGTCCATAAATGCCAGCTGATGTTCACTGAAGTTGTGTAGGGATGATGACAGTTCATCCACACTTGTGGTGTCCACTGGAAGTTTCCACTGCTGTGTAGGTGCGATGGGTGCTGGTGGGTCCACAGGAATGAGGATCAGGGTGTCCTCCTCTGCCTTCCCTGAAGTTTGGACCACCAGGCCAACATGTCTGGCCAGGTCCTGAGGAACTGGTAGAGTGGCGAGCAGCAGCAGAAAGAGAACATGAGAAGGACCTGAAAAGGAAATAAAAATACAAAGTAAAAATACTAGTACAGTACTATATATATATATATACTGTATATATGTATTTATACAGTATGTATATTAATATGGGGCCATGAGGTGGTATATTTCCTCGGGTCCTTAGGGCTATAACAACGGCCCCAGAGGGCTCCATCAAGGCTGCCCACCATATGGCACCTATCCCAGAATACCAATGGGGGTAGAGGCGAGGGGGCACCCGACTTTATCTTGCCTCCGGGCTACTAGTATGAACTTACGCCACTGTATCCGGTGCTTGGGATGCTGTTGATCAGAATACCAACAGTGGGATCTTGATGCGTAGGATCCTGACACCTAGCAGGTAAGTATCCTAACCCTTCCCTTCTATCCCCCCTAACCAGAGGACAGCCCTATAATATATGCCCGTCTCATCTTCCTCACCAAATGTACTACATCCACCTCCCCTCTCTTGCAGGACCTTCACTGGCTACCCTTCCCATTCAGAATCCAATTCAAGCTTCTCACACTCACCTACAAAGCCCTCACCCACTCTTCTCCCTCTTACATCTCTGATCTTATCTCTCTTTACATTCCCACCCGTCCTCTTCGCCCTGCTAATGCACGCCATCTCTCCTGCCAACTAATCCCTCCTCCCACTCCAACCTACAAGATTTTGCACTTGTTGCTCCCTATCTTTGGAATGCTCTACCTCTCCCCATCCGACTCTCCACCTCTCTACAAAACTTCAAACAGGCTCTCAAGACCCACTTCTTCACCAAACCCAGCCAACTCTCCTCCTAACCCTATTGTCTATGCTCACTGTCTACCCCGTCTGTGTCACTCTGGTCTGTTAGCCAATAGCCGCTCACCTTTTAGATTGTAAGCTTGCAAGAGCAGGGACTTCTTTCCTCATGTGCCTTTCCTTTTCTTACTTACACTATCTTATACTCCATACTCCCTTTGATGGCACCTAACCCCAAGTTTTCTATACCTGTCCTATTTTGTCCTGTACTGTAAGTGCGGTTTTCTTGTTTGCTCATTTTATTATGTACTGTGTAATGGGCGCTGCGGATCCCTAGTGGCGCCATATAAATAAAGAATAATAATAATATATATAATATAATAAATCATCTTACACTGTGAGCATCTCTTTGCCATTAAATGTGTATGCTAAGCTAGCTAAAGAGAACAATAATGGGTGGAGCTTGGCAGAGAGCAATGTGGCAGCATCACATAAACTTACAATAAAATAAATATATTATGCAATTGCAATGCATGTTTTTTGTTTGTTTTCTTACATGTGAAGGCACAGCAGCAGCGTTATTGAGAGTCCCTCCCTCCATTTGTCCCATTCCCTCAGGGGTATATGCAATTACCGGCGAATCGCGGCAATTTTTCACCCGTTTTTTAATTCTACACGCGGCTGACCGCGAGTAACCCCACCGCTGACCGCAAAGTTCCCACCATTGAAACTAATGGAGGGAGCTGTGCGATGCGCTGTCTGCCAGCTCAGACGCGCATACAGCCAATCAGGAGAGTGCCACGAAGTGGCGATTCCTGATTGGCTGAAGTGACTTTTCTGTGACAGGAGTCACGGGGGGTCTCTGCATTCGGGGAAAGGGGTCCCATGTGTAAACATGGGACCCCTTTCAGTCCGTGTGGTCCGGGTATTCGTTTTTTTGTTTTGCCAAGTACGTGGATTACAAATCACAGGACACTGGATTGAGATGAGTATAATTTTATTTTCAGGTACACCGTGGATTCTACTTGGACAAGTGGACAGAGGTCGGCGTGTGAACATAGGTAAGTATGTGTGTGTCGACATGTGTGATATAAAGTTTTACTCTCACGGTGTGCGTGTCCTGTTTTTATTTGGGTATTTTTTTCCCAGTAGAACTACAGGTACCAGCGGGCCTGTTTTTCTCCCGCATGCTGGTACTTGTGGTTCTCCAAGTACCAGCTTGCGGGGGAGGCTTGCTGGGACTTGTAGTACTACTGGAAAAAACAATATTCTTTCATTTTTCAAAAGGCTATCAGCCCCCCATCTGCAGCCCTTGGATGGGGGGGACAGCCTCGGGCTTCACCCGTGGCCCTTGGGTGGCTCGAAGGGGGGACCCCTTGATTGAAGGGGTCCCCACTCCTCCAGGGTACCCCGGCCAGGGGTGACTAGTTGCGTATTTAATGCCACGGCCGCAGGGACCAGTATAAAAGTGTCCCCCGGCTGTGGCATTATCTACACAGCTAGTGGAGCCCGATGCTGGTGTAAAAAATACGGGGGACCCCTACGCTTTTTGTCCCCCGTATTTTTTGCACCAGCACCAGGCGCAGAGCCCGGTGCTTGTTTTAAAAATACGGGGGATCCCCAGTCAGTTTTTCCCCCGGATTTTTAGAACCAGGACCGGCTGGAAGAGCCCGAGGCTGGTTATGCTTAGGAGGGGGGACCCCACGCATTTTTTTTCTTCAGATTTTTACCATTCCATTTAAAAAAAAAATAATAATAATAATAATATTTTTAAAAATATATAAATAATACTTGTGCCTCCAAAATAGACAAACCAAGTAAGCGCCTTGAGTCCTGTTGGAGAAAGAGCGCTATATAAATAAAATTATTATTATTATTATTATTATTATTATTATTATTAAGTACCTAATCCCTTCTAATATAAATAGATATGCTATTACGAATAAAAAAAACACAAAAAAAAACATGTTTTTAAAAAAAAAATTATTAGATTCCGCCAGCAAAGTGTGGCGGATTGAAAATGACGAATTTACTGTCTAAAAGCACTGTTGTCGAATTTACAATCTTCAATTGAATATACTTTTGTCGAATTGCCGCATTTGTACCATTGCAGAAATGTCGAATTTGACAAATGTCGAATTTCAAAAAGTCGAATTTGGAAAGTCCGTTTTTTTGACGAAAAGTACTGAATTGCATTGTCGAATTTTTTTTGGGGCGAAAATGTCCAGTTTTTCGACATTTTCGGGAATTCGACCGCAATTGCATATACCCCTCAGTGTCCGCATGGCTGGGTAATCACAGTCAGGCTGGCACCTCTTCTGCTCCCTGCTGCTAGCTGCAGACGCGTGATGATGTAATTTCTATGCCGCCGGCCCACTTTAACTCCTGTACTGCCATATATGTTTTGATGTTTTTTTTTTAAATGTATGCTTATTTTTAAATGCCTTACTTTTTTTTTTTTACTTTTGAATCCATATTGTTTTACAATATTGGTAATTATATTAACTTATAAAATCTGTTTACATGCAACACAGTTAAAAATAAAATGTTAAAACAATAATTATATATGTGTAACAAATTAATTTGTCCCTGAAGAGATTAAAAAAGGGACACTGATTTAGGCTGGTACATTTGTTTGTTTGCTCACCAGGACACCTTGGGGATGCTGGACAGTCAGTGTCCACTATATGAACTTCAGGGGGGATGTTCTGCTTCAGTTCCTCCTCAAAGCTTGTAGAGTGGCCTGAAGCTGCATGACCACCCCCAGTCCTGCATCCTTGAGGTGCTCCTCTGCTATCTTTACTTTGAGAGCCCTCTTGACATCCCCAAAGTGCTTCTTTACGTTATTGATGTCCTGCCGGCAAGAACTCACAGCGTTGACAGCATCCAGCACCGACTACCACATCACCTTCTTGCAGGACGCTGCTGTCTTGAGTGCCTAGGCACTAAGGAGATGTGGACACACTTGCGCCATAACATGGACCAAGGCATAGTTCTCATCGTAAATGAATAGAACATTATGCCAAGTCCATATCTTCCTGGGTGCAGGTCTATCTGGCTCCTCTTCCTCCTCCTCCTGGCTCTACACACTGCTTTCCTCCTCCACAGTGTCACCCTGGGTTTGGCTCACCTCCTCTTCCTCCTCCTGGCTTTCCTCACCCTTGGTGTGCAGTCTGAAAGACATGGCTCAAACATAAAGCTTCAAAACTTTCTAAAACAGTTTAGCACAAATGCTCCTGTCCATCCCATTCCCCTTCATAAACCTATCAAAAGACAAAATGGTGGATCAAGGGCGTTTGTATGCCAATGGGTGACATTCTATTAAACTGTGCAACTCTCATTCCCAAACTCGTATTTTAGTAGTTTTAAAAAATCACCTGTTTTCTGGTGTGCATTCTCGCATGCGAGTTATGTTTATGTCTAAAAACTCAGATGCTATTACATTTGCAGAGTTGTGGGACAAACTTGCACCTTAAAAATTGCTACCGCTGCGCTAAGCACAGGTTACTGGGGGTCATTCCGAGTTGGTCGTAGCTGTGCTAAATTTAGCACAGCTACGATCATTCACACTGACATGCGGGGGGACGCCCAGTACAGGGCTATCCCGCCCCGCATGTCAGTGCCGCCACTCCCCCGCAGAAGTGCAAAGGCATCGCACAGCGGCGATGCCTTTGCACTTCAAGAGTAGCTCCCGACCAGCGCAGCTTTAGCGTGCTGGCCAGGAGCTACTCATCCCTTCCCGGCCCGCAGTGGCTGCGTTTGACATCATGCAACTGCAATGGCCCGCCCCCCGTTTGGTCCGGCCATGCCTGCGTTGGCCGGACTGCACCCACAAAATGGCAGCCAAACGCCGCCCCCTCCCGCCCAGCGATCGCCTCTGCCTGTCAATCAGGCAGAGGCAATCGCATCCCTACTACGGCCTTCGGTCGTCTGGCATGCGCCGGTGCACTACGGTGCTGACGCATGCGCAGTAGGGACCCGTTCACTCTGTGCGTTAAAAAGCAGCGAGTGAACGGGTCAGAATGACCGCCACTGTTTCCAATAGTAGTCCATGTGGATGGTAAAGTCTGAAAAAGTTAAAGAAAAAAAAACTGTTGTAGAATATAAGGAAGGTACAGCAAGTGGGAATACAGGGCCATTGTAACTGGGCAGACAGGTGTGATAAATGTGGTACAAGGAGCTTGGTTTTTGTTTTTTTAAATTACACGTACCCTTTTTTTTCCTAAATATTCCCATTATTTTGAATACAGGTCACATACAATATATTTATAAAATCCCTCGAACTATATCCTGCCGGTGATGAGAACATCACAATAAATTAAACAGTATATTATGAGTATGTTTATACATTTTTATAATTAGATTTTCCAAGTTACAAATAAAACATCATTCATGATTTTGAAATCATCTGTATTGTGTAAAATCAATAAGCAATAGCAGGCAGACTTTGCCCGTCACCTTGATTTGCAGTCTGAAGTTTCCACTTTGCTTTTTAGTATCAGAACCTCATTTTCTTTGACCATTGTGGTTAAGAGAACAGCAGTGATGGATCAGCCCTAGGATGGCTTGTTACTCTAAAAGGCAGAAACAACAAGAATAGGATAAGTGCTTGTGTTTCAGATACATCTTCCCGTCGTTCCTGCCTGAAATGTAATTTCATTTGCTACAAACTTTCAACTGGAAATATGAAGCAAATATTGGAAAAACTAACTGACCAGTAACTGATATCTAATCCTCTCTATAGACGTCGTAGCTGTTTGTGTGTGTGTAACCCCTTACTAATGGATAGTACAAGCATTATCACAGAGATAGGCGCCCAAAAGCCTTCCGCAGAGGTAGGTCCTACTAGCCTCCCTTCACAGTGTATGTGCTCCACAATGGCTTCTTACACTTACTGGTTTGTAGTGCCTTCTTGCCCAACAGCACCTAATAAAACTAAAAGTTCGTAAAAACTGAAAACATAAAGCATGAAGAGAAAATGGGGAGATGGGAGGGAGGAGGGAGGGAAAAACACCACCCAGCAAGATGGATGCCGGACTCAAGTTGCCCTCGGGATGTCTCTCCTATGTTGAAACACCCACTCAGCTGTGAACTGAATTTGTTGCTGAGATGTGTGTGATAGTGAATCACGCGTAGTTGCCAAAGGATGCATACACTTGGCTATGTCCACAAAACGGACCTGTGTGCAACTCTTACACACCTTTCAGACCGCATGAGGCGGGTCACACCCAGGATCCTGACATGGGAGCTCCCAGGCATATTGCCGGGTTGGTGACATCAGTGTGGTGACGAGGCGAGGGCGGCGCTTGTAGATCACATGATCTCCAAGCGCTGCCAGTCCACACAGTGTGAATGGGAAACAGGTTGCATCGCACAGTGAGCCTAGTTGAAAACGTGTTCAACCCTGCTCGCTACCTGAGTTGGAATACCGGGACGCTCTCTAGAAGTCCCCGGCTGGGCTCTCTTTCATTGGACACAGCCAGGATCCTAGGAACACACTGACTGGTAGGCAGTAACAGCCTCCACCACGGCTTTAGGCACAGCTACCAGCCTGCTTGCTGCAGGGAAGCCCGGACACAACCACCCATATCTGCATGGGCTGCAGTTGCTGTGCTGTTCCCAACACGGATGCTTACCAGTGCAACAGCTTTGCCTAGGGATTTTACACGAGCACACATTCATATTAGGGTTAATTTGTGTTGGGATGCAATTGACCTACCAGTATATTTTTGGATTGTGGGAGGAAACCTGAGTACCCGGAGGAAACTCACGCAAGTACGGGGAGAATATACAAACTCCACACAGATAGAGCCATGGTGGGAATCGTACCCATGACCTCAGTGCTGTGAGGCAGTAATGCTAACCATTACACCATCCGTACTGCCCTATCCATACTACCTGCATCTGCATTGGCAGGTATGCTTCACATTGTCCTATGCTGACCACACTCACTGAGTGACTTTCTGTATTGACACATCACGCGTACGGTTCAGTGTATCACCGTACTTTATCATTTAACCTTCAGGATGTAGCAGTTTAAGGACATCTCAGCACCTATGTGAGACTCGGATTAGTTCTTTCCAGCTCTTATTCTCTGCATGCTCCCACCTTTCGTCATACTCTTCTCCCGATACACCTCTATGGAAAAATTCCTAGAACCTATGTTGATGACCTCTGCGACTGCTGCTTTACCGTCTCAGGACAACACCCCTGTGGTAACTCTTCAGACTCTGATTGCTCGACCTCGTGTTCTGCTTCCCAACACAGGCGCAAAACCAGGGTGAACACTCAAATGCCGAAAATGAAACCTACTGATTTAGTGGCGGTTTTGGGCCCCCTATTGGATGAAAAACTGGCTGCCATCAGAGAAGCTATTGAATCTACTCTATCTCAGCTCAATCACCACTCTAGCTGCTTTGATGAGGCGGAACAGAGGATATCTTCGCTAGAAGATGACCTGCTAACAGCCCAACAAACAATTCAATCCAAACAGTTGGAAATCACCAGCCTCTACGAAAAGCTTGATGATTTGGAAAACCGTAGTATTAGAAATAATCTATGGGTGATCGGCATACCAGAGTCAATTAAAGGTTACGAGTTGCTAGATCTTCTCTCTACGTGGATCCCGAAACAATTAGCCATGGATTTAAAGGGAGTTCCTTTGGTCATCGAGAGGGCTCACAGAGTCGGCCCTGATCAGAAAAACTCCACGTGCCGCCCACGCCCTGTCATTCTGAGAGTCCTGGACTATGCTGATAAAATGAAACTCTTGGAGCATTACCGCAAGACCGCTAGCTTAACCTACAAAGAGGAACGTCTTCTCATCTTTTCAGGATTTCTCCACTCTCGTGGCCAACAAACGCAGAGAATTTGCACCAGTTTGCAAGCACCTGTTTGATGCAAAGATCAAGTTTTTGCTACTCTACCCGACTCGTCTGTGTGTCTTCGTGGATGGCAAACTGCTCTTCTTCGATGACTCGGACGCTGCAAAAGTACATTTCTCATGCCCTGATACTTGACTATAATTACGTTGTTATAGCTTGCTTCTCGTTATTACCTTATATTTCTCTCTGGTTCTTACATGTGAGATATTGAGCATACGTCATATGTATGCAATTAGTTTTGCTCATGTTTACCTGTTACCATTGTTCTCCTTTTTATTGTTTTCCTATTACCCTTGTTATGCCTGCCTGTGCCGAAGACCCCGACCCGCCATGAGATACTCTTTCCCCGCTCGCTTCGATGGGGAGAGACCCTACTGTGAAATTGATGTGCTTTTCCAATAATTTCCTGCCATAGGAGTAGGTTAGCATAGCGACCCCTACTCCCCCATAACCATCTGGTAACAGAGATTCTCAACTTTCCTTATTAAAACTAATATCCTGGACTGTAGTGGGGCTTAACCACCCTGTAAAACTTAATAAAGTTGTCTCCCACATGAAACGTCTGACTCCCTATATTACGTTTCTTCAGGAAACGCACTGGCTAGATGACCCTAGAAATGCTTTGCGAGCCCCCTGGACTGGTGAATGTATTTCTGCACCGTATCATGCTAAGTCTAGATGGGAAGCTACTGTATCCTTTTTCACATTATTTTGCAATACTTTATACGCAGGAAATTAATCGACCCTGAGGGTCTCTTCAATGCTATTAACAACTCAGGGTTGATTATTTCTGACCCTGACACCACCTGCGCTGAATTTATGAGATTTTATAAGTCTCTTT
This sequence comes from Pseudophryne corroboree, assembly GCF_028390025.1. NCBI lineage: Eukaryota > Metazoa > Chordata > Amphibia > Anura > Myobatrachidae > Pseudophryne > Pseudophryne corroboree. The sequence continues at coordinate 57,975,952 of NC_086455.1, forward strand.
ACACTAAAGGCTCAGATGATACCATTGAGAATGATTCTTTTCTTAAGGAAGCTCGCTTACCTACCCTGTCCTAAGATGAGCGAGATTTCCTGGATGACCCTATCACTACAGAGGAGGTCACTAATATTATAAAATCCTTGCCAAATAACAAAAGCCCCCGGGCCGGACAGCTTCGGCGCTGAATTTTACAAAATTCTCGCTGCGGACGTGGCTCCCACTTTAACAAACCTATATAACCACATACTTCTAAACAAACTCCACTTAGATTTAATGGAGCCACAATCATTGTAATTGCAAAACCTGGTAAAGACCGCTCATTGGTTAGTTCTTACAGGCCGATCTCTCTCCTTAACCAGGATTTTAAGATTTTAACTAAATTGATGGCTAATCGCCTATAATCCTGTCTGTCTCATCTTATATCGCCTGCACTGTTGAGGTTTATTAAACAATTAGTTCAGGAAATCAGGGCTGCGATCACTGCAATAACTTGTTCTCACTTAAATAAAATCAAACATAATATCCTTATTAACCTAGATGCTGAGAAAGCGTTTGATAAAATTGCTTGGCTACACCTCACCATGGTCTTGCATCATCAACGCTTTGGGACTAAGTTTTGTGGCTTGATCCAGACCCTATACAATAACTCTATTGCACAGGTGATGGTAAACAACATACCTTCAACCCCCTTTACCCTCGAAAGAGGGACTAGACAAGGCTGCCCCCTCTCTCCCCTTCTCTTTAACCTAGCTGTAGAACCCTTTATACGATATGTCACAAATCTACCTGGGTTCCAGGGCATAAAAATTGGTAATCATGATTTAAAAATAGTGGCTTTCACAGATGATATCCTTCTCCTTACCTCTAGTCCTAAACAATCAGTCCCTATACTGTTTGATGCCATTAATCGATTTTCTTAGTTTGCAGGCTTCTTAATAAATTTTGACAAGTCTGAGGCCTTAGCCCTATTTGGTCAAGTTAAAACGGGATGGGACACCCCCTTCCCGTTCTGCTGGGCACATACCCACATTACCTATTTAGGTGTCCTTCTACCTTCTAACCCCTCACATCTTTATTCTTATAATGTTCAACCTATTCTCACTAAAATAAAAACAGAACTCAGACTTTGGCAAAACCTGCCGCTAAATCTTCTCGTCGTTGTAACCTTGTTAAAATGGCCTGCTTCCCGAAATTGCTGTATGTTTTACAGATGACCCCTAATCTGCTCACGAAATCTGATCTGTCTCTACTTAATTCTCACATCTCTAAGTTCATTTGGTCCAATAAAAGGCCGAGAATAAGCTTCCTTAAACCATCACAGACAGTGTAGAAGGGGGGGGGGGGATCAATCTGCCTAACACTGAGCAATATAACTTAGCGTGCCTTCTTCGTTTTGCCATGGACTGGATTAAAGGCACAAACCTTTTTACTGATTCTGCCTTAGAGACCCAACTATGTGCTCTTTTGTCTCTTGTCTACGTATTGCACGCCCCCACTGCAGACCTAAAGTCACCTCAATTTGATAATTTGCTGTTGACTTCTACTATCAGGGCATGGAGAGCGTCCAGCAGATCTCTCAACCTCCAATATTTCCATTCAGTGTTTCTACCCCTAACCAGTAACCTGGACTTCCAGAAGGGTGGGACTTCGGTACCCTTTACTACCTGGCACTCTGCTGGAATTCTTCACCTCTGCAACCTTCTTTATGCCTCCAATGCACCGCTCACTTTCCTTGAACCTCTGGAAAAATATGGCATTAATCCACAACATAAATTCTCTTATTTTCAGGCTTCCCATTACCTACATTCTGTTTTACCCAAATTACAAAAACAAGATTTTTTAAATCCTATAGATACACTTATACACTCCGGCACCTATTCCATATCGTCCGTATATGCTCGCAAACATACTGAAACTGCCTCTGCTTCTGACTTAACACAATTGGGTAAATGGGCATCACAAATTCCCTCACTGTCCCCTGAAATAATCCTGGACAACTTTGTCTTGTCTCTGAGACTCATTCCAGCAAGCACATATCAGGAAATGACTTATAAGATACTGCATAGAGCGAATATATCGCCCAAAAGAATCCACTTAATGGGCCTCTCAGAAAACGCAAAATGCATTAAGTGTACCGCAACTGAGGCAGACATTATGCATTGCTTTTGGGACTGCGGCAGAGGCGGAACTAGCGCCAGTGCAGGCAGTGCCTTGCACTGGGGCCCGCAACTGTCAAGGGGCCCGCAGCCAGAATGGCATGTAATGAGTCAAACTGACTCATTACATGCCGTTCTGGCTGCCGCTGTGTTCTGCCGCCGCCGAGGAGATGATGCGCGCACCGGCTACAGGGGAGGAGGAGGGGGGATAGAGCCGCAGCAGCGCTGTGTAATTGGTAGAAGCGCTGCTGCTGCTGGCCCTCTCCTTTACCATAGGCTGCCCTCCGCCGCTGTTAATGCTGGGATGCGCATCGCATCCCATTATTCACAGCGGTGGAGGGCAGCCTATGGTAAAGGAGAGGTCCAGCAGCAGCAGTGCTTCTACCAATGACATAGCGCTGCTGCGACTCCCTCCTCCACCCCTCCTCCTCCTTCTTCTCCCCTGCCAGAACAGAAGCTGCACGAGGAGCCTGAGCCAGTGGAAACGGTAAGTATACCTATTCTATCTATCTATCTATCTATCTATCTATCTATCTATCTATCTATCTATCTATCTCTATCCTGTTTGCCGTAATGTGCAAAACATGGGATGCTGTCTGCCGTAATGTATAATAAATGGGACGCTGTCTGCCGTAATATGCAAAAAATGGGACGCTGTCTGCCGTAATGTGTAATAAATGGGACGCTGTCTGCCGTAATGTGCAAAACATGGGACGCTGTCTGCCGTAATGTATAATAAATGGGACGCTGTCTGCCGTAATATGCAAAAATTGGGACGCTGTCTGCCGTAATGCGTAATAAATGGGACGCTGTCTGCCGTAATGTGCAAAAAATGGGACGCTGTCTGCCGTAATGTGTAACAATGGGACGCTGTCTGTTGTAATGTGTAAAAAAGGGACGCTGTGTGCCGTAATGTGTAAAAAGGGGGAGCTGTCTGCCGTAATGTGTAAAAAATGGGACGCTGTCTGCCGTAATATGCAAAAAATGGTACGCTGTCTGCCGTAATGTGTAATAAAAAGGGACGCTGTCTGCCGTAATGTGTAAAAAAGGGGACGCTGTCTGTCGTAATGTGTAAAAAGGGGACGCTGCGTGCCGTAATGTGTAAAAAGAGGACGCTGTCTGCCGTAATGTGTAAAAAAGGGAAGCTGTCTGCCGTAATGTGTAAAAAAGGGGACGCTGTCTGTCGTAATGTGTAAAAAGGGCACACTGTCTGTCGTACAGAGGCGTAACTACCGGCAGTGCAAGCAGTGCACTGCACTGGGGCCCGCCTCTGTCCAGGGGCCCAAGCATGTAATGAGTCAAACTGACTCATTACATGCCGCTGTGCGCTGCGGGCAACCGCTGCCCGCAGCGCACAGCCGCCCGGCGAGGAGAGGAGCAGCGGCACGGACGGGGGAAGGAGGAGGGAACCGGAGGAGGGAGCCGCAGCAGCGCTTTGTTACTGGTGGAGCCGCTGCTGCTGCTGCTCCTCTGCTTCCCTATAGGCTGTCTTCCGAGAACAGCCTATAGGGAAGCAGAGGAGCAGCAGCAGCAGCGCCTCCACCAGTAACAAAGCGCTGCTGCGGCTCCCTCCTCCACCTCCCTCCTCCTCATTCTCTACTACCCGGGAATCGTCGGCTGACGCAGCTGCACCGAGGAGCCTGAGCCGGCAGAGAGGGTAAGTATAATTCTTCTTTCTTTCTTTTTCTTTTTCTTTCTTTCTTTTTTTACTTTCTTTCTTTCTTGGGCCTGCCTGCTGCAATGTGTAAAAATGGAGGACTGCCTGCCGCTATGTATAAAAAGGGGGGACTGCCTGCCGCTATGTGTAAAAAGGGGGGAATGCCTGCCGCTATGTATAAAAAGGGGGGACTGCCTGACGTAATGTGTAAAAAGGGGAATCAGCCTGCCGCAATGTGTAAAAATGGTGGACTGCCTGCCGCTATGTATAAAAAGGGGGGACTGCCTGACGTAATGTGTAAAAAGGGGGTATCAGCCTGCCACAATGTGTAAAAAGGGGTAATCTGCCTGCCGCTATGTGTACAAAGGGGTAATCTGGCTGCCGCAATGTGTACAAAGGGGTAATCTGCCTGCCGCTATGTGTACAAAGGGGTAATCTGCCTGCCGCAATGTGTAAAAAGGGGTAATCTGCCTGCCGCAATGTGTAAAAAGGGGTAATCTGCCTGCCGCTATGTGTACAAAGGGGTAATCTGCCTGCCGCAATGTGTACAAAGGGGTAATCTGCCTGCCGCTATGTGTACAAAGGGGTAATCTGCCTGCCGCAATGTGTAAAAAGGGGTAATCTGCCAGCCGCAATGTGTAAAAAGGGGTAATCTGCCTGCCGCTATGTGTACAAAGGGGTAATCTGCCTGCCGCAATGTGTACAAAGGGGTAATCTGCCTGCCGCAATGTGTAAAAATGGGGAATCTGCCTGCCGTAATGTGTAAAAAGGGCACGCTGTCTGCCGTTATGTGTAAAAAGGGCACGCTGTCTGCCGTTATGTGTAAAAAGTGCACGCTGTCTGCTGTAATGTGTAAAAAGAGGAATCTGTTCGCTGTAAGGTGTAAAAGGGTCTCTACCTGGTGTAGTGGTGCTACTGTGCGACATAATTTGAATAATGGAGACTACTGTGTTGGTATTATTTTGTGGCCACACCCCTTCCCCACGAAGCCACGCCACTATGTATTTTTGCGCACGCCTACGGCGCGCACTGCACCTGTTTTGCATGCAGGGGTGGGGCTCCGATGCCGTTTCTTGCACACAGTGCTAAAATGTCTAGTTACGGCACTGTTGCTAGGTATCCATTTCTCTGGCCCTGAGCAGGTCCCCCTCACCAGATCCTCTCCAGGGGTGAGGGGGTGGACTTGGATGGGATGTGTGTGTGTGGGGATATGTGTGTGGGGGGGGGGGCCCAAAGCATTTTGTCGCACCTGGGCCCACCGCTCGCTTGTTCCGCCACTGCTGTCGTAATGTGTAAAAAGGGGACGCTGTCTGCCGTAATGTGTAAAAAGGGGGACGCTGTCTGCCATAATGTGTAAAAGAGGGGAAGCTGTCCGCCATAATGTGTAAAAGGGTCTCTACCTGGTGTAGTGGTACTACCGTGCGGCGTAATTTGAATAATGGAGACTACTGTGCACCGTTATATGAATTGGTATTATTTTGTGGCCACACCCCTTCCCCACAAAGCCACACCCCTATTTTTTGCGCACGGCTGCTGCGCACACTACCCCTGTTTTACATAGAGGGGTGGGGCTCCGATGCCATTTCTTGCACACAGCACTAAAATGACTAATTACGGCACTGATGCTAGGTATCCATTTCTCTGGCCCTGAGCAGGTCCCCCTCACCAGATCCTCTCCAGGGGTGAGGTGGTGGACTTAGATGGGGGGGGGGCCCAAAGCATTTTGTCGCACATGGGCCCACCGCTCGCTAGTTCCGCCACTGGACTGCGGTCATATTCAACTGTTTTGGAATGAGTTGTGGAGATATAGCACCACGACACTGGGCATCCCGTTTCACTGCACTGCAGCTTGGGCGCTTTTTGGATACTTAACCGACCAACCAAACATCCCTAAACATGACAAAAAACTGATAGCTCTTCTATCAGCTGTGGGTCGGAACGCAATACTCCAACAATGGATACATGAAGCAGTCCCGACTGTACCTATGGCAACTTCTGGGCTATTATTTTTATTTACCATGGACTGGTTGGAGACATCACTAAACAAAGAAAAGCTGACAAATTTATTCACAACCTGCCTCTTTCCACCAAATTAGCACTTAGGCACTGTTTCCATCTTAGTACATGGTACTCCTACCAACTTCTAGAGGACAGACCTCCCATTTCCCTTTAACGTCAATCACACACTCATTCGACATGATCTCACATCCTCTCCAGCCCCCCCCTCCTTTCTACATTTCTACATATTTTTTTATTTTCTTTTTCTCTTCTCTTCTTTTCTGTGTCTCCTTTGAATCTCCTTCCTCTGCGCTGCTCAGCTGGATGTGTCCGTAGATGGGTCGATGGCTTCTAGGTCTAGGTAGGCAATGTTTTTGTTTATTCATGTTTGTATATGTGTTTATGTTTCTGATTATATCTATGTCCTTACTTATGCATATGCTTGGTTTTTCACCTGTACTCCAAGTTCCCGTATTTTGATACTTTTCACTTTTGATGTATATTGGCATTTGTTGTCATATCTACGGTTGGATTGCTAGTTCATCTACCTGCTGATATCGGACTATTTATACCAGTTATGACTACTATCCAGCTTGCTACCAGCTTGTTTGCTTCTTTTGTTTCTTTGTTATATACTGAAAAATTGTGGGGGTTCATTTGTTTCTTTTTTTTTGTATGACTGATGTCAACTCTAATGTGTCCCACATACCTCATTGTATGATTATTGACTCAAGCTATATTTTACAATACTGTTGTACATCACTGTATGCTTTGAACCTCAATAAAATATATATTGGGGGGGGGGGGGGGGGAAGAATCTTCACCATCTGTACCAGTAGTCAGGCACACTTATGCAAATGATAATTTGAACAGCAGAGAAGAATTTCTCAGGCTCCCCCTCATTTCAAAGAAGGGACTCTTTTTTTTAAAATGAGGGTTTTATTAAGGGTGCCAAGATGACAGAGATACAGTAGGGCACTTTTAATGCTTTCACACATAGGTCTGTTTCTGTCTTTTAAAAATGCATGCAATGTTTTGCCTGGAAGGGGCGAAGTTAAGTGACATCATCACATTCACAGTTCAATGACACCATCAAGTCTCAGCCCCTCTGAGTCTGAGTGTTAGCAACTATGGGAGTCATTCCGAGTTGATCGCTCGCTAGCAACTTTTTGCAGTGCTGCGATCAGATAGTCGCCGCCTTTAGGGGAGTGTATTTTCACTTTGCAAGTGTGCGAACGCTTGTGCAGCCGAGCTCTGCAAAAAACATTTTGTGCAGTTTCTGAGTAGGTCTGAACTTACTCAGCCCTTGTGATTACTTCAGCCTTTTTGGTCTCGGGAATTGACGTCAGCAGAGCCGGCCCTAACCAATATGATGCCCTAGGCAAGATTTTGGCTGGTGCCCCGTAGCACCACCGTTGGTTCCACCTCTGACCTTGCACCTCTTTCCCAGCACCATCACCCCTCACCCATAGCAGTCCTTATTTTGGTGTTTGTACCCTATATTTTAAATAGGAACAGTTCGCACATTTGGCGCACAGCCCAAAAAGGAGTGTGTTTTTGCTGGCAAGGGGCATGGCCACACAATAGTAGCCCCAATTCCAATTACACCACACAGTACTGCAACTTTATTCACATTTGATCATGCGATAGTGTCCATAATTCATATTACATCCCACAGTAGTATCACTTTACCTAATAAACTTTACTCCTCACAGTACAGCCCCTTATTCACATTACATCAAACTGAATTGATCCTTATTCACATTACACCATACCATATTGCTCTTTATTCACATTAGACGACACAGTAGTGCCCTTTCTATATGCAACGCCACATAGTAGAGCACCTTATACACATAATGCCACACATTAGTAATGCACTTATACACATAATACCACATAGTAATGCCCCTTACACATGACACACATTATTAATGTCCTTATAAACATAATGCGCCTTATACATTATGACAACCTTTATTAATGCCCTTATACACATAATGTCTCTTACACATATGCCGCACATTATTAATGCCCTTATACACATAATGACACACATAGTGCCCCTTACACATATGTTGCACATTATTAATGCATTTTTACATGACACACATAATGCCTCTTACACATATTCCAAACACTACTGCACAACCAACTCACTCTCACACACACACACACACACACACACACACACACACACGCACGGACACACACACACACACACACACCACTAACACTGCCACTAACACTGTGATCTCTGCTTGGATACAGATGTGTCTCCATAAATCTGTCCTCAATGCGTACGTCGGGCACATTTTTTTTTATGAAAATGCATCTTATTTGCATTGCTATGTGGCTAGGATGCACAAGCAGCTTCTGCTGATTAAAATGATATGCAGCATGCCTATATACTGTGTGAGACTGTGGCTGTATCTGCATATGAAATGTTACACACAGAATATAGGCATGCCGCATATCGGGGGTAATTCTGAGTTGATCGCAGCAGCAAGAAAGTTAGCAATTGTGCAAAACCATGTGCACTGCAGGTGTGGCAGATATAACATTTGCAGAGAGAGTTAGATATGGGTGGGTTATTTTATTTCTGTGCAGGGTCATTACTGGCTGCTTTATTTTTACACTGCAAATTAGATTACAGATTGAACACACCACACCCAAATCTAACTCTATCTGCAAATGTTATATCTGCCCCCCCCCTGCAGTGCACATGGTTTTGCCCAATTGCTAAAAAATTTCCTGCTGCGATCAACTTGGAATTACCCCCATCATTTTAATCAGCAGAAGCTGCTGATGCCCCTAGGCATATCAAATGCCCTAGGCAATTGCCTAGTTTGCCTATGCCTATGGCCGGCTCTGGACGTCAGGCACCCGCCCTGCAAACGCTTGGACACGCCTGCGTTTTCCCAAACACTCCCAGAAAACGGTCAGTTGACACCCATAAACGCCTTCTTCCTGTCAATCTCCTTGCAATCGGCTGTGCGAATGGATTCTTCGTTAAATACATTACTCAGCAACGATCCGCTTTGTACCCGAGGAACGCGCCTGCGCATTGTGATGCATACGTATGCACAGTAGTGACCTGAGTGCTGCGCTCCAAAAAACGGCAGCGTGCGAACAGGTCGGAATGACCCCCTATAAGAGGGAATCAGCACCTGTAGTGCTTGGGATTCAGCACCTGTAGTGCTTGGGATGAGTCCCACTCATCCTTAGCAGCAAATGGGTTAAAAATAGAATCTGTGATTGAATATATTTAGAGTTGATGCATCAGAAATAACCAGTAGCAATCAATACTTTACAAGAACAAATGTTGGTATATAGTAATAGCTTTTTTAGATCAGGAAATTCTCCGTGTATGGTGCATTTATCATCTGTCTGATAGCTTAATAGAGCATACAGAAGGCACTACTGTCTTGTAACTTTATTCCTTCATACTTATGTGATCACTGGAGAAGTTATGATGCACGGAAATCCATTAGGTAGGCTAGAAGAGATGTTCTTCTCATTCTCTTCAAACACCGCCCACCCCTCTCCAAAAAAAGTGAAGAGGCTGCTGATGTGAAGGTAATAACGCAGAAATGTGTCCCTGCGGAGTAATGTAGTGTACGCTCTAATGTAATGTGCTGTACAGCAAAATAAAAACTCAGAGGTGTGTACATGTGGTGGAGGATAATGAGGCATTGTAAAACAATGATATGATCGAGAAAACTTTATAGTTTGAGTGACAGATTCAAACAATTTGCCTAAAGTACGTAAAACTAATTCTATCTGTTTTGCTACAGTACATGATGAATTGTATTGCTGGCACATCCTTAAACTTTAAAATCAGATGTTACAGGGCAATGTACTATACTACATTAATGTGGATAGTTTCTTCTGTTACACATTTATGTTTTAAACTACTACTACAGGTTGAGTATCCCTTATCCAAAACGCTTGGGACCAGAGGTATTTTGGATATCGGATTTTTCCGTATTTTGGAATAATTGCATACCATAATGAGATATCATGGTGATGGGACCCAAGTCTAAGCACAGAATGCGTTTATGTTTCATATACACCTTATACACACAGCCTGAAGGTCATTTTAGCCAATATTTTTTTATAACTTTGTGCATTAAACAAAGTGTGTTTTTATTCACACAATTCAGTTATGTGTCATATACACCTTATACACACAGCCTGAAGGCCATTTAATACAATATTTTTAATAACTTTGAGTATTAAACAAAGTTTGTGTACATTGAGCCATCAAAAAACAAAAGTTTCACTAACTCACTCTCACTCAAAAAAGTCCGTATTTCGGAATATTCCGTATTTCGGAATATTTGGATATGGGATACTCAACCTGTATATGCTTATGTTCTTGTATTTCAATTACAACTACTTCTAAAGTTAGTGCTTGCAGGTTAAATTAATGAGTAGTTTAGAAGGGTTAGGATTGATTTGCCGGCGTTTGGGATGCTGGCAGTGAGAATACCGACCACGGCTTCCCGATGGTTAGAATCCCAACAGAAGGTAAGTATACTTACCTTCCCCTGACCCCCCCCTAACCCTCCCTAAATGTAACTCCCTATCCCCCCCACAGCCTAACCTCAACCCTCCCTGTTATCGCCTAAACCTAACCCCCCCTTCCTGCAGCCTAACACCCCCCCTTCCCCGGCAGCTTATCCTTAACCCTCCCTGGGGGGTGGCTAAACCTAAGCCCCCACCCCCACAGCCTAAACCTAACACCCCCAGGATGCAGTCTAACCCTAATCCTACCCTCGCAGCCTAAACCAAACCTCACCCCCCTATTGGCTTACCTCTCCAGCATGGCGGTGGATGCTCGTCCTGGATCCTGGCTGTCGGGATTCCAGCACCGGGCTGGAGACCAGTGTCGGACTGGGGCATGAAGCACCCACCGAGGGAATGCAGTGGTAGGTGCCCATGTTTAGGGGTGTGGTCATTCTCCAGAGGGGGTGTGTCCAGCCTCCACAAAGGCTTGGCAAACCATTAAAGAGTGCATGGTCTGGGCCCCTTGATATATTTATATAGTGATAATGCTGATTATGATTACCTTATAACCTTCACAATAATGGGTGAGACACAGTACGCAATTGGCGTATGGGGTACCGTAAGGGTACGTATTTAGCGTAGCATACGCTAGGCCGTGATCGAGACGCACATGCGGCACGCTCGATCACAGCTTAATGCGTGGTGTCGAGCACGCTATAGGCGAGCGACAACCGTAATGCTACGCTATCAGCGTAGCGGACGCTCGAGACTACGAGGAGATCACGAGCGGCACAGACGCTCACAAGATGACAATCAGTAAACCTTGAATGTAACACACAGAAAGGATATTCTTAAACTGTAAACCTTGTACTGGAACACTGTAGCGATATAACGCTGCTTAACCTTGTTAACACTAAAGCTGTTTGAGCGATCGAGACGCTCCTATTACTCTCTGCAATGTAATGAACACACAATACCATGCTAAGGATCCAACACCTTTACTAACAAGCTTTTAGTTATATCGAAAAGGGGTAAAACAGTTACAAGTCATACACTACATACTAACATATAATTCTAACAATATCTAGACATAAATATACAATAACGTTACAATCTTAAACTAAACAGGGAGAGAGAGAGAATGTGGCCAATACAAACAAAGAGCGAGATAATCACAGAGAATTACTTACACACACACTGGGAACGATCGCAGCGCAGCCTGGTACCAGCCCCGAGTTTGTCAATATGAAAACCGTTTGTGGAGAGAGTGGGAGAGCTGTTCAGGCTGGCTGATCTTATATACACTGGGTACAGTATACTACAAAGGGACCTACAATCTCATTGTTCATTGGACACAGGAATGTCTCCTCGCATCATATCAAAAGGTCATAGGTTAGTTTGAACAGGTGGGCTGTGACTATTTTAAACAGCTCAGGTGGGTGGGAATCTCCGGATTCCCGCCGCATGGATAATGGACTGCAAATATATAATATGTCCAGAAACTACTAATGGCCATAACTACACGCAGGAGCTATTAATCTTTACCTAACCAACACCGGATTATTGCTATTAAAATACTCTTCAGTTAGGTACCAGACACAGCTGTTCAACCTTAATCAGACCCTTTGTACCACGTAAAGAGGGATTCCCAAGTCCGTGAACAAGTCACATTAACCAAACTTACAGTTATCATTAAGGGGAACATTATCTATTAAACGACCTATTTGGTTCTATTATTAAATGATTGAGTCGCCCGCTAGACGCACACAAAGTCTACCGTAAATGCACATACCACGCGCTCGAGCGCATGGCCGAGGCGCCATCACGCGGCTGCGTATATCCACACGCACGGGAGAGAATGTGCACGTGCAGCAGGCACGCGCATGAGGTGCATATATGGCAACGTGCAGCGTGATATTTTTCTGACTTTGACAATCCACCCTTTGGCAGTCACCAATAACTGCCACTTCCTGAAAACAGTTCAAAAAGAGAAAAATATATGTCATGTAAAAATACATTTCTATGATTGGGTAAGGGAGAAAAGAAGAAGGTGGGAAAAAGGTATGACCTAGTGAGATAGTAGAAGCATGTATGTATGAGTCCATGTTTTGAGGGGTCATGTATCATCGTGCCGTACGTGTTTTAAATCAAGCTTCGAGGTATTGCGAAGTATACATTTGAATTCCTTCTTATCCCGTGGTACGGGTCTGTGGATGGGCTGTCAAACTTTACCGAGCTCTTTTCGGCTTTTGGTTGCAACAAAATGGGGGAGCACATTTTAGTTGATGATACATGAATGGGGGGATATGTGAGTGCTGATATCTGTGCCTATATTCCCTATCGACTATGTGTGTCATTACATGAAGGTTGTAGAGATGAAGATAAGAAGCAATTATGGTAAATGCAGTCGTAAACTATGTGAGTTTAATGTACATTTGCCGATTGAGGTCTTGTCTGATGTCTTGTCTCGATGTACATGTTGACTGTAGTCTTCCGATGCTTTTGCTATAATTGCTTGAGCAAAAAGCTTTCTCAATGTCCATAGACTTACAATCTTTGAAGTGTTGGGCTATCGTAAAATTTTAGAGTCACTAGGGAAAATGGGGGTCTATGGCATTGTCCATCAATGGTCTGTGTAAAAGGTTGTCAAATTCTTCTTCCAAGCGGATGTCTTTGTACCTTGGAGGAAAACAAAGGAGAAACGGGTGAAAGAAACAGACCGTGGAATCACATTTTCATCACAACATTGTCTCTATTGTTGGGTAATACATCAAATTAATCGTTGTTAATACAGTGTCCTCGCTTCTTAAACTCATCACTCGGGCACTACGTTTACACTTCGTTAAAACCAGAAACCATCTAAATATCAGACCGACCAATATGATGACACCCAGAATACACAAAAGAAATTTCCCTACATCCATGATAATACCTTGGGCCCATTCTCCTAAACCAGAGAACCAATTTCGTGGGTTCAACCATGACACCCAACTGGTCAGCTCATTACCCACAGCAGCCAGGGTGAGATTGTGCTTCCTTCGGAACTCCCATTTTAATTGTAAAATGTCATCCATCTTTTGGTCTATGACCTCGGCTGGGTCCTCCGTGCTGTTTGTAATGTACGTGCAGCACTTGATTTCATATTGAGTTGCCAGGGTTACACAATACCCGCCTGTCACAGCTGTGAGGTAATTGAGAATCATCCTATGCTGAACCAGTTCCGTTTTGTAGGCTTGTAACTCTTTCCCAGTGTACCTGAATGTGTCGTCATACATTTCGGTGATATTGTCTAATAAATTTGCAAGCGCAGATATATATTTATAATTTATCACTCCTCTAGCGGTGCGAGTGATATCTAACGCGAGTAGGAATTGAATCCCGGTGGATTCATGGATCAGGTAAGAGGCTGAATGCTCTGTTATTTCTATCAGGTGCCGTTTAACGATGTGCTCGTAATGAGTGTGAGTATAAGGAGCTTGGGCACCACGGTGAATATCTTTCATTTTAGGGTGGGATACAGTCATTACCTCAGGCAGTACTTTTCCAATATAACATAACCCTTCTGAGTTTGGGGCAAGCCACTTATATGCCTTCCTCCCGCATATGAAGTATGCATCATCGGGGAGAACATATGGGACGGAGTGTGACATAACCATATTACAAATTTTCCATGTGAACTCTCCTAGCCCTAATTCTTCCATCTGTTTAGTACACGTATCAGTTTGTATGACCTGTGCACAGTATCCTGGTGATACTTCTCCAACTCGCATGATCCTACTTCCTAAGGTGTACCTATACCGAAAGAATTTCCTATGGTCGGCTATCTGGCGTATAAGTTCTGTGTCTATGGGCAATCTGTTGGCTCTATGTGAGAATGTCATGGTTTGATTACTCCATGACACTTTCCAATTTCCCGGCTTTCGGGGATTGGAAATGTTAAAGCACACTAAGGACCTATCCACATGATATTGGTGGAGCTTCAAACTAGGAGGACTAGAGATATTAAACCTCTTGTCCACCGGCCTCCCACCACTTAGCTCAAGTACCTCTCCTACCGTTAAAGGGAATGGAACTAGTCCTGATTTGCTATGGCCTTGAGGTACTTGAGAGCATACCCAACAGTCTGTCTGATTTAACACTTTACCCACTAAGGAGTGATAGTCACTCAATGGATGCCGGTCCATGTGGACATTAAAACTGGACTGACATTTCTTTATGCACCCATCCTCAACTATATTGTCACAATGCCTACAGATGCAGTTCTCTTCAGCTAACAATCCTTCACAATTCCTTCTATTGTCAATGCTACCAGATCGTTTTCTGATACTCGCCTTTACTCGGAGATTATGTTGTTCTTGGAAATCTACGCCTGCATCCTGGTCATCAGAACCCATTCCTGATCCTTTCTCGACCTCCATGGTACTCTCACCGAAACAGACTGCTCTGGTCAACATCATGGTCAACAGGAAAATCCGGATCACAGTCTCTTGGGGCAAGTCCATCTTTGAGGAGTAAAAGGAGAAAAATAAGAAGGGGGAAAGGAAATAGGAGGGAGGTGGGAACTGGAGAAAATAACAAATGGGAAAAAGAAATCTGGCTCGACAAGCTTCCGGTCTTGTTATTCTCAGCGCTCAGGTGTCGTCTCAATCCTCCTTGAACACACTCTAGTGATACAACCTCTACCGTCTGTTCTTTATCACGGGACCTCTCTGGGTCAGTGACCTTTTTACAATGAGACGAATGGACCCAAGTCTCTCTCTCGGCAACCTCAAAGCAGTTGTGCTAGACAATAAGACTTGATATGGTCCTTCCCATCTGTCAATAAGGCAACCTGAGCGTAGAAAATTCGTATCATTACATAATCCCCAGGTTCAATGTCATGACAATTACTGTCTGGCAAATCAGGAATCACCAACTTTAGATTATCATTCTGATTCCTCAATTGCTTACTCATCTTAGCCAAGTACTTTACGGTTACTTCATTGTTACATTTCAAATCATCCTGGGGGTTAATCATAACATGGGGTTGTCGACCAAACAGAATTTCAAAAGGAGACAGATTAAGAGGGGACCTGGGAGTGGTTCTGATGCTGTATAATACGATTGGCAAAGTTTCAGGCCATAACAGTCATTGTTTCAGTCATTACCTTGCTCAATTTATTTTTAACAGTGCTGTTTACTCTTTCCACCTTCGCGCTCGCCTGGGGGCGGTACGGAGTATGCAGCTTACTATTAATTCCCATTAACTTACACATTGTTTGAAAGACTTCACCTGTGAAATGGGTACCCCTATCACTTTCAATTATTCTAGGGATACCGTACCTACACACAAATTCCTGCACAATTTTCTTTGCAGTAAATACAGCGGTATTTGTGGCCGCAGGAAATGCTTCAACCCAATTTGAGAATACATCAATAAAGACCAAAACATATTTTAAATTTCTACAAGGTGGCAATTGTATGAAATCAATTTGTATCACCTGGAAAGGGCCATCTGTTGGAGGGATATGAGATGGCTCTGTCGGTATTGCTTTTCCGATATTCTTCCTCAAGCAGGTGAGACATGTCATCGCTCTCTTACCCGCATGGGAAGAAAATCCTGGGGCGCACCAATAAGCTCTTACTAGCTTACACATCCCTTCTTTAAAACAAAACCACACAGCTTTGACTGTCTAACCACTAATGATTTCAACTGTCAAACCTGTGTAACAATCAAGCGCACTAAAACTAACTCCTTAGATGGGTACCAATTTTAAATGATATATTTGCAGCTCCCAATAGAGTATTCTACCTTACTCCAAACTTGAACACTAAAAACATATACCATATAAGAATATGTATATTACAAGGAAGCGCATATATATAATCTATTTGATTAAAAATTGTAAATATTTTTTATTTAGTATTCAATTTTCTTAATAATGCATGACATAATAAAACCTTAAAACACACCAAATCTGCAGTGCAAAGAAGTCCAGAAACTGTGACTATTACCGTCCAGATAACCATATACCGCTGGAGCTCCAATAAGGATTTTCTTTAAGCACACTAAGTGCTATTTTTGTAACTCCCCGGTGAAAAGCTGGTTATTTTAAAGTGATATCCGTTGTTACTTTGTATCCACTAGCCAGAACAATATACTTTGTAGGAACTGCAAATGTTCACAATGTGCCTGCCGCACAGCAGCTAGTGTCCCCTTTCTCACCCCACCGCCAATGATTATTGCTCACCACAGCCGTACGTTGAAGCCTCAGTGCGGCTAGATCTTAAATGGTTAGTACCGAAGTTCTCTGGCGGGAGCGGCGGTAACAGCAGCGTCCACGGGGGAAGGGTGCACACTTTCAAAGTTGGTTTTAAATGATTCTTCCAAAGTGTTCTCTGGCATAGAGGGATTCTGGACAGCCTGCCGGTGTTTAAAATGGATCCTTAACGCGTTTCTCCGTGCTTCCAATCTCACGGTTTCATCAGAAGGTATTGAGGTGCATTAGATTGTCCGTATTTAAATACCAGGTACCCAATCAATGGAGAGCATTAATTAATTAAACTTTTACAGGTGTGTTGATCTTCTAAACCTGTGTTATCATCTCTCATTAGTTCACACATTAAAAACTATAATAAACTATAACATAAGGCAACAACCTACTTATATTCATTATACAAATATAGAGAACCATTTCGTTTATAGTATATATTCCGTATTATTCATTTATTTATTTGCACAAGAGACATAGGAGTTAATTTTCATTTTAAATCTTTTTAGATGATAACTATCCTTTCTTATAGCTCAAAATAATGTGCAGCCGTGTGGCTCAAGAGGCTGAGGCCTCCACCTGCAACCGGGCAGACCCGGGTTCGAATCACCCTCAGAGCACAGGAAAAAAGATTTTCAATTTATTTCATATTCATTAGATATTTATTTTATATATTAATTATACTTACTAGAATTATCAAAACCAGACGTAACTTGATTCTAAGAAATATCTCGAATATATACACACTTTCTTAACACGATTGTATTTCGTATCTCATATAGATGTAATAATTTTGATTTATTAATACATATAAAAATCTTTATATAAACATAATTGTCACTAAACATATTATTCGGAAGAGAATCAGGCTTATCATACAATAACATAGTCTTATATGATTAATAAATCCCTCAGATATTTATAGTATAAGCCCTTTATAATTTTGATCTATATATACACATACCATATATTCATTTTAGCTTTCCCACATTTTTTGTGTGTGTGTATATATATATAGCACTCTCTCTCTCATGCTCTTAAATGTTATTTTTATTTTTAATCCTTCAGAGAGTATAGACCCAATAATGTTCCCCAGGGGTCTCTTTCTTTATACATTATGCAGTCATATGTCATATTGCTCATTGGGATGTCCTATATATTATTCATCTCAATTGAATCATTCAAACCATTCGGAAACAATGTACCCAGGGAGAAGATCCAAAACGCTTCGCGTTTACATAGAAGATTGAATCTATCCCCCCCTCTTGTTGTACTTTTAACATGTTCCACTCCTTGTATCCTGATCCCTGAAACATTACTATGATGTTTATACTTCACATGTCGCACTAAACTGTGTGTACTAACCCCCCGTCTTATATTGTTTTTATGTTCTAAGCATCTAATGTGTAACATTCTAGTCGTACGGCCTACGTATTGTATGCCACATACACACGTAATTACATATATAACATATGTGGTACGGCAGTTAATATGTTGTTGTATATCAAACGTGGTCCCATTTGAATAGGATGTAATGGTTGTGCTTTTATCTAACATAGTGCTACATGTGGAGCATCCTAGTTTTCTGCATCTATAGTTCCCCTTTTCCGTATGGAGCTTCTGTAGCCATGTACTTTTGTTATTAGGACCATTTTTTATAGATTCATAGTGACTAGGTGCCAAAAAGTTTTTCAAACTCGAAGCCTTTTTAAAGATAACTTGTGGTTTATCTATTAATTCTTTTGATAGGATCTTATCAGTTTTTAAAATAGGATAATTCTTCTGAATAATACGTTTGATCTCTTTTGAACAAGCATTATATTTTGTTATGAATCTAGGTTGACCATCATTAATGGAATCTTTTACATCTTCTTTCTTTTTATAAGTAAGAAGGGACTCTCTATCGCATTTCAAAGCCTCATCAAACGCATGTTCTATGATATCTAAAGGGTAATTCTTTTCTTTAAATGCTTGCGTTAATTCTAAAGCTTGAATTTCAAATTGTTCAATTGTTGAACAATTTCTACGGAGTCTAAGGTACTGGCTTTTTGGTATATTATTGAGCCAGGGGCGGTGGTGACAACTATGATAATTTAAGAAATTATTAGTATCAACCTCTTTTTTAAAAGTGGAGGTATCGATATAATTATTTTCTATTCTGAGGGCGATATCCAAGAAAGTTATTGAAGATTTGTGTACTGTGCTCGTGAAGGATAACCCAAATTCATTATTATTAAGATATGTCAAGAATTCCTCTATCTGATGCACATCCCCATCCCAGATAAAAAACATGTCATCAATATATCTTCCATATAGCACCAGGTTCGCCCCGAATGGACCACCCCAGACATACTTGTCTTCTAGGTGACCCATATAGATGTTAGCTAAACTCGGGGCGAACCTAGTGCCCATTGCCACACCCAATATCTGTAAGTAAAATTTGGTATTAAATGTGAAATAATTGTGAGTCATAATAAATTTGACCGCCTCCAAAATAAACCGTCTTTTGACTATATCCAATGATTTATCCATGCTTAATGTGATTTCAAGTGCCTCAAGCCCCAATTTGTGGGGTATATTGGAGTACAATGACTCCACATCACAAGTCATAAATAGATAACTATTTTTCCATTTTATATCTTTAATTAGATTAATAAAGTGGGTGGAATCTCTAATATATGATCTGCGACTTATAACATGTGGCTGTAAATAATAATCAACAAAGGCAGATAAATTTGAAGTGAGGGACCCTACACCAGATATTATGGGACGCCCAGGAGGTGCATGCAGTGACTTGTGAATTTTTGGGAGGTGATAATATGTGGGAATAACTGGGTGTGTAATAAATAAGAAAAAATACTCAGACTTGGATATCGCCCCCTCATCTAGCGCCACATCCAGGAACTCTTTTAGTTCTTTCTGATATCTGGAGGTGGGGTCAGATTCAAGTGTTTTATAGAACAATGTACTATTCAATTGTCTATAAGCCTCCTTCAAATAATCCTCAGTGTTTTGTACCACTGTCCCCCCGCCTTTATCTGCAACCCTAATAGTAAGTGATTTATCTTTAGTTAGACTATTCATGGCCCTTCTCTCTTGGGAATGTAAATTATCTCGCTTTTTCATTAATGTCTTTGAATTTTGACATAGTGATCTCATGTCATTTAAAGTTATATTAAAAAAGGTCTCAATTCCCCCACTAAGTTGATTAGTGGGATAGAATTCTGATTTCTTTTTAAAGGGGCCTTTCTTATTCTTATCAGCCTCATACAAAGGTATCTCACTAGTCTGACTGTTGTTTTCTTGTTTTAATTCAATAAGAATATTTAAAGGCAATAAATCCGCATCATCCAAAATTATAGGATATCCCTCTTCGCCTTGTTTTTTCAAACATTTAGTAGCGAAGTAGCGTTTTCTACATAAATCTCGAGTATATCGATTAAGCTCTACATAGAGTCCGAATAAATCAGGTTTTTGTGATGGTGCGAATTTAAGACCCTTAGCAATTAGTGCCTTTTCACTTTCACTAAGTACACGTGAAGAAAGATTAAATAGACCTTTATTTCTTAGTTTTTCCTTGCGCTTTTTGATAGATTCCCTTCTTCCTCCTCTTCTTCCTCTGTATCTAGCTCTTTTCTTTTGGGAGAATTGGTTTGTAAGACCTGATATCTGTTCTTGTTTTTCCATATTGGATACAGTCTCTGGTCTAAAAAAGATGTGGAAGTATCTTCCATATGTGGTTCGGTGTTCCTAGGAGTAGTTTTTGGTCAAGCTCCTTGTGTGTATGCCCTTGTCCTATTGTCTGGACTTCTTTTGTGTTTATTATACTGTTGAGATATTTGTCCAGACTCACGTACATATTCTCTCCTTTGTTCTTTCTGCGGAACTGTATTATGATGGAATCGTTCTTTTTCTCTATATGTAATTCTATCCCTAGAGGGAATTTGTTGTCTGTTGTTTCTCGATCTACTGGTAGATCTAAAACTTTCCGAATTTATTCTATGTCTCCTATTATAGGATCTCACTTGGCCCTGTTTGTAGTCTCCTTGATCCCTTGATAATTTTTTATTTTTATTTGTAATAATAGTCTGTTCGAACTCCTCGACTTTACCATTAACGATACGATCAAAGTTCCTAAAGTCAGTTCTAACTTCAAATGGTTGCAATAATTTTTGTATATTTTCGATTTCTATAGAGATGGCCTTAACTTTGTCATCTCTATATGAAATTAATAACTCCATAAGTGCAAAGGAACATGTATCAAGTATATTATTCCATTTTTCGGTTAATTTGTCATCCTCTTTAAATGAGCATGACTTGAATATCCTTAACCCTCTGGGTATCATCTTTTCTTTTACATATCTCGTCAATAGCATTTTATCTAACCAGTGCCGAGTTTCGGCCTTTAGTAGATTTTCTAATCTGCTGAATAATTGATGCATATCCAGGGGGTTAATTTGATCATCCTCTCCCACATTTTCTTTATTTATTAATTCATTCAAAATCAAGTTACGTCTGGTATTTCTCTCTCCTATGTCTCTACGTGTTGCCATAATAACAAGTGCTGCTCAAAACTTAGTAGAAAAAACACCAAAACAAAACCACACAGCTTTGACTGTCTAACCACTAATGATTTCAACTGTCAAACCTGTGTAACAATCAAGCGCACTAAAACTAACTCCTTAGATGGGTACCAATTTTAAATGATATATTTGCAGCTCCCAATAGAGTATTCTACCTTACTCCAAACTTGAACACTAAAAACATATACCATATAAGAATATGTATATTACAAGGAAGCGCATATATATAATCTATTTGATTAAAAATTGTAAATATTTTTTATTTAGTATTCAATTTTCTTAATAATGCATGACATAATAAAACCTTAAAACACACCAAATCTGCAGTGCAAAGAAGTCCAGAAACTGTGACTATTACCGTCCAGATAACCATATACCGCTGGAGCTCCAATAAGGATTTTCTTTAAGCACACTAAGTGCTATTTTTGTAACTCCCCGGTGAAAAGCTGGTTATTTTAAAGTGATATCCGTTGTTACTTTGTATCCACTAGCCAGAACAATATACTTTGTAGGAACTGCAAATGTTCACAATGTGCCTGCCGCACAGCAGCTAGTGTCCCCTTTCTCACCCCACCGCCAATGATTATTGCTCACCACAGCCGTACGTTGAAGCCTCAGTGCGGCTAGATCTTAAATGGTTAGTACCGAAGTTCTCTGGCGGGAGCGGCGGTAACAGCAGCGTCCACGGGGGAAGGGTGCACACTTTCAAAGTTGGTTTTAAATGATTCTTCCAAAGTGTTCTCTGGCATAGAGGGATTCTGGACAGCCTGCCGGTGTTTAAAATGGATCCTTAACGCGTTTCTCCGTGCTTCCAATCTCACGGTTTCATCAGAAGGTATTGAGGTGCATTAGATTGTCCGTATTTAAATACCAGGTACCCAATCAATGGAGAGCATTAATTAATTAAACTTTTACAGGTGTGTTGATCTTCTAAACCTGTGTTATCATCTCTCATTAGTTCACACATTAAAAACTATAATAAACTATAACATAAGGCAACAACCTACTTATATTCATTATACAAATATAGAGAACCATTTCGTTTATAGTATATATTCCGTATTATTCATTTATTTATTTGCACAAGAGACATAGGAGTTAATTTTCATTTTAAATCTTTTTAGATGATAACTATCCTTTCTTATAGCTCAAAATAATGTGCAGCCGTGTGGCTCAAGAGGCTGAGGCCTCCACCTGCAACCGGGCAGACCCAGGTTCGAATCACCCTCAGAGCACAGGAAAAAAGATTTTCAATTTATTTCATATTCATTAGATATTTATTTTATATATTAATTATACTTACTAGAATTATCAAAACCAGACGTAACTTGATTCTAAGAAATATCTCGAATATATACACACTTTCTTAACACGATTGTATTTCGTATCTCATATAGATGTAATAATTTTGATTTATTAATACATATAAAAATCTTTATATAAACATAATTGTCACTAAACATATTATTCGGAAGAGAATCAGGCTTATCATACAATAACATAGTCTTATATGATTAATAAATCCCTCAGATATTTATAGTATAAGCCCTTTATAATTTTGATCTATATATACACATACCATATATTCATTTTAGCTTTCCCACATTTTTTGTGTGTGTGTATATATATATAGCACTCTCTCTCTCATGCTCTTAAATGTTATTTTTATTTTTAATCCTTCAGAGAGTACGGCTGTGGTGAGCAATAATCATTGGCGGTGGGGTGAGAAAGGGGACACTAGCTGCTGTGCGGCAGGCACATTGTGAACATTTGCAGTTCCTACAAAGTATATTGTTCTGGCTAGTGGATACAAAGTAACAACGGATATCACTTTAAAATAACCAGCTTTTCACCGGGGAGTTACAAAAATAGCACTTAGTGTGCTTAAAGAAAATCCTTATTGGAGCTCCAGCGGTATATGGTTATCTGGACGGTAATAGTCACAGTTTCTGGACTTCTTTGCACTGCAGATTTGGTGTGTTTTAAGGTTTTATTATGTCATGCATTATTAAGAAAATTGAATACTAAATAAAAAATATTTACAATTTTTAATCAAATAGATTATATATATGCGCTTCCTTGTAATATACATATTCTTATATGGTATATGTTTTTAACATCCCTTCTTTGCCTAGATGAGTCAGCCCATGTGCTGCTTCCGCTAGACTTGGAAGGTATGCTCTGGGTGCCATTGGTTTACCATGTCCATCTGTCCAGAGTCCTGAGGACTCCTGGTCATATCCTTTTGACTTCCAAACTGCCTTTGCCTGTGGAGAACACAAATTTTGCATTTCACACAATTTCTGTGTGTTTACAGTATTAAATACCATCAGTCGTGTACTATCTGTTTGTATGGGGTTACTAGCTGCTGATTTAGCAGCTTCGTCTGCTCGGCTGTTACCAAGTGATACCGGGTCTTGGCTATATGTGTGAGCTTTACACTTGATAACAGCCACTCTGTCGGGTTCCTGTATCGCTGTTAGAAGTCTTTTGATGTGGGCTGCATGCGCTACGGGTGTGCCAGCTGCCGTCATGAAATTTCTGAGGCGCCATAGGGCTCCGAAATCATGGACTACTCTGAATGCGTACCTAGAATCTGTGTAAATATTGGCTGACTTGCCCTTAGCTAATTCACATGCTCTGGTCAGGGCAACCAGTTCAGCAACTTGTGCTGAGTGAGGTGGGCCTAGCGGTTCTGCTTCTATGGTACCTTGGTCATCTACGACTGCGTATCCAGTACACAAGTCTCCCGAGTCCGTCTGTCTGTGACAACTACCGTCAGTGTAGAAGGTAAAATCTACATCTTCCAGTGGGTTGTCACTGATGTCAGGCCTTGCCGTGAAATTTTGGGTCAAATATTCCATACAATCATGTGTGTCATCCTCTGTATTAAATCCTCCTTCACCACTATTCTCATCCTCCACCCTTTGTGCCTGTCCAGGCACACCTAGGAGATACGTTGCAGGATTTAATGCGCTGCATCTCCTTATGGTGATGTTTACGGGGGCCATCAGTGCCAATTCCCATCTTGTAAACCGCGCTGATGAGACGTGTCTGGTTTGGGCAGAATTTAGTAAGGCTGACACTGCATGTGGTGTATGGATTGTGAGGTTGTGTCCTAGCACTACATCTTCGCTTTTTGTAACTAGCAATGCTATCGCTGCAACGCTTCGCAAGCATGTGGGGAGGGATCGCGCTACCGTATCTAGCTGAGCGCTGTAGTAGGCTACCGGCCTGCTGGCATCACCATGCTTCTGGGTTAGGACACCTGCTGCGCAACCAGCACTCTCTGTTCCGTACAGCTCCAAGGGTTTCCCATAGTCAGGCATACCTAATGCCGGTGCCTGTGTTAGGCACTGTTTTAGTCTTTCAAATGCCATCTCGGATTCGTCCGTGTGCGAGATCCGATCAGGTTTACTTGAGGAGACCATCTACTGCAAAAGTAGGGCTAGTATGGAAAAACCTGGGATCCAGTTACGGCAATACCCACACATTCCTAAAAACGTTCTAATCTGTTGCTGGGTTTTTGGCAGGGTCATGTCACGAATTGCTTGAATTCTATCAGCGGTAAGGTGTCTCAGTCCTTGTGTTAGACAGTGTCCCAAATACTTCACACGAGTCTGGCATAATTGTAACTTGTCTTTGGAAACCTTGTGTCCTGTGTCTGAAAGATGAGACAGGAGCTGTTTCGTATCTCTCAGGGACGCTTCCAATGAATCTGAACACAGTAGTAAATCGTCCACGTACTGTATCAATACTGATCCACTCACTGGTTGGAAAGACTGTAAACAATCATGCAGGGCTTGTGAGAAAATACTTGGACTGTCTATGAAACCTTGGGGTAAGCGAGTCCATGTATATTGAACTCCTCTGTAAGTAAATGCAAATAAGTATTGGCTGTCAGGGTGTAGAGGTACCGAGAAGAAAGCGGAGCAGAGGTCAATCACAGTGAAAAATTTGGCAGTGGGAGGGATTTGCATTAGGATGACAGCTGGATTTGGCACTACGGGGAATTGACTCTCAACTATTTTGTTGATCCCTCTTAGATCCTGCACTAATCGGTAGCCCCTCCCCCCACTCTTTTTAACAGGGAAGATGGGACTATTTGCAGTGCTGGACGTCCTTACCAGAATGCCCTGTTGTAGCAAGCGCTCTATTACAGGGTAAACTCCTAACTCCACCTCTGGCTTCAGAGGATATTGTGGGATTTTTGGAGCTATCCTACCATCTTTTACTTGCACAACTACTGGGGCTACATTTGCCATCAATCCAGTGTCTTGTCCATCTTTGGTCCAAAGTGACTCCAGTATCTGGGAAATCATTTCTTCTACCTTGGACGGACACCTATTTACAATAACAGTGTGTGACATTAATCTTGTTGGGGAGTCTAGCATATCTTGCGTTTCCTGAGCGTGGTTTTCGGGTATGTCCAAGAACACACCTTCAGGAGTACAGTATATGACGCATCCCATTTTGCACAGTAAATCTCTCCCTAAGAGATTAGTCGGAGCCGATGCAGCCAGCAGGAAAGAATGCTTGGTATGCAAAGGCCCTATCGTAATCTCTGCGGGTTTGCTTAAAGGGTAGTGCTGTACTACTCCTGTTACTCCCATGGCTGGAATTGTTTTACCAGTGGTTCTCATGCCCACGGTCGAATTTATCACTGACTTGGCCGCCCCCGTATCTACAAGGAAATTTAGAGATTTACCAGCTACATCAATTGTGACCTCGGGTTCACTTCCAAGGTTTGCAATTAATTTCACTGGCTGTAGATTACAGGTGTGGCCTCGCCCCTATGGTGCGTGGTGGCCTCCCTGTATTGCGCTGGCAGCTATTACCTGTGAAGGGGGTAAATGGGATCTATCAGTGACTTGCCAGTCTCTTTTTGGGGGATACCTTTTTGTTTCCCCTGCGTGTGGCTCATAACTCCGTCTCTGCGGTCCTTGCTCCCAATTTCGTGTGTCATGTCATTGTCTAGGGGGTTGGTATGATCTTTGTGCATTCTTTGATTTACAGTCTCGTGCAAAATGTCCCTCTTTATGACAGTAATAACAAGTTATCACATTTGACTTACCCATAGGGGTCGGAGATTTATACAAAGATGGCCTTGTGGTCAGGGCCTGTATACTTACAGCCATTAACTTATCACTTTGTGACTCCCTGTGTCTGGTGATATTCCGTTCATGATCAACAGCGGCCTCTCTCAAAGTAGCCACCGACAGACCTCGCCAACATGGTTGGGTGGTCTGTACCCTTGTCTTTAATACTTCTTTTAAACCTTCCATTAACACAGATACTGCTACTGCTCTATGATTTACATTTGTCGAAATATCTTCTATGCCTGTATACTTAGCCATTTCCTGTAGTGCCCGATGAAAATAATCAGCAGCTGTTTCTCCCTCTTTTTGTTTGATGGTAAAAATGTTATTCCATTTGGCAACAGCTGGAAAATACTCTTTTAACTGTAAATTTATTCTCTTTACATTATCTTGGTTGTACACATCCGTAAGGGGTACATCTTCATCTAATTTACAGTCAGCTAAAAATCTTGCTGAGTCGACATTGGAGGGTAAACATGCCCTCAGCAATATCTGCCAGTCTTTGTTATTGGGCTCTACAGTATTTCCTAGATCTCTAATGTATTTCTGACTAGCAGCTAGATCTTTCCTAGGATCAGGGAATTCAGACACCATTGTTCTTAATTCCATTCGGGAAAAGGGGCAGTGCATGGCGATGTTTCTGACAGGAGTGATTCCTGAAGTGTCAGTTTTCCAATTTGGCACTGCTATTACCCTAACGGGATTAAGTCCAATAACATCCTTCTGAGTAGATTCTACAATATGTGGTGAAATGGTTTCAGCATAGTGTATGGTGCCGTACTTACCGGATGATACGACCTCACCTGTCCCTCCGCTAGGGGGCTTTGACGCTAATCTTACGGGTTGGGCCGTGCCCACGGTTGTTTCTGCTATGGTGGCTGCTAGAGAGAGTGCCGATATTGTTGTTGGCTCATCC
This sequence comes from Pseudophryne corroboree, assembly GCF_028390025.1. NCBI lineage: Eukaryota > Metazoa > Chordata > Amphibia > Anura > Myobatrachidae > Pseudophryne > Pseudophryne corroboree. Next base: position 58,003,121 of record NC_086455.1, read on the forward strand.
TCTTGATCACACTCCTGGGGAAAGTTTAAAACAGGGTACAGCTTGCACGGGTTAGTATTTGCATCGATAATCTTAGTCACATTATTCTTAACATTTATACAGTTACTAAGTGCATGTTTATCATTCACCAGTGTGCCATTCTCTGTGACCACCTGCTCTCCTGTTATGTATGGTGGCGGTGGCGCCGTGGCTATCAGTTTCTTGATAGGGTTAGATCCAGCCGCCTGAGCCAATCCTCTCTGTATTTCACCCTCCTGCTGCCATAACTGTAAATAGTCATAATGTTTGATTCGTCTCTTTGCAGATTTAATGAGACATATCCTTCTCCTTAGATTTTTCAACACATCTGGGCTAAAACTGCCTACCCGTGGGAACTTTTCCCCATCGTGCACAGTCATTCTTTTCTATTCATCACACAAAACCTCTGTGTGTGATCCGTATTTCTCACACATTACATACCTTGCCGACCCGATTGGTCGGTTTATTAAGTCAACCCGAACCGAGGTTGATCGCCCCCTACCTGAACAACTGGCCCCCATCCTTGCAGGTGTTGCTTTCACTACCTCTGACCTTCAAATCAAGGTCTTCAGCGAACCCTTACAAAACCAAGATGTCCTGGACAGGCCGGCGGCGAAGTTTACCGAGTACTCCACTCACTCGCCCACGTCGACCAATACGCCCACACACTGCCTTAGCGCTGGCGTACTCAACCTAGGGCCCCTGCGACCTGAACCTCTATTTACTGGAACATGTGGGTGTGATCCGAAGAGCAATTAACCCTTTCCAGTAACTATTGGTTGTTGGATAGTTCCCAAGTGACTAGCGAACTTCCCTTAAAATAAAAAAAAAATTACACAAATCACGTTAGGATGTACAAATAGCGTTTATGACCCCTCTAGCGTACGCAAATGGTACTGGGTCAAGTTACTAACTAATGCACACAATTACGTGCGGTACAATCGTTCTGCACATAAGCAACTAATCTTATGTGCGGAGCGACCAGTGGAATCGAAAATTGTGGCTGCGAATTCCTTCAGCCTGAGCTTAATGGCCTATATGGGTTCCGCACCAACCCTTACTGGTGTTGTGCTACTCTTTATCTATAGCGGACTTCTTAGTCTGCTGTACCTGGACCTCCTGGTCTGTCTGGACCTCCTGGTCTGTGCTACAGTAGACCTCCTGGTCTGCTATACTCTAATGCTCTTTTTTTTTAATGTTTAACAAGGGATGCCTCCCAAGCCACCATGCAGTCACTTACACGTATGTACCTTCACGAGAACTCGATTTCCTTTGGTTCAACCCCAAAAATTAGAAACTTATATATATATGTATATACACACTCTTTCACCTCATATACACTTTACTTTCGTTTCTGCGCAGAAATCCCTTTCATTCAGTAACACAGTCTAGTCCAGATGGGTTGCAAATTAGAGAAGGATCTATTAGCTTAAAATTTTGGACACTGAAATTGACTTGCGCTATTATCGCGTTGCCTCCTTTTCGCCTATTTAAAATAATACTATCGTCTGATTTGCATTATGTGGGCGTACCCAGATGCTCCGTTGCGTAATATACGCTCCGTGTGTCGACCCTTGCGTCGCGTACACTCGTTCTGCCCCTTGTTAGAGACACGTGTACACAGGCCAGACATGTCCGCAGTAACACAAATAACATGTTTATCAATGTAAATGATATTTAGCTATAATCATTTACCGAACACCACACAGATTCCACTGTATCAACCTTTAACTAGGCCAGGCTGTGTGCGTGTTTTTATAATTACTCCTTTAAGTATTAATTTTTAACTTTTAACTACCAATAGCAACAAATCTTTCTCAGCACGTTATCAATTGTGAAATGGCAAACAGGAAGGTGATATGTGAAAATACACAAATGAAAAGAGATACAGTTGTGTGTGTGCGTGCGTGTGTACGCAAAACAGAAATAGCGTATTGTTCTTACCTCCGGTTCCGGATCCCACCAGCACTCCTTCAATCTAGCGAAACAGACGCTTATCTAGTCAGCACTACTGTATCCCGATACGAAGGGATACTGCCTTCCCGCCCTTGCTGACGGATAACGTTTGTTTTCGCTAGTGCGGATATGTGGAGGACGGACGAGCCGCCAATTGATAATGCTGATTATGATTACCTTATAACCTTCACAATAATGGGTAAGAGACACAGTACGCAATTGGCGTATGGGGTACCGTAAGGGTACGTATTTAGCGTAGCATACGCTAGGCCGTGATCGAGACGCACATGCGGCACGCTCGATCACAGCTTAATGCGTGGTGTCGAGCACGCTATAGGCGAGCGACAACCGTAATGCTACGCTATCAGCGTAGCGGACGCTCGAGACCACGAGTGGCGCAGACGCTCACAAGATGACAATCAGTAAACCTTGAATGTAACACACAGAAAGGATATTCTTAAACTGTAAACCTTGTACTGGAACACTGTAGCGATATAACGCTGCTTAACCTTGTTAACACTAAAGCTGTTTGAGCGATCGAGACGCTCCTATTACTCTCTGCAATGTAATGAACACACAATACCATGCTAAGGATCCAACACCTTTACTAACAAGCTTTTAGTTATATCGAAAAGGAGTAAAACAGTTACAAGTCATACACTACATACTAACATATAATTCTAACAGAATATCTAGACATAAATATACAATAACGTTACAATCTTAAACTAAACAGGGAGAGAGAGAGAATGTGGCCAATACAAACAAAGAGCGAGATAATCACAGAGAATTACTTACACACACACTGGGAACGATCGCAGTGCAGCCTGGTACCAGCCCCGAGTTTGTCAATATGAAAACCGTTTGTGGAGAGAGTGGGAGAGCTGTTCAGGCTGGCTGATCTTATATACACTGGGTACAGTATACTACAAAGGGACCTACAATCTCATTGTTCATTGGACACATGAATGTCTCCTCGCATCATATCAAAAGGTCATAGGTTAGTTTGAACAGGTGGGCTGTGACTATTTTAAACAGCTCAGGTGGGTGGGAATCTCCGGATTCCCGCCGCATGGATAATGAACTGCAAATATAGAATATGTCCAGAAACTACTAATGGCCATAACTACACGCAGGAGCTATTAATCTTTACCTAACCAACACCGGATTATTGCTATTAAAATACTCTTCAGTTAGGTACCAGACACAACTGTTCAACCTTAATCAGACCCTTTGTACCACGTAAAGAGGGATTCCCAAGTCCGTGAACAAGTCACATTAACCAAACTTACAGTTATCATTAAGGGGAACATTATCTATAAAACGAGCTATTTGGTTCTATTATTAAATGATTGAGTCGCCCGCTAGACGCACACAAAGTCTACCGTAAATGCACATACCACGCGCTCGAGCGCATGGCCGAGGCGCCATCACGCGGCTGCATATATCCACACGCACGGGAGAGAATGTGCACGTGCAGCAGGCACGCGCATGAGGTGCATATATGGCAACGTGCAGCGTGATATTTTTCTGACTTTGACAATAGTAAATACTGCTAGTGCAGGCCTGGCCAACCTGTGGCTCTCCAGATGTTGTGAAACTACACATCCCAGCATGCCCTGCTGCAGATTTAGCATAGCCTAAAAGTAATACTGTGACAGGGCATGCTGGGATTTGTAGTTTCTCAACAGCTGGAGAGCCACCGGGTGGCCAGGATTGTGCTAGTGCATGCATGATAATGACCAGATTAATAACAGCAATGCACTGTAGAAAATATATCATAGTCCTGTGCAGTATAAGGTAACACATGTAATGTATAATTCACCTCGATCCCTAGAGGGGAAGGTGGGGCCCCCCCAGACAGTGGGTCCCACCGGTGGTTCCCCCTGTACCCCTGTGGGCCAGTCCAACACTGCTAGAGTCTGCATTATGAATAGTGTCAGGATTGCAGCGTCCGTATTCTGACTGTCGGGATCCTTACTGGATCCCGTTTAAAATGCATTCTTCTGCACAGATGGGAGGAAACTTATTTCTAGGAATATTTTCCTGAGTGTTGTCTGCAACAAAATAGATGTCTGTGACATAAACATAGCAATGGACACAAAACGATGTAAGCGGAGCTCTGGGGCGACACCCACTGGCCACTCAGGAATCGTTTATTACACTACTCAGCCAATTACAGTTAGATGAATTACCACCAACATTATTTGTTTCTTTTTTTACATTCAGCCAATCAGAAGTGGAGGTTGGGCTGAAATGCCGGAGGTTGCGATGGCGGTGGTTAGAATACTGACCGTGGCATCCTGCTGCTTAGAATCCTAACCACCCACCCACCCCGCAGCCTAACCCTATCCCTCCCCCCACAGCCAAAACCTAAGCCCCCACCCCCTTGCGATTTACCTCTCTGGCATCCCGGGAGTCACTCTATCGGGATCCTAGCTGTCAGGATGCCGGCATCGAAATCTCATTTGGGATGCCAGCACCTACATTCTAATCAGGGTTGGGATCCTGAACACTGGGATCATGACCTGATCCCATAAGTGGCTAAATAGTGTTGGTGACCACCAATATTTCAGCATGAATTTGCACCAGACCTCAGGCACTCACAGTTGTCAGGCGTATGTGTGTTTCTGCGGAGATCTGCATCTGTGCGCAATTGCACAAACATTCTGATGTACATGTTAGACTGCCGCTGTAACTTCCTGTCTCAACTCTCCAATAGCAAGATGGTGCGAGTGTCAAATGTGAGCAAAACCGCATATGCGCATATCCATGCATTTTTTTGGGTGGGCATTCACCATACAAATGGGCAGATTTTACACTACAAAAATGGGCATATGTGTTCTTTGTTATACAATGAATCACATACGTTTTAATTTCACAATTGGCGTAGCTCTGTCTTACCCAGGAATAAAATATATCTGTAAACATAATGGGAGCATCATCATATTAAACTAATAAATACGTTTAACGCTGCATGTTTCTATTACAAGTATCATTAAGTTAATTAGATTTAATCTAAAAGGCATATTACATACTACAAATTGAATTTTGAGGATAGTTGCTAAGTATATAGGCAAAGAGTTAACAGAAGTCTGAGCTTTTTCCGCATAATATATTTCTAGAGGAAAAAAAGTGTCAGCAGGGTCTGAATGTAATAATTCTGCACAGAAGTCAGTCTGCACCTGTTACATGATGTTGTTCTATACCATGCAAAGAAAATAAGGAGCTGCCATGGAAGCATGAATGAGCTGGATCCGGGGGCCCTATTGTAGAGCAATCTGCTAGTGTGACGTCTCCAATAAAAACTCACTTTCATTCGCAGCAGCGTGGGGCTCATTTGAAACGGACAAAAGACATGGAAATTAAATTTGAATGCAGAAATGAACTGTGAAGCAATAATTATAATTGCTGGAAAACTGTCAAATGCTCCGCTGCAGTCAGTGTATATATGCATGAAAAGAGCTTTTTGTAACGGATGTTGGGAAAAGAAAAATGCTGCACAGTCGGTTAACAGGGAACAATGGCATCAATTGGCAATGAATCGATACACTATAGATACCATATATGATAATATCCCTACAGACCTTAACATGTACCAATATGGTTTGGGAGGTACTTTGACATTCAAGATCAAATGTATTAAGCCTTAAAAAGTGATAAAGTGGAGACGGATAAAGAGTGATAAAAACCAGCATCCTAACTAGGGCAGACTCCAGGCCTACTAGCACCCCGAAATTTTGAAGCCCCCATCAATGCGCACACCGAAGACACGTGTGCTCCTGGGAAAGTGGGCATGGCCTCGCAACTTTATATTATCAAACTATATATTTCACACACCCCTCTACACACCAAATTAGCAGCCTCACACATAACGTCCACAGTAGTGCCCCTTACACATAATGAGGAACGTTTTGCTGTGCTGCGATCAGATAATCGCCGCCTATGGGGGAGTGTATTTTCGCTTTGCAAGTGTGCAAACGCTTTTGCAGTCAACGGCACAAAAAAGTTTTTTGCAGTTTCTGAGTAGCTCTGGACTTACTCAGCCGCTGCGATCACTCCAGTCTTTTTGGTCCCGGAATTGATGTCAGACCCCGGTTTCCAAACACTCCCAGAACACGGTCAGTTGACGCCCTCTTTCTGTCAATCTTTTTGCAATCGGCTGTGCGAATGGATTCTTCGTTAAATCTATCACCCAGCTCCGATCCTCTTTGTACCCGTACGACGCGACTGCACATTGCGGTGCATACGCATGCGCAATTTTGCCGAGATTTAACCTGATCGCAGTGCTGCAAAAAGTTGCTAGCGAGCAATCAACTTGGAATGACCCCCAATGTTCTCAGGATAGTGTCAGATACACATAATGTTGCAGTATAGTGCCTTATACACATAATGACCTCAGTAGAGTATCAGATACACATAATGACTCCAGTAGAGTGCCATATACACATAATGAACCAAGTAGAGTGCCAGATACACATAATGACCCCAGTAGTGCAGTGCCAGATACACACATGACCCCAATAGTACAGTGCTAGATACACATATGCCCCCAATAGTGCCAGATACACATATGCCCCCAGTGGTGCAGTGCTAGATACACATATGCCCCTAATAGTGCCAGATAAACATATGCTCAAAGTAGTCCAGTGCCAGATACACATATGCCCCCAGCTTGTGGTCCAGTAGCCAATCAGGAGCTGCCAGTCTGCAAGCTCTGATTGGCTCAAGAACCGATGCCTGATTTGAAAGGGTTGAGGGCTGGTGGCCGCCCTTAGGAGTCTGCTGCCCAGCGTGGCCGCTTCTTAGGAACGTGCCTCAAGCCGGACCTGTTCCTAACTGCAATGTTACAGGCTGTGTTTGAAAAATTACAGTTATGAAGCTGATTGGCTGGTCATTTATAACTCTTTATCCGTCTCCACTCTATCACTTTTTTTAGGCTTTAGGGGGACATTTATTAAGCAGTGATAAGAGCAGAGAAGTGAGCTAGTGGAGAAGTGGCCCACGGCAACCAATCAGCACTGATGTAACATCTATAATTTGCATACTATAAAATGATACAGAGCTGCTGATTGGTTGATGGTGCCACTTCTCCAATAGCTCACTTCTCCGCTCTTTTCACTGCTTAGTAAATGTCCCCCTAATACATTTGGGCCATAGGACCTGATTCTGAATCACAAGTAGCTGCATCTATTGGTGGCCGCCAGTCTGCGTGTTTATGCAAATGCCCATACAGGGCCTAGTTCTGATTCAGACGCATTCCACTCACCAACCTCAATGTATTTTGGATTTAGTACAAAAGCTACTACCTTACCTTTATCAAAGAATGACCATGTTTATGACTGTCACCACGCCCACTTATTTCTGTAAACATGGGGAAAATACACCATGATTTTTTAATTTCTCCTCTATGGCACAATGTACCTCCCGGAGCAATGATCGGCTATGGTACTATAGGGTGATGTGCACAGTCCAACATCGCAGCAGCACATTGCTGAACAATCTTGTCCTAAGAATATTAGAGGAATTCTAAAATTCTCATTGCAAGATATACCATAAAAACTCGTGTGACTTATATATTTCTATAGAAATAGGGTATTATACACTTTATTATTATTATTATTATTATTATTATTATTACCCCCTATGGGGGTAATTCTGAGTTGATCGCAGCAGGAACTTTGTTAGCAGTTGGGCAAAACCATGGGGGTAATTCCAAGTTGATCGCAGCAGGATTTTTGATAGCAACTGGGCAAAACCATGTGCACTGCAGGGGAGGCAGATATAACATGTGCAGAAAGAGTTAGATTTGGGTGTGGTGTGTTCAATCTGCAATCTAATTTGCAGTGTAAAAATAAAGCAGCCAGTATTTATCCTGCACAGAAACAATATAACCCACCCAAATCTAACTCTTTCTGCACATGTTATATCTGCCTCCCCTGCAGTGCACATGGTTTTGCCCAGTTGCTATCAAAAATCCTGCTGCGATCAACTCAGAATTACCCCCCATGTGTACTGCAGGGGAGGCAGATATAACATGTGCAGAGAGAGATAGATTTGGGTGTGGTGAGTTCAATCTGCAATCTAAATTGCAGTGTAAAAATAAAGCAGCCAGTATTTACCCTGCACAGAAACAAAATAACCCGCCCAAATCTAACTCTCTCTGCAAATGTTATATCTGCCCCCCTGCAGTGCACATGGTTTTGCCCAACTGCTAAAAAATTTCCTGCTGTGATCAACTTGGAATTACCCCCTATGTGTGTTCATCCCAGGTTTGTGTCTGAAGTGACATAGATACATGGCATGCAGCAATGACAGCTGTGCATTTCAGAACTGACTTGCATAGAACACTAAACAGAGTATGGGGGTGTCATTCCAAGTTGATCGCTCGCTGACGATTTTCGCAGCGCAGTGATCAGGTAAAAAAATGGCAAAACTGCGCATGCACCGCAATGCACAGGCACATCATACGGGTACAAAGAGGATCGTTCTGGCCGATGGATTTAGCGAAGAATCATTCGCACAAGGTGATTGACAGAAAGAGGGCGTTTATGGGTGTCAACTGACCGTTTTCTGGGAGTGTTTGGGAAAACGCAGGCGTATCCAAGCTTTTGCAGGGCGGATGTCTGACGTCAATTCCGGGACCAAAAAGACTGAAGTAATCACAGCGGCTGAGTAAGTCCTGAGTTACTCTGAAACTGCACAAAATGTTTTTGCTGCGCTCGGCTGCACAGGCGTTCGCACACTTGCAAAGTGAAAATATACTCCCCCATGGGCGGCGACTATGCGTTTGCATGGCTGCTAAAAATATCTAACGAGCGATAAACTCGGAATGACCCCCTATGTGACAGCAGATTAGAACCACTTTGCCCATCTAATCTGCCCATGTACACACTAGGTTGTTTTTTTTTTTTTTTTTTGTCGGGAGCCAATTAACCTACCAGTATATTTTTGCTTTGTGGTTGGAAACCCATGCAATCATGGGGAGAATATACAAACCCAATGGTGGGAATATAACCCATGACTTCAGTGCTGTGAGGCAGTAATGCTAGCTATTACACCATCCGTACTGATGTACAACGCCATGGGAGTAAACTTACTAAAGCTTCTAAACATGAACAGTGGTGATGTTGCAATCAATCAGATTCTGTTTGTCATTTCTCTGTTGCATCCTAGAAAATGATAGACAGAATCTGATTGGTTGCTATGGGCAACATCACCACTTTTCAATTTTAGAAGCTTAAGCAACTTTACCCCTTGGAGAGAGATAACGTGTAGCGAGAGTGAAAGTACCAGACAATCAGCTCCTGACTGCCATGTTACAGGCTGTGCTTGAAAATGACAGTTAGGAGCTGGTTGGCTGTTACTTTAGTGCATCTGCCCCTCTATGGGAAAAGAAACTGTGGGTAATCCATGCATGAACTGATCAGCCTTGGATTGGTTTTAGCTATAGCATTGGGGCCCCTTGTTTCTTCATTGCACAAGAAAATGAGGTGCACCGACATCTCCATGTGACACGCACTCTGCCCATCTCTTCAAATTTATTCACCGATCTTAACTCTAGGCACACTTGCACGCATCACTGAACACAGTGGGCAAAAATCTGAATTTGAGCTCCGTTTCTTTCTTCCAAAATGACCTCCGGTGTGTTTTGGGGCAAAATCTCATTCCCTTCTCTGTCTAGAAGATTTCAAATACTACTCAAGATCATTGACAGGCTCACTTATACAGAAAACAAAGGACAGAGGAAACTGCAGGTGGAAATAACAATGGGGGTCATTCCGAGTTGTTCGCTCGGTAAATTTCTTCGCATCGCAGCGATTTTTCGCTTAGTGCGCATGCGCAATGTCCGCACTGCGACTGCGCCAAGTAAATTTCCTATGCAGTTAGGTATTTTACTCACGGCATTACGAGGTTTTTTCTTCGTTCTGGTGATCGGAGTGTGATTGACAGGAAGTGGGTGTTTCTGGGTGGAAACAGGCCGTTTTATGGGTGTGTGCGAAAAAACGCTACCATTTCTGGGAAAAACGCGGGAGTGGCTGGAGAAACGGAGGAGTGTCTGAACGAACGCTGGGTGTGTTTGTGACGTCAAACCAGGAACGACAAGCACTGAACTGATCGCAGATGCCGAGTAAGTCTGGAGCTATTCAGAAACTGCTAAGAACTGTCTATTCGCAATTTTGCTAATCTTTCGTTCGCAAATTTGATAAGCTAAGATTCACTCCCAGTAGGCGGCGGCTTAGCGTGTGCAAAGCTGCTAAAAGCAGCTAGCGAGCGAACAACTCGGAATGACCCCCAATGTTGGATCATTTGGGAAGTGTTGATTCAAATATATAAAACAAAGGTGAATACAGAAAACTATAATACAGATTTGATTAGTTAACATACAATCAGGGCCGGTTCAAGGGCGCTCTGCGCCCCGGGCAGGAAATGGGGCGTGGCCTAATACAGGGGGCGTGGTCAATTACGCCCCCTGTACATTAAAAGCGCTGCTTGAATGCTGAGCGGTGCGCGATGACGTCATCGCGCACCGCACAGCAAAAGGTCCTCTCCACGAAGGGAAACTAAACGCTATGAGTCTAGTTCCCTTCGTAGAGAGGACCTTTGCTGTGCGGTGCGCGATGACGTCATCGCGCACCGCTCAGCAAAGTTACTCTCCAGGAAGGGAAACTAGACGCATAGCGTCTAGTTCCCTTCAGGAGGCGGACGGGGACGGGGATGGGGACGGGGACTGCAGCGGAGGCGGACAGGGACACAGCGGGCAGCAGTGGCGGATCTTGCCACGGTGCGGCGCCCTCCGGAAGGCGGCGCCCCGGGCAAAAGTCCTGCTTGCCCGTGGCAAGATCCGCCACTGCACACAATGTAAGCCACATCGTTAATAAATGATACACAGGGATTGGTACCAACTCATTAAGATATTCATAACCATACCCTCCAATGTGACCCTTTCCTTTCCACCAGGGATGTATTTCCGTGAGCCGTAGATATTTTGGTGCCCTGTGCCAAAAAGAATATTGGTGCCCCTCATATTAAAAATAGGGACAGTGCTCGCTGAAGACATGAGTAAAAAATATAGGGGTGTGACTTCATGGGGAACAGACATGGGCCTAATTCAGACCTGATCGGTGCTGTGCGTTTTCGCACAGCAACCGCTCAGGTCTGAACTGCACATGTGACGGCACAACAGTGCACCGACGCATGCCAGACAGCCGACGGCTGTCTCAGCCCTGCGATCGCCTCTACCTGATTGACAGGCAGAGACGGTCGCTGGGTGGGAGGGTGTGGGCCGGCGACATTTCGCCGCCATTTATGGGGCGTGGTCCGGGACACGCAGGCGTTCCCGGACCATTGGGGAGATGGGCCACGGTGGCTGCATGAAGTCACATGCAGCCACTGCGACCCTCACAGCGATGAGTAGCTCCTGCCAGTGCGCAGGAGCTGCGCTGGCTGGGAGCTACTCCTGAAGTACAAAAGCATCACCGCTGTGCTATCTCCTATATATTTGCCCAAGTCTGTGACTCTGTGCCCGTAACGCTGGGCGGAGTCACAGCGGTGGGCGGAGTCACAGAGCCCGCCCCCAACACATGTGCAGCAAGTCTCTGCTCCTGCTGCCTGTCCATGCCATTCCCCCCCCCCCCCAGCAAATCTGACTAACCAGCCACGGCGCGCCGAACAACAACAACTGCTGCCCCCGGCATACACATTAGGAGGGACGGGTGGCGCAGGAGAAGGCTCTCATAGCCCTCCCTGCCCCGCGTACACAGACCCGCCACCTCCTCCGCACACATCCCGCTGTCAGGAGCCGAGTGCTGCAGTGACGTCATCTCCTGCAGCACTCTCCTCCGGTCACACAGCCGGCACACACACTCTGCAGTCTCCGGGGGCTGTCAGCATCTACAGGCAAGCTGGAAACACCCCCGGAGCGAGAGAGAGAAGACCCGCGAGGTCACGCCCCTTTAACTCTAGGCCACGTCACCATGCGAGGGGGGGGCTGGGGGAGGAAATGTCATAGTACAGACTGCTCTCCCACACCTGGTGACGCCTCTGGATACTGAACTATTTCACAGCCTGCAGCAGCCACCCACAGCCCCAACGGTGAGTCCCTCCGGCCATCCTAGCCACTGTATCATTGTCTGGTCACCACTTTACACAACTCCACCCCCTCCACTACTTCCCCCCCTTTCTTCAACAGCTTCCTCACTGGGGACCCTCCCTACCGCCCCGTGTCTCTGTATCCCCTCCCTACCGCCCCGCGTCTCTCTATCCCCTCCCAACCGCCCCGCGTCTCTTTCCCCTACCTACCGCCCTGCGTCTCTCTATCCCCTCCCAACCGCCCTGCGTCTCTTTCCCCTCCCTACCGCCCCGCGTCTCTCTATCCCCTCCCAACCGCCCGCATCTCTCTGTCCCCTCCCTACCGCCCCGCGTCTCCCTGTCCCCTCCCTACCGGCCGCGTCTCTCTGTCCCCTCCTTACCGCCCCGCGTCTCTCTATCCCCTCCCAACCGCCCCGTGTCTCTCTGTATTCTCCCTACCGCCCCGCGTCTCTGTCCCCTCCCTACCGCCCCGCGTCTCCCTGTCCCCTCCCTACCGCCCGCGTCTCTCTGTCCCCTCCCTACCGCCCCGCGTCTCTCTGTCCCCTCCCTACCGCCCCGCGTCTCTGTATCCCCTCCCTACCGCCCCGCCTCTACCACCCCGCGTCTCTCTGTCCCCTCCCTACCGCCCCACATCTCTGTATCCACTCCCTACCGCCCCGCGTCTCTCTGTCCCCTCCCTACTGCCCTGCGTCTCTCTGTCCCATCCCTACCGCCCCGTGTTTCTCTGTCCCCTCCCTATCGCCCCACGTCTTTATATCCACTCCCTACCACCCTGCGTCTCTCTATCCCCTCCCTAACGCCCCGCGTCTTTCTTTCCCCTCCCTACCGCCCCGCGTCTCTCTTTCCCCTCCCTACCGCCTTGCGTCTCTCTTTCCCCTCCCTACCGCCCCGCGTCTCTGTATCCCCTCCCTACCGCCCAGCGTCTCTCTGTATCCCCTCCCTACCACCCCGCGTCTCTGTATCCCCTCCCTATCGCCCCGCGTCTCTCTATACCCTCCCTACCGCCCCGCATCTCTGTATCCCCTCCCTACTGCCCCGCGTCTCTGTATCCCCTCCCTACCGCCCTGCGTCTCTGTATCCCCTCCCTACCGCCCTGCGTCTCTGTATCCTCTCCCTACCCCTCTGCTTCCCATACACGGTCCATACCACCGGCTCCTTGATACCTCCCTGACAAACCCTCACCAGGAGGACAGGAGCCATAACCCCCTGCGGTGCCCCCCATAGTTACCGGTATATTGGTGATGCTCCGCTGTGCCGCCTCCTCCCTATCCCTCACTCAGCAAGCGCAGGGCGCAAGCCCAGCACCGAGCACATGACCGTGCTGTCCATGCCCATTGGCCCTGGGAGCAGCACCAGCCTGCGCACCCTCCTCCTACTGCACCTGAGGGGGGCACGCACATAGCGCATGCAGAGGGGACTGGTGCACCTGCGGCTGCGTGGAGACATTGCGTGCGCAACATGTCCGCGTTGCTACACCTGAAGGATGGTACGGTGTAGAGAGAGGACACAGCTGCCTCCGTTCCGCATTGTACCAGCACTCCTTTCTGTGTCTAATGACACCGTATACCTCTTCATGCGGGTATGTCTATATCACATACATCCTTATCCGTGTCCTATATATTGTTACACATACAATCATATAGTTATAGGTCCTGCACCCACCCCCCACCTGCATCCACCTCCCCCTCCACCCGCAGCATCTACATACTCCCTGCCTCATCCGCCCCCCCCCCCCCCCCCCCACCCGCTACATTCTGTACATCTTGCCCTGCAGGCACCGTTAACGCCGTCGCAAGGGCCTACACCCCCTTCACCATCTCAAGCCCTTTCGTCGTACAATATTTGACCACTGACAAACCTAGGAATGCAGGTAATACTCATACAAATATTGAACCCCAGCAAGGCGTGCAGGGGTTAAGGGGGCGGTGTGAAGAGCGCCCGTAGGGCGCGATGAATCGCCTAGTGCTTTTATACTTGTGTGTGTGTGTGGGGGGGGGGGGGTCGGGCCTGACATGCAGGGCGGACTAGCTCTGTGCTGGGTGTCCCCCCGCTTGTCTGTGTGACTGATCATACGATCAGGTCTGAATTAGACCCATGGCTACAGAATTGTACCAAGTCACATTACACCACACAGTACTGTCTATTAGTCACATTACACCGCTCAGTAGCGTCCATCATTTAATTTGCACCATGCAGTTGTACCACTTATACATGTTATACCACACAGTAGCGCCACTTATACACATTACAATACACAGTAGTAACCCTTATACACGTTACACCACACAGTAGAGCCCCTTATACACGTTATGCCACACAGTAGCGACACTTATACACAGTAGTAACCCTTATCCACATTACACCACACAGTAGTATCCCTTATACATGTTATGCCATACAGTAGTGCCCTTTACAGACATTACACCACAGCATTGCCCCTTTTACACATTATGCCATGTAGAGCCACATTCTTCCTCCTTCTCATCATCTCCCCTCCTTCCCCACACAAGGTGTAGTGTCAGTGAAAAGTGTGTGTCTGTGTATCCCCTCCCCAGAGCAACTATATGCAGAGTCGGCGCTTCCATTAGGCAGCTCTAAGCAGATGCCTATTGGTGAAAGCACATGAAGGGCGGCTCTGCATGCACCAAAAAAAAAAAAAAAAAAGTGAGGCACCCGCTCTCTAGTGACCTGCAGGAGCTGTTCCCCCCTCCCCCTGCTGCATCGTTCGCTCCCCCAACCCATGAATGGGGGCGGCACCTTCACTCAGGGCAGAAGGTGCTTCCCCCAACACTGGCTGAACTATCCCCAGCGCATCCTGACTGGTGGCAGCGTTGGCAATGTGGGCTGATTATCCTGTGGGTCTGCACACTGCCCTCTCCCTGCATGGTGCTTGTAGCAGAGGCGCTGCGGTCACGTTGCCCGAACAAGAGCACCTCAGCCTGCTCTACCAAGCCCTGACGCCGACACCAGGAAACAGAGCAAGGTAAGTTATCGGAGAGATGGGAGAGCAGAGAGCAGAAGGGGAGGGAGGGATGAGGAGGCTGGCTGTTCCACTAGGAGGCTGTCCCTGTGTCCGGCTCCTACCCCTCGCTGTCCTGACTGAGATCCATGTTTGAAAGATCCCCAGTTTGCTGTCACCGCTGGTATGCCTGACACCGGCTCCTAACCCTGTGTGTGTGTGTTAAAACTGTGGGGTGCGGCTTTCACCCAGCAACTTTATGCTGCCCTATGCAAGGTGTCCATATACCTCCCCAGTCAGTGTGTGACTGTGTGTCCCATAATTATAGGTACTGCCAGCCTAACCCTCTCCTCCACCCCACAGCCTATCTCTAACCCTTCCCTCCCCGCAGCCTAACCCTAACCTCCCCTCCCTGCAGCCTAACCCTAACCTCCCCTCCCCGCAGCCTAACCCTAACCTCCCCACATCCTAACCCTAACCTCCCCTCTCCGCAGCCTAACCCTAACCTCTCCTCCCACAGCCTAACCCTAACCTCCCCTTCCACAGCCTATCCCTAACCTCCCATCCCTGCTACCTAACCCTAACCTCCCCCCAGTGCCCAACCCTAACCTCCCCGCAGCCTAACCTCCCCTCCCTGCAGCCTAACCTTAACCTCCCCTCCCCGGAGCCTAACCCTAACCTCCCCACTGCCTAACCCTAATCTCTCCCAGTGCCTAACCTCCCCTCCTCGCAGCCTAACCCTAACCTCCCCTCCCCGCAGCCTAACCCTAACCTCCCCTCTCTGCAGCCTAAACCTAACCTTCCCTCCCATAGCCTAACCTCCCCTCCCCGCTGCCTAACCCTAACCTCCCCCAGTGCCTAACCCTAACCTTCCCACAGCCTAACCTCCCCTTCCTGCAGCCTAACCTTAGCCTCGCCTCACCTCCCCGCAGCCTAACCCTATCCTCCTCCCCAGTGTCTAACCCTAACCTCCCCTCCCACAGCCTAACCCTAACCTCCCCTTCCACAGCCTAAACCTAACCTCCCCGCTGCCTAACCCTAACCTCCCCCTAGTGCCCAACCCTAACCTCCCCTACCTGCAGCCTAACCCTAACATCCCCTCCTTGCAGCCTAACCCTAACCTCCCCTCACCTCAGCCTAACCTCCTCCCCAGTGCCTAACCCTAATGTCCCCTCCCACAACATATCCCCAACCTCCTCCCCCAGTACCTAACCCTATTGGGCGGTGGCTGTGGAAGTTATAATATGCCATGTCTGCACTTTTTCACTTAAGGGGCTCAATATTTTGGCGGGGGTAGGGGGGCTGTGCTGACGGTTTGCCTAGGGTGCTGAAAAACCTTACACTGGCCCTGACTATATGTCACTTATATTACATGTGCCTTATCCTGAATACTAGCGCTGCAACACTCAGCAGCCGTCTCACGTACCCGGAAGCCTAGTATAGACACTGTAAGAGTGAATGACAGGAACAAAGTACAAGAGGGATGACACTCCGACTACCCAACACTTGTAGACAGCGGCCAGTGCTGCAGCAGTCTCCATACATATAGTAGACTAGGCGATTCATCGCGCCCTACGGGCGCTCTTAACACCGTCGAAAGGGGCTACGCCCCCTTAACCCCTGCACGCCTTGCTGGGGTTCAATATTTGTATGAGTATTACCTGCATTCCTAGGTTTGTCAGTGGTCAAATATTGCACGACGAAAGGGCTTGAGATGGTGAAGGGGGTGTAGGCCCCTGCGACGGCGTTAACGGTGCCTGCAGGGCACGATGTACAGAATGTAGCGGGTGCGGGGGGGGGAAGGCGGATGAGGCAGGGAGTATGTAGATGCTGCGGGTGGAGGGGGAGGTGGATGCAGGTGGGGGGTGGGTGCAGGACCTATAACTATATGATTGTATGTGTAACAATATATAGGACACGAATAAGGATGTATGTGATATAGACATACCCGCATGAAGAGGTATACGGTGTCATTAGACACAGAGAGGAGTGCTGGTACAATGCGGAACAGAGGCAGCTGTGTCCTCTCTCTACACCGTACCATCCTTCAGGTGTAGCAACGCGGACATGTTGCGCACGCAATGTCTCCACGCGGCCGCAGGTGCACCAGTCCCCTCTGCATGCGCTATGTGCGTGCCCCCCTCAGGTGCAATAGGAGGAGGGTGCGCAGGCTGGTGCTGCTCCCAGGGCCAATGGGCATGGACAGCACGGTCATGTGCTCGGTGCTGGGCTTGCGCCCTGCGCTTGCTGAGTGAGGGATAGGGAGGAGGCGGCACAGCGGAGCATCACCAATATACCGGTAACTATGGGGGGCACCGCAGGGGGTTATGGCTCCTGTCCTCCTGGTGAGGGTTTGTCAGGGAGGTATCAAGGAGCCGGTGGTATGGACCGTGTATGGGACGCAGAGGGGTAGGGAGAGGATACAGAGACACAGGGCGGTAGGGAGGGGATACAGAGACGCAGGGTGGTAGGGCGGGGATACAGAGACGCGGGGCGGTAGGGAGGGGATACAGAGATGCGGGGTGGTAGGGAGGGTATAGAGAGACGCGGGGCGATAGGGAGGGGATACAGAGACGCGGGGTGGTAGGGAGGGGATACAGAGACGCGGTGCGGTAGGGAGGGGATACAGAGATGCGGGGCGGTAGGGAGGGGATACAGAGACGCGGGCGGTAGGGAGGGGATAGAGAGACGCGGGTGGTAGGGAGGGGATAGAGAAACGCAGGGCGGTATGGAGGGGATAGAGAGAAGCGGGGCGGTAAGGTGGGGATACAGAGGCGTAGGGAGGAGGGGATACAGAGACATGGGGCCTTAGGGAGGGGATACAGCGACGCGGGGTGGTAGGGAGGGGAAAGAGAGACGCGGGGCGGTAGGGAGGGGAAAGAGAGACGCGGGGCGGTAGGGAGGGGAAAGAGAGATGCGGGGCGTTAGGGAGGGGATAGAGAGACGCAGGGTGGTAGGGAGTGGATACAAAGATGTGGGGCGATAGGGAGGGGACAGAGAAACACGGGGCGGTAGGGATGGGACAGAGAGACGCAGGGCGGTAGGGAGGGGACAGAGAGACGCGGGGCGGTAGGGAGTGGATACAGAGATGTGGGGCGGTAGGGAGGGGACAGAGAGACGCGGGGTGGTAGAGGCGGGGCGGTAGGGAGGGGACAGAGAGACGCGGGGCGGTAGGGAGGGGACAGAGAGACGCGGGCGGTAGGGAGGGGACAGGGAGACGCGGGGCGGTAGGGAGGGGACAGAGACGCGGGGCGGTAGGGAGAATACAGAGAGACACGGGGCAGTTGGGACGGGATAGAGAGACGCGGGCGGTAGGGAGGGGACAGAGAGACGCGGCCGGTAGGGAGGGGACAGGGAGACGCGGGGCGGTAGGGAGGGGACAGAGACGCGGGGCGGTAGGGAGGGGACAGAGAGACGCGGGGCGGTTGGGAGGGGATAGAGAGACGCGGGGCGGTAGGGAGGGGAAAGAGACGCGGGGCGGTTGGGAGGGGATAGAGAGACGCGGGGCGGTAGGTAGGGGAAAGAGACGCGGGGCGGTTGGGAGGGGATAGAGAGACGCGGGGCGGTAGGGAGGGGATAGAGACGCGGGGCGGTAGGGAGGGTCCCCAGTGAGGAAGCTGATGAAGAAAGGGGGGGAAGTAGTGGAGGGGGTGGAGTTGTGTAAAGTGGTGACCAGACAATGATACAGTGGCTAGGATGGCCGGAGGGACTCACCGTTGGGGCTGTGGGTGGCTGCTGCAGGCTGTGAAATAGTTCAGTATCCAGAGGCGTCACCAGGTGTGGGAGAGCAGTCTGTACTATGACATTTCCTCCCCCAGCCCCCCCCCTCGCATGGCGAAATGGGGGCGTGGCCTAGAGTAAAAGGGGCGTGGCCTCGCTGGTCTTCTCTCTCTCGCTCCGGGGGTGTTTCCAGCTTGCCTGTAGATGCTGACAGCCCCCGGAGACTGCAGAGTGTGTGTGCCGGCTGTGTGACCGGAGGAGAGTGCTGCAGGAGATGACGTCACTGCAGCACTCGGCTCCTGACAGCGGGATGTGTGCGGAGGAGGTGGCGGGTCTGTGTACGCGGGGCAGGGAGGGCTATGAGAGCTTTCTCCTGCGCCACCCGTCCCTCCTAATGTGTATGCCGGGGGCAGCAGTTGTTGTTGTTCGGCGCGCCGTGGCTAGTTAGTCAGATTTGCTGGGGGGGGGAGGGGAAGGGCATGGACAGGCAGCAGGAGCAGAGACTTGCTGCACATGTGGTGGGCGGGCTCTGTGACTCTGCCCACCGCTGTGACTCCGCCCAGCGTTATGGGCACAGAGTCACAGACTTGGGCAAATATATAGGAGATTGTCAATTGCAGGTGATGTGGATGGTGCACCACAGGGAAATTCACGCAGTGTGCAAGGCATTGTCTGCACCATCTTAGTTACAGCCCTAGTATTTCTCACGACACAAAATGGGCAAGTTAATTGCTAATTGTTTTCATTTTTTTTTTTTAAATAAAGGAGTTTAATATAGATGTAGCCATGCTCATCGTGGCTACATCTCAGCGGGATCGTGCCTTGCTAGGTGCGACCGCGTGCATGTCTGAGGTGCATGCATCTTAGACACACATGTGCCCCATTCGCATGAATAGGAGTGGCTAAATACGCATTGCGGCGCGGCTAGGCACGGGTGCGAGAGTGCCCGCTTGCCGCAGGTATAGCCACGATGAGCATGACTACATCTGTACATCTAATTAACTGCCATTTGACTAAAAGCTAAGTCTCCCATATCCAAAATGCTTGGGACCACGTATTTTAGATATCAGATTTTTCCATATTTTGAATATTTGCATAGCATAATTAGCTATCTTGGTGTGTAGGACCAGCGGTAGCTCGTTACCAGATACCTGTCACCTGTCTGGGTGGAGGATCTTACTGCTCTCCAGGTGATTGATGGCTGACATCACTGGGAGGTGGGGTTTAGGGCTGCTGTAAGTGGGGGTGGGGCTTAGTCCCAGGGCAGGGTTTAGGTTCGGTGCTGCTAAACAGGCTGGCTTCTTGCAATGCAGTCCTTATGCTCGTCATCATCCTTCCGGGCGAACTCATCCACATGTCAATCAGGCAGAGGTACTTGCATCCCTGCGATGCGATCGCAGGATCCATTCCGCACATACAAAGAGCAGGTCGTGCACATGTGCAGAACCCCGGCATCAGGCAAATGCAGTAACATACATAGTAACATAGTTGGCTAGATGCATCATCGCTTGGAGAGTGAAAAAGTACCAGCCAATCAGCTCCTAACTGACATTTTTCAAACACAGCCTGTGACATGGTAGTTAGGAGCTGATTGGCTGGTACTTTTTCACTCTCCATTTTATCGCTTTCCAAGCGATGATGCATCTGGCCCAGTATCTAAGGTTGAAAAAGGACAGTTGTCCATCGAGTTCAACCTATTTGTGGTCTCCTATGCACGATTATTTGGTCTAAAATTTTGACTGATGCTGATGTCAGCCGTTGCGCTTTATCCCTCTTTTTATAGTAACTATAGTGCGTGACTATGCACCATAACCCTGGATGTCCTTATCCATTATGAATTTATCTAACCCATTCTTAAAGGTGTTGACTGAGTCTGCCATTACAACTCCCTCAGGCAGGGAATTCCAAACACGTATTGTCCTTACCGTGAAAAAGCCTTTACGCCATATTGTGCGGAATCTCCTCTCCTCTAACATGAGCGAGTGTCCACGAGTCCCCTGTGTTGATCTAACCAAAAACAGGTACTGCACAAGATCTGTGTATTGTCCCCTTATTATTTGTAGATGTTGATCATGTCCCCTCTTAGCCTCCTCTTTTCCAGTGTAAACATGCCTAGTCTTGCAAGCCTTTCCTCATATTCCAGCGTCTCCATGCCCTTAATTAGTTTGGTCACCCACCTCTGAACCTTTTCTAGCTCCAGGATATCCTTTTTGTAGTATGGTGCCCAGAATTGTACACAGTATTCAAGGTGTAACTTACTGAATTAGCACCAATGTGTGCAAATCTGCTGTAACACTAGTAATCAATGAAAAATATATATCAAATTGTACAGTTTGAATGAAAACCTGCTTGGTTGCTATAGGTTACAGAACTTTTCTGCCAATTACACAATGTTAGTAATTAAGATCCAATGTTTCAAGGTAAAATGTACAACCCAACTCTCTTCTCCCAATTCCTTGCTGTAGAAAGCAATAACATCCAATAAAAAAAAAGAATTCAGGGAACCTATACATGTACTGTATGTCTTATATCAGTGTCATCACAGGCAGGTGACATGATAAATGGACCACAAAGCACCAGAGGAAATTAAAAATCATATTTGTTTTTATGAGACACTGCCTGTGAATAAACACAAGCAACAGTACACAGGGGTGGTTAATTATTATCTTCATCATCTTGTCATTAGCTTATCATTTACATACCTTCCATATCAGCGGATGTTTCCAAAAGAAAAATAAATGAATCCCGGCACAACAAAGGTAATGATGGCTGAAATATAAACTGTGATATGGGGGAAATGTATCAAGATTTGGAGAGGGATAAAGTGGAGAGAGAAATATAAAGTACCAACCAATCAGCTACTGTAATTTTACCATCTGTGTTTGATAAGCAGGAAGCACTGGTGCTGAGATGTAAGAACATCACAGCTGCTGGAGTGGGGGAGTGAAAAGCCCCCCCTCCAGTGTACCCTGTCTGTGACTGAAGCATATCAGCCTAGCAGTGTCTATAATGACAGAGGTGCTTAGCACCCCTGTCACCTTGCTGACAGCGCCGCTGTCATACATGGGGGAGAAGCGTTATTAGTGCAAATGTAACCACCCATTACCTTTAGATGAGGTCACCATCAAATAAGCGGTTATGATAATACTGAGTGCCTCCACCCAAGCTAAATTTCTAGGCTCGCCTGGGTAAGCCAAAATCACACCTTTACTTGACAGTATTAGCATTAAACTAATCTGGTTTATTTGGAGTGAAATTAACATACACACACACATACATAGACAGAGCCGGCCCTAACCAATATGATGCCCTAGGCAAGATTTTGGCTTGTGCATCCTAGCACCACTGCTGGTTCCGCCTCTGACCTTGCACCTCTTTCCCAGCACCATCACCCCTCACCCATAGCAGTCCTTATTTTGGTGTTTGTACCCCCTATATTTTAAATAGGAACAGTTTGCACATTTGGCGCACAGCTTAAAAAGGGGTGTGTTTTTGCTGGCAAGAGGCATGGCCACACAATAGTAACCCCAATTCCAATTACGCCACAAAGTACTGCAACTTTATTCACATTTGATCATGTGATAGTGTCCATAATTCATATTACATCCCACAGTAGTATCACTTTACCTTAAACGTTACTCCTCACAGTAGAGCCCCTTATTCACATTACATCACACTGAATTGCTACTTATTCACATTACACCACACCATATTGCTCTTTATTCACATTAGATGACACAGTAGTGCTCTTTCTATATGCCACATAGTAGAGCACCTTATACACATAATGCCACACATTAGTAATGCATTTATACACATAATTCCACACAGTGATGCACCTTACACATATGACACACATTATTAATGTCCTTATAATCATAATGCGCCTTACACATTATGACAACCTTTATTAATGCCCTTTTACACATAATGTCCCTTACACATATGCCATACATTATTAATGCTCTTATACACATAATGACACACATAGTGCCCCCTACACATTTGCTGCACATTATTAGTGCCCCTATACACATAATGACACACATACAGTAGTACCCTGTTACACATATGCCGCACATTATTAATGCCCTTATACACATAATGACACACATAGTGCCCCCTACACATGTTGCACATTATTAATGCATTTTTACATGACACACATGCTCCTTACACATATTCCGAACACTACTGCACGCACAACCAATCCACTCACATGCACACAGCACTCACACTGCCACTAACACTGTGACCTCTACCTCTGCCTCTTGCCTCAATGCTAACGTCGGGCACCTTTTTTATGAAAATGCATGTTATTTGCATTGCTATGTGGCTAGGATGCACAAGCAGCTTCTGCTGATTAAAATGATATGCAGCATGCCTGTATACTGTGTGAGACTGTGGCTGTATCTGCATATGAAATACTACACACAGAATATAGGCATGCCGCATATCATTTTAATCAGCAGAAGCTTCTGATGCCCCTAGGCATATCAAATGCCCTAGGCCACAAGTTCTCAAACTCGGTCCTCAGGACCCCACACGGTGCATGTTTTGCAGGTCTCCTCACAGAACCAAAAGTGAAATAATTAGCTCCACCTGTGGACCTTTTAAAATGTGTCTGTGAGTAATTAATACACCTGTGCACCTGCTGGGTTACCTGCAAAACATGCACTGTGTGGGGTCCTGAGGACCGAGTTTGAGAACCCCTGCCCTAGGCAATTGCCTAGTTTGCCTATGCCTATGGCCGGCTCTGTACATAGACTACCTTTCCTTTCTTCTTTCAGGTCGCCAACTTCCGGATGAGAATCAGCATGGTAAGTATAAGTACAATTTTAATACTAAAAAAGTTTTATTAAAGTCAGCTAAAATAATACAGCAAGATCAATATACCATTCAAATATAATAATATACTCTCTTCGTCTTTCCTTTCTACTTCCTATACCAAGTAGATTAAGCTAAATCACAAACACATCAGAATTACAGAGTAGTATCTAAACATACCGTAGAGTGTAGGAATGTATTGGCCATTACTTGAATACCCGGGTATTTTGATCAATACGAGTTATATCAGTAAATACACCGTCTCTAACTGCAGTATTAACGTTGGGGCCCTTGCTGCAACAACTATATTCTTGTATCCGTCCTTCGAGTTTAATATAGGGTAATTAGTGTAGTTTAATGTTCTCCTCTATATAATTTGTTCCTTCTCTATAAAATACTGTAAGTCTGGAGGAAGGGATATGCAGCTACTGTTACTTCGATGCACAATTTGGGAAAGCCTTTTATTGGGCTGTGGCATTACACCTCGCTCTGAGTCTAGAGTTCATTAGTTTTGTTGGCACACTTATTATGAATAAATTTGATGATGCACTTGCCAATCACTCTATATTTGTCAACTAGAGTCTAGGCCGCCACCTTATATCTGGCATGAAATGGAGGGGTACTAATAGACATAAAGAGTACAGTCGTCACTTTAGAATTTGTTATAACTGGTATTATTAACCACTAGGGGCGCCTTGTAATGAATATCCTAAACCGGTGGTAGTAAATTAGTTCAGTCTATTAAGTCCACCTTTCCTGGCACTATATTTGGCTTGTATCACTTTACTCCCCCAACCTCGGGCTGGGTATGATGTCTCACTAGCAGATGCCTGTGCCCTCTCACTTGACAGTTGTTATGCCAGTTAGGCGCTGTGCATGTCCTCTCGCTCCTGCTGTGTCCTTCCTCTAACTTAGCACTGCGGGAGAGATGGGGCTCATGTCTACACAACATACATATTTATCAATAGCTGTGCTGTGCTTGGGGCTCTGACTGTCAATGGCATAGCCTGGGCTATCTTCATAGGATCACACTGGGATTTGCTTAAGCGGGGCTGCAATACTGTACTCACATACAGTTGTCACACTTGTAGGAGGGGACCGCCTCTCTGGGGCATTACTTTGCTATTCTCCTCCCTGCTTCTCTGCCCCCAGCATGCCCTGATGACGCCTCTCCCTGTCCTCTGTCCCTGCAGCGGCTTGATCACTGGTGGCTGTACCCGTCTCTGTAACACCGCTCAGTGCGCTCCTGATCCAGACACCGTGCCCCTCGGATAGGGTAAGTAGCTAATCGGAGTTGGAGCCAAGTGTCTCTTAAACTGGCGCAACACTCGCCTCCTTCGACACACTTGCCTCCCTCAACACTCACCTCTGCTCCCGTCCTGATCCTCTGCCAACCTCAACTGACAAAATGGACGTAACAGAATTCCTCTGCTCTCTTCCTCCAGCAGCTATATATATCCTTTCTCCTCTGTGAACCGCCCTTACAGCGGGTCCCAGAGCTCATGGGGCCTTGAACCTTCTACCCCCTTCCACATGTTTAAATAGTCCCCCAATTCATGCCAATACATCTATAGATTTAGTATTTATACAATAAACAGTAAACAAATAACATATACTATACATTCAACAAGGAAATAGATATATATATTAATCCCCATCTCTATATATATATGGTTACACTCATATATGGGGTTACACTCTCCCCCTGGTGATTCCATCTAAACATATTGACTGGGATCACCACTTCACCTATTCTATTTCCTCCACAATTCTAACCCCCCTTTTTTTTTTATACAACCGGTAAGTATTAAAAATAAGGCAAAAGGGATGCAGAGTTAGAGTGAGTTACCCTAGGGACTACCAATGGAAACCCCAACTGATCGTGTGTAAGCATAAGGGGGGGGGGGCGTCTTTGTCGTACCGGCCTATCTATCCTTTCTCTGGCACTGTTTTCTCCCTCTGAAGGTGGATAATGGTCACCACTTTCCCGCATATCACTGCTCTCTTCAAATAGATGGTTACTGTCAGCAGCTAGTGGGTCCAAATATGTAACTTCTTGCTGATTGACAGGATCTGGAATATCCTCTATCCCTTCCATATCTTCCCCTCAATCAATGGTTTGCTCTTTAAAATAACACCATTGACCTTCCTCTTCTACATTATTTCCACCATCCAGGAAGTTGGCCAGCTGGTTTGGTTTGTTTACTAGTCCCCTTCCTTGTGCACTTTCAATATCCTGTTCACCTGATTCTTCTTTCACCATTCGAACTTCTCGCCCAATGGGCAGTAGGTGTTGTCTATGATAAGTTAGGATCCCTCCTTGTCCATCCTCCTGCATTATTCTATACACAGGTAGATCGACAGACTTTTCCACCACTACGTAGGGGTCTTCTTTCCGCCTGTTAGCAATTTTAAACTTTCTCGGTATCCCTAGTTGTTGGAGCAATACTCTGTCCCCAGGGGCTAACACATGGTCTTACACTTTCCAATCATATTGGGTCTTATTCTTTTCTCCACTCTTATAAGCTGCTTGTGTAGCTAGTTCGTAAGCTCTCTTCAACTTCTCCCTTAACTTTTTTACATACTTCACATGTGAGCTGTAGGAGCTTTCACCCGAAGAAACCCTTAGACTCATGTCTATTGGGAGCTTAGCTTCTCTTCCAAACATTAGTTAATAGGGCGAGTAGACAGTTGTCGGTCATTGTATCTCCTCCAATGGCTCTTATTCAATGGGCTCAACGTTCCTAACATATTCAACAATGTCCTGTTGAATCTTTGCGGTTGCGGATCACCTTGAGGGTGATATGGGGTAGTTCTGGACTTCACAATCCCACACATCGCACAGTGGTCTTTAATCAGTTTACTTTCGAAGTCTCTACCCTGGTCAGAGTGTATTCTATTCAGAAGCCCATAGTGAATGAAGAATTTACTCCAAAGGGTATTTGCCACAGTAGATGCATTCTGATTCGGCGTTATATATGCCTGGGCATATCTAGTAAAGTGGTCTGTTACTACCAGGATATTACATTTCTTCCCAGAATCTATTTCCAAAGTCAGAAAGTCTTTGCACACCAAATCCATTGGGCCATTACTTTTGATGTTCACCAAGGGAGCCACCTTAGTTGGCAATGTTTTTCTTATGATACACTTTCCGCATGTTTTGCAATACCTGTCTACTTCCAACTTCATACTTGGCCAGTAGAATCGATCAGTTACTAGTTTCAGAGTCTTATCAAACCCCAGATGACCGTGTTGGTGATGCAGATGATGTACTCTGGGTAATACAAGTTGGATTCTCTCCCTACCATCCCTTTGTTCGGTGCACCTATATAGGACTCCCTTTCTCACTACTAAATTCTTCCTCTGTCTCTTTAATAGACGTACTTCATCTGTCCACTCCGGTGTCCATCTCACAGCTTTTTCCTTTGTGGCACCTGGCATCACCCATTGTATACAGGGATCATGAAGCTGCTCCTGTTTGAGCTGATACTCCTTCAGCATGGGTAGCCCTTCCAACTCCATCTGGCTAATCCAGCAATACGATAACAGCAAAGCTTCAGGGGGTACACCTAGTGCGCTCACTGCCTCGCTCACCATATTGTTACCTGCTCTCGTAGAGTGGCACATCCCTCAAACTTCTCCAGCAGGTATCTCAATCCATTCCTCATTATCACTTCTCTCCACCCACTGTCCCGGGATTCTCGAAAGAGAGTCTGCGTCTATATTGCTCACTCCAGGTCAGTATTTTATTGAAAAGTCATACAGTGACAATGCCGCTAGCCCACGGTGTCCAGTCGCATCTAATTTTGTGGTGGTTTGTACATAAGTTAGTGGGTTGTTGTCTGTATGTACCTCGAATTTCACTCCATATAAATAATCATGGAATTTATCAACCACACACCACTTCAGAGCCAGAAATTCCAATTTGTGTGTGGGGTAATTCCTCTCACTATCAGACACACCTCTACTAGCAAATGACACAGGTCTTAATCTATCCAGGTGCTGCTGGTACAGTACTCCCCCAAGCCCACTTATGGATGCGTCAACGTGGAGTACATATGGCAGGCTGGGATTAGCATATGCCAACACTGTAGCTTCCGTTAGTCTTTCCTTCAGCGTCACAAATTAGGCCTCACACTCCTGCGTCCATCTGTCTCCAAATAGTTTGGTGGGCCTGTGAAGCTCTCTCATTGGTAGACCCTTAGCCTTCTAGCTCGTGCCTGAAGACAGATATCCTTTGGTCAAGTCGATTAGTGGTTTCACCAGAGCAGAGTAGTTCGGTACAAATCTGCGGTAATACCCACCGAATCCCAGGAAAGATCTCAACTCCCTCAATTTTGATGGACGAGGACAGTTTTTTACAGCCTGCACTTTCTCTGGGTCTGTGGCCACCCCATCCCAACTCACAATGTGTCCCAGGTACTTGACCCGTGACTGACACAGATGACATTTATCCAACGACAACTTCAGCCCTCCTTCCAGTAGCCTATCAAGGACCTTAAGGAGGCGACGATTATTTTCCTCACTAGTGGCTCCAAATACAATGATGTTGTCTAAATAAACTATTACTTCTCGGTAGTTCATATCTCCGATAATTTTTGCCATGGTCCGCTGGAATGTAGCCAGTGCTCCCTTCACTCCTTGAGGCATGTGTAAAAACTCGAAGAATCCCAGTGGACATATAAATCCCGTTTTCTCTCGATCCTCCGGATGCATTGGTATTTGGTAGTACCCGTTACTTAGATCCAGCACAGAGAATAATACACTCCCCTGTAAGCAGTCTAGCGCCTCATCTATTCTGGGCACAGTGTATTGATCGGATACTGTGCGTTGATTCAGCGTCCTATAATCTATGCACATTCGGATCTTTCCATTTTTCTTTCATGCAATGGCTATCGGGGAAGCGTAAGGGCTTTTGGACTCCATTATCACTTGGTTTTCCAGCAGACCTTTCAGATGATTCCTTACGTCTTCAAAGTCTGCTGGGCTATCCGTCGAGAGCGTTCTCGAAATGGCGTATTATCCGTGAGCTTTATACAATGCTCCACTCCCCTTGCTGTTCCCAGATCCCACTCTCCAGTAGAAAAGACCTGTCTTCTAGCCTCCAATTCCACTACCAAATGGGACTTTCCAAGTTCACTTTCCAGAAAGCAGACATCAAATATACTCTTATTCCTTGGGGGTTTTTCCTCAGGGATAACACAATATGAGGATGACGATACATCAGCTTTTTCCTCTTCTCTCTTGAGCCAGTTCATAAGAATGGGGTAAATTCGGGTATTAGTTCCGATAATTATTGGGGGTTCACTCCTGCCTTAAGGGACTTCTGGACAGACCAGCACGATTAAGGGCACCTGCAGTTTCTCATTCTCTTCTCCTTCTCGCTGACAGACCTCTAAATTGATGACAATATACCCCAGGTAGGGATATTTCTCCACACTCAATCCCCATATTATTAGCCCGGATAATGGTTGAATGGGGGTGAAAGATAGGTACCTTTGGTACCTATTTTCAAATACAATTGAGACTTGCGAGCCACTATCAATCAGAACTTTACAATGATGTCCATTGATAGTAGCAGCTAGTATTGGAGCAGGTCCCAACAATCCTTCTGGCAGGGCCCCATTCCACCACGTGCTCCCTATCGCGCAGCGTCCAACTTCTAGGAGGCCTGTGTGGGGTCCATGGGCCTCCCTTGTCCGTTTCCCCGACTCTGAGCTTCATTGTTAGTGGTACTGGAAGGAACGCTGGGTGTCCGAGGGGAGCTTCGATTGAAGTTACATTCAAAAGCCCTGTGTCCTAGTCTTCCACATTTAAAACATCCTCTAGTATTGAAATTACTTCTTCTTCCACCACTTGATGTAGATTCACTAGGGGTATGGGCAGTGCCTTGAAGAGGACTATTGATGCTCTGTGTAGCAATAAATTGTTCTATCCTTTTATTCTGTTCCTCTATTCATTTTAGGAGTTTATCCTCCAACGTGTGACTCTCTGTCGTTGATTGCACCACCTTGACTTTCTTTGTTGTTTTTTCTCTCATGTCGATCAATACTTCTTCTTGCTTTACCTCTTTTAATAACTCATTAAACCCAGGGGTCGGTTCTCTCACTCCAGAGCACCTTAATTTCTGGGCTACCGGGTCTGTCGTCCCGTGCACCCCTTAGTATCTGTCTCATGCGACTCTTATCAACATCATCTCTAGCAATTCCTCCTTTATCCACGATCTTGTACAACAATTTATCTATTCTGATGACATATACACTTAGTTTTTCTCCAGGCTCCTGGAATGTATGGTGTAATCGAGACATAAGGTCTCCTACGTCCTCCAATGTACTGTATGCATAATCTAATGCTTCTAAGTAAGTTTCTAGAGTAGCATTGGGGTTGCTTCTTCTGGCCGCCTGTACTATCCCCATAGCAGGGCCCCGCAAGCTCTCCACTACACGTTGCCGCTTTATTTTGTCTGGGAATTGCCATTCCTTCGCTTGTTGGATGGTGGCTTCCTTCCAGGCTTCATACGCCTCTTCCCCCGTAGGTACTGGTACGATGCCCGAGAATATTCTTAGTCTTCGGTAGCTCCCCTCATAGTGCCATCATTCCAGCTGCGAGACTACTCGGTCTACCATCGTCTCAAATTGCCCTCCATCTACCTGGGCAGGAGTACTACTTTCCCTTCTAATGTCACCTTTTTCAGACAAAGCCAATGGATATGCCCCTGATATAAGAGCACCGATTGCCTCCTCATCTCTGGCCCTTGGTCCAATGATAGACCATCTTCTCCCAGTCTCTTCATCAGCCATTACCATAAGTGGGATCAAGTTGACATCTAACTCTCTTTCAGTCTCCACTAACATGGCAATCTTTCCTCCTAGCTCTCCATCCCGTTTATCCACTATACTGGGCCCAACTACCCCGTATAGGGTGGCCACTGTCCTCAATACAAATTCATCAGTGACATTCGAAAAGTCTCCTCCCACCCCTATACATCTCTTAGGGTTCACTCCTTTCCTTTGACACCAACTATAAACGTCTTCCCCTGTCAACATTTCCATTCCTTTATTTAAATAATACAAATACTGTGAAGTGTATAGTAAAGGAATAGTGACTGCGTTAATGAAAGACCTCTAGTGAAATGCGCTACTGGATCTCAGCAGAGCCTCAATTTGTAAACACCCATTACCTTTAGATGAGGTCACCATCAAATAAGCGGTTATGATAATACTGAGTGCCTCCACCCAAGCTAAATTTCTAGGCTCGCCTGGGTAAGCCGAAATCACACCTTTACTTGACAGTATTAGCATTAAACTAATCTGGTTTATTTGGAGTGAAATTAACTTACACACATACATAGACTACCTTTCCTTTCTTCTTTCAGGTCGCCAACTTCCGGATGAGAATTGGCATGGTAAGTATAAGTACAATTTTAATACTAGAAAAGCTTTATTAAAATCAGCTAAAATAATACAGCGAGATCAATATACCATTCAAATACAATAATATAC
Source organism: Pseudophryne corroboree (assembly GCF_028390025.1). Lineage (NCBI taxonomy): Eukaryota > Metazoa > Chordata > Amphibia > Anura > Myobatrachidae > Pseudophryne > Pseudophryne corroboree. The sequence goes on from NC_086455.1 coordinate 58,034,195, forward strand.
TCTCTTCGTCTTTCCTTTCTACTTCCTATACCAAGTAGATTCAGCTAAATCACAAACACATCAGAATTACAGAGTAGTATCTAAACATACCGTAGAGTGTAGGAATGTATTGGCCAATACTTGAATACCCGGGTATTTTGATCAATACGAGTTATATCAGTAAATACACCGTCTCTAACTTCAGTATTAACGTTGGGGCCCTTGCTGCAACAACTATATTCTTGTATCCGTCCTTCGAGTTTAATATAGGGTAATTAGTGTAGTTTAATGTTCTCCTCTATATAATTCGTTCCTTCTCTATAAAATACTGTAAGTCCGGAGGAAGGGATATGCAGCTACTGTTACTTCGATGCACAATTCGGGAAAGCCTTTTATGGGGCTGTGGCATTACACCTCGCTCTGAGTCTAGAGTTCATTAGTTTTGTTGGCACACTTATTATGAATAAATTTGCTGATGCACTTGCCAATCACTCTATATTTGTCAACTAGAGTCTAGGCCGCCACCTTATATCTGGCATGAAATGGAGGGGTACTAATAGACATAAAGAGTACAGTCGTCACTTTAGAATTTGTTATAACTGGTATTATTAACCACTAGGGGTGCCTTGTAATGAATATCCTAAACCAGTGGTAGTAAATTAGTTCAGTCTATTAAGTCCACCTTTCCTGGCACTATATTTGGCTTGTATCACTTTACTCCCCCAACCTTGGGCTGGGTATGATGTCTCACTAGCAGATGCCTGTGCCCTCTCACTTGACAGTTGTTATGCCAGTTAGGCGCTGTGCATATCCTCTCGCTCCTGCTGTGTCCTTGCTCTAACTTAGCACTGCGGGAGAGATGGGGCTCATGTCTACACAACATACATATTTATCAATAGCTGTGCTGGCTTGTGGCTCTGACTGTCAATGGCATAGCCTGGGCTATCTTCATAGGATCACACTGGGATTTGCTTAAGCGGGGCTGCAATACTGTACTCACATACAGTTGTCACACTTGTAGGAGGGGACCGCCTCTCTGGGGCGTTACTTTGCTATTCTCCTCCCTGCTTCTCCGCCTCCAGCATGCCCCGGTAACGCCTCTCTCTGTCCTCTGTCCCTGCATCGGCTTGATCACTGGCGGCTGTACGCGTCTCTGTAACACCGCTCAGTGCGCTCCTGATCCGGACACCGTGCCCCTCGGATAGGGTAAGTAGCTAATCGGAGTTGGAGCCAAGTGTCTCTTAAACTGGCGCAACACTCGCCTCCGACGACACACTTGCCTCCCTCGACACTCGTCTCCGCTCCCGTCCTGATCCTCTGCCAACCTCAACTGATAAAACGGACGTAACAGAATTCCTCTGCGCTCCTCCTCCAGCAGCTATATATATCCTTTCTCCTCTGTGAACCGTCCTTACAGCGGGTCCCAGAGCTCGTGGGGCCTTGAACCTTCTACCCCCTTCCACATGCATAAGTAGTCCCCCAATTCATGCCAATACATTTAGTATTTAATTTATACGATAAACAGTAAACAAATAACATATACTATACATTCAACAAGGAAATAGATATATATATTAATCCCCATCTCCTATATAATAGCCCAGATCTGTGACTTTGTGACTCATTTGCTAACACTGGGCAGAGTCACAACACTGGGCAGAGTTAGTCAAATGAGTCACAGATCTGGCCAAATCTATAGGAGTCTAGGAGCAGAAGCAGATAGTATGGGCATGGCACAGGCAGGGGTGCATACCTCCCAGCTTTCTTCAGGAGCTTTCTTCAGGCAGAAGGAGGGACACACACGTGGCGAAAAGGGGACGTGGACAATGAAAAGGGGGCGTGGTTTCACGGGAGGGTCCCCGTTTTCGTCAATGAGGGGGCATGCTCAGCGCTCTGTGAGCTGCTGGCATGCCCCCAGGGGCTGATTATGAGTCCAGGGGGGCCAGGGCACTTGAGACAGGGGAGCCCTATCTCATCGCTGTGCCTGCTATGGGGTTGGGGGCGTGACCTAATCGCGAAACGCGAGGCCACGCCCATTATGCAGATTCCGGGAGGGGTTTTATGGAATTTTGGCCCCTCAGCTAGGGCTAAATCCAGAGGAGGTGATCGCTCCCCCCTACACACCCGCACAGGCAGAAGAAAGCAGGGAGACTGCTGCCTCCCTGCAACACCACAGACCTGCCAATACACAGCAGCGTGTGCTGACTGTAGCACAATGCTGCCGCTGTTGCTGGCAGGACGGGGGAGCTTCTGAGCTGGGACAGAGCTACTCGAGCTGGGGGGCCGCCTAAAACTGTGGGGCCAACGGTACGTACCCCCTGCCCCCCCTTAATTCGGCTCTGCTGCTGGAACCCCCCCCTTATTCCGTACCCCCTGATGCCCCCTCTCCCTCTGTCTCCACTATTCACCGCTGTTCTGCTAAGCAGAACAGCGAGTACAGGAGCTTTCCAACTGGCCCCCCCCCCCACCGCGGGACACAAAAATGGGACTGTCCCGCGAAAATCGGGACAGTTGGGAGGTATGGGGGTGTGTGAGGGGGTATGCCGTACAGATAGACGGGCACGGGCTCACTGTGTGCTTGACCCCCCCCCACATCAGCATACTCAGCGGGGTTTCTCTGGCGCGGAGGAGCGTCACTTTCTGGCACACTCCACGCTTGTTAGCTGCAGTTTTGTGGGGCACCTGCCGCTGTGCAGGTTCCGTACTGCCTCTGTTATCTCCAGCCCCGGCAACCCCACCGCTGGCTGCAGTGCTGCCACCCACAGTGAGGTGCGCCCAGCTCCTTCACACACTTTAGCCGGCGGGTAGCGCTCCTTCTCCCTCCAGCTGCAGCGTCTCCTGGGAGCTAACCAGTCACTCCCAGTCTCCCCTTACCACAGTGCCCAGCAGCCGCGAGGTCCGCGCCGCGTGCATGCTATGACCCCCTCCTCCCTCCAGCCACAGCGTCTCCTGGGGGCTAACCAGTCACTCCCAGTCTCCCCTTACCACATTGCCCGGCAGCTGCGCGAGGTCTGCGGTGTGTGACTGAGGAGGGGGGGAGGGATGCGGACGGGCAGAGGAAGCAGGACTCCAGCCTGAGAGAGTCAGCCATGCCAAGTCTCCACCAGCAGCAGATCCCAACAGGTTGGAGTGGAACAGCAGCAGCCAGCAGCAGTGACTCCGGTAAGACACATCTGTCTGTCACCACTGTTTTGTCCCTAATACCAATCTCTCCCGTGCCCTGTGTTCTGTCATGTCCCTGTCACCCCTGGCCTTGCCCTGTCACCCTTATCCTGGCCCTTTCACCCTTATCCTGGCCCTGTCACCCTTATGCTGGCCATGTTACCCCTATCCTGGCCCTGTCACCCCTGTACTTGCCCTGTCAACCCTATACTGGCCCTGTCACCCCTGTCCTGGTCCTGCCGCCCCTACCCTGGCCCTGTCACCCCTATCCTGTCCCTGTCATTCCTGTCCTGGCCCCGTCGCCCCTGTCCTGGCCCCGTCACCCCTGTCCTGGCCCCGTCACCCCTGTTCTGACCCTGTCACCCCTGTCCTGGCCCCGTCACCCCTGTTCTGACTCTGTCACCCCTGTCCTGGCCCTGTTACTGCATACCCTCCAACTACCTTTTTGGCAGGTACAGTACCCGCAGCGCCTCCAGACCCCTCCCCAATGCACCACACCTCTGCACCTTCCCCTCCACCACATGCGGCACTCCACCCCTCCCCCACACGCTGTTCCTCCAGACCCCCTACACCACCCGCGGCTCCCACTCCTCCGCCCCTTCACCACCAACAGCACCTCCAGACCCCCTCCACCATCCACCCCCCATATATGTCTCCCCCCACACCTGCCCCCCTCCACCCGCAGCATCTGCAGATACCCTCCTCCATCCACGGTCCTCCCCTCACCCACCCCTGCCCCACCCATGGCACTCCTGCATTTGCCTCTCCACCACCTGCAGCACCTCCGGACCTCCTTCCCCATCCGCTGCACCACCCGTACCTGCCCCTCCCCTACTCACGGCACCTGCGGACCCCAAGGTCTAGTGAAGCATTTGAGTCTTGAGTCTCACTGCTGGCCGCAGAGTGATTGACATGAAGTGGGCGTTTCTGGGTGTCAACTGACCGTTTTCAGGGAGTGTTCAAAAAAACGCAGGCGTGCCAGGAAAAACGCAGGCGTGGCTGGGCGAACGCAGGGCGTGTTTGTGACATCAAAACAGGAGCTGAACAGTCTGAAGTGATCGCAAGCGCTGAGTAGGTATTGAGCTACTCTAAAACTGCACATAAAAACTTTGCCGCCGCTCTGCGATCCTTTCGTTCGCACTTCTGCTAAGCTAAAATACACTCCCAGTGGGAGGCGGCATAGCGTTTGCACGGCTGCTAAAAACAGCTAGCGAGCGATCAACTCGGAATGACCACCAATGTGCGCTGATACTACTTCTACCCCATAACGGAGGGTAATACATTTACCCATGTGTCAGAGGACATGGGCCCTTATTCCGAGTTGTTCGCTCGCAAGGCGATTTTAGTAGTATTGCACACGCTAAGCCGCCGCCTACTGGGAGTGAATCTTAGCTTCTTAAAATTGCGAACGAAAGATTCGCAATATTGCGATTACACATCTCGTAGCAGTTTCAGAGTAGCTTCAGACTTACTCGGCATCTGCGATCAGTTCAGTGCTTATCGTTCCTGGTTTGACGTCACAAACACACCCAGCGTTCGCCCAGACACTCCTCCGTTTCTCCAGCCACTCCCGCGTTTTTTCCGGAAACGGTAGCGTTTTTTCCCACACGCCCATAAAACGTCCTGTTTCCGCCCAGTAACACCCATTTCCTGTCAATCACACTACGATCGCCTGAGCGAAGAAAAAGCCAAGAGTAAAAATCCAAACTTCATAGCAAATTTACTTGGTGCAGTCGCAGTGCGGACATTGCGCTTGCGCACTAAGCGGAAAAACGCTGTGATGCGAAGAAATTTTCCGAGCGAACGACTCGGAATGACCTCCTTGGTCGCTAGGTGCGACAAGCCTGCAGTTTACATGTCACTCCTTGTTATCTTCCCCAAACGTACCTGGCTGCACTGCGTGCCTCGTCACAGGACCATCACTGCGCTTGTGCAGTCCAGCAAAGACACATGCGAAGAACTGAAACTAGCAGTTATTTACACCCGAATCTAAAATGCGTATACCGCTGAATCATGTCCTTTATCTCTCTCCACTTTATCTCTATCCAAGGTTTGATACATCTCCTCCAGAATACTCATTTGTACTTAATTTGTTAAACATTCCCTTATTCGGTAGATGCTGATGTGATTACTTTATGCTTTTCCAATCTCACCAGGAGAATATCTTGTCTCTGAACATACTGCTAGTAATTGCAAGCAATGCAGATACTCCAGGAACCCGACATAGATTATAATTGGTTAAACAGCTGCACAGTGTGATCCCAGCTGCTGCATCACGGAATCATCCTATGATGCCTTTCGGTTTAATCTCTATCACTACTTGTACATTTTAATATTTTACCTACACTTCATATCTGATATGTCGACAGTAAAAGTATTTGCCTTGTAATGCATTTGCCTATAAAGTGTTACACATTATATGGAAGGAATTTTGACAAAACCATACTGAAAGTTTAAACAAACAAAATGGTTGATCCTAAAATGCAATACTGTAGGTTGGACTGAAGTATTTACAAAGAGAGTGACATGAACCTGGAAACGGACTACTGTAGGGGGCAGATTCAATTAGCCCCACTGTTTCCTATGCTGGTAAAGCTCTGGGTTTAACGCCCGGAGCTATTTGTGTATTAGGGACCTTATTCAGTATGGATCAAATCGCTCTGATGGTATCGCCTCTGCCTAATTGACAGGCAGAGGTGTTTGCGGGGTGGTTTGGGGCTGTAACGCAGCGTTGCAGGGGTGTGGTGACAGGAACACATGTGCATCCGGGCAGTTTTCGGGGCAGCCACATGAACATCACACATGGCCGCTGTGATGGAAAAAATCGCCAACCTGCGCCTGCCTTTGCAGCCAGGCTGCATGGCAGGGGACTTCACTTATTTAACAAGGCCAGCGATGCGATCGTAATTGAATTGCGATCGCATAATTTGCGACATGTTGGGCGGCCTTGCCCTGTGCTGGGCGGCCCCCAGCATGCAAACATCAGCAGTTGCAGTTTTGCTTAAATTAGCTGAATAGAATCCAAAGTTATATTCCGATATGATAACCTCAAAGCTAACATGCGTTACCTAATAGATTCAGGGTTAAGTGCTCAGAATGTATGGGATACCCAGTGAAGCAAGGCCAGTGAGTGCATTTAAAATGGATCTTTCCTCTAACTGAAGCTGTCCCGAGGTGGACAAGTTAGAACATTTGCGCACATAAAGATGCATTCCAGGTTTGGAGATTGTAAGGTTGTTAGCTATGATCCGAATAATAAGGGAAAAAATAAGATTTTACTCACCGGTAAATCTATTTCTCGTAGTCCGTAGTGGATGCTGGGACTCCGTAAGGACCATGGGGAAAAGCGGCTCCGCAGGAGACTGGGCACAACTAAAGAAAGCTTTAGGACTACCTGGTGTGCACTAGCTCCTCCCACTATGACCCTCCTCCAGACCTCAGTTAGGATACTGTGCCCGGAAGAGCTGACACAATAAGGAAGGATTTTGAATCCCGGGTAAGACTCATACCAGCCACACCAATCACACCGTATAACTCGTGATACTATACCCAGTTAACAGTATGAAATATAACTGAGCCTCTTAACAGATGGCTCAACAATAACCCTTTAGTTAAACAATAACTATATACAAGTATTGCAGACAATCCGCACTTGGGATGGGCGCCCAGCATCCACTACGGACTACGAGAAATAGAATTACCGGTGAGTAAAATCTTATTTTCTCTGACGTCCTAAGTGGATGCTGGGACTCCGTAAGGACCATGGGGATTATACCAAAGCTCCCAAACGGGCGGGAGAGTGCGGATGACTCTGCAGCACCGAATGGGCAAACTCTAGGTCCTCCTCAGCCAGGGTGTCAAACTTGTAGAATATAGCAAATGTGTTTGACCCCGACCAAGTAGCAGCTCAGCAAAGTTGTAGAGCCGAGACCCCTCGGGCAGCCGCCCAAGAAGAGCCCACCTTCCTTGTGGAATGGGCTTTCACTGATTTAGGATGCGGCAGTCCAGCCGCAGAATGTGCAAGCTGAATCGTACTACAGATCCAGCGAGCAATAGTCTGCTTTGAAGCAGGAGCACCCAGCTTGTTGGGTGCATACAGGATAAACAACGAGTCAGTTTTCCTGACACTAGCTGTCCTGGAAACATAAATTCTCAGGGCCCTGACTACGTCCAACAACTTGGAAGCCTCCAAGTCTTCAGTAGCCGCAGGCACCACAATAGGTTTGGTTCAAATGAAAGGCTGATACCACCTTAGGGAGAAACTGGGGACGAGTCCTCAATTCTGCCCTATCCATATGGAAAATTAGATAAGGGCTTTTACATGACAGAGCCGCCAATTCTGACACACGCCTGGCCGAAGCCAAGGCCAACAGCATGACCACTTTCCACGTGAGATATTTTAATTCCACGGTTTTAAGTGGCTCAAACCAATGTGACTTTAAGAAATCCAACACCACGTTGAGATCCCAAGGTGCCACTGGAGGCACAAAAGGGGGCTGAATATGCAGCACTCCCTTAACAAAAGTCTGAACTTCAGGTAGTGAAGCCAGTTCTCTCTGGAAGAAAATCGATAGAGCCGAAATCTGGACCTTAATGGAACCCAATTTTAGGCCCATAGTCACCCCTGACTGTAGGAAGTGCAGAAAACGGCCCAGCTGAAATTCCTCCGTTGGGGCCTTCCTGGCCTCACACCACGCAACATATTTTCGCCAAATGCGGTGATAATGGTTTGCGGTCACTTCTTTCCTAGCTTTAATCAGCGTAGGAATGACTTCCTCCGGAATGCCCTTTTCCTTCAGGATCCGGTGTTCAACCGCCATGCCGTCAAACGCAGCCGTGGTAAGTCTTGGAACAGACAGGGCCCCTGCTGCAGCAGGTCCTGTCTGAGCGGCAGAGGCCATGGGTCCTCTGAGATCATTTCTTGAAGTTCCGGGTACCAAGCTCTTCTTGGCCAATCCGGAACAATGAGTATAGTTCTTACTCCTCTTCTCCTTATTATCCTCAGTACCTTGGGTATGAGAGGAAGAGGAGGGAACACATAAACCGACCGGTACACCCACGGTGTCACTAGAGCGTCCACAGCTATCGCCTGAGGGTCTCTTGACCTGGCGCAATATCTTTCTAGCTTTTTGTTTAGGTGGGACGCCATCATGTCCACCTGTGGCCTTTCCCAACGGTTTACAATCAGTTGGAAGACTTCTGGATGAAGTCCCCACTCTCCCGGGTGGAGATCGTGCCTGCTGAGGAAGTCTGCTTCCCAGTTGTCCACTCCCGGAATGAACACTGCTGACAGTGCTAACACGTGATTTTCCGCCCATCTGGGAATCCTTGTGGCTTCTGCCATCGCCGTCCTGCTTCTTGTGCCGCCCTGTCGGTTTACATGGGCGACTGCCGTGATGTTGTCTGACTGGATCAGTACCGGCTGGTTTTGAAGCAGCGGTTTTGCCTGACTTAGGGCATTGAAAATGGCCCTCAGTTCCAGAATATTTATGTGTAGGGAAGTCTCCTGACTTGACCATAGTCCTTGGAAGTTTCTTACCTGTGTGACTGCCCCCCAGGCTCGATGGCTGGCATCCGTGGTCACCAGAACCCAGTCCTGTATGCCGAATCTGCGGCCCTCTTGAAGATGAGCACTTTGCAGCCACCACAGCAGAGACACCCTGGTCCTTGGAGACAGGGTTATCAGCCGATGCATCTGAAGATGCGATCTGGACCACTTGTCCAACAGGTCCCACTGAAAAGTCCTTGCATGGAACCTGCCGAATGGAATTGCTTCGTAGGAAGCTACCATCTTTCCCAGGACTCGCGTGCAGTGATGCACCGACACCTGTTTTGGTTTTAGGAGGCTTCTGACTAGAGATGACAGCTCCTTGGCCTTCTCCTCCGGGAGAAACACTTTTTTCTGTTCTGTGTCCAGAACCATCCCCAGGAACAGTAGACGTGTCGTAGGGACCAGCTGTGACTTTGGAATATTTAGAATCCAACCGTGCTGTTGTAGCACCTCCCGAGATAGTGCTACCCCGACCAACAACTGCTCCCTGGACCTCGCCTTTATCAGGAGATCGTCCAAGTACGGGATAATTAAAACTCCCTTTTTTCGAAGGAGTATCATCATTTCGGCCATTACCTTGGTAAATACCCTCGGTGCCGTGGACAGACCAAACGGCAACGTCTGGAATTGGTAATGACGATCCTGTACCACAAATCTGAGGTACTCCTGGTGAGGATGGTAAATGGGGACATGCAGGTAAGCATCCTTGATGTCCAGTGATACCATGTAATCCCCCTCGTCCAGGCTTGCAATAACCGCCCTGAGCGATTCCATCTTGAACTTGAATTTTTTTATATATGTGTTCAAGGATTTCAAATTTAAAATGGGTCTCACCGAACCGTCCGGTTTCGGTACCACAAACATTGTGGAATAGTAACCCCGTCCTTGTTGAAGGAGGGGCACCTTGACTATCACCTGCTGGGAATACAGCTTGTGAATTGCCTCTAGCACTGCCTCCCTGCCTGAGGGAGTTGTTGGCAAGGCAGATTTGAGGAAACGGCGGGGGGGAGACGTCTCGAATTCCAGCTTGTACCCCTGAGATACTACTTGAAGGATCCAGGGATCCACCCGTGAGCGAGCCCACTGATTGCTGAAGTTTTTGAGATGGGCCCCCACCGTACCTGGCTCCGCCTGTGGAGCCCCAGCGTCATGCGGTGGACTTGGAGGAAGCGGGCGAGGTTTTTTGCTCCTGGGAACTGGCTGTATGCTGCAGCTTTTACCCTCTACCTCTGCCTCTGGGCAGAAAGGACGCGCCTTTAACCCGCTTGCCCTTATGGGGCCGAAAGGACTGTACCTGATAATACGGTGCTTTCTTTGGCTGTGAGGGAACATGGGGTAAAAAAATGCTGACTTCCCAGCTGTTGCTGTGGAAACGAGGTCTGAGAGACCATCCCCGAACAACTCCTCACCCTTATAAGGCAAAACTTTCATGTGCCTTTTAGAATCTGCATCACCTGTCCACTGCCGAGTCCATAACCCTCTCCTGGCAGAAATGGACATTGCACTTATTTTAGATGCCAGCCGGCAAATATCCCTCTGTGCATCTCTCATGTATAAGACTGCGTCTTTAATATGCTCCACGGTTAGCAATATAGTGTCCCTGTCTAGGGTATCAATATTTTCCGACAGGGAATCTGACCACGCAGCTGCAGCACTGCACATCCATGCTGAAGCAATAGCTGGTCTCAGTATAATACCTGTGTGTGTGTATACAGACTTCAGGATAGCCTCCTGCTTCCTATCAGCAGGCTCCTTTAGGGCGGCCGTATCCGGAGATGGTAGTGCCACCTTTTTTGACAAGCGTGTGAGCGCTTTATCCACCCTAGGGGATGTTTCCCAACGTGACCTATCCTCTGGCGGGAAAGGGTACGGCATTAGTAACCTTTTAGAAATTACCAGTTTCTTATCGGGGGAAGCCCACGCTTCTTCACACACTTCATTTAATTCCTCAGATGGAGGAAAAACTACTGGTAGTTTTCTCTCTCCAAACATAATACCCTTTTTTGTGGTTCCTTGGGTAACATCAGAAATGTGCAACACATTTTTCATTGCCTCAATCATGTAACGTGTGGCCCTATTGGAAGTTACATTAGTCTCATCGTCGTCGACACTGGAGTCAGTATCCGTGTCGACATCTGTGTCTGCCATCTGAGGTAGCGGGCGTTTTAGAGCCCCTGATGGCTTTTGAGACGCCTGGGCAGGCACAGGCTGAGAAGCCGGCTGTCCCATATTTGGTATGTCGTCAAACCTTTTATGTAAGGAGTCGACACTGTCGCGTAATTCCTTCCACATAACCATCCACTCAGGTGTCGACCCCGCAGGGGGTGACATCACATTTATCGGCATCTGCTCCGCCCCCACATAAGCCTCCTCCTCAAACATGTCGACACAGCCGTACCGACACACCGCACACACACAGGGAATGCTCTGACAGAGGACAGGACCCCACAAAGCCCTTTGGGGAGACAGAGAGAGAGTAAGCCAGCACACACCAGAGCGCTATATAACACAGGGATGAACACTATAACTGAGTGATTTTCCCTTATAGCTGCTTATATATATACTGCTGCGCCTAAATTTAGTGCCCCCCCCCTCTCTTTTTTACCCTTTGTAGTCTTGAAACTGCAGGGTGAGAGCCTGGGAGCGATCCTTCCAGCGGAGCTGTGAGGGAAAAATGGCGCCAGTGTGCTGAGGGAGATAGCCCCGCCCCTTTTTCGGCTGACTTTCTCCCGCTTTTTTATGGATCCTGGCAGGGGTATTTTTCACATATATAGCCTCTAGGACTATATATTGTGATTATTTTGCCAGCCAAGGTGTTAATATTGCTGCTCAGGGCGCCCCCCCCCCCCCCCCCCAGCGCCCTGCACCCATCAGTGACCGGAGTGTGAGGTGTGCATGAGGAGCAATGGCGCACAGCTGCAGTGCTGTGCGCTACCTTGTGAAGACCGAAGTCTTCTGCCGCCGATTTTCAGGACCATCTTCATGCTTCTCATGCTTCTGGCTCTGTAAGGGGGACGGCGGCACGGCTCCGGGACCGGACGATCGAGGTCGGGTCCTGTGTTCGATCCCTCTGGAGCTAATGGTGTCCAGTAGCCTAAGAAGCCCAAACTAGCTGCAAGCAGGTAGGTTCGCTTCTTCTCCCCTTAGTCCCTCGTAGCAGTGAGTCTGTTGCCAGCAGATCTCCCTAGTGTGCATCCAGCTCAGCCGGGCACAAGATTCTAACTGAGGTCTGGAGGAGGGTCATAGTGGGAGGAGCCAGTGCACACCAGGTAGTCCTAAAGCTTTCTTTAGTTGTGCCCAGTCTCCTGCGGATCCGCTATTCCCCATAGTCCTTACGAAGTCCCAGCATCCACTTAGGACGTCAGAGAAACCATCTTTTACAGAAGATATCATGTTTAGCCCTGGATTATGGTGGAATAAAGATACTTGTGTTGGTGTGGAATATGAGCAAGAGGGCGATTACACCTGACTTTTCTGTTTCATCAATAGGTACAGATGCACACCTGTTGTGTTTAGGGGTGGCCATCGACCATCGATGATTCCTAATCATTGATGGTCTGTCGCCGATGTCGAATGCTTTTGCCATCGATGGGAGAGAACCAGATGGTTCCCTCCATCGATGGCATAGCATAAACAAATATTTTTTTTACAGTTTTTTTTGCAAGATGTCGGGACACAGAGCATAGCTCCGCCCCAAACACTGCATAGCTCCGTCCCCATTTTTTGATTGGTCCATGGCCCAGCCAGCATATGTTGCCGTTGATGGATGAGTGTGAGCATAATAGGTGCACTGTGATTACCTTTCCCTCAACTTGTACCTGTATTTTCTGTGTAATGCTCCCAGCTTCAAGGATCGGTGTGCTGGCTGCGGTGAGTGGTGAGCGGCTCCCGACTGACAGGCGTGGAGCCACTCACCGCATCTAGCAGGGAGCCGTCTCATCGGAGCCGCGCGGAAGCTGCCGGCCACAGCCAGCCGTCCTGCCATAGCTGGCGTGGAGCCGCCCGCTACAGCCAGCCATGATCTGTCTCATTGTAGCCGCCTGGGAGCTGCTCGCCGTAGCCAGTCGGGAGCCGCTCACCGCAGCCAGCGCACCGAACCTTGAAGCCGGGAGCATTACACAGAAAATACAGGTACAAGTTGAGGGAAAGGTAATCACAGTGCACCTATTATGCTCACACTCATCCATCAACGGCAACATATAAAAACAATGGTTTTAACCATTTCAACAAGTGGACTCTCCATCTATATGCTCATAAAAGATCTGTAAACATAATACTAATCTTTTGATTTTTTATCGCCCGACCCGGTAATTCAACCCAGGAATAAAGAAGGGTTATTCCCGGGCTATTACCGGGTCAGGTCAGGTGCAGTGTAAACTGATTTTCCACTTCGATATGACCCGTCACCCATTCACAGCATAGGGAGAGGAAGCGCGGAGATGATCTCATCTCCCTGCACCGCCTCCACACCCGCCCCCGATGCCCCCACCCCCTATGGCAACCCAACCCGACAAATTGCAGAGTCAGGAAGCCAGTTATCAGGGTCCTATGCCAGGAAGTAAATTTACTAAGATGGGAGTTCTATTTAAGATGGGATGTTGCCCATAGCAACCAATCAGATTTACCTTCTCATTTATCTAGCACCTTCTAGAAAATAATACTTGGAACCTGATTGGTTGCTATGGGCAACATCCCATCTTAAATAGAACTCCTATCTTAGTAAATTTACCCCCAGGTCGCACTGGGGAAGGACCCATTTCCAATTCCCGAGTGCGACCCGGCATTTGCGATCTGCAAGCGGTATCAGTGACCTGCATGTTTTTGACAGGGAAATCTTTGTT